>NC_085138.1:161276744-161929485 GCF_035046485.1 Aedes albopictus
AGTGAAAATGAAGCTGGTGAGGATTAACCGTACACTGGCCAGTAACCAGGAAATCGGCTTGGCCCAACTGAGCGTGCTTTCCAAAAAGCTCTCCGCTACCGACGCCGAGTTCAGCCAAATCCACACCCAGATAGTGGGACTAGTACCGGATGAAGCGATCGAGGAACAAGAGAAGGAGTATGGAGACTACGAAGACATGTACTACGCCGCCTCCAACGTTGTCGAAGCACTGATTTTGGCAGCGAAAACAGCGAGTTCTCCAGCAACTCCGGTAAGTACAGCAGCGCCTCAAGTGATTATCCAGCAACAACCACTGAAGGCGCCGATTCCGACGTTCGATGGGACCTACGCCGCCTGGCCCAAGTTCAAGGCGATCTTCCAAGATCTCATGGACAACTCGGGGGATAGTGACGCCATAAAGCTCTATCACCTCGACAAGGCGCTCATCGGCGAGGCAGCTGGTGCACTGGATACGAAGGTCCTTAGCGATGGTGACTATGACTACGCTTGGGATATTTTGACCGACCGCTTCGAGAATCAACGTGTCATCGTGGAGACTCACATCCGTGGGTTGCTGTCCCTCAGGAAGATGACCTCCGAGACGCACAAGGAACTGCGAGCGCTCCTGAACGAAGCCACTCGCCATGTAGAAAGTCTTCGTTACCTCGACCAAAACATGACTGGACTATCGGAACACATCATCGTGTATCTGATTGTCTCCGCGCTGGACAAGTCAACCCGAAAGGCCTGGGAAGGTGGCCAGAAGAAAGGAGAGCTTCCCAAGTACTCTCAAACCATCGACTTCCTGAAGTCCAGGTGCCAGATCCTGGAAAACTGCGAAGCAGCCGTCCATCCAGCGAATCCCAAGGAGAAGCCGAAGCAGCTCCAGCCGCTTCCGAAGAATCCACCCCAGAAGAGCCATGCAGTTTCCGCTACGGTATCGCAAGCCTGCGAAATCTGTGGCGATCCCCATCGAAATGTTCAGTGCACAGCATTGGAAAAGCTGAACCCCTCCCAGAAGCAAGAAAAGGTCCGAGCTGCAGGAGTATGCTTCAACTGCCTGCGTAAAGGGCACCGCTCCAGAGAGTGTCCTTCCGATAAGACGTGTCGTAAGTGCCAACGCCGGCATCACACCCTGCTCCATGCTGATGGAGCACCCAGTCAAGATTCGAAGTCCAACGTTTCCCTTCCCGCGGAGTCAGTGGTAAGCCTACCGCCGGTTCCGTCTGTTCCGGCTCAACCGCAGTCGGCGCAGAAGAATGCTCCCGTGGACCCGCCCGTGTCCACCACTTGCTCATCGAACTTCGCCCAGTCGTCCAAGACGGTACTGCTGCTTACCGCAGTGGTGCAAGCATTTGACAAAAAGAACCGTCCGCATCCATGCCGTGTCCTGCTGGACAGCGGCTCCCAGGTAAATTTCGTCACCGAAGAACTGGCCAATCGCCTTGATCTCCCAAAACAACCAGCCAACGTCCCGATTACTGGCATCAACGCCTTGCGCACCCTGGCTCGCGACAAGGTAACCCTGAAGATCAAGTCTCGAGTTTCTAGCTTCCAGGCCAGCCTCGAGTGTCTGGTAACGCCGAGAGTGACGGGCACGATTCCGTCGTCCAAAATCGACGTTGCCCAGTGGGAGATCCCCGATGGAGTGGTTCTAGCCGACCCAGAGTTCCACACACCAGACAAGGTGGACCTACTGATCGGCGCAGAACTTTTCTTCGACATTTTGAAGCCAAGCCAGCTGAATCTAGCGGACAACCTTCCGCTCCTGCGAGACACATACTTTGGGTGGATCGTATCTGGTGTCATCGTTGAACCGCTAGTATCCAACGTGTCGCTGCAAGCCAGTCATGCCTCCGTGAACGACATCGAGCGAATGATGCAGCAGTTCTGGCAAATCGAAGAAGTGCCCGATGTACCCAAGCTTTCGACCGAAGAGTTGGCATGCGAAGCCCACTTCCTTTCCACGTACCAGCGAGACGAGAATGGAAGGTTTATCGTGCAGCTACCGTTCAAGGAAAACATCGACCAGCTAGACGACTGTCGCGCTCTGGCACTCAAGAGGTTCCTGATGCTGGAGAAACGACTCGCCCGCAACCCGGAATTGCAGGCACAGTATGTGGAGTTCCTTCGAGAGTACGAAGCTCTTGGACACTGCCACGAAGTCCGTGAAGCCGAAGACCCTCCAAACCAGCCATCGTACTACATGCCGCACCACGCGGTATTACGGCCGTCAAGCTCGAGCACGAAATGCCGTGTTGTATTTGACGCCAGCGCCAAGTCGTCGCCATCCGAGCTGTCCCTGAACGAAGTGCTACAGGTAGGACCCGTAGTACAGAACGACTTGCATTTCATCGTCCTGCGGTTCCGGAAGTACAAGATTGCCTTCTCCGGAGATGTTTCCAAAATGTACCGCCAAGTTCTACACGCGATGCAAGACCGGCGTTTCCTGCGGATCTTCTGGAGACCCCACCCGTCGCAACCGCTGCGGGTCTTGGAGCTATGTACCGTTACCTACGGTACAGCATCGGCACCATTCCTAGCCACACGGTGCTTGGTGCAACTGGTGGAAGAAGACGGCGATGCCTACCCAATCGCCTCTCGCATCGTGAAGGAAGAAACGTATATGGACGACGTGCTTTCCGGTGCAGACTCGGTGGAAGAAGCCATCGAGGCCCAACGACAACTCCAGCAGCTACTCCAGCAAGGAGGGTTCCCGATCCACAAGTGGTGCTCGAACTCCGAGGAATTTCTCGAGCACATTCCCGAAGAAGACCGTGAGAAAAAGTTGCCAATGGAAGAAAGAGGAGTGAACGAGGCCATCAAAGTGCTCGGTCTGCTCTGGGACCCGGGTGCCGACACCTTGTTCATCGCCAACCATCCGAAGCCGTCAGCTGAAGCTGATCAACGAGTGACGAAAAGAAAGATGTATTCGGAGATCGCCAAGTTCTTCGATCCTCTGGGCCTGGTGTCGCCGGTAATAGTGTTGGCGAAGCTCCTGGCTCAGCGACTTTGGCAGTTGAAGACCGGCTGGGACGATCCGGTCGACGAAGTCACGGCGCAAGAGTGGCACGAATTGCAAACCTCGCTGTCACATTTGCACCACATCGACATTCCAAGATGCGTAACATTCGACGGAGTGATTGCATACGAGCTGCATGGGTTCTCCGATGCCTCAACCGTGGCGTACGGGGCCTGTATCTACCTGCGAAGTCTCTTTGCCGACGGCTCTGCGAAGTTACGACTCCTCACCAGCAAATCGAAGTTGGCTCCGCTGCATGACCTTTCCATTCCTCGGAAGGAGTTGTGTGCAGCACTCCTGCTCTCCCGGTTGGTGCTGAAGGTGCTACCAGCCCTGGATATGACGTTCCGGGAAATTGTGCTGTGGTGCGACAGTACGATTGTCCTAGCCTGGATAAGGAAGCCGCTCAACCAGCTACAGCTGTTCGTACGAAACCGAATAGCTGTCATCCAAGAAAGCACTAATGCCTACCGATGGGAGTACATCCGATCTCTACGAAACCCAGCTGACATCGTGTCCCGAGGCCAACTACCCGAAACGCTGAAGACCAACAGCCTCTGGTGGAATGGGCCCGATTTTCTCCATAGAGTGGTGTACGACATCGACTTGCCCGAACTCGTCCCAGATGATCAGCTACCCGAAATGAAAGGAGTGATAGCCAACCCGGCTGTAAGTATCGAACCATTTCCCTTTTTCTCCAAGTTCAGCAGTTTTCGGGCCATCCAGCGTATCATGGGGTACGTTCTGCGGTTCATTCGGAACTGCCAAAGACTTCGGATCCAGCGCGAAACAAGCCGGCACTTGACCGTCAGCGAATTGCGTCGTTCCACTGAAGCGATTATCCACGTAGTCCAACTCGTTCATTTGGCGGACGAGATTCAGCGAGTTAGCACCAACGAACCCTGTAAGAGACTCGCCAACCTCCGTCCGATCTACTCCGATGGTCTCCTGCGAGTGGGTGGCCGTCTGGATCGTTCCCAGCTACCTTTCGAGAGTCGGCACCCCATCATCCTGCCGGACAGGGATCCGGTGATACGTCTGTTGGTTCGGCAGATGCATGTCGAGCTGCTTCATATCGGGCAGACCGGCCTGATGAATGCCATGCGCCAACGATACTGGCTCCTGAACGCTCGCCCTACCATTCGATCGATCACTCGGAAGTGTGTCACATGCTTTCGAGTCAACCCAAGCAATACCAGCCAGTTAATGGGTAATTTGCCCGCCGCCAGAGTTGTACCCTCACCTCCCTTTGCCGTCACCGGTGTGGATTACGCCGGCCCGTTCACCATCAAGCAAGGAGCGCGTCGTCCAGCGTTGATCAAAGCGTATGTATCCGTCTACGTGTGCATGACTACCAAGGCCGTGCACCTAGAAGCCGTATCCGATCTGAGTACCGATGCCTTCCTGGCGTCGCTGAAACGTTTTATCGGACGACGAGGAATGATTCAGCAGCTACACTCGGACAACGCGACCAATTTCCGAGGTGCGCACAACGAGATGAACGAGCTCTTCCGTCAGTTTCAAGATCAGCAGTCCGTGGCGACCATCGAGGATTTCTGTCGCAGCCGCGAAATCGAATGGCATTTCATCCCACCCGACGCACCGGAGTTCGGCGGCCTCTGGGAGGCCGCGGTTAAATCTGCGAAAACCCACCTCAAGCGCATCGTCGGTAACGTCAAGCTAACGTTCGAAGAACTAACCACCGTCTTGGTCGAAATCGAGGCGGTATTGAACTCCCGCCCACTGTTCACCATCTCCAACGATCCTGCGGACCCGCTGGTGATCACACCTGCCCACTATTTGATCGGCCGTCCGCTCACAGCCTTGCCCGAACCTTCATTAGAAGACGTTCAAGCAACCCGCTTGAATCGATGGCAGCACCTCCAGCTCATGCGCGAGCACTTCTGGCGCGCATGGAGCCGGGAATACCTGAACACGTTACACCCAAGAAAGAAGAACCTTCGAACTGTGCCGAACATCCGGAAGGGAATGGTGGTTCTGCTCCACGATCGAAATCAGCCTCCGCTGGTTTGGAAGATGGGTCGCATAGCAGCGGTCTACCCCGGCGACGACGGCTTAGTCCGAGCTGTTGACGTGTTTACAGGAGGAGCTACTTTCCGTCGCCCCATTAACAAGATTTCCGTGCTACCCATTGAGGACAACGAGGGTGTTCCTGACGCAGTAGTTCATAAGGACTGTTGAGTGCCCTCAACGGGGGGAGTATGTTCCGTCTCCCGACAGAAGCGAGAACCACTGCACTGCCGCCACTCGCATAACAGTCCCATCTTTGCAGGGTTTCCTATTCACATGGGACTGTTTTGCGAGTGGGGGCAGTGCAAGCAAGCAAACCTGAAAACCCTACACCCAATCAGCGTGCGCCACGCGTCCGCTACCCAGTTCGACACAGCGAACGTATGTCGCTTCGTTTTTCCTCACCGACCTCCAACCAACAGCAGCCGCAACGGTTGCATCAGACAAGTTTCAACCGCACTACCGATCGGTCGCGTCACAGCCGCAGCAGTGAAAGTTAAAATTACAAAATTAATGTAGAAGTGAAGAAGAGAAATAAATCTAATGTGTAAGCGTAGCCGTTCCGTGTTCTGGTTTTCTCCACCCTAGAAAAGTTGGCCCTTGCCAAATCCCCTTCCGCGAGAGTGATCCTCCCGTCGCGAAGTGTTCCGCCGTGTTTGCCCCCGCAAAATTGACCATACAGTCCGCTGCTTTTCGACCCACCCCGCTGGGCTCGAACAGTGAGTTCTCTCCACCCAACTTCGGGGTTGCGTGCGTCAAGCCAATTTTGAGTTGATGGAATCGATGTTTTTGTTGGGTTGTTCCCGCTTGCTTCCATGTGAAAAAATACCTAATTTTAAGTTTTTTCCACCCAACCGAAATTTTGACTAGGTTGTATTCACTCAAATCGGCACCAACATTTCAAAAGGGCGTAACTGTATTTTGAAACAAATCCCTCTTTCACATCTGTGGATCGTATTTCAATGCCGCCATGCAAATCACCGCCAGTACAGGAAAGAAGAGCCATTTCTCTGTCTAGTAATGTTTGTGAATTTCATGGGAAACTTAAAATATGACCCACAGATGTGAAAAAGTGGTTTGTTTCAAAATGCAGTTACGCCCTTTTGAAATGTTGGTGCCGAAATTTGAGTACTGTGCTAGAAACTCAGTGTTGGCTTGGCGCACGAAACTGCAAAAGTTGGGCTGTTTCTCTCTTCACTCTCTGACAACAACAGAAAGAGCGCATGAAATAGGAGATGAAAAAGAATTCAAAATTGAGTTTAAAAGTACCTGTGTATACAAAAACTCAAATCAATCGGTTTGAAATTGACTTAGTTATAGGTATAGCGGCAAGTGCCCAAAATAGGTACACCTGCCCAAATGGTACAAGACCCTATCAATCAAATTTAATTGGACTAAATTTCGGCATACAAGCAATATTCCGTTGAAAATTTTCGGTTTTGTTTAGCGATTTTTTTTTGTTTTATTTTCAGTTTTTTTTTCTCTATTTCACTTAAAATAATGATGTTTTAATCATAAAAACAATATTTCTGTCCAGTTCCTCGAGCTTGCCTTGCTCTCAAAAAATGCACACTTCGTTTTCGAGTTCATTATCCAGCTATTATTATGTGCAGCACCCATCACGATGGTACGAAAAAATCACTTTCGATTTCTTTTTCTTTTCTCTTAAGTCACTCGAGGAACATGTTCAGGGTGGTGGGGGGCAAACAAAAAAAGAATAGACCAACAAAAATGTCAGTTTTCAATAACTTTCATTTAGCGATCCTTGCCTTTGATTTTGATGATCGATGCTGCTGCGTCAGCTGAACTATTGTGTTGTGATTTTGTTTGTTTTTTTTGCTGTAGTTGGTGTGTGTGGGATTGGATCCAGATGAATTTTGTTGGTGTGATTGTGGTGTGATGTCAACCAATTAGTGTTGCCGATGATGTTAAGGCGGATTTGAGTTTCTTGCTTCCAGACAAACACGTCGCAAAACTGAAATATTGACACGTTAAACTGAACTGAAAATTGGAGTTGAAAGCGATTTTTTTTGTTTCTGTTCCGCTCAAACTGTTTCAGATTATTACCTATGCAAAGTTTTCGCGCGGTTGAGTCTTTTTTTCTATCTCACGACGATCCTTCAAATCAGTTTATCTAAAACAAACCTGACTGTTCGTTTGATCTTCGCACAATTTGTGCACTTTTATGGATCTTTGTTTTGCTTTTATAGTTTCGTTATTAATTTGCTTCTTCTGAGCGGCTTTCCGCTCTTTTTTCTTCTGTTTCTTGTTTCTTGATTTCCTATTTTGATTTAACATGTTTAACATGTTATGTTGTTTCCGTTTTCTGTTCTTTCTTTTGGTTTCTTCCACTGTCTTATACTGCCGTTTGACAACTTATTCGCATTGTTTTGTTTTCGACCACAGTACTTTAGCACCGGTTACTGTGTCGCGTCTCTTTTCTGTACATGTATTTGTGTATCACTGCTCTCACTTCAACACTTCCGACCGTCCATGCTTCGTTTCCTTTCGCTAGACTTTCAAATTCAATAAGTTACATTTGTTTTATTGGCTAAGGGTTTATTCGACATCGCTTCAACTTCTGCTGCTCATCAACATTCGATACTTCTTCTCCTTGTGTTCAATTTTTTTCTACTATTCTCGACCACTCATAGTTTTTCGCGCGCAACAATTTCTCATGTTTTTTGCTGTGTATAATAAACATTCCGTTTTTACAGACTCACTTGCACTTCTCGGCAGGATAGTCTTTCCTCGTGTTTCGGGAAAGAAATATCGCTTCCGTTTGAGTTTTCTCATCCATACGCAAACATTTGCATCCAACTACCTACTTCGCTAAAAACTATATTTTCAGAGTCGTGTTCAACTGTTCCCTACTGTCGGGGAACAACTCTCTATTGTTGTCCATTTTTTGTTTTGTTGCTTTTGTTCCATTCCGGTATGGGCAAGGTTGTGTTCAAATTGATTTACCTAAGGACCTTTTTCGGAGTTTTCCTACAATTTCAACGTCCTAATTCGTGTTTCGTTCTATACCGTTCCATTCGGTTCTTATTTGATCCTGAGGCAAACTAAGCCAGAGCTTTGGTGTATAGGGGGTATGTTGGCTTCTGCAGTTTCATATTTCTTACCTTATTGACAGAGGGGATAAAGAACGCCCAAGCAACAAATCAAACATCGATTAGTTTTGAAGTGGTTGTGGCAACCATCATAATGATTACTAGAATGTTGCTAGAATCTATCGAAGCTGGAACAGTCCCCAACAGGCAGGAGAAGACATGATTTTGCATAAATGTGCTCATTCTGCGAATGGAGTGACGTGATAAAAGTCGGAGTCGTACATCGAGGTGAAAAATCTCGACACGAAAGAGGTGACTGTTCGGTCGGATGTTATTAAAAACAAAGTTACAGTTTTGGGATAGTCAGATGCTAAGATCATTCTCATATTCAATGTGGATCCAGCAAATCGAACATTAACTGACTATACTCGGGCACAGTTGAAGGCTCTTCCTGATATTGAGAGGTTCAGGCTTGCTACTCAAAGTTTGGTTAAAGACCCAGAGAAGGTGACAGCTGTCCCTGAGCCAACGGATTGGACCGAGCAGGATTACGCCAACTACTTGAATGCTAATCCAAAATTTGAACGTTGCGACATTTCAATGGCAGCGGGACATGCCCTCCAGTTTTGGAAGTGGTACTCAGGGGCTGAAGCCGTTTGCAAAGAGCAGATATACTCGTCTTACCATGGTGTGTTCAGTTACGCTGAAATAAACGGATCTAAAATCCTTCCAAACACTCTGTGTAATGCAGCTGTGGAGGAAGCAAGCTCCTCTGCCAGCCAAGCCGATCTTAAGAATGTGGCCTCAGGAGGCAGCACTGTTGTTGTTTTGCCGACCACATGGGAGTTTTTAAGTAAGAGGGGAAATGTTCCAACAGCCTCGGCGGTTGTTGAGGTTCGCCAAGTTAACCATACCATAAACCGAGACGAATGCTGCAAATGGGTTAAATTTTACTCTGACCTACTATCGAAACAAGTTGCCGCTAGGGAAGCCGGAGATATTGATAGGCAGAACATGGTCATGGCCATAAACCATAATGCATTTATGATGGGGAATTGTCTCCGGCTCATGACTAAAGATGAATTTGATGTTGCAAACCACATTCAACGAACAACAAAGGAGAGGTTGGTAAACCTATTTGGACCTTCCAGCACAGAACTAATTGTAGCCGAAGTCTTTGTTCCCCCACATTTTAGGTTTACGAAGGCCTTCAAAGGGTTCATAACCAAGGGCACTCCACTTGCCAAACAGTTGGCTGTCATCTTCATTGAAGGGTTTTCTGAAGCCACCAATGAGGCTGTAGCCGGTTTTTGGAAGGCGGCCTGTGTTTTGTCGCTATCCTACACTGGGTTAGGAGCAATCGGGTGGTTTGTTAAGGCCCACGAAAAGTTCCTAATGTCGGGAAAGGACTTCCTAAAGAAGATATCTATCCCGGCCCTCGGACCTTTCATTGTTGAATATGTGCATATGGGCCGAAAGACCTAACAAAAAGTGGATTTTTTGCCGGCTGCTAAGTGATACTGCTCTTGCCAACTTGTCGTATACCTCCATGCCCATTGCCACATGTCTATTCGTCGCATTGTCCGCCACCAATACCTCTTTGACAGATGAACTATGGGACATTGTCTCTCCAGCTCGCATTTTGAAGATTGATATGGCCACTGGGTTTGCCATGGCTGAGATCTTCCTAAAGACTCGCACCGAGTATGGATGGGCAGAATCCCTTGATGCTCAATCCAATGTTTTCCAGCAAAAGTTGAAGGCCGAGGGAATGGGATTCCTCACTAATGCTCGACAAGTCCTCTTGGACAAGGCCAAATCAGGAGCCTCCGGTGTATCAATTGCTCCGGCACTTAATGTACCGTCGAGCTCTTCCACCTCAACACGTCCAGGCCTCCCCTTGCCAGGTGTCCCGCAGAAGAAAACTGACGACCTAAGCCAGCGCATCAACTAAAACCTGCCCACTCCCGAATCAAAACCAACCACATCTAGAACCATCCACCATCTCGTTTGAAATCTCTAATTAAACCTAGATTAAAAAAGAAAAAAAAACGAACAGTGACTTTCCATTTGATTTACACGTAGAGCCACTTCATTCAAGTCGAGATATCTCACCTCTATATGTAACTTTTGTCACGTCACTCCATTCGCAGAATGAGCACAAATATTTTTTGTCGCTCGCCGTGTAAATCAAATGGAGAATCACCTCATTCGAGTCGAGATATCTCACCTCGATATACGAGTCCGATTTTTGTCACGTCACTCAATTCGCAGAATGAGCACATTTATCTGTTTAGAATTTAGTGTCGCATGATCTTGAGATGATCATACATACCTATAACGATGTAAAAAAACTTAAAATTGCAAGAGCACAATAATCTGAAGAACCAAATATCGTATTCCATCGGAAAGTTAATCGAATGGTTAACACTAGCGAGTGATCAATTGATCGACTTTCAGAGTAAGTTAATGTTTGAATCTTTAGATTTGCCCTTTTCAAAATACGATGTATGGCTTCGTTATGCACCTTAAACAAATTTTCCAGAAGTAGTTTCGTTTCTAAAAAGTCCAGGGATAATCTAAACACTGAGTATATCAAAGTCTTACTAAAAATTTAGCCAGATTTGCCAAGTGTAACTGTATTCCGTCAGAAATATTGTCAAGGACTTTCAATCTGCCGGAAATGCGCCTAGAAATTCTAAAATTCTTCCAAAATGCTCTCCTAATAAGATCCCACGTCCTTTCTAGTATTTCAACAAATATTTCTCCACAATTTTACAAGACCCAAGAATTTCATCAACACATTTCTTGGACTTTAACAGAAATTTCAGAAGGGCGGAAACAATCAAGTAAAATCTTGCGAGAAACTCCGGCAGACCTGTTGGAGGAGTCCTGAGACATCTCGGCAAAAAATCTGGGAGTAGATTTGGAACGAAATATAAGAAAATTCGCAGAACTAGTCCAAGAACCTTCAAGATTAATCTCGGGAGAAACTTCGAAGGAAATCCCGCGAAGAACTCAAAGAGAAATCCCGGAGAGCACTCTTGAATAAATGCCTGGAAGAACTTCTACAGGGCCCATATAGCCACGGCTATAAAGTCAAGGAGTCCCAGCTTCTAATTTTCCGACGAGTATCAATGCTCAAGCTTGACAGATTTGATAAGCCAAATAAAAGATGAAATAAAAACCTGTCACAAGATCCCTGCTACCCCTTAGTTTGCTCTCAGGATTTCACGGTTTCCCACATATTCATCGATTATACTTTTCCGCCTTCTCCTATTTTTACAATTCTCGGATTTCTCCATTTGCGGTTCTATTTGTTTCACGGAAACGCATCCTCCCATCTCTTTCTTCTTGTTTCATTCACTACGCATCTCACTTTCTTCCATTCCATTTTATATTCCTATACTGCCGTTGGCCTAGCCAATAGTACTTGGCAATGAAATTGATAATGCCTAGATCTTCACCTCCTTCTACTGCCCTTCGTGTATTTGTGTGTTATCTCCATCAAACACTCAGACGCCCCCGGGGCGTCCATCATCTTCTGCAGCGGCTCCGAAAACACTTAAAAATAAATAAGAAATGCAACACTAGCCCTACTCCTAGTAGTTCCATCGCCCACCATCCGCGCAATCCTTCTGTGTGTCGATCAGCTCCGACCGACACGCTGCTGCTGCTGCCGCCTGCTTGCTCACTTCCTAACAGCTTTTTTTTGACATAGCTACTTACTAGAGTTTACAATAGTAATAGTACTATATAACTTATACATGCGCCGCAAAACAATCAAACAACTGAGAAAAGAAGCTACAACTCCGACTCAGAGAGTGTTCTTGAACTTTTTTTTTCTTGGGGTTGCTCAAAATGTCACTTTGTCACAGGGGAAACTTGGGGATTTATGGTTCAACTAGTAGGATAGAATCGTAAAACATGACAACTTCTCTTATAAGATTCTTTCCGGGTTTTATCTGGGGATGTCTCTCAAAGATTTTCACGTTTTATCCTGGACTTTCTTCCAAGATTTTTTCCGGACTTTCTTTTGGCATTTCTATAAGTGTTTTTTCTATGATATTCCGTCACTGAGAGAAATCTTCGAAGGAACTATTCCGTGGAAACTGTGGACCTTGTCTTTCCTCGAGACAATCAGCCGCCTTTCTTCAGTCTTAATATTGAGGCTGAATAAGGGCGGAATTTTAGTTTCAACTTTAACCTACATGGTTTCGCATTATGCAATTTTCATAGTGTATTCGGGGTATCATCGCTTTTGGTGTATTCCAATCGATACCGGTATGGTTCCATTGTAGCTGTTCTTTTCGTGCTGTGATTGTAAAGCGTTGCCTAGTTTGGGTAGTGGCTACGGTTAAAATAGGTCAGATTAATCTATAGCACGAAAGAACAGCAACGTTCAATCTTTGCGGACTTATGCAAAATGGTATAATCCAAGTGGATTTAGTCCAAGAATCTGACTTTCACAAGGGGAATTTCTATCTAGGAAATCTTGTGAACCCGGTGTTTGCTACTTTCAGTAAAAATAAAATGGCAAACTCACGTATCATGCCTCGAACATGTGTGCTTGTCAACTACGCAATCGTTGCTACACCCATCTCTAAACTAACCACCAGAGATGTAGTGCTATCACAATTGATCAAAAGAAAAAACATCTATTGTTCGGTTTATTTGCCGAGCGATGGACCATCCCCTACGGATGCTTCCAAACAAGTCAACAAACAAGGCAAACTGTACTTCAAAAGGCATCCCGCTAATTGTTGGCAGTGATGCTAATTCTCATCATATCACCTGGGGCAGCTCAGACATTAGCTTGAGAGGCTCCAGTTGTACTAACTCTGCGAATGGAATGACGAGAGAACATTCGGAGTCGTATATCGAAGTGCGAAATCTCGACTCGAATTGAGAGACTCACCGTGTAAATCAAATGGAGAGTTACTTCATTCGAGTCGAGATTTCTCGCTTCGATATGCGATTCCGAAACAATCCGGAAACAATGTAGAAGGACTTGGTACAGACTCATCTTGTAAATCAAATAGGTGACATCCAAATTACACATTAACCCGAGAAAGAAGATAAAAAAAGTGATTCGGGGTTTGATCTAGGGTGACAATGGGTATTATCGGCAGGTTTGTTCTCTTCGTCATGGGGGGTTTTTGTTAGCCAAATTGCATGAAATCTGGCCATATGTATCATTCAGCTTAGTTGGGAAGGATTTGAGACCAACTCTGAGTTCAATAGCCTTCCTTTAAAGAGATCTTTTTCTCACTGGAAGTGTAAAGTTTTTTGTAAATGTTATTTAAAAAGAAGGGTAGGTTTTATGCCTTTGGGAGAAGTGATTCGAAAGGAATTCCGCTCCCATCGGCTTTTCCCTGCCCCAAATAAATAAATAAATAAATAAAATAATAGGTTTCAAAAAAAAAACCCTACGACGAAGAGAACAAAACGGCCCAGAATAGGTAATTTTTCTTATTTGAAGTAATAACATACGGACTTTTCTCGAGTTATCCCATCGGAAATACTTCTAAGCGACGATTTTAACATTTGCTGTTATATAATGCTTTGTTTCACAACCTTTGCCATCACATGGGAGAACAAGCCCCCAAATTTCTCCCGGACAAAGTGACATTCTGTGATACCCCCCGTATTTGTGCTCCGTACAGAGAGAGGAGCGGGTTGACTCTCCCAACACACGCACACGATGCTGATCCGCTGATTCTTCTTCTGCACAATATTCACAATAGTAGTAGCCCTAGCTACTACATGAACACCACTGGTTCCTCTAATACGCGCGCAATGATACAAACAGATTTTCAACAATGAATTCTCCCCTCCTCGCAAAAAACACAAACCTACGCCGTCGTGGTGGTTTCCCATCAGTTCTTGATCATTGGCTTTCCCGGTCCACCGTACGGTAAGCCGCCGGCGCTGCCCATGGCGCCACCCGGATGCTGATGGTGGCTGTGGTGGTGTGGGTGATGATGATGGTGGTGGTGGTGGCTGTTACTGCTGTTGCTACTGCTGTGGCTGCTGCTGCTGATGTTATTGCTGCTGCTGGCGTTGAACTTATGCTACTGAGCGGATGGATGTTGCGCTACGTGCATCACGTGCAGGTTTTGCTGGTGGTGGTTCTGGGGAGGGGCCGCCTGGGTCATGTTCTGGTAGATTGTGGGAATGATTTGCGGGGGTGCGGCCACCATTGGACACACCACCGGATACTGTGGGGGCTGGTGCTGGTGGGCCGGAACGTACGTGGGTGGTCCGGCGGCCGCTGGCGAGGGTTGCGTTCCGTGGTGGTACTGCTGGTGGGGCTGACCGGGCGAGGGTGTGGTCGACGGCGGGGTAGGCGTCAGATATTGCAGCTGGGCGGGTTGCGCCGTCTCGTGGTACACGTACCGAGGCGGGAACGTCGGGGCTGTCTGGAAGTGCTGATGATGAATCGCCGGCGGATACGGCGGGAACATTTGGATGGGGCCCGTCATCAGCGGCTGCCCGGTGGCTGCTGCGACCTGAATCTGGGAAGCTGCAACCGGTACTGCAATGGCAATGGAAAAGTTAGGTCAGTTGAAAATGTGAATAAATGTACATAAGATATTTGCATGGATTAACCGGCTTGCAAAGAACAACACCTCAATAATGGTCGTTTGGCATAATTTCCATTTGGCGTGCTATAAAGAACGATCACTTTAGAGAAGAACAAAAACAACCGACGTTATGTGAGTGCGGCAATAAGAGCGCAAGTCAATCCAAAAGATCCGACGCACAATGGGGAAAAACCCATGAAAACCAGGAAAAAAATCAATAACTTTTGTCGCAGTGGAGTGAAAATTGCAAACAAAATCATTTCCGCTTGGAAAATGTCTGATAAATCGAATGGAACTAGTGTCGATCACCGCACGAAACTGTATGTCGACCTACAGAGTCGATTTATCATCGGATTCTTGATTTTTCATACTAAAAGATGCGTTTTAACAGTATATCTCATAAAATATATTGAAATTATGAGTTTACTCTGGCATACAAATGCTTTAGAATGTACACAAGTAGTATTCGACATAAATATTTTTTATGTCGACTCAAGTTGGTTATTTTGGCGGAATTGATCGATTTTCATACAAAAATTCATAATTCTGTCGTAGTTAACTAGGAAAACTAAATTATTTTCAAAGAAAATGTCCGGTAAATCAACTGAAACTAGTGTCGTTTACCGGATGATACTATATGTCGACCTACAGAGACGATTTATGACCGGATTCTTGATTTTTTGTACTAAAAGATGTGATTTATCAGTATTCCTCATACTATTTATAAATTAACTCTGGCATACAAATCCTTTAGAATGTACACAGGTAGTATTCGATATAAATATTTTTTATGTCGACTCAAATTGATTATTTTGGCGAAAATGATCGGTTTTCATATAAAAATTCATAATTCTGTCATTGAACACTAAATCGTTTCCGCTAAGAAATCGGCTGGTAAACAGACTGGAACTAATGTCGTTTACCGGACGAAACTGTATGTCGACCAACAGAGTCGATTTATCATCAGATTCTTGATTTTTCATACTAAAAGATGCGTTTTGTATTAAAATTATGAATTTATTTTGACATACAAATACTTTTGAATGTACACAAGTAGTATTCGGTACAATTTTTTTATGTCGACTCAAGTAGATTGTTTTGGTGAAAATGATTAATTTTCTTACAAATGATTAATTTTCATACAAATTAATACTTGTAATAGTTAACAAAGAAGAAAATATTTGAAAACATTTGAATTTTGAACATATGTACACTGTAATTACTTCTGTACTCCAAATTTCTCTCTCTCACTATCTTCTTGGTATAACGTCCTCACTGGGACGAAGCCTGCTTCTCAGCTTAGTGTTCTATGAGCACTTCCACAGTTATTAACTGAGAGCTTCCTCTGCCAATGACCTTTTCGCATGTGTATATCGTGTGGCAGGCACGAAGATACTCTATGCCCAAGGAAGTCAAGGACATTTCCTTTACGGAAAGTTACTGGAGCAATCTGGTAACGAAACAGGCCCCCCCTCCCCGGCATGGTCATGCTGGATAGCCATGTCTTACAGCTGTGGCTATATGGGCCTAAATACTGTATTCCAAATTGATTTCTATATCATAAACAGCTATTTTATAACTCGAGTCGATTGAATCGGCTCGCCTGCTATCACTGTAGAGTCGAGCAGAAAAGCTAGTACAGAAATCGACTAGCTCGATAGCCGACCGACGAAGAGTGGTCGATTCGTGATTTTGACAGTTTAGTGACAGAAATTCCTCGAGGATTTCCTCCAAAAATTCCTCCAAGAATTCCTCCGCAAATTCCTCCAGGAATTCCTCCGGAAATTCCTCCAAGAATTCCTCCGGAAATTCCTCATGGACACCCTCCGGAAATTCCTCAAGGAATTTTTTCCATAAATTCCTCAAAGATTTCCTTCGAAAAATCTTCAAGGATTTTCTCCCGAAATTCCTTAAGTATTTTCTCCGGAAATTCCTCCAGGACTTCGCTCGGAAATTCCTCCAGGATTTGCTTCGGAAATTCCTCCAGGATTTCCTTCGGAAATTCCTCCAGGATTTCATCTGGAAAGTCCTCCAGGAATTCCTCCGGAAATTCCCCCAGGAGATCTTCCGCAAATACCTCCAGGAATTCTTCCGGGAATACGATTTTCTCCGGAAATTCCTCCAGGGTTTCCTTCGGAAATTCCTTCAAGATTTCCTTCGGAAATTCCTTCAGGATTTCCTCCGGAAATTCTTCCAGGATTTCTTTTGGAAATTCCTCAAGGTTTTTTTTCCGGAAATTCCTTAAGAATTTCACCCGGAAATTCCTTAAGGATTTCATCTGGAAATTCCTCAGGGATTTCCTCCGCAAATTCCTCAAAGGATTCCTCCAGGAATTCCTCCGGAAATTGTTCCAGGAAATCTTCCGGAAATTTCTTCAGGATTTCCTTTGGAAATTTTTCCAAAATTTTCTTCGGAAATTTCTCAAGGATTTCTTCCGGAAATTCCTTAAGGATTTCATCCGGAAATACCTCAAGGATTTCATCTGGAAAATTCTCATGGATTTCCTCCGCAAATTCCTCCGGAAATTCCTCCAGGAATTCCTCCGGAAATTATTCCAGGAAATCTTCAGGATTTCCTGCAGGGATTCCTCAGGTAATTCCTCCAGAAAGTCTTCCGGAAATTCCTCCTGGAATTCTTCCAGGAATTTTCCCAGGAAAATCCTCTGACAGTTTCCGGAAGGAATTCCTGGAGAAAATTCCGGAAGACTTCCTGGAGGAATTACCGGAGGAATTCCTGAAGGAATTCCTGCAGAAATCTTGAAGAAATTTTCGGAAGATTTCCAGAAATATTTCCGGAGGAATTCCTGGAGGAATTTGCGGAGGAAATCCTTGAGGATTTTCCAGATGAAATCTTTGAGGAATTTCCGGATGAAATCCTTAAGGAACTTCCGGAAGAAATCCTTGAGAAATTTCCGAAAAAAATTCTGGAAGAATTTCCAAAGGAAATCCTGAAGAAATTTCCGAAGGAATTCCTGGAGGAATCCTTTGAGAAATTTTCGGAGGAAATTCTTGAGGAATTTCCAGATGAAATCCTTAAGGAATTTCCGGATGAAATTCTTAAGGAATTTCCGGAATAAAACCTTGAGGAATTTCCGAAGAAAGTCCTGGAGGAATTTCCAAAAGAAATCCTGGAGGAATTTCCGGAGGAAATCCTGAAGGAATTTCCGAAGGAAATCCTGAAGGAATTTCCGAAGGAAATCTTGGAGGAATTTCCGCAGGAAATCCTGGAGGAATTTCCTGAGGAAATCCTGGAAGAATTTCCTGAGGAAATCCTGGAAGAATTTCCTGAGGAAATCCTGGAGAAATTTCCTGAGGAAATCCTGGAGAAATTTCCTGAGGAAATCCTAGAGAAATTTCCTGAGGAAATCCTGGAGAAATTTTCTGAGGAAATGCTGTAGGAATTTCCTGAGGAAATCCTGGAGAAATTTCCGTAGCAAATCCTGAAGGAATTTCCGGAGAAAATACTTTAGGATTTTCGGGAGACGGGTTCGTTTCCAGATTGCTCCAGGGAACTTTCCGTGAAGGAAATGTCCTTGACTTCCTTGGGCATAGAGTATCTTCGTGCCTGCCACACGATATACACATGCGAAAAGGTCATTGGCAGAGGAAGCTCTCAGTTAATAACTGTGGAAGTGCTCATAGAACACTAAGCTGAGAAGCAGGCTTCGTCCCAGTGAGGACGTTATGCCAAGAAGATAGTGAGAGAGAGAAATTTGGAGTACAGAAGTAATTACAGTGTATGGTATGTGGGGGCAAGATGGGTCAGGGGGCAAGATGGGTCAGTACCGTTTTCAACCGTACTATATATTTTTTGAATCTTTCAATAATTTTCCCAGATGAACGAAGTGGATACACAAAAAAGTGATATATTGTTTTGAAAATTCTTTACGTTCCTTGCACAGAAAAAAATAAAATATTTTTTCGTTATACTTCTTATGCTATACATTTCATATAACTACGTGTATTGTGTAGACGGGGCAAGATGGGTCACCCTAATTTTTCGGTATGTTTGCATAGTTTTTGAAAATGTTTTATTCTTCATTGAAAGGCTATTCTGTGACCTACATTATCGAACCAATTAGAGCACTGAGATCTTGTGAAACTATTTTTGAAATTTTCCTACAAAAAATATAGGTTTTCAAAGTTCGTTTATGGCTACCTGAACAAAAATCTTCTAGTTCTGAGAATAATCTACCGATATGTTTCAACACTTTTTTCATGTAATCTTTACGTCTGTGAAGCTTAGATGTATAGAGAAAAAATAGAAGATATAGTATTTTTTGTTGGAGAAAAATCGAGTTTTCTGATAGCTGACCCATCTTGCCCCCGTAAAAATGAGGTGGGGCAAGATGGGTCATGTTTTGAAAATTGCTTGTCAAGAAGCAGGTTTCAAACTTTATGACCTTTCTATACTTTTATATCATAGCTGACTATTGTATCTGAGAGTCGTGGTAGAATACAGAGAAATGCAATTTATATTCAGACAGTTATAGGGGTCCGTTTCTTAGGTGACCCATCCTGCCCCCACTTACCATACATATGTTCAAAATTCAAATGTTTTCAAATATTTACTTCTTTATTAACTATTACAAGTATTAATTTGTATGAAAGTTAATCATTTGTAAGAAAATTAATCATTTTCACCAAAACAACCTACTGGAGTCGACATAAACAAATTGTACCGAATACTACTTGTGTACATTCAAAAGTATTTGTATGTCAAAATAAATTCATAATTTTAATACAAAACGCATCTTTCAGTATGAAAAATCAAGAATCTGATGATAAATCGACTCTGTTGGTCGACATACAGTTTCGTCTGGTAAACGACATTAGTTCCAGTCTGTTTACCAGCCGTTTTCTTAGCGGAAACGATTTAGTGTTCAATGACAGAATTATGAATTTTTATATGAAAACCGATCATTTTCGCCAAAATAATCAATTTGAGTCGACATAAAAAATATTTATATCGAATACTACCTGTGTACATTCTAAAGGAATTGTATGTCAGAGTAAATTCAAAATATCCTAGTTAACAACGACAGAATTATGAGATTTTGTATGAAAATCGATCATTTTCGTTAAAATAATAATTGAGTCGACATAAAGCAATATTTATATCGAATACTACTTGTGTACATTCTAAAGGATTTGTATGCCAGAGTTAATTCATAAATAGTATGAGAAATACTGACAAATCACATCTTTTAGTTCAAAAAATCAAGAATCCGGTCATAAATCGTCTCTGTAGGTCGACATACAGGGGATGGCCAAAATGTTTGGGATAGGCAACTTTTTTTCTCCCACAAAAAAATTCAACATGCTGTAACTTTTCATAGAGTGCATCAAAAAATCTCAAATTTTGACTGTTTGTCAATCTATTATGTGTGCATCATTGGTACAAATTTGGGCTCGATTGATTCATTTTTCGCGAAGTTAGAACCGTTCGCGCAAAACACTATTTTTTAGACAACTCATTTTTGAGCTGTCATAACTCGGAAACCAGTGAACCAAATTGAATGAATTTTTTAATGTTTATCAACAATATATTGATACTCAATACGACGTTATAAAATGTAATATTTTCTCACGGCGAATTAAGTTATATCGGGTTGAAATTTTTACCCATATAGAGGAAAATAAGTAAAATTAACAATACCACACAAAAATTATTAAATGTGTTTTTCCTTCAATCTAAATAGGCTCTAATATATCTGATTAGAGATAATTTGAGAACAGAAGTGGAAAATCTTTGGATATCAACACTAAAATTTATTCACATTAATGTAAAAAAATTACATTTTTTCGAGAAAAGTCCAAAAAGTGTCAATCCATGATAACTTTTTTCAACGTTTAAAAAGTATCTATGTTTTAATAGTTTTTGAAGCATTTACATATTGTTAGTGTACGTTCAAAATTTCATTCAATTCGGTTTACTGGTTTCCGAGATATGACAGCTCAAAAATGCGTTGTCTAAAAAAAGGTGTTTTACCCGAACGGTTCTAACTTTACGAAATATTAATCAATCAAGCCCAAATTTGTACCAATGATGCACATATAATAGGTTGGCAAACAGTCAAAATTTGAGATTTTTTGATGCGCTCTATGAAAAGTTATAGCATGCTGAACTTTTTTGTGAGAGAAAAAAAAGTTGCCTATCCCAAACATTTTGGCCATCCCCTGTACAGTATCATCCGGTAAACGACACTAGTTTCAGTTGATTTACCAGACATTTTCTTTGAAAATAATTTAGTTTTCCGAGTAAACTACGACAGAATGATGAATTTTTGTATGAAAATCGATCAATTCCGCCAAAATAACCAACTTGAGTCGACATAAAAAATATTTATGTCGAATACTACTTGTGTACATTCTAAAGCATTTGTATGCCAGAGTAAACTCATAATTTCAATATATTTTATGAGATATACTGTTAAAACGCATCTTTTAGTATGAAAAATCAAGAATCCGATGATAAATCGACTCTGTAGGTCGACATACAGTTTCGTGCGGTGATCGACACTAGTTCCATTCGATTTATCAGACATTTTCCAAGCGGAAATGATTTTGTTTGCAATTTTCACTCCACTGCGACAAAAGTTATTGATTTTTTTCCTGGTTTTCATGGGTTTTTCCCCATTGTGCGACGTTATGTAATACATACTAGAAAAAAAAAAACATACAAAATGACTATAATGCAATACGGCTTTATGACAATTGGCTTTATGCCCAGTGGGGTATACCAAGTCGGATCTTCCCCATTTAGCATAATACCGTTTGGCACACAGCCAATTGGCATATTGGTCATTTGGCATAATGGTCATTTGGTACAAAGCCGTTCGCCGCCATGAAGAACAGCCTTCTTAGTAAGAATGTACGTAATCCTTGTTATGCCTATTGGCCATTTAAAAGAAGTCCAGTTTAAACTGAACAATTTTGTAGCAATCATATCATTTTTTTTATAGTTATGTAATCAGGTGCCATTCAATCTGTGAAAGTTTTGGTATGGTAGACACATTTTTTTTTAAATATTTATATGAAAACAAGTTTTCAAACTTCAAATGTCGTTTTCTCAATTGCTACTTTTTACAAAATGGGACTGGTTTGCGAGTGGGGGCAGTAGAATCTACTGTTCATAATATCGGTATGATTTTCACATGTGAGTGACAATAATAGGTAGCGCTTTGAATTCCAAATCATAGTTCTTTTAAGAAAACCTAGGAATCTTCCAGTAATTCTTTCAGAACCAGGAAATCTTCGAGTCATGATATTCTGATGGAAATTCTCTAAGGGATTTATTTATACATTTTCAAAAACTAATCGTTTATTCTTGAGCTTGAGCTTGATTGACCGCCCGCAGTTGCAACTCCAGTATCGCCAGATCAGCTACACTCACACAAGGAACCAATGAGATAGCTGCTTGGGACTAACAGGCATCTTTAGTGTGTGAGCGTTGGTGGTCTTGTATTTTTAGGCGACACTGGCGCCTGCTGCGTCAAGTTGCAGAGGTCAATGGAGAAGGGGAGGGAAGTGATGATTGCAATCGCTTGCCCACATCAGGCCGTTGAATCCTCTGCGCCTGCACAAGGTCATGCGGATGTTGGTGTGTTGGTGGGAAATGTTTGTTTTTGGCACATGGATCATGCATTGGTGCAAGGGTGCCAGGCGTAAAGCGATAGATTGTGTGAAGATTACTTTGAAGCGGCACAGTCCGCTTGATTGCATAACTTGTAGGCGTTATATGATAGATTGACACTGTGCTGTGATGAGAGTTGGAAGGAAGCGAAACGGTTGTTTAAATATACATGAGATGTATATGTAGGAGAGAGAGAGTGAGAGAGAAAATAGATAGAAAGATACAAAGTAGGAGGAAAGGGACGAGCCAGGGATTGAACCCAGGACCTTCTGCATATGAACCACCAAGCTCGTCTTAATCGTTCAGTTTATTCTCAAGGCATACTGAGAATCTTCTAGAAATTTAGGAAAACCTACAGGGATAACTCAAGGTAATCTTTTATTTAATTTTCCTGAGCTTTTGCCAGGTAAATATTTAAGGAAATTTTAAGGAGATACTTTTAAACAACAGCTTCTTCCATGAAATATTTCAAGGAATCTTCTGCGAAAACCTCCAAGAATTCCTCCGAGACATGCTCCAATGATCTTTCATGAAAAACCTTCGGGGATTCTTCCAGGAAGACCTCGAGGTATTTGTTTTATATTTATTTATTTTGTGTTTCCATCAACATTGCTATCGCGGCGCCCTTTGACATTTCCAAAAATGTCGCGGCGCACCAAAGTATTTTTTTAACTTTAGGCAACTTTCACTTCACAGTGTGCAAGACAAAATCGTGAAACACTTCTCTAATATCATGTTTTCAGAATTCAATATTTGGAAAACTAACTATTTTTTAAAATTAATTTCTCAAAGATTAAAAATTTGTAAGATTTTTAAAATCATGTTGATTTCATCATAGAAGTTTTAAAAATAAGAAGAAACTGTACAAGTAAAACAAGCTGCTGAATTTCAACAATTCAGCCAAAAATTCTAAAGCGTTTGCAATAATAAAAGAAATCTTATTGGATAAAAATGACTACCCAACTAACATTCATTGTGAATGTTAACGTCAACAAAGCGTCCTTAATACGGCTTGATGCTGAGTTACTGTGTTGTACATATGGACGGAAGCTTCTATGCAAGCCCTATACCAATGAATCTGGCGAACTTAATCAGCTTGTACATGCTGTGCGATCAGCTTCTATGCCACCTATTCATAGCTCTTTTTTCGGCTCCTAGGTATGTAACCACTTACTGAATAACATCTTGAGAAGGCGCTTTTTCAGTCTTTTCGCAGTTGTTAAATAATAGTTTTACGGCATCCCCAAATTAAACGATTAAATATAATTAGGTTAAGGATACCGTGACGCAATCAATACATGTGGAACTGGAATTATCACTTTTAAAATTGAATAATTAAAGTACTTGCCGCTACTTGGAATCGAACTCCCGATCTCCGTATCCACTGGTCCCGATGATGTCCTCGCTGCCACACTGCTATATATAAATAACATAGAAAACAGCCCGTTTTGTTTTACTCCAGACAAGGCTTCATAATTGTGCCACAAGAAACCTTACCCAACTTCATCTACAGGGGATGGCCAAAATGTTTGGGATAGGCAACTTTTTTTTTCTCTCACTAAAAAACTCAACAAGCTATAACTTTTCATAGAATGCATCAAAAAATCTCATTTTGATTGTTTGTCAACCAATTATGTGTGCATCATTGGTACAAATTTGGGCTCTATTGATTAATATTTCGCAAAGTTAGAACCGTTCAGGTAAAACACTATTTTTAAGACAACTGATTTTTGAGCTATCATATCTCGGAAACCAGTGAACCGAATTAAATGAAATTTTGAACGTACACTAACAATATGTAAATGCTTCACAAACTCTTAAAACATAGGTACTTTTTAAACGTTGAAAAAAGTTATCAAGGATCGACACTTTTTGGATTTTTCTCGAAAAAATGTAATTTTTTTACATCAATGCCAATAAATTTTAGTGTTGATATCCAAAGATTTTCCACTTCTGTTCTCAAGTTATTTCTAATCAGATATATTAGAGCCTATTTAGATTGAAGGAAGAACATATTTAGTAATTCTTGTGGGGTATTGTGAATTTGACTTATTTTCCTCTATATGGGTAAAAATTTCAATCCGGTATAACTAGTAATCCTACATTATAGAGATCTGCGGAGGCGGCCATTGTGAGCCAATCGTGCAGAGAGAACTGTCAAAGTGTGAGCCAAATGAACATGCTTATCGTTCGTAGGAAGGCGTCGTTTGAACGGTATTGCAATCGGAACTAAATAAATCAAAATTATTTATTTTTAATATCAAGATATTGGCGGCATAAGTATGTTTAGTAAAAAGATAAAAAAAATATTAATTCTGCTTTCAAAAGCTCATGCTTATGACGACACTTTTGTTGCTGAACTTGTCGAAAAAACTTCCATTGCTGCTTCTTACTTCACTTCTGCCGATGTGATTAGCGTAACACTTTTGCAATGAATTTCAGATTTCTTCGATTGCTCCGCTATTTCAACAAAATTTTGAAAAAAAAAAATTCTACCATTATTAGAAAATGTAAACAAAACAACTTGAACCACAACGAAGTCACGCACAAAGTTTGAACATCTAGCTTTGTAGCAAGTGTTGGCAGCTGTTGTAAACAAAACAAACAGCGTTGCCGAATCGACGTATGTAACTTCCGCTCATCTCTATGTAGAGGATTTCTAGGTATAACTTAATTTGCCGTGAAAAAATATTACATTTTATAACGTCGTATTAAGTATCAATATATTGTTCATAAACGTTCAAAAATTCATTCGATTCGGTTCACTGATTTCCGAGATGTGACAGTTCAAAAATTAGTTGTCTAAATAAAAGTGTTTTACCCGAACGGTTCTAACTTCGCGAAAAAATAAGCAATCGAGCCCAAATTTGTACCAATGATGCACATATAATAGGTTGACAAACAGTCAAAATTTGAGATGTTTTGATGCACTGTATGAAAAGTTACAGCATGTTGAATTTTTTTGTGGGAGAAAAAAAGTTGCCTATCCCAAACATTTTGGCCATCCCCTGTAGTTGCAAAAGCTTGTAAAACGTCAAACGCAATGTTTACATTGAAGAAGCTGTGTGGTTGCGCCAACAGGTTTTCCATCACAGCTTCTAGCTGAAAGAGTGTTCTTTAAACAACAACTAAGCGCTGCTGTTTTGTGTATTTGGCAACATTACAAAATGTGCTGTTTTGTTGGCTGAGACACTTACTCGATTTGTACATCTTCCGGCAAATCTTCCAGAGTTGGATTAAAGTGCAATAAAAGCAACCGAAATAATGTCACAGCACAGAGATAGATAGCTGTAAAGTATTTGTGTAGTAGCTATATATCGCGCTCGAAGTTTGTTTTGACAATAATGTTTACATCCGACAAGCCGTGTTGGTATACCAACAGTTTCTTTATTACAGCTTCTAGCTGTAATGATATGGCATAACGGCCTTCAAAGCGCTTCTGCTTTGTGGATTTGTCAGTATAAGGAATTGTGCTGTATAGTAGCAGCTGTTTTGTTAGTGGGGACCCCTATTCGATTTGTTCAAGTTTTCACATCTTCCGGGAAATCTCCCGGAGTTGGAACAGAGTGCAGTAAAGGCAGCCCCAGTGACAAGTGATTGATTTTTGAAAACCGAGTTTGGTAGCTGTATGGTGCTTGTTTTGCAGTGTGTATTAGCTTATGGTTTATATTTGACTAGCTTCCCTTTTACTCAGCTTTGACTGCTTCAATTCGATGGTTACACAACAGAAAGCAAATGACTGAAGCTTATACCGCTGAAAATGTTAGTTGAGTATTTCATATGGATCTGTCTATTAATCAAATTAGGGTTTATTGGGAAAGGGGGGGTTTGAGAAATCTTGAGTTTAAGGGTCCAGGAATTCTACCAAAGCAATATTACAGGAACACTTCAGTCAAAATCTAAGTATCTATTGAGGCAATTTCTTCAGGAACTTCCGAAGCAATTTAGAGAGTGCATCTTCAGAAGCACTTTCTTTAGTATGTTTTGGATGAATTTCTAAAAGAATTCTTATTTCATATTTTAGAGAATCTTCCATTGGCTCAATTCTTGGGTGACTATCATGAGCATTTCGTAGATTAACTCTTGGAAAAAATCTTGGAACGGAGCTCATGAACTCCGGAAGCAATATTTTTAGAACACTCGCAGAAATTTCAAAAAAAAAACATTACTACATTACAGGCATTACCCTGGAAGCTATTTTTAGAAGAACTTATCAGTCACTTCTTTAAAGAAAGTACTTCTGAAGTACCACCCAATCCTTGAAATTATTTTCTAAAGGATCTCTCAATTACCTAATCCCTAGTGGAGCTTCTGAATCGCAATTCTTCGAGGAACTTCTGGATGAATCAGGCCAAACATTTCAATAGGTCCTATCTGCATTTGAGAGGTTCTCTTTGTTCATTTTCTCTTTCAATTATTGCAGTATAATGGTACACTTTTCAACTATTTTTGTAGCACAAATCAAAAGACGATTATTTTGACCATCGTTCAAGGCAAGGATACTATCATAATGCAAATAAACAGCTGAGATATTAACGAAAGAGAGGGAAACCAAAGAGAGGTTCTCTTCTGCAGATAGGACCTTTAGACATGTTTAGCCTGCAATGTCTGAGCTCCTGGGGAAGTTCATGGCTGCATTTTTTGATGCAATGTCTTGACGAATTTGAAACTTTATCTACACAATAGAGAAATACCTATGATGTAGATTATTATGAAGATGCTTTGGTACAATTGGTACAATTGGTGAATATGTTAAGTCTGCTTGGGTCGTAATGACCAAGTTACATTGCTGAAATAAAGTTTGTCGAATAAATGTTGTTCTAGCAAAGCCGATTCAAGTTAATCCTTGAACTCTTACGATCAGATATAAATGTAAACAACTATTACCACCTTTCCGGATGCGCGCCTGTCCTGGATGCGGGTGCTGCTGGGCCGTCTGGAATGCGGTCTGCGGGGGCATCACGTACGTCGGTACGTAGATCTGCTGATGGGTGGGCATGTGCTGCTGGCCCGGATAGTTGCCCTGGGGTTGTTGCTGTTGCTGCGGCTGTGACTGCTGCTGTTGCTGCATTACCGGTCCAGGCGTCTGCGGGGTGTGTGGGCTAGAAGACGTGTGACTTTTAGAGAGTAACGGTAACGGAAAACCAGATTAGTACTTGGATGAGTTCCCAGCCTTCGAGCAGTTCAAGTTCGAAGATGCAATGCGATGGATGTGCGGCGATGTTGGTTGGTTAGTTGTTGCTGAATTGACCTCGTGAAATGAGAGTGATCTCCACCAAATGAAACAAGCATCAGTTTGTGTGCTCTTATAAGACATATATGTTACAAATACGAGTTAGAGATATGTTGTCCAGCTCTTAACTTCAGATTTACCAACAAGAATATAGAGGACATAAAGATTGCCCCAGAAAGTATGGACGCACCTAGTCTTCAGTTGTCTGGGGCTGATCGATGGTTCTTGTTTCGGGCTATTTTTTGGCTGTTGCTGCTTACTATAGGATCGAATATTCAAACGTTCTTTGTCACGATAATCTTTGGAATTTGAAATGGTAACTTGTTTGGTCATATGCTGCTCTGTGTAAGTTAGAAAGTTTTTTCTTGTACTCAAATGACTTCATTATACGTTTATCCAAACGAGGGTTAGCAGGATCTTTATTTTTGACCCAATCTTTGTATATGCTCAAACGTGTTATCCCCACCGTGTTTGCTGCTTGCTGCTTACACTGTTTTCTCACTTACTCTTTACACATTTTGCTTATTTCCTAAGTGTCCTTTTAAGCTATGTACATCATTTGTGCACATTTTTACGATGATGTTCCCCTAAAAGGTGATGTATTTTGATACAAACTGTTGGAATCGCATTAACCGCTATATATATGCTGAAGGAATGGGTAGATCAACAGGATGTAGCCTACAAAAGGAACTACTAGTCAATAATTTTAAAATGCCAGTGTTTTCTAACTGCGTCCATACTTTCTGGGGCGGTCTTTAGGTCAACGGGTACAAACATCACAATTAGGAAACGATCAAACAACAGAATGAAGGTAAAATTTAGAGCTGGACAAATAATAGTATTGAACCATGGAATCTATGAAAAAGCAACCATAACCTTCGAAGCATCTAAGTGTGCGTGTTCCATACTTACCGCGACGGATTCGGGGTACTGGGGCTGCGAGGTGTAAACGGCTTGGCCGCCGGGTTCAGCGTGAACGTTTTCTTGGGCGGTGCTGCTGGTTTCGGCACACCGTCCACATTGGAGGTGCTTCCGCCGGGACCGACGTCCAGGCTGGAGCTGTTCTGACTCTGGCTGCTAAGCGAACTGGGGGAACTGTTGTTGGCAGCACTGCTGTTACTGCTCGATGATGTGTTCATCTGACTAATGGATCCGGCACTGCCGGTACTGCTGGTGTTGTGAAGCACCGAAGCCGTTTGTGGCGGCGAACTCGTTGCAGACTGTTGCTGCATGGATTGTGGCTGGGGGAGTTGCTGTTGAGGTGGCTGGGATGGAGGCTGCTGTTGGGGTTGCTGCGTTGGAACCATGTGTTGTGGTTGATGTATCGAAATTCCCGAAGGAGTTTGGGAAGATTGGTTTTGCTGTTGATGTGGCGAAGGTTCAGAGTGCTTCTGTGAGATTGGCGGTGAAGATTCCATTGGCGGTTGGTCCTGCTGCTGTTGCTGCATTTGCTGGACATTGTGCTGGGGAGGTGGTTGTTGATGAACGTTTTGCATGGGGGGTTGCTGCTGAGGAGGTGCTAACTTGAAGTCCTGGCTAAACTTCCGCAAATTGTCCACAACCTGGCGCTGCGGCTGCGGCGGAGGTTGCTGCATTTGCTGTTGCTGTGGAGGAGCAGGCCCAGGCCCAGGAACACTGATAATGGGTGCGGAGAGTACCACCGGATGGGGTTGCATCACCACCTGTTGCTGCTGGATCTGCTGAGTATCGACTGGTGGCGGAGGCATGTGAGTTGCATGATGTTGATGGGTCACATGCATTGGTGGCTTGCCCATCGTTTGCATCGAGGGGCCAGACATTTGCTGGGGTCCTAACGATGGCGGCGGTTCATTATAATTGACCGTGGCCGCGTTCGGATATTGCCGCATGGTGCGCTGAGGCAAAGGCTTTGTGTTACTATTTACATTCATGCTACTGCTATTTGACATGTCCCTTCCACCGTCTCCGTTCATCTTGTTCATATTATTGTTACTATTTACAACTGAAGACTGGCCATGCTGTGGCGGTGGCTGCTGCTGCTGTTGATGTGGTTGATGCTGTACGTGACCACCATACACTGAAATGAATCATGAAGGTTTTGTTATTAACATTAGAGTTAAGTAATCCAAAAACCAGATGCCCTCAAGAAAGTTGACAACTATGAATAATTTGAAAACGTAAATGAATAAAGCCATTACCCATTAGCCTAGATGTTTTGGGAGAATTTAAATATTTTTCGGTAGTTCTTTATGAGTTTGAAAAATACCAAATTATGAAAAATAAAAAGAAAATCGCGTTAAGTACTGTTCCTTTTAATTCCACTAAGAATTTGCATTCTTTGACAGATACGTATTTCGACCTCAAAGGTCGTCTTCAGTGTCTTGTACTTGACTCGACTCGACTCGACTCGAGTCGAGTCAAGTACAAGACACTGAAGACGACCTTACAGTTGAGGTCGAAATACGTATCTGTCAAAGAATGCAAATTCTTAGTGGAATTAAAAGGAACAGTACTTAACGTGATTTTCTTTTTATTTACAGATATTCCCCTAACAAGCCCAGGTTAATCATCACCAAATTATGAAAATATGCAATATTCTCAGCAATATTCTACACAGAATTCAAAACAACATTCTTCTGCAAGAAGTCAATAAAAATTTCTAATGTTGCTCTGGGCTGGCGGAACAATTCAAAACTCTCGAAAACCTCTGGATACACTTCGGATAAAAACCATAACTCTATTCTGAGTATCCATTGAATACATACCGTACTGTGATGCATGCGGGGGCTGTTGCTGCATTCCGCCGACACCGTGTTGATTGCTAGGTGGCGGCGCTTGTTGCTGCTGAGATTGTGCCTGTTGTTGTTGCTGCTGTTGCTGCTGCTGCTGTGAAGGCATTGACATGTTCGGATAGCTGTTTTTGTGTGGCGCCTGTGGACTTTGTGGTTGCTGCTGTTGTTGTTGTTGTGGCGGTGGAGGTTGTTGTTGCTGTTGCTGCTGCTGCGATGGCGGTCCTCCGTTATTCGTCAACGGAGGCGGGGTGCTGCGGACAGTCAACTTGCCAACCTGGCCGGGCTTGCGCTTCGCCGGAACTATATACTTTGCATTCGATGGCATTACTGTATTGTTATTGCTAGGGCTACTCTTATCGTTCATACTATTAGAACTTTGTGCTGAACCACTTGTGGCCGCCGTCGAGGACGGCTGGGGACTGGAATTGGTCGGCCGAACGACAGCCGCAAAGGCCGACTCCTCGTCGCCGTTTTCCAGGTCAATTCGATCCTTGTAAATTGGATTGTTTTCTATCTCGTTGGCGATACGTTCCGCTTCGTATTCCTGGGCTTTGAAATCATCGGAATCTTTCTTCGTGATTTGAACCGTATAGCCGGTTAGGGAGTGATCAAACGTTGACTGTACACCGTAGATCGTCTCATTCTTGTGGAACATATCATTCACATCCCATCCGTTGGCGTTGGTGTCCAATTCTAGGTTGAACTCACAATCACCGTTCAGCGCACCGCTTTCGTCCCACGGTTCGAGTTCCCGATCCTCCGGGCGACCGTTGCCGTTGCAGCGGGAGATGGCGGTATCTGTCTTAAATGTGTCTTTGGCGAAGTTCAGATCGACGTCTTTGGCAGCAATACTGACGATGTCGCATTGCTTGAAGATCAGCCGATCCACAACTGTGTCTACAATGTTTTTGCTTTCGTTGTCCGGGCCGACCTCAATGCGATGTGCCATTTCCAGTACAACCTGTAAAATTGGAAAAGGAAATAAATGTGAAGATGTAAAAAAAATCTCAAGATATTTTGCTAGGAATTTCTTCAGTTATTTGTTTGAAGATTCTTCAAAAAATGTGATCCCTACAGGAAGTTTTCCACACATTCTTTAATGAATTCGTCGAGATATTCTTGTAGTAATTCCTGTAGAGATTTCTGTAGAAGTTCTTTTGACGTAGGACTACGTCTCTCTTTTCTATACCGGGTGTCATTATAAATTTTCAGAAATCGGCCGCGTTACGTTTGAAGTGGAGATTTTGAGGGTTAATAACTCAGTCATTTCTTGTTGAATTTTTAAAATTTTGGCAGAAATCGATTGCAAATCTTTACACCCATTATGTCCAATATTAACATTTGCTATTTTTCAATAACAAACTATTGAAAAATTGGGAAAAGTGAACCCATGTTTTTTCCAGCCAATCACGATCGAGCTCGTTTTGGATGCTCCCGTCGAATATAAAAGCTACTGCTTCTTCGCATCTTCCCTCATTTGCCACGGAACACTCACATACTTGCGTAAACGTTCTGTATACAGGAGCTGTGATGCGACGGCGGCCAGACGTCAAACTCGTTTTGACATCTATTTTGACATTGACAGTGCTTTTTAGTTGGGTTTTGCCCCAACCTGTCAAATGCGCTTTAAGGTTGAAGGATTCGTCGTTAACATAATCGTCATCATTGAAAGTTCGAAAGCAGTTTTCTCATTCTAAACTGAAATTTCTGCAGTGAAAATAAGTTCACTGTACTCCAATCTTCAGCCGCAATACAGTGAATACATTTTCACTGCGGAAATTTCAGCCTTGCACGAGAAAACTGTAGGGTCTAGCTCGAATCCAAAGTAAGATTCAATAAACCACGATCAGATTATTTACAGAAAATAACTATTTCTTCAATTACTTGCGCTCTGAAACAGCGTCTTTATGTCACCACGTCTCAGCTAATTCTCCCTTTCTAGATGGTTCCCGACTACTACGACCGTTTCTTCTCGTGGTCCCTAACAACGAGCACATGTCTCGGAACACCGAAACAAATCATCTACTCATTATGTTATAATAACATTATCAATTTCCTACAATAACTGCTTTCGAATTTTCAATGATGACGATTATTTCAATAACGAATCCTTCAACCTTGAAGGCATTGCTCGGCAGCATCATCGTCATGATACGGGAATCATCATCACCAGCAACAATCGCCAGATTTCGAGTCTTTGGCATATAGTGATTTTACTCTGGCCGTTATTTTTGCTGAATAGATACACGTTTACTTCATCTGTGCGCCCCAAATTCTTTATTATGCGTTAAAAATTAGTCCTACGTCAACATTGCGGTTATGACTCAGACATTATTTACACACTCCTAGTTTTTTTCAGAGATTCCTGTTCACATTTTTTTAGGAATTCCTCTTCAGATTCTTCTAGAAGTTTAATCACAGGGCTGGTAGCAGGAACTGATGGTCAAAATAGTTATTTTAGTGACCAAAATCTCTGAAATAGTGACCAAATAGTGACTTTCAAAAAAGTGGCTAAATAGTAAATTTTGGCTCAAAAATATGCTTAGTGAGGAAACATTGTAGAACGAATTTGATTCAGAAAACCCTGGAGTACCGCATAATGAAAATGTTCAAGAAAAACTTTCATTCCATTCCTAAAATTGTATTGCTGTGTGCATTCAAAATGCAAATATATCAAATGCGGTAAGATTTTCTAACAAGTAACCCGATGCCAGAGGGAGCTTTCGAATCCTAGGGTGGCGGTGATATTGGCCATGGTTGCTACGTTGCCTTTGGTAACATGTGTTACCGCGTTTGAAGCGCTTTTCTGCACCGTTTGCATCTTGAACGCACGCAGCAATACAAAGCTGCATGTATTTACAATTTTATAAAATACATTGTGCAGAACTAGATGAGCATGGCATGAAAATTCTGTCAAGAAAAAATAAATAAATTATGAAACTCTTGGAAAACTTGTTGGATGTTTTCTGTCATGAAATTCACCTTGATGGAAACTTAGATAGACAAATGCTTAAAAATGTGCGAATGAATTTGAATAAGAATTTTTCAAATATGATTTCTAGAATATTTTTGCAAAAATTCTCTCAAAATAAAATAAAATGAATAACAGAAAGTAGTTAAGTAATTTTGATGTAATACTTGAAATATTTCTCTACGTATCCCCTTGGAAATTTTCAGAAGAAAACAACGGTTTTTTTGAATAGCCTATGAAAATGTAATGGAACTCTTAATTTCTTCAAAATGTCCCATATTTACTTAGGGTAAGAAATCAAACTTTGAACTAGTCAAATTGTAATCTTAATTTGAACCATTTCAAAATTCATTAAAAAGACGTACTTTTCAGGCAAATATTGTCCCGAAAAAGATGTTAAACAGCTTTCCATAATATAACCTGATAACATGGACTTTAAAAGCATTGAAAAAAGCGTTTTTGTCATGGAAAACAGGCAATCGAAAAATCATTGTGATTTCACCCATTTCCCCCAAGATAAAGCACATTTTCGGTGCACTCGTACACTGCCGCCACTCGCATAACAGTCCCATTTGCAAAAAGGAGGAATTGAGAAAACGGCATTTGAAGTTTGAAAACTTGTTTCCATATAAAACTTTGAAAAATCCCCAAAATTTGAAAAATATTTCGATCATCTCGAAACTTTCACAGATTGCTTTGCACATGAATATATAACTGTAAAAAATATTACAATCGCTACAAAGTTGTTCAGTTTTGTGTTTCGTGACACAAAAATCCATGATGGGACTGTTATGCGGGTACTTTTGATATGGGACGCTCATGACTTGGTATTTTTTTCACACATTGACATAAAAATTCGTAATTTTTATTATTGTATTTGGAAGTACATCGAAAATGATGACTATTCATAACGTTAACTCAAAATTGATGAAAAGTCAAATGGGACTGTTATGCGAGTGGGGGCAGTACAGCTCATGCATTGTATCACACGCAATATGTGAACACGTCAAATGAAAGCTTATTTATCGTAGAATCGACCAACCGAATAATATTCCGCATTATTTGTCATAAAATTATCAAATTTAAGTGATTCTTACTTGGAGAATGTTATCTTAAGTTGAACCATTTGTAATCTAAATTTGAACTAGTAAACGGGGGTGAGCTTCCAGTGTTGGCCTGAAGATTGCGCTAGTGGTTGCTTTGTTTACTTTTGGGGGATGAAAAATCCAAATTTAGTTTCCAAATTCCTAAAGAATTTCGAACATTCTGAGTTGAGATTCCACTGCCTAATGAAAAATAGGTATGAGAATTAGCAGATTCATGTGATTTTTCATTGTTTAGCATGGAATTGGCTGTTTTGTGAGTTGCTCGAGCTGCTGCCGCCAGTAGTTCAAATTAAGATTAAAATTGGTTCAAATTATGATTGCGATGGTTCAAATTAAGATTAAAATTTCAATGAAATACAAATACAAACTTTTTACCATTTAACAGAAAGCTTATACCCGTGGCTTTCATGTACAAACGATTTTGCCGTAGTAAATTATTTCCATGTGGGAGAAAAAATCATTTAAAATTTGCACTGCTTCAGAAAGCCTCAATTTGGTTCAAATTTTGATTACCTACCCTATTTATTTGAATTGTCTCATAGTTTCTAGTTAAATTTTCATAATATGTAGTTACAAGCATTCTGGGAGAAGTTGCTAATTTTATTTGGGGACTTAAAATAATGACCAAGTCACTAAATAGTGACTTGCTATTAGGCCTGCACTCTCACCGAATCATCATGGGGCGGCCCCATACAAAATATGTGTGCGTTAGTTTATAAAACTCTCCAAACTTTATGGAACTCAGTCTTCCAGTATTTATAAAAGTTGTTTCGATACACACGTATTGGATTCCATTGATGTTGTTTTTTAAGGCATTTGTTTTGAAGACTTCTATAACAGTTTTACTACTTTTAGTTCTACATATGATCTAGGTCGTCCCAAAACTCCATGAAATGTTGATGCAGGATCTACAAGCAAAACTAGTATTATACGAATGACTATTCTATACGCCCCAGACCAATGACCCTTCTAACAAGTAAATGGAGTATTATATTGAACTGTATACATGGTACAGATCTTACAAGATCTCCATGGAATATAAGCCTTTGTGTCCAGTCCACAAAACAACCAGTGCTTGGGCAGGTCTGTGAAGGTCCGTAATGTCCGTAATGTGATAATGTCCGCGAAGGAATTTAGAGGTCCGCAAAGCGCTGTAATGGTCTTTAAAGATTATTCAAGGCCGTGCATGGTTCACTCTCATTATTTGAGGTGTTGTAAACATTTGAATAAACAGTTTTAACACAACAGTTTCAACACTATGAAATTACAAGGGCATTGCTTACTTTTGGGCGTTTATCTGTGCGTGAAGATGGCTGTTCCAGTCTACAAAATAGATTCCAATTCGTAAAAACACGCTTCACTAAGAAATCTAATACCAGATTTAGATTTGGCAATGATTGATCTACCGAGAAAAGCGGTCATGACGACCAAATGTTTCCTCAGAGGTATTTAATGGCTAATATGGTAATTTTATGTTGGAATATTTCAATCATCGCCGACAACTTGATTGAAATTGCAGGATAGGAGTAAGTAGTAGCCAATTTTCTTTCAATGTTTCCCATGGATCCAAAAGAAAGACATAAAAGTAGTTGCGAAGGTATTTTTTATTTGTATGGAACGGTTTGTATAGGGAAAATTTGACTTTTTTTATGTGGCATCATTTAATGGTTTAACAGTTTTGAATATTTTTCAATCCGTGTTTTATCAATTTCCCAAAAAAGTTGAAAAAAGTGACTTTTTAGGTGAAAATAGTGACTTTAGTGACCTGACCTTGAAAAAAGAGACTTTTTAGTGACCAACCCAAAAAAAGTGACTAAGTCACTAAAAAGTGACTTGCTATCAGCCCTGTAATCAGGGTTTCCTTCATAGATTCTTTTCGAAATTCCTTCAGAGATTCTTGATGTTCATCAGAGATTACTTCAGGTATTCCTCCATTATATCCTCCTGAAATTTCTCTAGAACTATTAACTATTGTGTGGCTTCGTAGCCGTGCGGCTAGTGTCACCAAGCACTTAGTCGCATCGTGCTGTAGAGCGTGGGTTCGATTCCCGCCGCAGCTGTCAGCAAAAGTTTTCGGCTGTGCCACTGTTAGTCCGTTGTCTAGTGTCTCGCTTCCTTTAAAGAGCATTATAGCTCACTGGAAGTATTGAACGTGTCCGTATCTGAAAAAAAAACTACAGTCCCGCGGACCGCTTGTAATGTCTGCATTTCTATGTTTTGGTAGATATCTTTGAATTGCTGCTTATGAAAGTTGTTCTACGCCGAGAATAATGAAAAATAGCGGTTTGGAATTAATGTTATAGGGTAGAAGCTTCAGTTTTGGTCAGCCCGGAGTTTTGGCCATATATATAGTGCGGTATTCAGCCTGTTACGATCTAAATCGGCATAAATTTATTTTTTACTAGTAGATTCTAATATAATACGATGATAACTGCTGTGAAAACCATACATTTTGATCAAAAACTGGAAGAAAATAATATTTTTCCTTAAAAAATCAGCTCCCATATATCTATTTTGGCCAGGGTGCTTCTAATTTGGCCACTCCCATAAAAAATACACGTGATTGGCCAAAATAGAAACCAAAGCTAAGAATATGGCCAAAACTGCGGCAATGCTTCTATTTTGGCCAGTGCCATTTTTAATACAAAAATCAACTATTAGCTTGATTTCTGCATTTTTCTAATAAAGTATAGATCGAAACATTTCATTCAACACATTGGTAGTATTCATTGGGTTATTGGTTATTTTTATAAAAATGATTTCCCTTGGACTGGCCAAAACCGGTGCCCGCACCCTAGATATATGTAGATATAGCTTTTGTGATACAAGCAGTTAGAACAATAGGCGTAAGAAACACTGCACTAGGGATTCAGAAATTCCACAAGAATGTTTTGTTTGGAATTTCTCAAAGAATTCCTGCAAAAATTGCTCAAAAGATTCTTCTAGAAACACATGCAAAGAGTTTCTTGAGAAGTTTCTCCATGGAATTCCTACAGTCACTACTCCTGGGATTCCTCCAGGAAGTACCATCAGGGTACCAGATTCCGCTCATCTAATGCCAGTTTTGCAGAAAAACATCATCTGTTAAATGACTGGTAAGCCAATTTGTAATGTTTTTGCATTTTAAGTTAGTTTAATCTAAGTACAATCAGATACAAAACAAGACTTATGTAGAACTTTTCATAAAAGTATGATATTATTACAATTTGTGTGAGACCAAAGTGGTCCTAAGGAGTGTATCGGAAAGTAGTTGAAAATGTTCAGAATGCTCTATCTCGAAGCTGGGTTGGTCTTTTCATTTCGGTTCTTCTATGAAATCTTCACAATATAGGGTCTGGGATCATTTGGGCAGGAGCATCTATTTTGGGCACTTACTGCTATAACTCAGTCAATTTCAAATGCCTCACATTTCACATGCCTAGATACTGTGTGTACCTAATAGTGTCTCAAAAATCAAGTCGATCGGTTCAAAATTGACTGAGTTATAACAGCAAGTGCCCAAAATAGGTGCTCCTGCCGAAATAGTCCCAGACCCTAGTTAAGTTTAGAATACCTTGGAAAAATTTGGAAAAAGTTTAGTATTATTGAAAATATGGTTAAATGAATACACCTCTCAAAATAAAAATCTGCACAAAATGCAATTTTGTTAAGATTTTTCAACATTTCAAAAATCTGTAACGAGTAAAATTTGTACGATAAAAAATCTGGAAAATATTAATGTCTGTTAACAGTTATGTACACATAACATATCATTCAACACCGACTTTCAAAATTCATATTTTCGACAGAAAAATCTCCTATATCTACAAAATGGTCCACTCCAAAAAACGTCTATTTTTTGGACAAACTTTGAAGTTCTGCTTTTAATATCTTAAAAGGTTATAAAATTCTATTTTTTGCTCTAACTTACTCGTTCATAAATTAAAAAACATACCCTATTTAAAAAATGCGAATTTTTCATTTTATGTATTTTTTGTTTGCGTAAACATAATTTGGAGGACCATAGAAAAAAGGGGTTCCTCAAAAATGGCCTTTTTTCATTTTTAAGAATTGCGCTTGAATGCACTGGAGATTTTTCTTGAAAAAAATAATTTGCCTATATCATGAGGATTCTGGAGCTTATTATATTTGCACAAAAAAGTTAACATTTTCGAACATTGTCGAACTTTCTTCGCAATTTAAATTTTTTAGAAGGTGTGCAAAAATTTAAAAACATGCGTTCAGTAATCTAGGTTAAAAACCCATTTAAAAGAACATTTTTAGAAAATCACAAAGGCCATTTCTATTTTCAAGGATTTATACAGTATCTCCAAAAATAAAATTACTTAAAAGATGTATTAAACTATTTTTTAGGCTATTTTAAACATTTTCAACTACTTTACGATACACTCCTTAATTCCGCTCACGGACAAATGTATTTGTTTTTGAAATTTATGTTATTTGGTAAACATTGCATAAAATGAGTTTGCTCTCATTTAATTTACAGGGGATGGCCAAAATGTTTGGGATAGGTAACTTTTTTTTTCCACAAAAAAATTCAACATGCTGTAACTTTTCATAGAGTGCATAAAAAAATCTCATATTTTGACTGTTTATCAACCTATTATATGTGCATCATTGGTACAAATTTGGGCTCGATTGATTAATGTTTCGCAAAGTTAGAACCGTTCGGGTAAAACACTATTTTTTAGACAACTCATTTTTGAGCTGTCATATCTCGGAGACCAGTGAACCGAATTGAATGATTTTTTTAACGTTTATCAACAATATATTGATACTTTATACGAGCATGAGCATGAGCATGAGCATAGATGACCGTACTATTCGTAGTTGCTACTCCGTGATTGACCAGAACAATCGAAGTTGCACAAGGAACCAACAGACGGAGCTTGGGAGTAGCTTACCGTCCTCAATGTGCATCTTCGAGAATTCCAAACTTTATTAGGTCAATAACGGCGCCGGCCACGTCCTTACGGTCATCGAGGAAGGAAAGGAATATTATTATGACGTGCGTTGCTTACTAAAGACCGAGATCACCTCTGCGTCTCCACGTCTGTCATGGGAAGGAATTTTTGTTAGTGGGGAGGGGAGAGGGCGCATGATATGAGTTCACTTTGGTAAGTGGAGTGATTCATGCAACCCTATTAATATCAAACCATTTATTTTCATTTGGACTAAAACAAAACACATGCCGACATCGAAGATGACGAACCATTCAGATAGTTTTCGAAGTGCGAAAATTAACGAAAGAGAAAATAAAGTGATTTGAACCAACGTGGCTTTGGAACTTGGGCCGACACTTGACGTGACGAACATTTCAATGTCTGTTGACTAAAATCGCAAAAAATGTTGTTTGTTGCATTTATCGTATCATAAATCGCCCCGTACGAAGATGAGCAGTCAAATAGACGACGACGACGACCGAATGAAAACGCGGCCTGTACACTTTGCCTCCAAAAACTCACTCTCGCAAAAATCTAGCAAAGCGAGCGCGCGAAACTTTGCTGCTGCCGAACTACCGCACACTACTGACTGCTTGGCGTCCCGTCGTCGGAGCCCCGCAGAGGGAAGAGGAAAAAAAAATCGCAAAAATCTAGCAAAGCGAGCGCGCGAAGCTTTGCTGCTGCCGAACTACCGCACACTATTGATACTTTATACGACGTTATAAAATGTAATATTTTCTCACGGCGAATCAAGTTATACCGGGTTGGAATTTTGACCCATACAGAGGAAAATAGGTCAAATTTACAATACCACACAAAACTTACGAAATGTGTTCTTTCTTCAACCTAAATAAGCTCCAATATATCTGATTAGAGATAGCTTGAGAACAGAAGTGGAAAATCTTTGGATATTAACATTAAAATTTATTGACATTGATGTAAACAAATTACATTTTTTCGAGAAAAATCCAAAAATTGTCAATCCATGATAACTTTTTTTAACGTTTAAAAAATACCTATGTTTAAATAGTTTGTGAAGCATTTGCATATTGTTAGTGTACGTTCAAAATTTCATTCAATTCGGTTCACTGATTTCCGAGATATGACAGCTCAAAAATGAGTTGTCTGAAAAATAGTGTTTTACCTGAACGGTTCTAACTTTGCGAAAGATTAATCAATCGAGCCCAAATTTGTACCAATGATGCACATATAATAGGTTGACAAACAGTCAAAATTTGAAATTTTTTGATGCACTCTATGAAAAGTTATAGCATCTTGAACTTTTTTGTGAGAGAAAAAAAAGTTGCCTATCCCAAACATTTTGGCCATCCCCTGTATATTGTCCAAGAATATCAGCGACGAAAAGGGGGTATTTATGCGTGAAAACTTGATTTTTGCAACAATGAGCGGCTATTGGGTCATGAGCGGCTACTGGTACACTGACGGTACTTATGATTTTTTCCAAAAATGTTTACCCACGTTTCCTCCAAGAATTCCTCTCCAAGATCCAAGAAGATCCAAGAGTTCTTCTAGGGTTTGAAATATTCAGCCAGAAACTCCTTCATATATTTCTCCAGAGATACCTCCGGGAGTTCTCTCAGAATTGCTCTAGGAATTATTCTTTGGCGTTTTTTCAGCAATTCCTTTAGAAAGTTCCAAAAAGGTTTTTTTAGAAGTTCCTCCAGACAATCTTCCAAAATTCCTTTTGAGATGTATTCTGAATTTTCATCTAGCATTTTTTCGGAAATAACTCCAGGGACCCCTGAATTCCTACCCGAGAGCCGATCAGAGAGGATTAACAAAGTAGGTGTACTAAATTGAAAGAGTTTTTGAAATAATCTATGAAGGCAGTGTCGAAGCTGCAGTTGCCTTCGGTGACATTTCTTAAGTAATCATTTGAGGAATTCTTGAGAAAATTCTAGAAAATTTTTTTGAGGATTTCCTGAGAATTTCCTGGCAAGTTCCCTGAGGAGAGTACCTGAAAAATTCAAGTGCAAGAATATCTAAAGAACATGGCAACTTTGTGTGTTTTATGTGCACTTACACAGTTATTGAGCAAGAGCTTTGTTTTCAAATGACCATTTTGGATTTGAAAAAAATAAATTTTCATTACGAAGTTTCTGAACCGATCGGAAATCGAACCCGCCACCCTCATTATGGTTTGGCTGATTACTCATTGGCTCACCGAAGATAGGCCTTCTCATAGGGAATTTTCCAGAATATACTTGTAAAGTAGGCGTCGACGTATAAAAGTAACATTTGTCAGAATAACAAACTACTTGCATTGAGCTAGACGTGTTTTCCTACAATTTCAGAAGTGGAATCGGAACTATTATTTGTCTGTAATCAAAATTTTAAGTAATCTGATGTTTACTGTGGAAGATCTGGATTACATACATCCCGCAAGAGCCGCTTTCAAGTTATCGTTCGAACGCTAAGGCCATGGAAAACCAACTGTTTGCAAACGCTGAGGATATAAGGAAGAGAAAGTGTTCAGAAAGAAGAATTCAATGTTAGCTGGTTGCAGCATTACTCTCGTACTACGTATACGATAGGAGTCATGGAATGAAGATTACATAAACTGAAGCGGAACCTGAGACTGAAGCGGAATCGAGTTGAAGTGCTGAAGAAGATTTCGTTGGCAAAGCGATCATTCAGATTATTACAAGTTTTATTTCTATGCTACGTGTTCTATTTTAACCTGTTAATATTTCGCCAAGTTAAATGCACATTTGTAATGCTCTGGCGTAATAGAGCATCATGAAATCTCATCAGTCTCATTTTGATAGCCTACATTTAGGTCATTTCGAGCAAAAACCAACTACCAGATAATCGTTCCCTTACAGAAACACCAAAATGTAAAGAACTTGTATTGAAACTCTAATCAGAATGCACTATTAGGATTAGAAATCCCTAAGCAAAACTTAAGCTATGAAAGCAACTAATGCTGCGAACAAAAAGCAACCTGCTAGAAGAAATACGACACAGGATTGACCGATGGACCAACAACATTTATGAAACTTCGTCATCCTGTATTCGAAAATTGTTATCAATTAGGATAACTGGGCAAAATTGATGTTGTGTGTTATATATTTATCCAAATGTGATGTTCCAATTTATTACGCATTTGTAAGGTTACACTGCAAGATGTTAAATTTCATTGTGCATTTGTAGTGCTCCATTATTTTTTCGTAATAACATCGAGGACCATGTGTTGTGTCAATATGACTGATCTGTAGTAGGCGTCGACGAATAAAAGTAACATTTGTCAGAATAAATAACTACTTGCATCGAGCAAGACGTGTTCTCCGACAATATTCCTGGTCGAATACTTGGAGGAATTTCTACAAAAACATTCGAGAAACTTCTCAGGGAAACCCTGTTAGCAATTCACGAAAAAAAAAAACGCGGAAGAATTGCTTAATATGCCTTTCACAGCCCATATAGCCGAGGCGGTAAACGCACGGGTATTCAGCATGACCATGCTGAGGGTGACGGGTTCGATTCCCGGTCGGTCCAGGATCTTTTCGTAAAGGAAATTTCCTTGACTTCCTTGGGCATAGAGTATCTTCGTGCCTGCCACACGATATACACATGCAAAATGGTCATTGGCAGAGGAAGCTCTCAGTTAAAAACTGTGGTAGTGCTCATTGAACACTAAGCTGAGAAGCAGGCTTTGTCCCAGTGAGGACGTTACGCCAAGAAGAGGAGAGAGAGAGAGAGAGAGGAGGCCTTTCACAGAATTACGCGGAAGAACACGTAGCGGGATTTCGAAAGTTTTTTTTTATGAAATCCTCAAAAAAAAAAATAAACTGAAAGAATCCAGGAATCCTCCCAAAAAATTCTCAAAAAATCTACTTGCAATTTCTTTAGATGTATATCCAGGAATTATTCCAAGTAGGGAATCGCGCCACTTGGGCGGTGGCTTCTATTTTCGTCTGTTTTCCACTATAACTCAGTCAAATTTGAACCAATTGACACAATTTTTGGAATGCAGTGAGATTGGTATAGTATCTACCCGTATACAACATTTCAACTCAATTGGTTAAAAATTGACTGAGTTATAGTGGAAAACAGACGAATATAGAAGCCACCGCCCAAGTAGCGCGATACCCTAATTCGATACAACATCCTCCATGGATCTCTTCAGATTTTTTTGTATTTTTTCCAGGAATTACTTTTCAAAATTTCTCCGGGAATTCATACCGATACGCCTCCGTTAATGCCTCTGATTATCGCAGGAATTCTTTCGTAGACTCTCGCAGCAATACCAAAGATTCTCAAAGAATTAATGTCTCCAGAGGTTCCATCAGAAATGCCTCCGCGTATACTTGAATGAAGATATTCCTCCAGAAATTATTCTAAGGTCTGTACACTTCATAGAAATACTACTCTTACAACCGGCTGATGATTGAAAATGCTTTGATTTAGAAAAAAAATATTGTAGAAAGCAAATAAGGTTTATTATTACATTTTGTATGCTGTTTATTTATTTTTAAGGACAGACTTGTTAGAATCTCAAAATGGCCGCCACAATGGCCGACTTTGGCACCTACTCACGATTTCGAGCGCACAAATCTCTTCGTAAACAAAACAAGCGCAGCTGATCTTCTTATTTTAAGCTTATTACAAGTAAGCAAGAACAGAATAATAAAGTGCACTGTTGTTTGATGTTTGCTTCTTCAGATTTGTGCGTCTGAAGTTCTGATGCAGTGTTGATGCGGGATTTCAAGACGTTTGTCCTTAAGATGAAATAGGTATCTATCTGAATTCTACACAAATCAAACGAAAACCAATCATCGTCAAACATGCAGAAACAAAAATGCAGTTACAAATTTAGATCGATAGAGCAGCCAATTTTATCGATAAAAACAGAAAATTTTATAATTTTTACACAAAGTACAATAAATAAGCTTCATTTGAATCTTACAACATTTTCCCAAGTCAACTCGTTTATGATCTTCAGCCGGTTGAAAGTGTCCTCCTCTCTCCTCTTCTTGGCGTAACGTCCTCATTGGGACAAAGCCTGCTTCTCAGCTTAGTGTTCTATGAGCACTTCCACAGTTATTAACTGAGAGCTTCCTCTGCCAATGACCATTTTGCATGTGTATATCGTGTGGCAGACACGAAGATACTCTATGCCCAAGGAAGTCAAGGAAATTTCCTTTACGAAAAGATCCTGGACCGACCGGGAATCGAACCCGTCACCCTCAGCATGGTCATGCTGAATACCCGTGCGTTTACCGCCTCGGCTATATGGGCCGGTTGAAAGTGTACCAAATCTAAAAAGGGCAGGTTTTAGGCATTCTTTTAGAAACTCCTTCGAAAATTTCTCCAGGGATCATTTCCGAAATTCCAATTTTACAAATAATTCTTCCACAGATTTCTGCAAGAATTAATCCTAGAATATATTCAAAAGAGTTTAAAGGAAATCCTCCTGGGATTCTTCCAAAAAAGTGCTTCACGGATTGTTCCATAAATTCTTTCTGTGATGTTACAGAAATTCTTTTAAAAAATTCACTAGGGAGTACTCATTGACATTTATCTAAGAATCCTTCCAGAAATTTCTCAATTTTTCATACACATATTTTTGGAAAAGTTTCGCCTACATCATGATCAAAGTTTCTATGATTTATCATCTTTTGAATGAGACACAGATTGTTCAAATTAGATACTTGGCGTTGATATGGACTTGACTAAATAACAGGTTTTTGAGGGGGAGCTGGGAATAGCTTTTTTTTTTCGTTATGGGCGATATGCAAATGCTGATGATCTGTTGCAAGTTCTACCAGAAGCTCAAGGCATCCCACAACGGTTTTTTGTCACGAGCCCAAATGGGCAGGGATAAGGATGGGAACATATTTACGAACACAGACGTTAGGTGGATGAAAGGTGGACGTTGAATTGCGATGAGCACCCGAACGGCAACGAAGGATGTGACAACTTCAGTGCAGCAGAGAACGGGAATTAATAAACTCTCATGCTGAAGTAAGTTGATGTTGTTCAGAAATATCAAATCAGTTGGGAAATAAATGAACAGAGAAAGCTTGTAGTATCCCGGGTAGAATAAAATAACTAACGAAGATCAAATTTTGCCATTAAAAATGAATAGCTGAATGGCAGAATTTGTTATTGGTTTGTTGAGAATAAGAGCTAAAAGAACAAATCCCCTATTAGGGGATTCACTTAACATCGTAAACTGTTTAAACTGATTAAACGTCGCGATCACCAAGGCAATCTTTGATTATTCCATTCGCAAAATCATGAAACATTTCAAATAAGCAGAAAATCATGGCTTACGCAGCAATTTAATCTGTTTTGTGAGTACCCCTAATAACTGACTTTGTACCGGAAAATAACTCAGTAATAACTAATTTTGTCCTTATAAAAACACAGGACAAAATATTTCAAAATGAAGAATAACTGAATAAGTTATTATCGAGTTATTGAGAACAAAGTAAGAACACAATAAGTTATTTCAAATAAGATCATCATAATTGTAAATTTTGTTCTTATGATTGAAAAAAAAACTGTTGTAAGTTCTGAAGTGTTTTGTCCTTGGTTTGATCTTATAATAACAAAATAAGTTATTATTTACTTTTTTTCTGAAACAAAGTAAGTTATTATTTTTTGTTCTTTTAGCTCTTATTCCTAACAAACCAATAACAAAATTGGCTCTTCATGAATATCCTATTTAAAATAAAATAAATACTAAATAACTCATCAATAACAAAACAAGCTATGATTACAAAATATGCAATTAGAATGTTATTTTACTTAAGATGCTCAGAATAACTTATTTTGCTACGACTGCATATTTTGTTATTATTCAGTTATTTACTATTATTCAATAATAACTCAGAAATAACAAATTTTGCAATGATATTTTTTGTTCTTAGCGAGTTATTTAGTGTTTAGTGTGATTCAAAAATAACATAAGAATGATAAAATGAGATGATGGCAAAATTTGTTATTATTTTGTCCTTGGTTTGTTCTTCTCCTCTACCCGGGATATCTTCCATTAACCCTCGATTGTCAATGAAAAAGAACACGTGGCTCCTGTTCTGGAAAAATAAATGGCAAAAACCATATTGTTGACAAAATTATTGTAAAAGTAGATTTCAATATGCCTTTCAATCAATATCTCCCTCAGGACAAATCGGTTAGTGCAAACAGTAAAATATAATTTCTGCTGCCTGTAACTGATGCAAAATACAAAGCCACATTCAAATACGCCATACGCTCGATTTACGGTTTGCAGAGTTAGATCCTCCAAGTTATGTTGCCTCAAGAAAAAGGCAATCGAAGTTTTGCAGTTCAAACTTAATGCGGCACAAGCAACACAAAGAGAGCACTATGTCGCCTTGTACGGTGTGTATGTGCACTGTGCAGCAGTGTGCACCGCATAGCAAAAGGATCCATTCTAAAACCGTCGTCGTCGTCGCTGAATATGACCAACCGTATCCATAGCTGGTGAATGAAATCCCTATATGTATATAGGTACTGTGTATAGACAGAGCTTTATTGGCGAAACGAAATTGCACAACTTCGGTACGGTCGACTAGACTAGCTCATTGTTTGTAGCTGAAAGGAGCTCGTATCATCTTTCAGCTAGTGCTAGTTTTTCGAATCAATACAATCATCTACCTACAAAGGAAAACCTAACCACCAGTCAGTGGATGATACCGAAGGAAGCGTAAAAGTTCGTTTATTTTAACTGAACCACGATGGAAAACGTATTGCATAATTTTATCTGGCTATCATACGCATTGCCACGTATCAGATATATTTCGTCGAGGCGGAAGATAAATCCCTTGCAACTGCAACAGTGCCTTCTCGATTTGTTGTCTATTTACAATATACAACAACTTCACGAAGTTTTCAATCTTAAATGGAATATATTGAAAACAATGTAAAAATTCGCGACAACCTACAAATGAAATTTCATTTAGTAAGTGGATGTGGTGGATTTCCAAAATATCAATTCAGTGAATGACAGTGATCTGGGGTGCGGAGTATGAAGTCGTTGCCTGGCATTGAATGGCCTACAGCAATACTAGTGAAAATATGTGTTCTTAGTCAAATTTTGAGCCATTTTGTATGAATACTTTCAAAGTTGTAGCAGTTTGAATATGAAAAAAAACTGACCGGGTGCCACTTAAGCAAATATAACTTTGTAACGGCTGGATCAAATTGAATGAAATTTTTACACAACATTTTGATATGCATACTTCACATACAGAAAAATTTTCATTGAAATCGGTTAAGTATCTCTGGCTCTATAAATAAAACAGGAAAAATGTGAGAATCCTCTTTGCACAAAATTTTGAAATTGCAGATCTCAGGGTTCAACAACATCTCCGCAAATACTAAACCGATTTTGATGAAAATTTTATGGTACAAGCTACATATAATGTACCATTACTGATCCAAAAATCAGCTGTTTTGGTGTAAGCAATTTAAAGTTAAAAAAAAATTTGTGACCAAAATTTGACTTGACTTGACAAAATTTGACCACCTAAACAAATATAACTTTGTAACGGCTGAATCAAATTGAATGAAATTTTTACACAACATTTTGATATGTATACTTTACATTTTGAAAAATTTTCATTGAAATTGGTTCAGTATTTCTGGCTCTATAAATAAAAGAGTAAAAATGTGTTCTTATTTTTTAATCCTCTTTGTATAAAATTTAAAAATTGCAGTTGTCAGGATTCACAATATCTCCGCAAATACTAAACCGATTTTGATGAAAATTTTATGGTATAAGCTACCATTACTGATTCAAAAATCAGCTGTTTTAGTGTACGCAGTCTCAAGTTATGAAACAAATTGTGTGATCAAATTTTGACCGTATCACCCATTATTGTGAATACCTCATTATCGTAACATTGTATCTTGGAATTTGACAAAAACGAGAAAGCATAGTACATTATTAAACCCGTCTATCTTCAGAATAGAAATACCTGAAACGTGATGCATCCAATGTCACGTTATCACCAAGTCCATATAGGAACGAAGCCATTTGGGTCATTCAGCAGGGAATCTGATGAAGACGAATTCATCGTTTGTTGTCCCTTCTGTCATCTACCGAACCACTCTCTTCAACATCCTTTTCAAGACGAGCTGACCTATTTAGCCTAATTAATATTTTCTCGTAGACCGGTGAGGTTCGCGTCCAACACATCGCATCGGACTCGTTCCAATTATAATTTGCCTTTGTCATGTGTTTGTGGCTTTCAGACAAATGAACGGAAGGTTAGAATTCTTAACGGCCTACGAGCCGTACTTCCAGCGTTCAGTCCGCCAATCTTTTTTAAAGCACAAAGGCTCAAGTGTGGATATGACAATGATATGGAATCCTTCACCTTCTTCGTTACGTCATATGCGTACTGTAGTTGTACTACAAAAAAAAAAGAAAAAAAAAACATAGAGAAAATCATCATCACATACCTGGAACTGTGGCGAGAATGTCCGAAACACTCCCTCGTATATGACACCGGATGCTGTCTGGACCTGGACAATATTGCCGACGTGTGATGTAGCCGCATGCATAAACAGTGCATTGTTGTAGATGCCATCCGCCACTACCGAGCGCTGTCGCTGTGTCCTGTGAGGGAAAAGAAAAAAAAATGCATGTTGTAGTTCTTGAAATCTAGAATGTATTTTATGATGGTATGTGTAACAGTGGAAGATTGGAAATGCTTAATAGTATTTAGTATCTAGTATACTGCCGTGAATCGCATATCTGTCCCATTTGCATAGGGAATCCAGCAAATATAGGACTATATGCGATTCACGGCAGTATAGTATCTTTTTTTTTTTGAAGAGTGACCAGGTGGAGCTGCAGGACAGCTGATAGCAAAGCCTGGACCCTTTCCCAACTTTCCCCCTACTAGGGCCAATACTCACGATGGACTAGACGATGTCGTCAACTTGAGCAAAGTGTGTAGTAATTAGCATTGGGTCGTAGTAGTTTTTAAAAATACTGTTTTTAACTTTTCCCATCGCACTAGTGTTTTGATCGAATGGAAGCTCCAAAGATGATTTGATAATTGAACAATATTTCAATAATCGAAATTCTCCGAGGTCACTGGACAACATTCAGAGATAAAAAAGGGTGTCTATGTCTATGTTAACGCCTTCAGAGTACTATTCTTAAGAAAAATACAAAGAGCTAAAAGAAAAAAAATGTGTCATAGCTAATTTTTAAAGATTTGATATTTCTGAAAATTATTCGAAGCAGCTACCAGAGCTAGCGTTTTTAGCCGATATGGGCAACTAGTTTTTCTGACAGCTTCCCCAAACAATAATCAGATAATATCCTCAGTTATTTTATAATACATTCTGAAAATTATTTCAAGCTGATTACCAATAATGTCAATAACCGATGTTAGTCATTGACAGCACCAGCATCATCCCGAAATAACTCTCATATTAGTGTTAGATAACACTTTTTGAGCTTCCATTCGATATTGTAAAGAAATTTGTCAAACCCTATTTGTCAAAATATAGTCAAAAATGTATCAAATTGTGTTTCTAATTTCGCTAGTCGTCTTCTGCATATCTGTGATTATCTCAGTCCAAAGTAATATTATATCCATCGTAACCCTTTACAATGTCAATCGTCCTAAGTCCTAACTAAATTCCTGCTTTTTTTGATCAGTGAAATAATACCGTCCAAGATATAAAAACAAAAAAGTTCAGTCAACTGATTTTTGTCAAAAATAAAAATGATAATGATTATTTGTCAACTTTTATAAATTCACAAAACCCATAAAAATAAGAAATACAAATATAAACTCCTATAATCAACAGTTTTATCTTTACCTAATCAGTCCATAATTTTCTAATTGTAATGAATCTAATCTGTAAGGCTGTAAGTCAACTTATCCTAGCGTCCCCTGTCCTGTGTACTAACGAATTCAAGTAACGAATGATGAGTGTAACGCAGAGACCTCCTCTACCCACTCTTGCGTTACGTTAAATTTAACAATTATTGTTAAATTTGAGAAAATTCAAAGAATGCAAAGATTGGGTCTATATGGGGTCTATATGGGCATATGCAAGCAGAATTATAATTTGTTTTTGACTTGTGATAAATGCACGACGGATACTCCTTTGGTTCCCATTAGCACTTACGGCGATTCCTTCACTTGCGCTCAACTCGTAAACTAGATATATCTAGCTCAAAGTCCAAGCGGTGGTGAATAAACTGGCACTAAAGTGCTAATGAGTTAAGCCCTCCCATTGCGTCAAGATCGAATATCCAGGGGGAGGGATTCACGGCAGTATAGTATCTATATGCAAACAACTGTTTTGAAAACTAATATTCAATAGTAAGTCCAACATTATATAAAAACTTAAACTTGAAAAAACTCGGAGATTATCTTCTAAAAATGTGTTCCTTTTTCACTCATGACCTTTAAAAAAATTGGATCAATAGTACACGATCGGGGAAATACTATATTTATAGTAATGAGCTAAAATTGTGTATGGTGAGACGGTCCCAGCCAGCAATTTGGTTGCTATATCGAAATTGCAACTGAAATAGTCACACATATATAGCACCAAAGAAATCGTATTCAATGCACGAAACAGGCATATACATACTAAAGTGGAGGCCATATCGAAACATATATACGATTACTGCGATTCCATCCAACATAATTTACGATTTCTCGGAAAATTTATACGATTCCGCCGATTTTATCCATCCAAATATACGATTATGCATGATCTTATTACGATTGAGAGTACCAATATATGACTCAAGATTTTCAAATAAAATAAAAATTGGTGTTCAGTGGGAATCGAACTTAGGTCCTTTGATTGAGAACTGCGCGTTATCTCTAGTGGCTATATTGCCAAGTTGAAAATAGAGAGTTCAAAGTGAAAGGCATGAAACGAATGAAAATCAACATCATACGGTGCGAGACTTGTGGTGGGAGCGTTGTTGAGTGGTGCCGTGCAAGAGGCCTGGAATTCACATCGTTTTTGGAATCTATACATCACTTATTGTAAGTCATCTGCTAGTATGAAAACCTATATATTTGGTTGAAATTATTGCTACTATGGTTGGAATGTGTCAACAACAACAAAAATACAAATTTGTGACGAAAACCATTTTTTCTTTTTCTTCATCATACAATTATGTAAACAAAACCATTAACGATTTCCGAGATTAGGATTCGACTATTAAAAGTGCAGAAGTAATCATATACGACTGTAAAAATTAATATACGATTTCTACGATTTCATTCACTTCGTATACGACGCAAGTGTGACACAAACGATCAATATACAACATTGTTATAATTGTATACGATTTCACCGATTTTCATCATACCTTTAGATAGCAAGCTCGATTTTGCAGATTCATATACGATGTGAAGCGACGATTTCCACGATTCAAAGAAATCATATATACGATGCTAGCGAACTTGCAGCTTGACACTAAGAATGTATGTTTTTTTCACGATTCTATCCGATTCTGTGCGATCCTACCGATAGTATCTCGCACCTTTTTTGATCGGAGACGACTATATGAAACAAAATCGCTATTGAAATTTAATTTGGCATGAAATGCGATTTTACGCAATCATTGTCAACAAATATACATATTAGGGTAATTTTCTAATTGTTGCACGGCTAAAAACTCGCCTATTGTTGCACACTCCATGTTATTCTTATGGTGTGTGCAACAATTGGCAAATTTTTAGCCGTGCAACAGTTGGCGATTTACCCTATTATACAATTCTGATCCAATATATGAAAACATACGATTTTTTCCACACAATGAACTGGCGTAGCCACCCCCCAGAGCCAAAATTTATGGAACAAATTTTCAGTACAAAGCACTTTGCAACGAAAAAATTTTTCGGCTGCGCCGCTATTTTCAAACTACGAATACGTTTGCTCATTACTGTTTACAAAATGTTAGTGTCAAATAAAAAAAAGGTATCATTCACCGTTGAAAACCCCTCCCAGAGACAATTTCTGGCTACGCCACTGATACAATGATTTACGATATGTGGTTGGCTGGGGTAAATTCTCCGTGTCTGCTATGAAATGGTCCAAACAGCGTAGGTATTAGGTATTTAGGATTAAGAATCATCTTCTGAGATTCCTAATTTCATTTGAGGTTCCTTAAGCACAGGCTTGTTAGAATCCCAAAATGGAGAAATAGGAGGCAATCAGTGAAGTACTAGATTGAAAGTAGTGAGCTGAATTTTTGTATGGTGAGATGATCAATCCTCCATTTCTGCAATGAAATGGTGCAAACAGCGTGGGTTATATGATTTCTTGCCTAATTTGATGCTGGTTGAGCAAAAGTTTGGATAACTATGTTGTTGTATTATTTATTTCTTGCAACTTTAACAACACAGTAACCCAAACTTTTGCTCAAACAGCATCAAATTAGGCAAGAAATCATATAACCCACGCTGTTTGCACCATTTCATTGCAGAAATGGAGAATTGACCATCTCACCATACAAAAATCCAGCTCACTACTTTCAATCTAGTACTTCACTGATTGCCTCCTATTAAGCCACTGCGTCCAATAAGCTGAACTTTCGTGGCAAAAAATAAGGACTTATCTCAGATTCCTCCAGGAACTCCTGTTTCAGGAAAACCAGAATGAACTTGCTGAAGTATTTTTTCAAAGAATTTCTGTAAGAACTTCATGGGAAATGTTATAAATAAACATTGCAGGAGGAAATACTCAAAACGCTCCCCAATAAACTCTTGGAGGATGTACATTAGAAACATATGGAAGAAGTCCAGAATAAACTTCTTGAGGAATTCTAGCAGCATCTGCAGTAATTCCAAACGAAACTGTTGGTGAAAACTTAAAAAAGTGTTCCTTTATGAATCCTGGAAAGAGTTTCTGAAAGAAATCCAGAAGAATCAGAAGTTCTCAAACGAATCCCGGAGTTCCTGAAGAAATCCAGAAGCCCAAAAGAAATTCGAGGAATTCTTGAAACAGTTCTAGAATTAGTTACTGAAAGAATCTGGAAGAATTCCGGAGAAGTTGCAGGAATACTGAAAGAAGTTCTTGTAGGATCAGAAAGAATTCCTAGAAGGAAGAAATTGTGGAAGGAATTCCTGAAGCAATCCACGAGAGAACTCTTTGATGAGGGATCCCGAAAGAAATCCCGAGTGAAATTGCTTGAATTCCCAAGCATATTTTCTAGCAACACCTTCTGGAAGTCATAAAGAAACTATCCAGAAGGATTCCCGGAACTCCTGCAGAAATCCCGGAACAAAGCTCTTGAAGTCCCAGATGGAATATCTGAAGGAATCCCGAAAGGTTCCGAGAGGAATTTCAGAAGGAACCACAACAAAATATTTAAGATGGAGCTTCCTGAGGAATCACAGAAGGAATTCCTGGAAGAGTCCTAGAATAAATTTGTGGAGAAACCACGGAAGAATCTCCCGAAGGAATCGCAGGAAAAAATGCGAGGGTAATCGTAGAAGAAATTCCTGGAGGAATCTCAGAATTAATTTCTAAACATTTCGAAAGGAATTTTATTAGAAAGAAAGAAAGAAAGACGCGGACAGGACCGTCTTCAGCCAAAGGCTGCACAGACTGAATGATACTTAACACTAGACAAGGGACACACGGAGCATGCACCAGTGGATACGGAGAAGAAACTATTCTCACGAAAAGTTTCATCGCCCGGAGCGGGAATCGAACCCTCACCCCACAGCATTATGCGATTAGAAGCTTGGTGACCCTAACCGCACGGCTACGAGGCTCCTTGAAGGAATGCAGGAACTCCTGAAGCAATTAAGGTATTTATTAAGAGATCCCCGCAAGATATGCAGCCCCTTAAAAAGCAGACATAGTTTTCATTTCATGCGTCGCAAAATGCTTCAATAGGACAGATCGGTGAAGTACTAGATTTGTAGTAATGAGCTGTATTTTAGTATGGTGAGAAGGTCAATTCTCCGTTTCTGCAATAAAATAGTGCAAAAAGCGTGGGTATTATGATTCCTGGCCTAATTTAATGCTGTTTGAGCAAAAGTTTGGGCAACAGTGTTGTTATTTTCTCCATTTCTTGCAACATAAACAACATAGTTATCCAAAGTTTTGCTCAAACAGCATTAAATTAGACAAGAAATCATAATACCAACGCATTTTGCATCATTTCATTGCAGAAAGGGAGAATTGACCTTTTCACCATACTAAAATTCAGCTCATTACTACAAATCTAGTACTACACCGAACGTGCCCCATTGATGCGGCAACTTCATAGCAACTTTGCTAACGGACACAGATTTCAGGCAATTTCTAGTATTATGTACTTGCAAAATCACTATCTCTTCTTTCAAAATAATGGTCGTTAGTTTGAAACATTTTTCTTTACAAACATTCCCATTATCATAGAAACAATATTTAAAACTAATATCCAGTGTTTGTAAAATCACACTCAAAACACACTCATAAACCGCTCCTGCGTGAGCAAACTCGCGTGTGATTCTGAATCATTTTCTCACGCGCGAAATTTCATGCTAAATCTCGCTCTCACGAGTCAAGCGCCGAAATCTCGTTCGCTTGTAAAACGAAACCACATCAATTTGAACGACATCCAATGTTGTTGTACGATAGGTTTGCTTTTGTTCTTTCATATAATCCTAAAAACATCGATATAAGTAATAAGAATACCAAGAAATAAAGCAATGAGTGAAATCGCGAGTCAACTCACGCATGATTTTTCGGCGGTGAGTTTGGCGAGTCAAGAATCGCGCGTGAAACAACTCAAGCATGAGATTTGAGAATTTGAGTTTTTACCAGAACTGCTAATATCTAGCATCCATGATTTTGTGATATTATCGAGAAAGTGCGCCGAATTAGGACCGGTCACGGTAATCCTGATTATGTTTTATGTGTAAAAATTATGTAAACATCTTCTTCTTCTTCTTTATGGCTCGACGTTCACATTGGAACTTGGCCAGCCTCTCTTCAACTTAGTGTTCTTAGAGCACTTCCACAGTTATTGATTGAAGGGCTTTCTTTGCTTGCCATTCCATGAATTTGTACATTGTGTGGCAACGGCAAGTACAATGATACGCTATGCCCAGGAAGTCCAGAAAATTTTCCCGGCCTCCAGGACGGGAATCGTACCCGCCGTCACCGAATTAGTGATCCATAGCCACTAGGCTAACTATAAAACAATAAACAGTATTTTTGAAAACATCAATTTTCCATACAAAATCCGGAATAACTATTATACAAATGCATCAAATTATCCTGGAAATGGAATTTGTGTGTATGTTAAAATAAACTTATCTAGATTCCATGCGTACCATTTTGAAATTCCACTCGTCAAAGGCCAGATTTAAAGAGTCAAACACCGAACAAAACAGCCATACACCGACCGTCCAACACAGTAAGATGCTCCACCGTCCGTAAGTAATCCGTGTCTTCGTTCTATTCTTTACCGGGAGCCCAACCTCGCACGCCACTTCCACTTCAGTTTTACACTTTTTTTTATGAGGATTCTATATATGCTTCCGAGCTGCTGTTTCGTTTCTGAGAAGCATACACCAGCTTATTTCTATTTTGACAGAGAACCTGCCACGACCGACCGCACTTTTGCTAAGCATGTACACGGCGGCCGCTGTCGTCGCCGTTCCGCACAACAGACAACATTCCGCCTATTGTAAGAGGAAAAGTCACAACATACCCTTCCGTAACACCACCACCCCACTGTTTAGCCTTCTACGATCAGGCTGACTCTCGACGGTGAAGTTTTCTCACAGTGCCTGCTGCGTTCCTCTCTCTCTCACTTCTTGATCGCTCTCACTTATTCACCACGGTTTTCGTTCATGTATTTCACCGAACTGCAGCTTTTCCGGCCACCTGCCCTCTCGCGACGCCCCTTCTTCAGCCGGGAAATTTAATGTGTTTTTCCACCGCCTGGCGGATATTGATAAAACAGTAATTAATGATTACTCTCCTCGGATGTTTCCAAGGTTCATCAATCATCATCGACGGATCAGAGCAGGTCGGTGGTAGTCGGGTTCTGTATTCATATTCCAGGCCTGCTCAGCCCGAGTTTTCCCGATTCGATCAACCGCGTGAGACAACAATGGTTCGATGAAAAATTCTCTCACACTAACGCACCCACCGCGACAAGATGAATGGTGGTGGCCTACTTGGTTTTCCACACTGCGGACGTCTCTCACCACCCGTCTTCGGCGACGATACTGGTGGACAAAAAGTCCCGCAAAGAGGCACCCATTTTGTCACGCTTCTGGTAGGACTTCTAACCGATTGATTTCACTATTGCCGAAAATTTACTAGATCACACCTAAATGCCAGATGCCCTTGGGACACGATTGCAGTATATATCGAACAACACTAAACTTAAATTTAGAGCACCATTCAGGAAAATAACAACGATTTCTCTTCGCCGTCTTGCGTGGCTTAAAATATGGAAAACTGCATTCAGAACGAAAAGGTGAGGCCAGGAAAATCGCTCCTGTTCTTGTAGTGTTCTTGAATTTCTTGCTTCCTGCCAACTCGCCCGAAGCCCGAAGACTCTCTCCTCCTCAGACGGCAGTGGCAGCGCGCGTACACTCGATATAATAGGCAGAAGTTGAAAAACTAAAACTCTAAATATATCGCAGTTTTTCTTCGTTTTCTTCCCCCCACAAGTGGTAGGATTTTCCGTTTCGGAGACGGTCCCTTCTTCTACATGCACCACATGTCTCGTGGTGAGGGGTAGGGTACTGCTTTCTCCTCGTCGACCGAAGAAATCGCAAAGAATGCCAAAAGGAAAAGATTTTCCCTGAACTTTTTATTTTGCGCTACACGTTTTGTTTCTCGTTTATCGGCCCGGTCTAATTGGTAAATCACTTAAATTTATATCACAATCAAGTTACAGTAGGCGCAGCACAGTATCCAGAGCAACCAATGTAGCAGAGTTGGAGTAGCATTAAGTAACTTCGACAGACCACACGGAATAGGCGTTCTTCTTTTCCGATTGATGATTGCAAGGACGATCCGTTCAATCCTTTTCGCAACAATGTATCCACAATAGTTCCGGATCACTCACAACGCGACTAATCCACGACGGCGGCGGACGACTGCAGGGATTGACGATATTTTTCCGGATTCCGATCCTGTGTCAGACAGACAGACGGATCGAGCGACCACCGACGACACCGACCATCCGAGAGCGTTACGTACTGCACAGACCGTGCGAATGTTGAGAGTGAGTGGAAAACCGTGTCCGAACCGTGCTGTGCGCTACTGCTGGCGGACACGCTAGGGTGGTCCAATGAAAATTGGTGACTTGGTATATTATTTTAATAAATAACATAGCTTGATAAGATCTTTCTTGATATGAACACTTTTTGCTTATTCTCGCTGCACTAGGTCATTGCAGCGTAGTTGCTGTATTGTTTCACTATCATTCTACAGCTATTGTTTGATATACTAAACATCCACTCACTTATCAAGGATGTAGGCTTCTTCCTCTTCTTTATGGCTCTACGTCCCCACTGGGACTTGGCCTGCCTCGCTTCAACTTAGTGTTCTTTGAGCATTTCCGCAGTTATTAATTAAAGGGCTTTCTTTGCCTGCCATTGCATGAATTTGTATATTGTGAGGCAAGCACAATGATACACTATGCCCAGGGAGTCGAGAAAATTTTCCTGACCGGAACGGGAATCGAACCCGCCGTCTCCGGATTGGCGATCCATAGCCTTAACCACTAGGCTTACTGGAGACCCTTTGAAGGCCAAAATTGATGTAGGCCTTTCCTTATTCATCGTACTGACGTAGTTATATTTGCCCGCATCAAGCGTGCTTATGCTCTCAGATGTTTGTCGGAGTTCGTCTACCACCTTTCAACCACCTTACGTCCGTATAACATGTTCTCGTCCTAACCCACTCACATATCAACCTACGGTACAAAGCGTGGAATACGTTGAGCTTCTGGTACATTCATGTCTTTCAAGAACGGACACTGTTAAGGTGAAATGGAAAGAAATCCCGTTGCCATTTTGCATACAAACTTTGTTTATCCTGGCTTTGCTCACTTGAAAAAAGAGGCAGCTTTTCCAAATAGAGCACATTTGTTTACGCATTTTAAGAATTGGTGCTCTTGAAAACGTGAGTAGGGGTCCAAGTCAGCCATTGCTGTGGCAGCCATATTTGTATTCTCTTAGTCTTAAGATTCTCCTTAAAGCATTGTATTGTCCACTTGTGTCGAATTCGTTTTTGAATCTTGGCTTAAACTTCAGTGTATTCGTATCTTTGTACACTTGGTACAACTTGTGATTCATGCGTCTGCGCCACACTCCATTTTCTTGTTTCCCACCGAAAATTGTCCGCAGCCAGTGAAGAAAATTGTCAGACAAAAGAGGCACAAAACAAGCAACAAAGAAGGCGCGACGATTAGTCATTATCCCTACTGGTGACAGATAATGACATGATCTCGACATTTTTTGTTGCAGACAAAACGGAAGCTGAGTTTGTTGCGTACTTTTCAACTCGTGAATAATCAATTATTACTAACCCAAAGTCGAAACTGTTTGATGATAGAGATTCACCAGAGTTGCAGTGTTTACCGACTCGAAGTTACCGTTCGAAAATCGCAATGCAAGGCTTAAAAATCTCTAAACTAGTGGTATACGATATTAATCCCATTATTTTCAAGTTGGGACAAACTTATGTCGCATGGGTTGTTTTGTCGCAACAAACACAGGATGCGACATTGTCATTATTGTTGCGCGATGGTTGAATTTTGATTCACTGTCCGCAGCACTTTACGCTTAAAAACATCAAAAGCTCTTAGGTCTACCTCCTTTAACGTCCACGCTTCGTGACCGTAGAGGGCAACTGTATAAATCAGCGTCTTATACAGAACGAATTTTGTTTGCGTTTGCAAGTTACGGGACCTAAGCTGGCTACGCAATCCGTATAATGCCCTATTCGCAGCTGCAATACGCCTTTTCACTTCGCGGGAAACGTCATTGTTACATGTCACAAGTGTTCCAAGATAAACAAATTCTTCAACAACTTCAAACACATCCCCATAAATCACTACCTCAGCACTAACACCACTAGGCCTGCTTCTGTCTCTACCCGCTATCATGTACTTCGTTTTGGTAGAGTTAATCGTCGAGCCTATCCTCGCTATCTCTCTCTTCAGATGAGCATAAGCTTCCTCCACTGCTCAACGATCGATGCCGATGAGATCAATATCGTCCGCAAAACCGAGGAGCATGTGCGACCGTGTGATGATAGAGCCATTTCTTTGCACGCCTGACCTCCTAATCGCTCCTTCGAGTGCAATGTTGAACAATTAATTTAAAAGAGCATCCCCCTGCTTCAATCCTTCCAACTTCACAAACGACGTAGACACTTCGTCCGCGATCCGAATACTTGATTTTGATCCATCCAGCGTTGCGTGTATCAGCCTAGTTAGTTTCGCCGGAAAACCGTGTTCTAATGTTATCTGCCAAAGCTCATTTCTCTTCACTGAATCGTGCGCTGCTTTAAAATCAATGAACAGATGGTGAGTCTGCAAGTTATATTTCCGAAAATTATCTAGGATCATCCGCAGAATAAACATTTGATCCGTCGTTGATCGGCCCTCACGAAAACCGGCCTAGTATTCGCCGACGAAGGACTCCTCATGAGGTCGCGGTCTGTCGAACAGGAAACGCGACAGTATCTTATACGGCGAATTCAAAAGGGTAATCCCTCTGTAATTGGCAAACTCCAGTCTGTGCCCTTTCTTGAAGATTAGGCATATGAGGCCATCCAATCAGTTGGTGGGCAATTCCGCATCCTCCCAAATCTTTATAATAAACTGGTGGATTGATTGATGTAGCTGCTTGCTTCCGTGCTTAAGAAGTTTGACCGGGATCTCGTCCTTCCCAGCAGCCTTGCTGTTTTGCAGCTCCTTGAGGGCCTTTTTAACCTCATCCAGTGTTGGTGGTTCTACTGCTTGACCGTCATCCATTATGTTAATCCTGTTCCTGGGTGCTCCTTCGCTGCCACCATTTCACAAATCTTCGAAGTGTTCCTTCCACCTGGCTGCCACCATTGTTTTGTCTGTCTGCAAATTTCCATGCCGGTCATTGCACGTGGCGGACACTGGCGCAGTCTTGTGCCGCGCGCCATTGACAGTTGCATAAAACCTCCGCAAATTGTTCCTGTCCATACTTTCCTGCGCTTCAGCAATAACACTCTCTTCGTGTTGCCGTTTTTTCTCCGGTGGATTCGTTTTTCTTCTGCTCTTGCCACCCTTTACCGCTCCCTGTCCTGCCGGGTACCGGCCACTAGCATTCGACTTCTGTCGGCATTCTTTTCGTTCGTCACTCGTTGGCAGTCCTCGTCAAACCAACCATTAAGTTGGCGTCGCTGAGCGGTACCTATCACCTCTTGCGCTGTTGTTGTCACTGCTTCATGGATAACTCCCCATAAGCTGTTGACATCTCCAGATCCGTTGGTCTCTCCTATCTTTTCGTCTAGCTTCTGCTGGTACTGTGCAGCAACCCCTTCGGCTGACAAGCGCTGGATATTGGAACGCATCGTCCTGTTGTTTCTTGAACTCGTGACGCTGTATAATCGCGCCTGATTTTTTGCGGCTACAAGATAATGATCCGAGTCAATGTTCGGGCCTCTGTAGGACCTCGCATTTGTGACGTATGAAAAATATCGCACGTGGTCTATCTGGGAGCAAGTGTCACCACTCGGGTGTCGCCAGATGTGTTTTCGGATATTCTTACGTGCGAGTAGGTACTGGTGATTGCCATCCCTCTAGCAGCAGCGAATGTCACAAGGCGCAGACCATTATCGTTGGTAACAGGATGAAGGCTTTCCGTTCCAATGACGGGGCCGAAAGAAACTTTCTCTGCCGATCTGCGCATTTGCATCTCCGATGACTATTTTGACATCTTGTTTTGGGCACTCTCCGTAGGCCTTATCAAGGCTCTTATAGAATTCATCCTTCATGTCATCGGGTTTGTCGTTCGTTGGCGCATAGATGCTGATCAGGCTGTAGTTGAAGAATTTGCCGTTCATCCTCAACACACAGATTCGGTCGCTAATCGGCTTTCACGGGAAAACTCGCTTCATCTGCGTCCCGATCACTATAAGGCCAACTCCGCGTTCTGCCTTATCACCGCCGCTGTATGTAGTAGATGTAGTTCTTGAATGAAGTGTTATTGATGGGATCCACCGCTTGGAATTCGCGTTCTCCAGTTTTGGGCCAGCGTATCTCCTGAATAGCAGCCACATTAACGCCGACATTCTGCAGTTCACGAGCCAGGAGCCCAACACGTGCAGTTCACGAGCCAGGAGCCCAACACGTGCGGGTTCATTCAAAGTTCTCACGTACCAAGATCCGACTTTCCAATCGTTGTCCTTTATTCGTTGCCGGGTCTGTTGCCGTTGAATCAATCCGTTTACTCTACTATTGCTTTTCTGGGTGTTTGACGGTTTTCAGCAGGCCCTTACCTTACCGGGGCCGCACTGCCTACATTGCGTTGAAGGGGCAGCTCTCTTAGATATAGCTGACGCGATACAGCATTTCATACTCAGCCGCTGGATGCCAGAACAGACGCTGTTTGAGCCGCACCTCTTTGGTGAACAGGCGCTCGGGACGTACCTTTATTACTCTTGAATTCTTTGAAACGTCCCTGAACACCCTTGAAACATCCTGGAATCCTCTGAAACGCTCCTGAAATCCCTGAAGCTATCTGTAACGCCCCTGAAACCAGGGAGCAGCAAGGAATCTCTTACATTCACAAAGAGTGTCAGAGTTGATCTGACAGGGTGTCTACGCAAGGGAAGGGCCCTACGAGAAAAAAAAACATTCAAAAAAAAACAAGATATCCTAGAAGGTGCCTTCTGGAAAAAAGGAAGGTGCCTTTGAAAAAAATCTTAGCCCTGCCTGTTGATTAGACAAATAAAATAGAAAAATCCCAGGTGAAATTTCAAAAGTAACCCCGGATGAATCTTTGGGAAAAAAACAGTTGAAACTCCTGGAGACATCTAGGGAGAAACTCTAAAAGTAAGCTTACGGAAATTTCTTGAAGACATTACAGGAGAAACTTCGGAAGAAATCCCGGGAGGACCTCCTGTAGATTCGTCTAAAACTCCTTAAAAACCTTCTAATAGAAATCCCAGGAATAGCTCCTGTAACAACTCTGAGAGGAGCCCCGGGAAGATTTTCTAAGAAAATCTCAAGACGGGAGGAATCGCGCAAAATTTTCAAGAGAAATCCTGATAAAAACTCTAGGAAAAATTCCGCGACAACATTAACGATATATTCTGAGAGAAACTCTTGTAGAAAATGTCTTTGGGAAAACGCAGGAGAAACTCCGTCAAAATTCCACGAACAACTGTGCCGTGTGCAGCATAGTTGCCGTATGTTAAAAGGGATTCCCATAGTATATAAGACAACTCTGTTGCACACAGCAGTGTGGAAGCAATATCGGGAAACCTCTGGATACTGTTTAGGAAAGAAATTCTGTAGGATCTCCGTGAAAAGCTCCAGTAGAATTCAGTCAAAAATCGGGAGTCCTGTGATATTCTCTACGAAGAATCTCGGTACGACTTCTTGGAAAAATAGTGATAGGAATCCGGAGCAATCTCCGAGAAGAATTCACAAAGGAATACTAAGAAAATGGCGTGAAAGGAAAGAAATCCTGACAGGCATACCAAAAGATATTTCCAGAATATCCAGAAGCAACCCTAACGTAATATCTGGAAAAATCTTTGTAGTTTAGATGGACACACTATCACAACATTTCAAAAACTTTTTTATTCATACCTGTAGTGATAGCTGGTGACTACTTTTGAGCTGATCAACAAATCCAGTTCAATTATCTTTTATTCTTACGACCCAACACACTTAAAACAGAATGCCGAGATCGGCTGTGCAAATCTCGGTTAAAGTTCATTTGCTGAATCTCGGCTAAAAATTTGACGTTTGCAGTTTGATGCCAGCGGCACCATAGGTGCTGCTATGAATAAAATTGATTATTTGCCGATATTTCAGTTAAATTTAGGTTGCCGTACACTCGGCTGTGCGGATCTCGGCAAAAGAATGAAAATTAGCCGAGCTCAACTAAGTGTGAATATTTTATTTTTTATCGGTGCAAAATTTTCCGAGTACCTATTCCAGGTTTTCCCTGTTAAATAATATTCTCTGAGAATTCCCGGATTTCTCAATAGTAGGCAGTAGACACCCTGTCTGACGATTCAGGGTGAAATATAGCTTCCAATTCGATGGTTCAGCTCCATTTGGTATAAGTCGGTCGATCCATCTTCCTCTCTTCGAGCTGTTCCACTCCTTCTGTCACAGGCTGTCCTCTCATCAGGTGTCTTTTATCTGATAATGTTGTGCATCATAGGAAAATGCAATAAACGTTGTTTACGAGATCTCCCTTCACGTGCACGCGACCCGTATATCCATGAATCGAGTCAGAACGCGCTTATCGCAGCTTCTTTCGGTTTTGGAACGGTCTATAAATGCCTTTGCTGGGTTTCTCGCTTTGAACATATTTTTTTTTAATTTGATTACTGCGGTACAATTTCCAATTAATATAATAATTTCTACTAGTATTAATCGTTATGTGCCGCACATGTCAAAGCAAACCTAAAAATTAGAAACATTTTACAAATATAAAATTTATTACATATACAAATATTGTCGTTACACTCAGTCCACCCTACCACATCATACAGCCAGTCAGTGCCACAATGGTGAACGTCGTGGTGCAGGATCAAACCCCACGATGGGATCTCGCCGATGCGATGGGGCTGCATGGAGGAAGCACGAACGAGGTAGCAGAAAATTGGAACACGAGAGTACGAGCGAGAGCAGAGAGCGTAGCGCGAAAAACAGATCGATAGCGTTGGGGAGCCTTCTCTAACCGGCCTGCCTCCCCTTCCCATCACTCCTGTATTCGTGATCCGATGAAGGAAGGTTCCACTTCTCTTGGTACGGCCGGCCACGTGTATGGGTGTCCGGTGCGGTTCTCGGTTCTGCTTCTCTTCGAAACGGTTGCATGTACAATGAAAATATTTGCAACCCAATAATGCACGGGCGAGAAGGAAAACATTCCGAGTTTTCCACCATTTTGGGTGTGTGGTTGTGAATGGTGAGTATGGCTCGACAGTGCCATGTGAATGGTGAGAAGTGAATCGGGAAATGGTCTTGCTTTCTGTTTTCACGAATAAAGACGTTTAGTTCGTGCTACCCCGATGCAATGGAGACGCATGGTCCATTTAAAGTAATGATCCCAATACACCCATTATGTCCAAAATAAAACCAATGCCCAAACATCTTGTTCGTCTCGATCAAATTTTCATTAGTGTCAAACAGATGTTTGATCTTCAGTTTCTCGCTTGTCAAATATTTAACCCAGTGTACTTGAGGCCTAACAATTGAAGGTATTGTTTTGCTGTAATTTGTTGAATACTCAATTCAATACAAATTACAAATTAGGTCGAGAGAGATGTAGATGTGCTACATGAAGTCACAAATCCGAGGCAAGTGGCCGACATGTGTCTTGCTTATTTGCATTTAGATCTGAGAAAGAATGGCATGTTAATTAGGCAATCGTTGCATCTTTACTACTTTTTCAGATAATTAGTCATCTTTAGATTATTTTTCTTGCGACGCCATTGGGTCAACATCGACAGTTGTCGACTGTGCTATCAAATAGTTTTGTGTTTCTTTTTACATATATGATGTGATCATTTTCAATTATTAAGTAACATATACCAGCTTTCCATGGAATCGTATGCTTCTTCTTCTTTGTGGCTCGACGTTCGCATTGGAACTTGGCCTGCCTCTCTTTAACTTAGTGTTTTTAGAGCACTTCCCCACAGTTATTAATTGAAGGGCTTTCTTTGCCTGCCATTGCATGAATTTGTACATTGTGTGGCAAGTACAATGATACACTTTGCCCAGGGAGTCGAGAAAAGCTTCCTGACTGGAACGGAAATCGAACCCGCCGTCTCCGGATTGGCAATCCATAGCCTTAACCACTAGGCAAACAGGAGAATCGTATTGTCTATTGGCCAACTCATAGATTTGCCATAGACTTACTTAACATGCATAAACAAAATTGAATAGAAGTGCCCGTCGTAGGTATAAACCCTAAAACCGATCAGCACTTAAGGCGAAACTGGAAGCATTTCCTCATTTTTTGGAAACCATTTTTGAACAAAATTTAACAAAAAAATGGTTTCTACAAAAATGGAAAACATTTTCCACATCAAAAAAATTCAGAAGATACCTTAATCCATACTTTACATGTGTACGAAAACCGATTTTGAAAATGTTACTTCGTTATTTTATAAAAACTAAAAAAAAAATAAGGAAATGCTTCCAGTTTCACCTTATGTGCATAATTTCCAGACTACACCAAACATGTGTAACCCTTGCACATTCACAAAATCAGCTCCTACGTCCACAAAATCATGAAAATCGCAAAAAAAATGTACGGCAATCTAGCTAGGTTTACTAGTGACCTTGGTAAACAAAAAATATTCACATTTCGCATCTAGAAGAGTGTACGATCTGTTTTTGTAAATGTGTTACCAGCGGCGTCATGGTCGCATTTTTTTCCACAGTCAAGTTCGCAGATTGTGAACAATCCTCGGTACTCACTTTACGTACTTTATGTTTAGTCCCTTACTGTCAGAGCTGTCAGATCAGTGTAACACGCTAAATAAAATTTACACAAAAGGCAATTTACACGGAAAAAAATACACGGTTATGAATATTTATTGGGTACCGGACTAGTCACCGAAAATTTGATCGTTTTCTTTGGTACATCGAGGTCTTGAAATTAGTCTATGGTGTTACTGTTGCATATTTTTGTGTTGTCTGAAAATTATGCACTTATGAGTAGGTCTTACACATTCTAGGTGCTGTGCGGCTAATTTCAATATGATATACCGTCTAGGCGCTATTCACCGCGTGTTTAAGACGATTTGGAGCGAACAATGTGAACGTCGAGCCACAAAAAAGAAGAAGTCTGGACTAATACAGGTATACCTCGATTTAGTGGACATTTCAATTTTCGTTCAATCCAGGTCGTCTTTGTTTTGTTCTGTTAGTTTTCGCCCAAGGAAGGTTTATGAACCAAAAACATTGAGAAAAATAGAGTTTTTAGAAATCGATTTTTTATACGTTTTCAACGGGGGGACTGGGACTTGAAACGTCAAAAAACGGAGTTGGCAAGACAAAGTTTGCCGGGTACAGCTAGTTTTTGTTGAAATTGTATACCAAAACGTACTAAAACATATAAAAACAGCATGAAAACAAAGTTTTCGATAAAAGGCTCAGAAATTTCTCAGAAGTTTTCGAAAGAATTCTCCGAAGATAGCTTTAGAAATTCCAAAAGAGATTATTAAGAGAATTCCCAAGATTTCTTCTAATTGCTTTTGATATTCCTTCAAAACATTTCTCTTCCAATTGCCCCAAGAATTTCTTAAGGAAGTCTTAAAAAAATCCAAGGAATCCTTAAAAAAAATCAACAGATTTTTTCAGAGATTCTTATAAGGAATATATTGGGCTGCAAAACGATGAGTCGAAAATGAAAGCGTCCAACATAACTCTGGTCCTCACAAGTTCTTACCTCATGCTTCCACGGGTCAAGCGATAACAAAGACCCCCAGCTAAGAGTTGTGTGCTTAGCTTGTATTGCAGCCTGGGCACAACAGTGCACTGTTGTCCTTCGGACTTCAGCTAGATTGAGGAGGTACGTCTCGAGTGTCTGTTCAGCAAGGAGGTGCGGCTCAAACAGCGTCTGTTCTGGCATCCAGCGGCTAAGTATGAAATGCTCCTCCACCGAAAACTATTGGAACTTGGAATGTATTAACCCTAGCCCAGCATGGTAAACTGGCACAATTAGCCAATGAGGCATGCCGTATGAAGCTTGAGATCCTAGGGCTGAGCGAATTCCGTTGGCTGAACTTGGAAGAACACAGATTGGCGTCGGATCAAGTACTGTTATACTCTGGCCTACGAGGTAAACACGCTCCTCGCAACCGTGGATTTGGTTTCCTGCTGGGAACCTATTAATGAGAGGATAATTGTAGCCAGATTTAGAACACGGGTTCGAAACCTTGCCATGATGCAATGTTACGCGCCAACCGATGCTACCGAATTGCAAGACAAAGAGAACTTTTACAGTTAACTGAATGCTGTCGTGGACAAGATTCTGAAAGGTGATATCAAGATCCTCATAGGCGACTTCAACGCGAAGGTTGGTTCTAACAACTCGGACTATTAATACGCCATGGGACGCCATGGCCTCGGAGAAATGAGCGAAAACGGAGAGCTGTTTTCAGAGTTTTGTGGCAACAATGACATGGTGATTGGAGGATCGCGCTTTCCTCATCGACCAGTGCACAAAGTGACATGTGTTTCCCGTGATGGCGTCCGAATATGGAGACGGAGCCTTCTTGATGTGCGGAACAAACGTAGTGCCGACATTGCGTCCGACCATTATCTCCTAAATGACGAGATCCGACTGCGCATTGCCAGGATCCAGCGACAGGAGGAGAAAATCTGACGCTGGTTCAACACACGCCGACTGGAAGACGCTGTGGTGAAAAGGTTCTTCGTCGAGGAGCTAAAGAACCATGCTGCGGATATTCTAGAAGGTGGAAGCGTAGAGGATCAATGGAGTGCCATCAAGAACGCCTTCATCGCCACCGGCGAGAATAATTTGGATGAGCTACGCACCCGGAGAAAGCAGTGGATCACAGATGATACCTGGAGGAAGATAGAGGAGCGAAGGAACGCCAAAGCCGCGATAGAGCAAGCGAAAACACGAGGAGCCAGAGCCGTCAGCGCTATTCGGGTCTCGAGAAGGAAGTTAAACGCTCAAGTAGACGGGACAAAAGAGAGTGGGCGGACTTTTTAGCCGACGAAGGCGAGAAGGCCGCAAACATCGGCGACATCCATCTACGATGTTTCACGTCGCCTTAGAGTGGGACCAAGATGAATGCTATGATGCCCGTGACGCGTCGGACAGTTACTGACCGACCCGGCTAACCAGTTGAAACGCTGGTTCGCGCACTTTGGTAACCTTTTCAAGTGTCGGTCACGCCATCAACACCCCAGCATGATCTGCCAAGGGTTCGACGCATTACCCGAGTCAACCCGAAGCTCCATCAGTGCAGGAGATATAAACAGCCATAGAAACGAAATCGAGCAAGTCGACAGAAATTTGACCTGGCCACAGATCAAGGCGGCGATGGCTGGCAATCGCCCAGTCTGGAAATCTTTCAATTCGGCCCTCTGCACCACCGTGGGTGCCCAGGACTGAAGGTAATAGCATGATCAAACATTTTTAATTGTTCGTGCAACAGCTGCTGCTTACCCCGTTGACGTAGTGCACGCTCAGCGTGCCTGTCTGGATCATAATGACCCCAATCCACGACTAGAGTTAAACGTACAGAAATACCGTAAAATCATGTTAATATTAATGTGTTGAGTATGAAACTTAGAAAATGAATTCACGACTCGCAGAAATTTACGGACATAAAAAAGGCCATCTATAACATGTAACTGTAAATCTACAAAATATTTCATATTGGGTTCGCGAATGACTGTTGATTTTTTTTATAAAGTAACACTAAACGCGCTACGACGCAAAACTCCAATTAGCTTGGTAGTAATGAAAACCCATTCAGAGGTATAGAGCACACACGTTGCTAAAAATAGATGAAATCGATCCTTTACATCGCAAATCCAATATAATCTCAAAAGGTGAATCATCACGGAACCCACATTTTTCTTATCAATATTTTCGCAGAAACCCACATAATCGAAAAAAATCCGATTTTAGTGTTTCCAGTGAATCATTACAACAGTCATACCAAGATAAAGAATATTCACAACAGCATAGATCCTGCTAGGTATCTTCTGTGCCAAAGGACATGCTTTGTTTACACTTTTATGACGATGCGCATAAAGCCAAGGAAATAAGATAAGGAGCAACAGCATCATCAACAGCAGGCAGTTTGTTTACATTTGATATTCCCTTTTCCCATGCCATGCCATCGTTTTGCTTACCGAGGCACAATGGCAAAAGGGGAGGGCAACTACCGATGAAACATAACGATAGGCGCTCTCAGAAAAAAAAAGAAAACAAAGATGGCGAACCCACAGAGAAGGCGAACGAGCGCGAGCGAAAATAAGTTGTCAACAATAAAATTGCCCATCAATTGAGGTGGACCCTTCGAAATGTTTTACCTCTACAAAACAGAGAAAGATAGGAAGGGAAAACCATTTAACTCGCCTCGCTCGTTACAAGTCACATCCAGTTGAGCTTTTGCCTGACATGCTGCCTCCGCCATATACCACATTTATTGCCTTTTCCACCTAGCCAGCGCATAATTTTGTGAGTAGGTGCACAAGCACAACATATCTGCATTAACATGTCTAAAGGGTCTAACTCGTTTTGTAAACAAACATTGTTTCTGTCGCTGTAGGGCTCATCTCGATCCACCCACGCATCTGGGGGCCGTTATCAGAAAGAGCAAAGTTAGATCTTTCTGATAACGGCCCCCAAATGCGTGGGTGGATCGAGATGAGCCCTACAGCGACAGAAACAATGTTTGTTTACAAAACGAGTTAGACCCTTTAGACATGTTAATCCAGATATGATGACACATGAAAATTATTATCACACACAGTATACGCAAACGAGAAAAACGGCATACGAAAGGGGCAAACAAAGAAAAAGGAAAATCTTTCTCACGTAATGGTTTGTGTGCGTTTCGCGCAAATCAGCATGTCGGTAACCGGGTTGCCAGTTTGGATGATGTTTTCTGTGTTCGCTTGCGTAGAAACGATATTTTCCCTACAAGTTGCGCTTTCTCGCTAAATGTTTGGCAGGTTACCAGGAAATTTTGCTGATTTTTTGCCATGATCAGAGCATCCAGCAAAACAAATTGTTGAATGGACTTATACAGGGTCTTCTTTTTCTTTTGGATTACTTCTTGTTTTCTTCCTTAACCCTCTAATACCCAACCCCGCCTTTAGACGGGGTATAGTTTGAGCATTTTTGTAAATTTTGTTTCGTGGAAAATCAAAATCTTTAAATTTTAGGCTGATATTTAGGACTGTTTTGTATATCTCAAAATGGTTTTTGGTGTATTTTAAAAAGTATTTACATTTTTTTAAATCATTGAAAAATTGATGTTTTAGTCACCTTCTAGAAGTAATTGTTTATTTTGTATTGAATCGCTACAATTAACATATTTTAAATTTTTCTTAAATCATACTATCGTAGTTTTATAATTTAATCGAATCGAATACACTTTAAAATTATTTTCCTTAAAATTACACGGAAAATAAAATTTGCTATGAAAAAAAATTTAAAATAATAATATTTAAACAATAATCATAAAATCTCAAAATGTTTTCATCTCAAAAAATCCGTACCCCAAATAGGCTTCCAGGAAAAATATAAAACTGTGGGGATGTTCAAAAATAAAAATTTAAAAAAATCAAAAACTGAAATTCACGAAATCGAGAATTAAAAAGAATCACCTTCCAAAACATGTTTAAATCGATTTTAGACGACGAAAAATGATATTTTGATCGAAATCAAAAATTTGGGTATTAGAGGGTTAACTGCGGTCACTGTTTACAAAAAATTACATAATCATGAATATTCAACGACTGAAAGTTCACTGGATGTTCACCGGATCTCGCCGTATGCAAGATGTGTGCAGTGATTTTAGTAAATACGACCCGCAGTTACCGTTTATAACAGTCATCGTGGACAAGTTCATTTCAGCACAATGGAGTATTAAAATAACTAAAACGGTCACTATAAAACGAACAGATAGCGCCACCGTAGCTTTGTATGTTTGACATAACTCGTCTGCTGTCACAATGTTTACGCTCATATCCGGTGGCTTTGTTTTGATGCGACAACTGCTAGGAAAGTTGATTTCTTTGATTTATTTGATGAAACATTAAACAATTTGTACTGATAATCAGTATGGTTGTGCGTATAGTGCCATGGATAACTACCCAAATCGTAAGGGTTTTTTTTTCAATTCTTTTCTCCTCTCTCCTCTTCTTGGCGTAACGTCCTCACTGGGACAAAGCCTGCTGCTCAGCTTAGTGTTCAATGAGCACTTCCACAGTTTTTAACTGAGAGCTTCCTCTGCCAATGACCATTTTGCATGTGTATATCGTGTGACAGGCACGAAGATACTCTATGCCCAAGGAAGTCAAGGAAATTTCCTTTACGAAAAGATCCTGGACCGACCGGGAATCGAACCCGTCACCCTCAGCATGGTCATGCTGAATACCCGTGCGTTTACCGCCTCGGCTATATGGGCCCCTTCAATTCTTTTCTATTACTGCCAAAACTTCTCTCAATAATAGCATCCTAGGTATAACCTTTCTGATAAAGATTCGATAAGGATTAAAATTCACCTAAAGTTTTGCTATGCATTTATTCGCTAATTCATTCTCTATGCTGGCTTCTGAGCTCCACTGATGTTTGATGACCTTAAAACCGATGCAGATGTATTGCGGATTCTCATAAAAAAACACTGCGATAGCCGCCGAATTTTACCGCAGCAATGAACATTATCCTATCATTGAAAAAGATTGCCAAATCAATGTATGCTTGCAGAGTAAAATACTCAGAGAAGCAACAAAAAACAAACGTTCTGGATGTCGAATGGATTGAACTTTTCAACCTCTGGTGAATACCGTTGGACACGATGTTATGGATATAAATATTTGTTACAATAATAATATAAAATAATTGTTTAATGTGTTCTAAATGTAACATTCGTGAGTTCTTTGCGTTATATGTTTCAATTTGACTTGTAAATATTCGCCTAATATTAATGCTCATTTATAGGGTTCTGGCAGAATAGAGGCTCACGAAGTTCAATCCTACTTCGATTGCCAACATTCAGGCCATTTCGGGCCGCGATTGAGTACTAAGAGATGTAAACATTTCCCTGACACAGACTTCAAGTCATAGAACTCTAGTGATGAAACCCAAAACGGGATGCCCGATTAGGATTAGTTTTCCTAGACGAAACCAAGCTATGAACACAGTAACAGCTACTGTGAACTAAAAGGCATACTGCCAACTAAAAGACAATTCCAGGATGACTGATGGACCCAAATCAATACATAAAACCTTGTCATCCTGTGATCGGAAGATGTTATCCATCTGGATAACAGGGCATATTTCTGTTATATGTCGTGTTGCATCAATTTGTGATGTCTCTTATTTGTGCATTTGTAAAGTTCTGTGTATTGTGTTATGTTGATGATATGTAATAATTTATTTTCTTTTATTTTTGTAACATGGCGCCCAACTAAAAACCCCGTGTATGCAAATGAAAGCTAGTCGGAAAGATTATAATTTCAGTCTTAAGACCATTTTAACCTCCATAAAAATAAAGTTTAGTTTAGGTTAGATTTATTCGTTACGTGATTTGGAGAGCAGTTTGGCTTTCGGGTAACAATCTTTAGTTTTGAGTTTTGGTGTTTTTTTGGGGACTTGTTAGTCCTGTTCACCGCTACGTTTCTGGAAAGCACTGTGGCTTTCGGGTAGCAAAACTCGTTTTTGATTTGTTTTGAGTATAGGTTAAGTTATTTATTTATCTTTACCTTAGTGTTAAGTATATGGCCTTAACACTATTGTTATAAAGGTTATGAAGCATATGGGAGTTGAATTTTTCGTGAATCGGTGAACGATTCACGAAAAATTCTTGCTCAAACGTTGGATTGTGTTACGGGTATAAATATTTGTTACATTAATAAAACAGAATAATTGTTAAATGTGTTATGCATTTAATATTCGTGCGTTCTTTGTGTTATATGTTTTATTTTAACTAGTAAATATTGCCCGAATTTTAATGCACATTTATAAGGTTCTGACAAAATAAAGGTACATGAAATGCAATTCAATATTGATTGCCAGCTTTCGGGCAGAGGTCAAGTACTAGAGATGTAAGCCATTCCCTGCCACGGACTTCAAGTTATTGAGCTCAAGTGTCGAAACCCGAAACGGGATGCCCGATTAGGATTAGTTTTCCTAGACAAAACTAAGTTATGAACACCGCAACAAATGCTGTGAACTAAAAGGCATACTGCCAATTAAAATACAATTCCAGGATGACTGATGGACTCAAACCAATAAATGAAACCTCGTCATCCTGTGATCGGAAGATGTTATCCATCTGGATATCAGGGCAAATTTATGTTATGTCAATGTGTGATGTTTCTTGTTTGTGCATTTATAAGGTTCTATGTGTTCGTGATATGTTAATCCTTTGTAGCAATTAATTTCTTTTATTTTTGTTACAACGATCTGTACTCAAATTGGATCTGAAACCAGCTTTTGAAGGCAAAACACGCGGAAGTTTCGATGAATCGTTGGGTCACTACAACAAAAACAGCTTGAACTATTCAAAGGATTAGGAATTCCTTCAGATATTTGTTTAGAAATTTGATTTCAAATATATCGAGAATTTGTTCCGAATTTTTCTAGAAATTCTGTCCATCATTCCTTGCATTCTTCCCTGCATTCCTTCTTGGATTTCTACAAAAATCTGTAGGTTTTTGTCTGGCTTCTGTCAGTTTTTTTTTCGCCTGCATTTTAGTATATTTTAACCTCTACTTCATTCCTGAGCCACAATCGTTATCACAATATAATTAAATTTTAGAATTATTGGTTTTATTCGTGAATCCCTTCAAAGAAGCAAATGCTCCACTGGGATTTTACATTAGTTTTTTAATTCTTAGTTTCTTCATCTCCGCGTTTTTTGTACTTCCTCAGTTGTGTCCACAACCGAGAAGCTCCACACGAGCCTTTTGGTCAGTGGGGGGAAAAACTCATACGTGAAATTTTTTCGCAGTTTATCATAGAATTGCTCCCGTGAGTATTTCCTTAATCCTAGTAGGATGTTGGGGTCAATATTACCCAGACAGGTACGCTGAACGTGCACTACGTTATCGTGCTGCGAAACATCTTAGGAGGCAAGAGGGTTAAATTTATCAATAGTTTGCAGAAGTCACAGTCAAATCAAAATTGCGGAGCATACAGCTTCTTGGAGGTTTGCAGAAGTTTTTTTTTTTCTTCTTTCCAGTTCTCCCAAGTTTGCAACTAGAAGATAATAACGTATTTGCTCCCATGAATAGTTCCTTCCGAGTTTTTGGTGGTGTTCCTTTGAGATTCCTGAGAGTTTCTCTCGGGATTTATTGTAGAATTTCCACCGGAGATTTTTCGAAAATTCATACAAAGTTTCTCCAGGAACTTCTCATATTGTTTTTTTTTTTTTCAAGATAGCTTTCCACCAGTTTCTATCGGGATTTTTCAGGGTGTCTACTCATAACCCAGAGTTTTCCAGGTTTTTCCAGGAGAAATTTTGAAAGTTGGTAATTAGAAAAATAACACAAATTATCTAAAAAGTATATACTTTTCAAAAACTATATAAAAATACCCCAAAAATTAAATTCACATCTTCCAAGATTTCTGAATTGTACCTGAGATTCCTACCAGAGTTCCTTCTTGGATTTCCGCAGAAGTTTTTCACGAGATACCTGTTGGAGTACCTCCCGATATTTCTTTCAGAGGTTTTCCGATATGCTCCCAGAGTCCTGAAGATCCATCCCAAATTATTCAAATTTCTTCCACAAAGTTCACTTATTAGTGGTTTTCTGGGATAGCTTTCCAACAGTTTATCGCGGGATTTTTACCGATAGTCTCCCGATATTTCTCTTGGATGTCCTAAGAAGGGAATTCACCTATAGCTGCTCCCAGGATACCATGAGGTTTCCAGAGTTTCTACTTGGATGTTCTTAAGGCTCAAATGAGAATCGCATATCATCCAAAACTGAAAAAGCACTTTTCACCAGAATGACGGAAAATCGAACAAAACCAGCGTGTCCGATTGCCATAATTGACTAAATAAACAATCGGGCATTTTTATTTTTATCGATTTGTGGATCATTTTGGGAAAAAGTGCTTATTTAGCACTCAATTGAGCCTTGATATTTCCTCTCGGTATTACTCTTAGAACTTTTTTCCACGTTATCTCATTTTCCTCAGCTTTTTTTTGTCTGAAGTTTCTGTCAAGATTTCTTCAATAACACTTTGCGATGTTTCTTGGATTATTTCGAATATTTCTCCACAAACTTCTTATAAGAAATTTCGTAAGCAATCGCGGGAAACATTCTGAAGAAGACCTGTGGAAAAGGATACTGCAAGAACTCTGGAAGTATCTATTTAAGTAATCCTTGAAGGAATATCCAGAATCTCGCGACAATTTTTGGTAAAGATTCCGGGAAGAGTTCTAGGGATAATCCATAGAAAATCTGGGAATTATCTTGAGAATCTCCTGGTGAAACCCAATAGGAACACCGGAAGCAATCGAAAAAATGCTGGAAGGAATCAGGAAGTATACCTATCCGAGAAATCTTGGGAGACATTCCAGGAGGTACTCCCAAAGAAGTTCCAAGAAGAAACCCTTATGGAATTTCTGGAAAAATACTTGAAATTTTAGATGGATTTTAACTTCCAGTTTCATCCAACGTCTTCACGGAACCACAAGCTATCAGTAAGAACCTGCAGCATTACGGGATGTAGTAAAAGCTCATGTTCTAAAGAAGACAGCACTACATACTGGGAATCTTTTTTTCATACCAACAATTCAGTAATCTCTATACTCGTCTTTTGAGTACATCGACAAGAAGTAAAATTTGTTACTACTTGTTATACTTTCTATTATACGACCCAATGCTTTATCTTTTATCGAAGTAAAATTTTCTTGAATACTCAAGATATTCGGCGAAAAATCCAGGTTTTCCCCTGTTAAATGCAATAATTAATTCCCGGTTTTCCAGGTTTTTACAGGTAGTATACACTCTGTTTTTGCGAGATTTTTGAAGCAGTTCTTCAAGAGAGGTTTCTATTATTTCTCTTGGATTTCCCCGGAGATTTCTCATGAAAGTTTTCAGAGTTCCTACTTGAACTTCCCTAATATTTCCACCTGGGTTTCTTTCGAGATTTCACCAATAGGTATTACGGAGTTTCTCGAAAGATTTCACCTGGATTCGATATTGCTCAAGGAATTTCTTGCAGGGAATTGCGTAAGTTATTCCAACAGACATTAAAAAAAATCTTGGAAAACCCTCTGCAAGAACTCCGGGAGCATTTATTTAAGGATTCCCAGAGGGAGCACCCGCAGAATATTGGGACAATTTCCGTTAGGGATTCTAGGGTGATTTCTGGGCATAATCCCGAGCAGATCTGCAAAAAATAATTTCAGGATGATCACTTCAAGAAATCCTGTACACAACTACGACGAAAAGCTTAGAAAATGCGCTTAAATATTCCACGGGAAGAACTTTATGAAAAATATCAGCGGTAACTGCTGCAGATTGTCCAAAAGCCAATCCGAAAGAAAATCTTAGGGAAAAAAATCCAGAAAAAAATACTGAGTGACATTCCAGGATCAACATCGGAAACAATCTTCTGAGAGAACCAGGGGAAACTTCAACAGAAACTTATATAAAACTATGAAGGAAAACTCGCTTAGAAGAAAGCCCACGGATTTTTCTAGAAGAAATTACAGGAGAAACTTCGAAGGGAAGCCCAGGAAGAGCTCCTGCAAAAAATAGTGAGAAATTTCTTAAGAACCCCTTGGAGCAGCTCTGGTAGAAACTCCAGGAATAACTCCTGTAGAAACTCTGGCAGAAATGTCGGGAAGATGTCCTGGGGAAATCCCAAATGGTACATCGACATCGGAAGAAATCGCGGCGAATAAACTCTTGCAGAAATTCCGTGAGAGATATACTCTGAGAGAAACTCTTGTGGAGATATCGGGATAAATCTTGGAAACGCATAAAAAACTCCGAGAAAAATCCCACGAACGATTCTGGAAAAAATAGATACCGGAAAATCCTACGGAAGAAATTCTGCAGGATTCTAATGAAAGATTCCAAGAGAAATCGAAAGATTTAGGAATCCTGGAAGATTCTCAAGGAAGAATCATTCCAAGAGGTATTTCTTAAGAAGTACCAGAAAAATCTACAGATCCCGATTCTGAATCATCCAAATAATTTCATTCAGGTGAATCTGAAGATGGAACACCAGTACTAATATAGAACGTATCATGTAAGAATCCCAGGAGGCTTTCAGGAGGAATTCCTGGAGAAATCTTTGAAGGAATCCCAGGAGGAGATCCGGAAAAAATCTCTGTAGGAATCCCATGCTTAAACAAATGAAAACAATTATATCGGCCATTTTAGAGCATAACCTTATGAATGATTTGGAAACAAATGCAGTGATTGGTAATTTTGATACCCAATCGGGTGTATTCTGACAAGGTAAATATAATGAGGATTATGTTTGCACAAATGGTTACTGTTTGGGGATGTATTTACATTTTGGGGAAATATATCCCCATTTTATTTTACTATATCTAATACACTTCTCTAGACCCCTCTACTCCTTCCTCAAGTGTTGGACGTAATTTATGAACGTTCCCAAACTTTGCACAACTCAGTAAGCGAGATATTTGAAGGTACATTTTTAGCGAAATCGTTCATAAAATTTAACACTAGCGTATTTAAAGTAGTTCTTCTAAGCATAGGAACTAGTTTATTCTAGATAGGATCTGAGGCCTATATGGAAAGTTTGATCAGAAACATAATAAGCCGAGAAACAGCAAATCAAAGCATCCGAGTTGGCAACACTGAGCTTCGACTAGAAATCGCAATGTATCGTGTCAAGTTGGTGGTATTCGCTTTAGACGTAACAATTATGCGAATGATTTGACTAATTTCATCAGACTCTGTTGCGCATCATTTTTACATTCTATACATGCAAACCCTTGATATTTCCGAAATCCTTCCCCAATCAAATAAATCAAAAGCTCTTACCTTGTCGGACCGGGGCGGACCTTGCTTCGCTTGTTCATGTCGTGATGATCTTCCGTGACGGACGCAGACGAACCACCGGACAACGGCGACGACGACGACGACGACGTTGAGTGAGAGGAGGAGTGGCCCAAGGAGGAGCCTTCCCTATGGTTTCGCGTCGGGACCGGAATTTTGAAGTGCACTATTTTGCCGCCCGACGACAACTACTAACACTCGAGAACAACGAACGAACTGAACGGAACGGAACGGAGAATCGAGATTTCTGCACTTTTTTGTCGGTATTTATTATCTTGCAGCACTTTAATCACTGATGATAGTTCACACGAATAACAAACGGGAAAACTTTAGTTCTTCACAGAATAACTCCCAAACTAAAATGAACGTTCTGCCCTCCGCGGGCAATACACCGTGAACGAATATAGGTAAGCACGACGACGGCGAGAGCTGCGATGTTGCCTACCCGCCAACCAGCCAGCCTTTATGTAATCCTCACACTTCTTGTCAATTGCGACGAGCACTCTGATGCTTGCTGCTGTTGCTGCTGAAGACCATCGGAAGGAGTATAGTATCCGTCCGCGCCAACTACTCGATCGGTTCTGGTGCCTTTATTTTGCTCTGCTGCTTCTCCCTCTCTATTCACTCTTCTTCGTTTAGGGGGGGTGCGCGTTTTCGTTTGTGTTCCTGCTTGAGCCTAGGTAGGGCGATAATCGAAATTGGATCCAGCCAGATTCCGAAAAATCTACCTCTGTTTAGGCGCTTGGCTTTTACTCCCAGGTTTGGGTACTTCCGGAGATTTTACCTATGCGAAGAAAAACGGCGACGAATAAAAATCAAAACACTTTCGATCGAGAGGAACTTCACACTGTCTTTTTCTCTTTCCACGCACGACTCTGCTGATGCGAGGTTTGGATGACAGCAGGGATGCCAGATGATGAAATAGTTTGAATGCTTCCACTCGGCACGATGGGAATTCCTCTAGGAGTTTCTTTAGGAATTCTTCCTGAAGTTCATTAAGAATTCCTTGAATAATTCATTAAGGAGCTCTTCCAGATGTTCCTGAAAGAGTTTCTTTAGAAATTCCTTTAAGAATTCCCCAAGTAGATCTTCCTATAATTGCTTCAAAATAGCATACTTTCAGGCCATTTCGGGCAACGATAAGGCAAACAAATTATGATTTTCTTTTATGTCACACCCCTTCCCCTCTCGAACGGACAATTTTTATCAGTTTGTACTAGGTAGCATTTTGAGAGGGACAAAATAACTAATTTTTTGAGATTTAAGTTATTTCTGTTGAATTTTTTGCAAGATTTCACTGGATTCCTTGCGTTGTTTCTCCTAGAATTTCTCATAAGGAATCTCGTAGGCACCCTACACACTACTCAAACGGTTTGACCAACATTGACTCCGCCCCCAGGTTTGTGGTTGAGTTGGTGCTGTGTTTGACCGTGTGTGATGCTGCTTGACGAACCGATTTGGCAGTTCGTCAAACCGATTTGACGGTTGACGGGTTGGTCGGCAAAAATCAAACCAGTTTGATTTTACTCAAACCAACGGTGGGCGGAGCCAATGTTTGACGAACCAATCGTACCGTGTGTAGTGTTGTTGCACAAACACAGTGCGATTTCAAATGGGGGATGATGTTGGTGCAACCAAAGTGACATGTTGGTGCAACACGATTTGGCAGTTCGTCATACGGTTGCAGAAACATTCGCTGGTTCGACCAACCAGGGGGCGGTGGCAATGTTGGTCAAACGGTTTGAGTAGTGTGTAGGGTGCCTTAGATATCCCAAAAGAATTTCAAAGAAAAACTTTTGGAAAAACACATGCAAGAGTTCCTGGAGTAGCTGGTAATCCAGAGTTTTGCGACAATTTTCGGTAGGGATTCCGAGGAATGCTCTGGAAATAATCCAGAAAAAATCTATATAAAATAATGGAATCTTCTAAGAAAAGTTCCGGGAGAAACTCCGAAAGAAATCTCAGGTGAAGCTTCAAAAGAAGTCGCACGACAAACCTTATGAAATATCTTGGCTCAAACTCCTGAAGAAATCCAGAGAGACACTCTAAAAGGAAGTACAAGAAGATTTCTTGAAGAAATTACAGAAGAAACTTCGGAAGAAATCCCGAGAAGAACTCCTGTAGAAAATTCGTGAAATTCGCGACTCCTTAAAAATTTTTGGAAGAAGCTTCAGTAGAAACCTCAGGAACACCTGTTGAAAGTCTGAGTGAAATTCCGGGCAGATCTCAAGAAAATCTAAGAGACATACATACCGTGACAACATCTGAAATATATTCAGAGAGAAACTCTAGTGTAGATATCAGGATAAATACTGGAAGGAATGCCACGAAAATTTAGTTAAGCAAACGCAGGCAGTCGGACAACCCCACAAGGGAGCTATACCGGGAAAATCTCAGGAAGAAATTCTGCAGGAACCCCCTCGAATAACTCCAGGAGAAGTCAATCAACATTCAGGAAAGAATTGTTCGAATCTTCGGAAAAATGCCGGTAGGAAGCCAGAAAAATCTCCGGAAAGAATTCGAAAATTAAATATCAAGAAAAATGACGCCAAAAAATATGAAGAAAATCTTGTGAGAAACCTTGAAAGGCGTTCCTTCCTAGAGGTATGTATTGCTAAAGAAGTCCCAGAAAGAAACTCTGACGGGATCCAGGAAAATCCGTTTACACTCAGCGAAGTAAACTACCGAAATTAATCAAAATACCTTATGAAAATCGAAGAGCTTGTTATAACCTAATAACATAAGATAAACTTATGAATAGAGCAGAAAAATCGTAAAATGATGCACACTGGAATCGATCCATGAACGTCGACAATGGACAGGATACAGTTTCATGGCATTTATTGTTTTTTCAACATGTTTTAACGATTGAACCTTAGTTATGCCTAAGCATGAATCATTATACTTTTGCTGATCATGAACATTAAAATTAAATAAACCTCTTCAAAATAATAAAAACTTTAAAAATCACGTGATAAATCGAACATTATGCAAAATCTGCTTACCATTGCTAAGGTTTTCTCGTAAGTTTTTTTTTTTCAAATTACTGCAAGTTTTACACCCTAACCAATAAAAACCACGTTCACGTACCTACAAGAATATATTTGACCGAAAAATTGAGTTTTGTAAAAAAAAATAACTTTATGAAATAAAATGTAACGAGATAGTTTAGCCTTGTCCAGTTTGTTTTTTTTCCGTTACTGAATAAATTAAAGTAATGAAAAAATCAGTGTATAACATGAATGTAATAATTTTCCAGTATAATACATTTAGTGTCATAGCCCGATGCGAAGGAAAACCAATCGAATTAAAAAAAAAATGGTTTGATAATGTTTTGCTTTGAAATTTGGCTGTTCTTGCTACGAAGTATATTCATCCCGGGATTCCAGGGATTATCGGGGTTTCTAAAATCATATCGCGGGTTTTGGGAAATCCCAAAATCACTCAAATCCCGGGATTTTTTTGTCCTGGGACATCGCGGGATTGACACTCTTGTCCACATGGAATTTGCAGCGTCTTATCGAAATCGTCTGTTTGTCAGAAATATCTGCTAGATCAAGAAGCCCTAATCTTGTTCCCCTAGCAATGTTGTCCTGATTCATTCTCGAATTATTTTGCTTTAAGAATAATTCGCAGAAATCTTCTTCACGCAAGCACAAGCTTCCAATAAGAACTGTCAGCATAACGGAAGTGTGTTGACACTTCTAAGTTCAAATATGAATTAAAAGCACATGTTCGAAGGAAGTAATGATCACATACTCGAAAACTTTTCCATACTAACAGCATAGTACACTATTGGAACATTATTCCTGAGTAGATCTACAAATAGTAAAGTTTGATACCTTTTATTCATATGCTCCAAATGTTTAATTTTTTATCGGTGCAAAATTGCCCTGGTTATTCAAGGCATTCATTTCCTGAGTTTTCCACGTCTTTCCCTGTAACTAAATATCCCTGAGGATTCTCAGTTTTTTCAGGGTTTATCAGATACACAGTAGACACCCTGCAGTAGTGAAACCACAGAACCAACATTCTTTGTAATGAATCTTTTTGAACTTGAATAGGTAATGTATGTAGATCTGGACAGCGCCCAGTTAACAATCTACCAGGGATGGCGTTTCGCACTTATAATGTGCACAGTGCAACCCATTTTCATATTAAAACCGCTCATGCCATCCCTGTCTTGTGTATAATCTACGTTTGCTAACTTTTAATAATATGTTCGTGTTCGGCATGCTAGAAACGATGCATCTATTTGACTGGGATATCCCAGGTGTACACACTCAATCCTGAATTGCCTATTCGACACTAACGAAAATAGAACAGCAGAACTATTTCGGTAGCTTCGGTAATCGATTTTACTGAGGCTCAGTACATCAACTGTCAAAACCTGGTGCAAAGGGTAAACAATGCAGTAAAGCTGTATACAGCTGTTCTATTTTCGTCAAAAATTTACCGAACACGGTATTCCAAATTAAGTGTCTAGTATGCCAGTAGGGCACCTGATTCCCATACGTCCCTATGAATTTTGCCGTTTTCATTTTGTAATATTGCTAATTTAGAGAAAACTTTCCGTTTTACGGTAGTGCCTTAGGGCATCTAATGTGAAACCAAGAGTACTTCAAATAGCTCCTATTACCGACAATGTTGTTAAACGATGAAATTTGGCCAGCACTCGTTCGGCTGTTTTGATTTTAGATCATCAAAGAAGAGAGACATGAGAAACTTTGGGTCTAACAACTGCCATGTAAATCAAATGATCTATCCTGGGTTCAAGACCCCACTTTCTCCCGATCATTCTCCGACAGGTACAAATAACAGCTGTTGCCTTGTTTACTACATGCTCTAGAGAGTCACTACAATTTATTTGTCATTTCCTTAAAGGAATACTTGAGGTATGTTATAGAAGAACTACTGACTGCTAGGTCGAATCCAAACAGAAACTCTGAGGAATTTGTAGTTAAAGACACGAAATTCGCAGTATTATTGATAAACTCTTTGAAAATAATCCATGAAATTTTTTTGAAGGAGCCTCTGGTGGAAATCACTTTAAAACTAAAAGAAAATGTTTCGAAACCCCTCAGAAATTTGTAGAGAACCTTTTTTGAAGCTACTAGATGAAATTTTACATCATGGAAAAGCTTCAGAACTTTTTGGAGCAACTCCAATAAAAGCTTTAGATGTTCAATATTTATTCAGTTTACCGTTAGCCTTTAGTCATAAACTTTTGACATTAGGTCAAGGAAGCATACATTACGAAATTAGTTTACATTTTCTCTAATGTGATTTTTGAATGAAGCTATGGTTGGCTGTAGCTTTCCCGCAAATGGCAAACTATTACAGAACGCTTCTCCGTGCTGATGTCGCGTGGACACGGACGTACTGTCCGTTCTGCAGAATGCAGATGTTGGAGGATGTAGCCCGGGAGCGCTTTGAGGTAGGCTTGTCGCATGAAGCAATTTACCTATTCGGTTGCGATAGTTCGTCTGAGGGTCATGACCAAGAATTGTGTCACGTACTGCAGCTGTGGATTTCCTGCGGCGGATATCGTAGTAGACAAACCTCACGGAAGCCTTGAAGCACCAAGCTAAAGTGGTTCTCTGTGGGCTACAGACAACCCGTTGAGGTAAACTATCTCACAGTATGTGAGGTACGGAATGATGATTGATTCATCAAATTTTGTAGAAACTTTAATCCTTTGAAAAACTTCTTGACGTACTTTTGGAGTGCTTTAAAATAAATCCAGAGAAAATTCTTGGATAACTGCGATAGAAGGCCCTTACTGAAATTGGGGCCTCTGATTTCAAATATGTTGTCTAAATTCTTACAAGTTATGTACTTTTTGAGTTATTTTAGGATTAAAATCCTCTAAATCGCGAATAATGCCTAAAAGTAGGCAATGGATTTAAGAATTGATTGCATGCTTTGAATAAATCGCATAATTTTATTGAAAAAGAGCACTTTCATACAAGTTTCGTTTATCAAATCCAACTCCAGGATATCATATTGAAGTTATACGGCGATTTCTAACCTAATAATGTATCTAGGTATTCATTCCAAGCATTAATGTTTGAGAAATCTCATTGCGTTACGGAACAGTTAAGGAAAAATCGATTTATTTCAATGTTTATGAAATTCAATTTTCATGAATTCCATGTCATTTAATAGGGAATCGCGCTACTTGGGCGGTGATTCTATATTCGTCTGTTTTTCACTATAACTCAGTCAAATTTGAACCAATTGGCACAACTTTTGGAATGTGGTGAGATAGGTATAGTATCTACCCGTGTACAACATTTCAAGTCGATTGGTTCAAAATTGACTGAGTTATAGTGGCAAACAGACGAATATAGAATCACCGCCCAAGTGGCGCGATACCCTAGCTAAATAATAGCAGATTACAAAATACCATTCGTGAGCAGAAACTGATACATTTTTGTTTGAACATTTCATGACATCGGTCAAGCCGATCTATGCTGCCCATGATCGCATATCAGTCCCATCTTTGCTGGGTTTCCTATTCATATGGGACAATTATGCGATCATAGGCAGTATGTTACTCCGCTGATCAATGATACCCTGCTTTACGTTTAGCTAGAGATGAATCATGCCAAGACTGAAAATTTCTATCATAAAGCAAAGCGAATTGAATTGAATAATTTTATGCTTCCTTGACGTAGCAAAGATAATACAAATAGATACAATAATACAAATTATTAATTTAATTTTAAAAATCTAATTTAGGCGCAAAGTTCGTCAATAGTCCATTTACGAGCCAATTTTATGAATGAATTTTGACAGGAGGTAGCGTCCAATAACCCGTGAAAATCAATATCATCATCAACATTGTTGTCACTTCGTAAAATGGGAAGTAAAGCGTGGGTCCCGAGATGAACTAGCCAAGGGCTAAAAATCTCATTAATACAGATATAAGAAGAAAAAAAAAGTAAAATGGCTCATAAAGAAATTTCTCAAACAAAAATAACTTGTACCGACCTTTCGAATGAGTGTAATCCACTCGATAACTGACACTGAGGAAGATTACAAGTGATAGTCGAAATACGCGTATCTGTCAAAGGATAAGTAAAACAGGGAAGAATTAAAAGGTACAAACTGATTACACTCATTCGAAACATAAACAAAATTAAATGACTATAAATTCATCAAAGTTCAAATTGACCACAAGTCCTAGCATCTGGCATCCCTGCTGCAATGCTCGGCGGATGACAGAAAATTCAAGTCCGCTTTGTATTCCCCTTTTCCCTCACAGCACACACACACTCACGTTCTTCTTCTTGCGTCGTGGCTACTTTTGATGCTGCTGCTGCTGTTGCGCTGGTGGTGGTCGTGTGCGAACTTCTTTCTTTTCCCCCTTGCACGACGGACGACGGAACGGAAGGGATGAGGAAACTACTTTTTTTCGCAGCGCGCTCTCCTCCGAAGAATCAAAATGCCAACACTTTTCACTTTTCGCACACAAATCGGAATCTTTCCTGGCGGTGGTTGCACGCGAATCACACACGCTTTCACGGACAGGATCGCGAACGGTTTCGATCACTTGCTACACCTGACGGGGCCACCGAAATTCAACCCGAAATAAACACTTTCCGAGAGGATTATAATTAAATTGCGCGAGCACGAGTTGAAAATGCTTCTTTCACTCGCAGTTTCACTTCAACAATGAATGACGACGACGACGTCGAATGCTCAAGGCGGTTGTGTGCCAAGGAGAATACATTTTAAATGTATTCTCCTTGGTTGTGTGCGTGTGTTTTGGATGATATCTTTTCCCTTTTCAATGCTGCATGCAGAGCGATGGCTGTCACAAAAGGGGAACTTTGATGTTGCGTCGCTTTGCCCGCGCTGAGCAGTGTTGTCAGATCATAAATTGATTGATGCACCAAGCGGTAAGAAGAAGAGTTTTGACATCCAAGCGGTGTGCCGTTTACATCCATCGACCAATCAGCGACGAGAATCTAATCGACGGCACACCGCTTGGATGTCAAAACTTCTTCTTCTTTTCGCTTGGTGCATCAATCAATAACAAAAGAAATCAATAGCTGCGTGCTTGCTTCTTTGGCTGCGGCCTTAAATCTCCACAACAGTGGGCGAATCCGGTAGAATTCGCGACCCGCATAATCACAAACTGTAAATGTAATGTTTCCCATACTCTAGATAACCATTAGCAATTGTCATTTAACCATTTCTCAGACTATCGGAGCTAACAGTAAGCTTACCATTCTACTTACATATTTGCCAGTTTGACAAATGGTAACCCGCCAATTTACAGTATGTGGAATAGGCGGTTAAGATAGGTTACCATAAAAAATCGCTCATTTTCTCGAACAATTTTTTCGCAATACAGTAAAGGATATGGTCAATATATGATTCAGTTTTACAGACAATTCACTGCATAGCAAATGGGTTCAGAACAGTTTTACAATAAGCTTGGGAGATAATCACAATGTATGTGTTATTGTTGATTTATGGTCTTTCATGGTATTTTAAACGTATGATATATGGTTCTTCTGTATTTAAACCATTTAAAAATATTTTTTTCTTTCCTAAATAATCAAATCAAACAAGATTATGGTTCATATACATGTATTTCCGAAAGTTTGGTCTACGTATTGATTGACGACAAATAAATAAATAAATTCCTATCTTGAATGTATTTCACATGTTTTAATGGAATAATTCAACTAGCATTGTTTTGCAATCTTAAGTTTTTTTCGCATTAAATCATAGGCATGATCACGATTCAATATTTTTCAATAAATAAAAACTTCTCACTTCAACTCAATTAACTCGGTGTTGTATGTAACTCTTGGTTCGTTTCTAATCCGGCAGTTTCATCGTACCTTAGATTCAGTCAACGCTTCCAAATTGCACTTGTTTACTTTGTAGATGTACTGAGCAGCGATAAGCTGAAATAAGTAAAATCAAAATCAGGCAATGTCTAGTTTGTGAATCGAATTATGAATTACCTGATTTATTGTTGCTGCTGCGTAGAGGACACCTGCCGCAGAGGAATCGACAACATTTTTCAATTATTGAGCTCGCGTTCATAGTAGTCACTCCGTATTAAATTGGATATTTTTGAAGCGCGGTCTTGGCACACCGATTTCAAAAACACGGATGAATAAATAATCGACGGAAAACAAGCTATCAAATGAATGAGAAGAGAATGTTGAGTATTTTCCCAACTCGATTTTCACTTTTTGCATTTTTTTTGTCATCAACCTAACAGAAAGCGCAGCGGCAAATCGTAGAATATTTCACTTACAAATACAAATGTGTGTAACCATCTGACAGATTGTTGAGCATAAGTACTGTAATGTGAAATTCATATGTGTTAGTGTGTTGCGCTACTGTGAGCACAAACCATTTGTCTTAAGGTGATCTCATGGTGTCACCATTTCTCACGAGTGTTATTTCCATAACTTCCAACAATGTGCAGACACTAACATATACTGTTACTAGTTGGTATACGATATCAAAAACGTTCTCTACAGTGAACAGCGTCAGGCTTCATATTGTTGAACAGGGAACTAAATGTTAGTCTTAAAGTAACAGTAACAGTTAGAACAAACTAACTATTTGGAAAATATGACAAACTGTATTTTGTTATGCGGGGACTACGAAGGTAAAAGAGATTCCAAATCTTTGTCGCTCTAATGGAAAACCTCGTAAGGAACTGTTAGAATGTGCGTGAAACAAAGCAAACAATATTTCCCTCTCGTTTTTTCTCACGTAAGGTACCCCGGGGCAAGTGAGAATCGGGGGCAAGTGAGACCTATAGCTAGTATCTTTTTTATTATTTATTTTTAAGACCAACATTCTTCATGGAAAACATAGGTATCACACATACGGATACTTTGAATACAAAAAATGTTATTGTTTCAACCATAAAGAGACCATATACGTTATTGTTGTTCATATGTAATTTTCAATTAACTAGGTGAGATTGGCATGCTCTACTATATTCGTCGTTTAAAAATAAATTTGTCATTCTACAAATACTTTTTCGGTTTCAGGATAGTATTTGGAGTTCTCGCAAATGATTTCAAGCGAAAAAGCTGGATTTTATTTTTATTTTTTACTTTTAGTTTACTGCTCTCACTTGCCCCAGTGCATTTCGCTATCTGGGGTAAGTGGGACCTATGAGAATAAACAAACACAATTTTATGGGTTCATCTCGCCTTGTCCAGCCTAAGATGAAATTAGCACGAAAGTCAATAAAAATTTACGCTTTAAGTAAACTACTGTTGAATTATACTTTATTACCTCTATTTAGATGATGAAATTCTTGTTAAAAATGGTAAAACCTTGGGTAAAACAAAAAAATCAAAAGCATGTATTTTTTATGTTTTTCTCTAAATATCTTCCATTATTTTTTCATTTAACGCTGCATAATGATTTCTTTTGAGCATTCAGGAACCGTCCAAAAAATTAAAATAGGGAAATGACCTTTTCAAAATTCATGATTTAATAAAAACCTTATTTAATGATCGTACGATCATGTAAGGGAGCAGATATTACTGAAAATCTCGAAACCCCAGATTTAGTTTTGGCGAGATTCATCAACTATATAATATAGAGACCAAGTTTCGAAATCTTTTGTTTCTTCACTTTACGGCGCTTTTTGTATAAAAAAATATTTTTTTTTTGCATGAGCTGCTAGAGTTGATTCAAGTTTTTTCCCAGCGATTTTTTATGTGTTACGTAATTTATGCACGATACCATAAACCTCTTCTAATTTTAATCTCTTAACATAGTCATTCATATAAGAGATTTATGATTTATGTTACCTTATTTGTCGCAACTTATATTAACCCCTTTAAACAAAAACTCTGAATAGGTCCCACTTGCCCCGTGAAACACAGTAAATGAAGATCTGCTACACTTTTCATTATATGCATAATATATGGAATGTAAAAATTTTGAAACAGTTTTAATGCACGTTAATAAGTACAAATATACCAACAACGTCTTTTGGATTCATTGAAATTATGAAAAAAAATATGTTTTGAAATTTTTTGCATGACAAAACCAAATTAGCAATTTTTTAGATCCCACTTGCCCCGGGGTACCTTAAACCTTCGCGCACATTCGACAACTTTGTAGTCGCGAATTTGATGCATATGAAAGCCCAGTTCCGTGTTCGAAAGGAATCGCTCAAGAAACTTCTTGAGCGATTCCTGGCAGAAACTTTCAACGGTTACTCATTTGAATTTGAACCATAGACAAACAGACGTCTCACTCTACTCACTTCTCATCGTTACCCTTTTTAATGGTTTTTTCATATGTTTTGTAGTTCAATAATTTTTGGAGTCCGGGAACTATTTTCAAAATGCCTTTAAAGTTTGTATGGGGAAATATTTTTGTTCGGGTCGAACTGTCACTTTATCGATTAAACTGTCATTCTATCCACGGAAATTAAAACTGTTTTGTTGATTTAACCATCAAAACAAAGGTGTTGAAATCCAATAAAATCACGTTATACTCAGAAAAATGAGCTCGAATTCGATTAAGCTATAGAAAATAGCAATATTTTATTCACTAAGCAACCCAATTGCGATAAAAATCATCGTCACGAAAACATAATCGCCTAATGTTAAACAAGCTGTGTTACCACTCAGTAGGTGGCGGTAGTGAGCAAATGTCAAACATGAGCAGAAACGATGCGAGCGCCGTGATCGAGCGATTTGCGAACTACAAACCGTTCATGATAACCGTTAAAAAGGGTAACGATGAGAAGTGACTAGAGTGAGACGTCTGTTTGTCTGTGTAAACAGTCTCTACCCAAGGAATTGGCATCCCTATCCCGCCAATGCAATGTTTTCGTAGCCAGCATAACAGCGGCTCAAGCGTAGGACTCAAGCTGACAACCTACACTCAAATTAATCAACTGATAGATTTTATGTGCGCTAACCCCATAGATTGCTGGCGAGAGAGAGAATCGCTCGTTTATGTGCAAATCTAGGGGCAAGACAGATCTAACGAGAGCAAATCTGTGTTCGAGGTGTTGTTCAGAATTCCTCACAGTTCCTCAGAATTTCTCCCATTTATACCAGAGTGTGACCTGACATCAAAGTCAAACTGCAAAGTGTTGCGTGTGCTGAATGAAAATTGCAGTTTTAGGGATGTATTTCAACAAAATTCGTCGATCATCGATAAAAAGAGTAACTCAGAATCTCTCAGAGTTGCTCCCGTGTGCACAGTGTCTTGCCCCTAGGTGCAAATCAGGCTTGTTCGCACTGAGCGTGTGAAAATTCTGCTCTTTTGATTTACACCACCAAAACCATTATATTTATGCAATCTTCCTATCTTACCTGATAGAAGGATGTTTGAATATCCTAAATGTCATTTCAAGCTGTCAAAAAATCGCACCGCAGTGCCACACTGTGCGTGCAAAGAGAATTTCACCCGGGTGAATTCACCCCAGTGAATTTCTCTTTGAGCGCTCAGTGCGGCACTGTGGTGCGATTTTTTGACAGTTCGAAATGACATTTAGGATATTCAAATATCCTTCTATCAGGTAAGATAGGAAGATTGCATAAATATAATGGTTTTGGTGGTGTAAATCAAAAGAGCAGAATTTTCACGCGCTCAGTGTGGACAAGCCTGGTGCAAATAATAAAATATATAAGTAAGGCATATGATTTATACTATTACTAGCATACATTCTAAGTGTTACAGCATAAGACGTAATCTTGGGCACATAAAATTTAAAAGCAAGCAAAACGACAAGAAACCATAATGGCGCGTACAGGAGACGAATGTTTTGCACGAAAGTGCGCTGTTAAATTCAATTATCCGGCCCAAATAATGGATATTTTCAAAGGTAAGTACATAATTCTTTCTTAGTAACATGTTTAGCACTCAAACTCAGTTAATTACTATTGCAGCATCGGACACAATCGCTTCACTATCGGTAAAATGACGAACTTTCGCAGCCGAAACAATCTAGCTCCGTCATGCCTGCATCCGGTGGTTCTCCGAAGTGCTGAATGAATGGCGGAGTCGACGACGGGATTACTTCATCTTTAATAGCTACTTCGTCTTTAATAGCTAGTATACATATGGTGCTGTACGAGGTGCTTTGTTCGTGAAATAAAATGAGCTCGATCGACATTTTTTTCCTTTTTTTCATTTATTTACATTTTGAAGCCAATCCCACGTGGAAATGAGTCTATTATTTGTTCCAATGAAACCCATATACTGAACGATTGAAAACCAAAAGCTACGCACATAAGTTCTATCATGATTGAATTGACAAAAAAATAATAGCGCTGCACAGTTTTCAAGTGCAAAAGCAACTGGTCATAAACTAAGTGCAGAACTTTTAAATTTAATATGTTATTTGTTCTGAGTGTATCTTTCAACACAGCAGCATAATTTTAATGCGGGGTAAGAAAACAAGAAGGCCATAACAGTCCCCTGTCTCTACCGCTGGGTTATTGTTTCCAGTTCAAAACCGAATTAGCGACATTTTTTCTTTGACTTCCACTGCTTTGCCTTACGTTAAACATGTAGTGCACTGGGAAAAAAATCTTCATTCCTTCTATGTGTCCGGGACATGGATTTTTGCAATGGGGGTAAACAAATGTTTTCCATTAGTGCTACTCATACTTTTGATGAGGCACCATACAGCAGCGACTCATACAATTTAGAGCACATACTATTCATGCGCTAATTTGCCTGCGTAATCGGGTATTGGTTGCATATACTGTGGATGTGGTTTGGCACATGGATATTTGCCATTAAGTATGAGGCAATTTTCCTGAGTGTGGGTAGGATTAGAATACATATTAATTCACTTTGTTGAATTTAGTTCTGTGTGTATCGAAAAGCGATACATGCATAATATTTGCGACATCCCTTGACGAATCAGCGTGGAAACGGCATAGAATAGCAAAACTTGACGAAGGTTTGCTGCATCTGTCTGAAGCGAGACAGCACATCGATCCGAGCCCGATGCGAGAACGGGAACGGTAGTTGGGTGGCTTGGACAAGGAAGCTCCGAGTTTAGCCGAGTCGATGGATACGAAGTAGCAGCGTGAGCTCGGCCGAAACCGAACATGGGCATTCTGGTTACTATTGTAGTAGCGTCAAGATGTGAATTCAAAATCATCTTTCGTTACGACAAAACATAATGTCGGAAGTGGGGCGCTGTGTAGAGCACCAGGTGTACACAGTGTTGCCACATTTTTTTCGGTTTTCATCTGTGATTTTGGTCAAAAAAATCTTTTTCATCTGTAGGAAATTTCAGAAAATCTTAGTAAAAATCTGTGATAGGTTAATGTCTCCAAAATCGAATATTTTTGAACAATTTGTTTAAAAAAACGGAAAAAATGTGCTTAGAATAACATCGACCAAAACACTCCCAGGTTGCATCTGAAGATCATCAGAAACCACAAGAACGTCGAAAACAATGCGCCTGAGGCTTGGCCTAGACCATTCAACTAGAAGATTTAATTTCTATTATTTAAATTTGAGTACATGAAAATTATAATAAAGCTTTTTTCACGAAAGTCATTGTCATAGTTTTCAAAATCTTAAAAATCTTTTTTATTGCAAAAATCTTTGATCTGTGATCACAGATATCTGTAGGCGAAAATGGGAAAAAATCTGTGTAATTTTAGGTAAATCTGTGTATGTGGCATCACTGGGTGTACAATACAGCGCCCCACTTCCGACATTGTGTTGAACGCAAGGCAAAAGCAGCGGAAGTCAAAGAAAAAATGTCGCTATTTAATTTGGGTTTGAACTGGAAACTTAATATTTCAGATCAACGTGTTTTTTTTTTAATTTCCCACGTTGAAGTCTACAAATTCAAATCGCCCAATATTGTAGTGGACGTGACGTCCAGCGCAATGTTCTAAATTTCACCAGGTTAGGCCCATCGGGCTAAGTGGTGTTTGTGATATGATAATTTTGAAGTAGTAGTCGTGTCATGTCAACTTCGGCAAGCCGAAATCGCACGAAGTTGCCGAAGGTGACGTCACGTTCCAGAATCTGCGAACAAATTTTCTGGCGAACGTGACGTCGCGATCAGCTGATCGGTTTGTTTACATATTTTTATCGACAAATACAGGCAAACATATACGTTCACCCGGACCTGTGAATAATTGACATCGCGTCCAGCGTCCAGCGACGTTGAGCGTGACGTTGAAAACCTTTTGCGCGCGTTCATCCGGAAATTCGAAAAGCAACGGAACTTTGAACCTGTGTGTGCCGCACTGCAGTGTACGTCTGAAGTTACATCGGTTCAGTCCCCGGTTTGTTCCGTTTGTCCAGTGTCGTTTGCTATCCCGAACGATTATACGGGGAAGTTCCTAATATTTTGCGAGTGAACGTATCAACACCCGACACCGAAATGCCGTATTGTCGTACTTGCGGGGAGTTTGTGTCGTATAATAGTTTTAGGAAAATCCGCCAGTTTTACGGCCCACAAGGTGTATATTGCATCGGGTGTGGAACGTTTCTATCCCGTAAAATCTACGCGAAACGTGCATTGCAGCAGCCACGAGCACAAGCCGCCGTTTATTATCCGTATTACGGATACTGGAACGATACAATCCTGCAGGTACGGTACGGTACAATCCGGCTGACGATGACGGCGGTTACTTACCCATGGTAGGATCACAAAGGCTCGCACTTCCACCGGCAGGACTTCCCATGCCATAGGAAGGTGCAAATGCGTAAGTACCTGGTGATATTTTATGTTCTGGACAAGTTAGTTACCGGTTGTCCAACTCTATTTTGCTTCATTTCGATTTGCTATAGGGAGCGCTACTACTACTGGATGTGGGTCCTGCAGCACGTGTTGTAGGCCGATTATTTCTTCTGTGAACGTGAATTAATATGATTTATTCAATATTAGTTATTGACTATGTAAACCTTTCAAACCTTCAGAAAGTAAGTAAAATGTGATTAATCTTGTAAAAAATGTGTTCTTCTCTATGGCTCTACGTTCCCACTGGAACTTGGCCGGAACTCTCCGGTCGTGTTCGGTTCCGCCTAGGGGCTGTCCATAAACTACGTAGACTCTAAGGGGGGGACGGGGGGGTCTGGCCAAAGTCTACGCTCCATACAAATTTCGAAAATTTTGTATGAACAAAAGTCTACGATGGGGGAGGGGGGGGTCTGAGATGGCCCAAAAAAGTCTACGTAGTTTATGGACAGCGCCCTACCAGCATGTACTTTGTTTTTGAGGCATTCACCACCAGTCCGACCTTTGCTGCTTCGCGTTTCAGGCGGGTGTACTGCTCTGCCACCGTTCCAAGTGTTCTGGCAATAATGTCCATGTCGTCCGCAAATCACACAAATTGACCGGATTTTGTTATTGTAATTAATTTCTTAACACTTAACGGTAGCCTGTTAGTTCTACAACTTTTGCTAAGGTCAAGGAAAGGACTTGTCATGCCATTTGTGAAAATCTTTCCCCGGCTGTTGAGCCCGGCTCGTCGCATCACACCTTCCAGAGCGATGTTGAAGAGTTGGCATGAGAGTCCATCACCTTGTCGCAGTCCCCGGCGAGATTCGAATGAACTGGATTATTCACCCGAACCGCTTACGCAGTTTTGAACACCGTCCATCGTTGCTTTAATCAGTCTAGTCATCTTCCCAGGAAAGCCGTTTTCGTCCATGATTCCCCATAGCTCTGCGCGGTCGATACTGTCGTATGCTGCCTTGAAGTCGATGAACAGGTGATGCGTTGGGACCTGGTATTCACGGCATTTCTGGAGGATTTGCCGTACGGTGAAGATCTGGTCCGTTGTCGACCGGCCGTCGATGAAGCCGGCTCACATTCAAAATGGTCGCCTTTCTTGTGAATGGGGCAGATTACCCCTTCCTTCCACTCCTAAGGTAGCTGTTCGGTTTCCCAGATCCTGACTATCAGCCGATGCAGACAGGTGGCCAACTTTTCTGGGCCCATCTTGATGACTTCAGCTGCGACACCATTCTTACCAGCTGCTTTGTTGGTTTTGAGCTGGTGAATGGCATCCTTAGCTTCTATCAGCGTGGGAATTGGTTCATTTCCGTGCCTACATTCTCCACGCCATTCAGGTGCTGCTTCCACCTTTCAATCACCTCTCGTCCGTCCGTCAAAAGGTCTCCGTCCTTATACCTGCATATTTCGGCTCGCGGCACGAAGCCGTTGCGGGATGCGTTGAGCTTCTGATAGAACTTCCGTGTTTCTTGGGAACGGCACAGCAGTTCCATTTCTGCACACTCCGCTTCTTCCAGGCAGCGGTTTTTCTAACGAAAGAGGCGGGTCTGCTGTTTCCGCCTCTGTTTGTAACGTTCCACGTTCTGTCGAGTCCCTTGCTGCAGCATTACCGTCCTCGCTGCGTTCTTCTCCAAAACCGTTCTGCGCTCTTCGTCGAACCATTCGTTCCGTCGATTCCGTTCCACGTACCCGATGGTGCTCTCGGCTGCGTCGTTGATGGCTGCTTTCACTGTACTCCAGCAGTCCTCTAGAGGGGCCTCATCGAGCTCGCCGTCGTCTGGCAACGCGGCCTCGAGATTCTGCGCGTATGCTGAGGCTGAGGCGACATCCGCTAGCTTCAGTCGCTCTAGGTTGTACCGTGGCGGTCGCCGGTACCGTACATTTTTTTTTTTTCTCTCCCTTATTGGCACAGACCTACTGGTCCATATCGCCAGGTGTGTCAAGTGATGGTTGTCAATTGACGTACAAATACGAGCGCAAAATATTTTGATTAACCTCTGTCAAATGCCGTTTTCGAACCAATCATGATCATTGATCATTGCTCATGTAAAAATTAGTGCAAATCAGTTTACAATCAATGAAAAATCGCGGGAATCACTCAAATATTGACTCCTACCTCCTTGACAAATTCGGCAATTTGAAGATATTCATCTGCTTTTTTATTTTTTAGGATACTGGTGAAGACGGTTTTATCATCGAGCACAGGATACTTCAGTCTGGTCAAGTTATACCTCGGACAATCGTAAAGGATGTGGATCAGGTTCTCTTGGACATTACAGTAGTCGCAGTCTTCCGTTCGTATTAAATTCCATTTTTTAAGTCTGTCCTTCGTCGCTGTGTGGAATGTTCTTATTCTTCCCATTGTTATAGTTCCCGTTGTGCTTAATTCTATTTTATGGAACCACGGCTTAAGTTCCACTGAGTCCATAATAGTAAAGTGGTCTTTTCCTTTTTCTTGTGATATGTTTACGTAGTCCTTATTCCATTCTTCTTTCAACTCTTTCTTGAAACTAATTAGGGAGTCTCCTATAGTTAAAGGGTAATACTCTTCTTGATATTTAGTAATACCTAATTTGGCAGCTTCATCCGCTCGGTCATTTCCTATAATATTTATGTGGCCCGGTATCCATTGTACTACTACTTTCTGTAAACTATTGTAACTAATTGTGGAATAGAATTGTTGAACTAGGTAGTTTTCAATATTGTTTTCTATCAGTGCCATACAACCGCTTTGGGAATCTGTTAAAATAACTACTTTAAACTGATTGATACTAATTGCATACTCTAAAGCTTCAATGATACCTGCAAGTTCAGCATTCATAATAGAAAAGTTTGGATTTAATTTAAAACTAAAGGATGTCATATTTGCTTGGTCGTAAATACCGTAACCTACGCCATCGTTAGTTTTAGAACCATCGGTAAAAAGTTTGAAATAGGTTGAATAGTCTTCTCTTATTAGTTTTAGTACAGTTTGTTTTTGTATAGCAATTGGGGTATTTTTTCTATTTAGGTTAGGAATTACTGGGATTATTTCAACTAAATTAGGATTATGTAGTTCTATTATTTTAGTTTTTTGTGTTTTACATTGTAAGACATGGAAATTATTTATTGACGCTATTTTTTCTAGATAGCTGTGGTGTTTGGGAATTTCATCTGAGTTTATTAAGGTCTTTAAGTGATTGGTTATTGGACTAGTTTCAAAGTATAATGTTTTTAAAAGTTCTTTGTATGCTAAATATTGCGCTCTGTATTGTAATGGGAATTCACCGACTTCTGTGTAAAGAACATGATTAGGAGTTGATTGAAGATAACGACAAGAGGTTCTGATAGCCAAGTTTTGAACTTTTTCTAATCTACTGAGGTCTGTTTTGCAAGCTTTGGAGTAAATAGTTAAACCGTAATCTAATTGTGATCTAACTATGGAGTTACTAATCCTCTGTAATACTTTAGGGTGGCAGCCACCTTTTTTTCTACTAAGCATCTTTAGGATATTTATTTTTTTCTTAGCTTTATTTACAGTATGGGTAATGTGTGCTTTAAAGGTTAATTTATGGTCAATCCAGATTCCTAAATGTTTATGGGAAAATTTAATATCTATAGGCGTATCGTTAATTTCTATGTTTATGTTTAAAGGAGGATTGTTTACAAAAACTATTGCCGCTGACTTGTCCGGGTTTACTTTCATTCCTAAGTTATCTAACTCTCTGCATATTGTTCTAAGTGTCAAATTCATACGATTACTAGCTTCTATTGCATCTGTTCCTATTGTAACTACGGCAAAATCATCGGCAAATTGAATTAGTGAACCATCTTCAGTAGTTTCATGTAGCTTACTTGTATAAATATTAAATAGTACTGGTGATATCGGGCAACCTTGGGGTAAACCTGTGTTTGTAGTTCTTTCAATATACGAACCGTCGTTAAGTGTGAGTAAAACTTTTCTTTTGCGGAGATAAAAGTATAACCAATCAATTATGTATTTAGGAAAATCTTTTTCTGATAGAATTTTTAACAGTTTTGAAATATCTACATTGTCAAATGCTTTGGACAGATCTAAAAAGGTAACAATCAAACATTTTTTATTATTTTTTGCTTTTTCTATTGTATGGACAAGATAATTTACACAATTGATTGATGATGTTTTACTTTTAAATCCAAAAGAGTATTGTGATAATATGTTTCTATCCTGACTAAATTTAACTATTTCGCGTTTAATTTTAATGTTAATTGTTTTTAAAAATACTGGAATGAGGCAGATGGGTCTATATGAGCTAGGCAAATTTTCGTCTTTTCCGGGTTTTAGAATAGCTACTGTTTTTATGATTAACCAACTTTCAGGGATGTTTAGGCTTTGTAAAACTTCGTTACACATATTTGTAATTACTGTAATCAAGTCGAGGTTTAAGTTTTTGAGAATAAAGTAGGAAACGGAGTCATAACCAGGTGCCGAACTGTCTTTTTTAGATTTGATTGTGTTCACTAATTCAGATACCGATAATTTTAACGGGTTTAAAGAGATATTTCTATTGTCATAGTCTATTTCACTTGTCACATTTGGAAAATTAAGGGACATAAATTGGTTAGCTAGTTCTTTATTGTTTAATAATTTTAAATTGCTTTTTGACGGAAAACCTCCACTGATAAGCTTAACAGTTGACCATAGTTGTTTAATGTTCAAGTCGGGTGTAAGTGTGTCTGTAAGGTCCTGAAAACTTTTTCTTTTTGCTTTTCTAATCTCTGTTTTTAATTTAGCTCTTGCTTTTTTAAATGCAATGAAGTTTTCGATTGTTAAGTTTCTGATGTATCTTATGAACTTATTTTGTTTATCGTCAAATAGTTTTTGAATGTTATTATTCCACCACTTTTTGGGGTAGAATTTTTTATTTGGTTTGTATTTAGTTTCTTCGATTACATTTTTGAAAATATTACTTAGCTGCTCTGGTGAGGTTATACTGTTTGGATCTATTGCATTTAAATTTTGTATGGACTTTTTTTTGTTTATTAGGGTGGAGTTATAAACAAATTTTTGGGCTTGATTTATTATTTTAAAAATTATTATTTTATGATCGCCGCAAATTTCTTCGTCTAGTACGGTCCATTCTGTTTGAGGGGCAAGGGATGGTGTTACTATTGTTAAGTCTATTGCTGATGGTGCATTGTTTGGGTGTCTTATCATTGTTGGTGATCCGTCATTTAGGATGATCATATTTCTGTTTTCTATTAGATCTAAAACTAATTCACCTCTTTGACAAGTTTTATTAGTTTCGTTCCATACAGAGTGGTGGGCGTTAAAATCTCCTGCTAATATTGTTTTGAAGTTGCTTTGTTCTATGAAGTTAAAAAGGGTGGTCAGGGGAGTTTTGATTTGACTATTATTTATGGGACTTGGAGGTATGTAAATAGAAACAAACAAAATGGGATTTACTGTATTGGTGGTTTTAATTGCAATTGCTTCAATAGGCTTTATATCTGGTATATCTATTTCTTGGAATGCTATTTCGTTTTTGACAAGGAAAGCTACGCCGCCGTAGCCTTTGTCTCTTGTTTTCTTAAGGAATTTGTAACCTGAGAATTTAACGTCTTCTTGTGGTTTTAACCAAATTTCTGATAATATTGCTATGTCAATGTTATGATGATTAAGTAATTTGGTGAGGAGTGAGCGGTTAGCCACTGGCCTGATACTATTTATATTGTTCTGTAGTATAGTTAGATTGCGAACCGGAGCCATGTCTATTTATTTGGGGGTTTGGTGGGTTGTAGTATTTCTGGATTGATAAGCTCATTCAACTGCTCACTAATGCTGATTAGAAACTTATTCTCTGTTCCTTTTTTCGAGTCATTAGTGTTAGTGATGTTGTTTGCAATGTTTTCCTGGATTTCTTTAATTTTATTTATTAGTTTGGTTAGATTCAGTTGTTTCACTATTTCGATTTTGAGTTTGTTAACGATTTGAGTGAGTTCATCCTTTGTTATGTAGTTTGTGTCGTTCTTTTGTTCTTTAGTTTCCGGTCTTTGGTCTTGGGTCATCAGAGCTTGTTTGTAGTTAACTGCAGGGGCTTTGTCTGGAGTGGGGGTTTGTATTTCACGTGGGATTTCGTTTATCTTGTTAGTGTCATTGTTTGTCGGTTGGGATTCGATGGGTGGGAACTCTGCTAGTGATTGTAGTCTTTGTTGCGTCTGTGATTGTCTGGGATATAGGGTTGCCGCTTCGTCAAACGAGAGCTTGTTGTATGCCATTGCTTTGCAAATGTCGGCTTGTCGGATTCTTTCTCTGCAGTTAATGTCAAACGTCTGATGACCTTCCTTGCAATGGAAGCATATGATGTTTAGTGATTTACAGTCTTTACCTTCATGTCCATTTAGTGAGCAGTTGTAGCATCGGGTTTGTTCAGATTTACATACCTTCAAGTTATGACCATAACGCAAGCATTTCCGGCAAAACTTAATCGGGAAACAGTAAACCTCAACCTTTCGTGGTACTGTGTACAATACAACTTCTTGTGGTAGTTTTTCCCCTTCCGCGTAGATCTTTACCGAGTACGTGGGCTTAAGCTTGTTTTGAACGAACTTTTGGATTCTTTCGACCTTGGTTATTTTGATTCGTTTGCATTCAAGTTTTTCTAGTATTTCTTGGTCAGAAAACGATGGTGGTACGTCACGGATGACACCAATGGTTTCCTGGTACATTTTGGGGACGTAGATCTTGTACTTGTACGTTTCTGTCAGTATTTTGGAGTTGATTAGGTTTTCTGCGTGTCGTGGGTTGTCAAAAGTAATTTTGTAACGGTTGTGTCCAGCGGGTTTGAGTTCCTTGTATTGTGTGATTTTGATGTTTTGGAGTAGTTTCGCTATTTCCATGATGTGTAGTTTGTATTTTTCGTCGGTCGGTTCCATAATGAACGTTTTGTAGATTTTGTTTTGAATCCATCCATCATCCAGAAAACCATTGGCATCTTTCTTCTTTTTCGATCCCTTGGTCTTTGTATTGTCGGATTTGTTTGAGTCTTTTTCGTTTTTCTTATTCTGTTTTTCATGTCCATTCATGTCCGAATCATTGTTGTCATCAGTTTTTTCGGTCCAGTCATGTTCAAATTCGTATTTGCTCTTGGGAGTGTGTTTGTCCTTTTTCATCTTCTTTTTCTGAAGTTTTCCTTCATCGTCCGAAGATGACTCCATTTTCCTGCGATATGTCGTAGAGGCGTCACTAGCCGACTCATAACCTGTACCAGATCCCTCATCATCTATGGAGCCACGAGCCCCATCTTCGTCTTCATCCATTTCCCCTACGGATCTCCAGAGGAGACCGTAGCAGAATCTTCACCTACCTTACTTGTTTCGGATCAAGGAAACCAATAGAGTTCGATTCAATGTCGTGATTCACACACCTTTTCACAATTCACAATAAACAAAATGGCCGAATGAGCACTTTCGATGAAAATCAAAATTTGAGGTTAGAAAATTTTCCTCCGAATTAATCGCGTTTCGCGCACTGATACACCTGGTATACTTTCCAACTGTCTTGCTCGAAGGCTAGAGGGAGAATGGTACCGTACATTGTTGATGACGGAGAGTTTTGGGAGCAGTTTGACCATCACCAGATAGTGGTCGGAGTAGATGTTGGCGCCACGATAGGTCCTGATGTCGATAATGTCGAAGAAGTGCCGTCCGTCAATCAGAACGTGGTCGATTTGAAATTCCGTCTGCTGTGGTGATCTCCAGGTGTAACGATAAGGGAGGCTGTGTTAGAAAAAGGTGCCACGTATGGCCATATTTTGGAGGCGGCGAAATCAATGAGTCGTAGGCCGTTTTCGTTCATCTGCTGGTGGGCGCTGAACTTACCAATCGTCGGTCTGAATTCCTCCTCCTGGCCTACCTGAGCGTTAAAACCTTCTATGATGATCTTGACGTCGTGGCTTGGGCAGCGATCGTACTCGCGTTCGAACTACGCGTAAAATGCGTCCTTGTCATCATCAGTACTTCCGGAGTGTGGGCTGTGCACGTTTATTATGCTGAAGTTGAAGAACCGGCCCTTGATCCTCAACCTGCACATTCTTTCGTCGATCGGCCACCAACCGATCACGCGCCTCTGCATATCACCCATCACGATGAAAGCTGTTCCCAGCTCGCGTGTGTTGCCGCAGCTCTGGTAGATGGTATGATTACCCCTAAACGTTCGCACCATGGATCCTGTTCAACACACCTCCTGCAGCGCTACGATATCGAACCCGCGGTCCTTCAGTAGATCGGCGAGTATGCGGGTGCTCCCAATGAAGTTGAGAGATCGTCTGTTCCACGTACCGAGTTTCCAATCGCAAGTCCTTTTTGTTCGCTGGGGTCGTTGCCGTTTCCATTACAATGGTTTTGAGCGCCGGCTCGTAGGGCCTGATACCAACCCCCTACTTTCCGGAGGACCATAGTGCACAGTCCTTGAGCTTAGAGTCCTTCCCTGGCACTCGGACGTAGATCAGTCGCCCCTAACATGGGAATCAGACGCTGTTGTGAGCCGCTCCTCCTAAAGAACAGACGCTCAGGTTTGCAGAAGCAAATCCCCCTTCCCTGTCAGCCTACGACCAAAGTTCTCACCGTAGTTGATTACCCGATCTTCCCTAAGGGTGCTCGTAGTTTTCAGCCGGTACCACGCGGAGGTAGGGATAGGAGTTGCTGGGCAGATGCTAGTGGATCACAATGGGATCTGAATTGCGCAGCATATCCAGCCTTTACCGTGTCGCAACATCCGGTTGTTTCAGTCGAAAAAAAAAGCAATCGAAAATCATCAAAATACCTTATGAAATTTTGCTATAACTAAAATTATGGATGCCATAAAAATACCGTATGAAAATTGATCGTGCTTGTTATGGCAAATTTCATAAGAAAATCTTATGAAAAGAGCCATCACAGATTTGGGCGGGTCAAAGGGAAGACGCTCCCTGGAACCGTAATGGGCCGGAGATAGAGGCTCAGGCTAAACCAAGGAGTAGCAAGCGAGATAAGGGCGACGACCGCATCATTAAGACGGGTGAGTCAAAGTGTACTCAGAGGTCTGGAAGGCGATGAGAAGCGATGTCAAGCTCACGGATCTTGGAGTCGATGTATACAGTACTCAACGTACTCTTACCGGCGGAATGATACTTGAGCTGAAGCTCGACAAAATGCACAAGAGCGTTGTCTACAAGTGTCAGACTGCAGAAATCCTAGGTGGAGGTGTCGGGGTGAGTGCGTGGAAACGATTCTAAAGGTCAAAAACCTGGATGAGATCATGGACGTGGAGGAGCTCGTCACGGCATTGTGGCAACAGTACGAGGTGTAGGTGGCCGTCAAAACCGTTCGGCTACGCAAAAAGCCCCGGTAGTGACTTGGGTTGGTTTGTGGCGGACGCTAAAAAGTCCGTTAGATTAGGGAAGCTTACGGAGAGTTCGTCACAAGTTGAGGAACTGTAAAGGCCCTGACAGGAGTAAGCTTTGTAGGCAATGTGGAGGTGAGGCCGCATAAGGTGGAAGGCTGCACGATTCCGCGGACATCGAACGCTCAAAATGCCCAGCATTCAAGAGGGTATCAGCTAACAAGTCATAGTGCGGGTAACGCAGCTGAACCACAAGCTGAACAAGGAACGTGCAGCGATGGCAAAATGCTTTAGCGTAGATACGGGCCCAGGTCCAAACGGAATTCCAAACCCGACCTTGAAATTGGCTATTGCAAAGGCTCCTGGGGGGTGTTCAGGTCAGTTATGCAGAAATGTCTGGGCGAGGTAGTCTTCTCAAAAATTTGGAAGCGGCTAATTAATTCGGTTTCCAGAAGAGGAGGTCGACCGTAAACGCTTTCTTGTCCGTTACAAACACCGCCGAGATAGTTCTCCAGCGCAAGAGGGGAGTTCGATACTGTGCAGTACTGACCCTGGATGTAAGGAACGCGTTCAATAGTGCCAGTTGTGCGGCAATTGCCTATGCGCTCTTCCGTCTTCAGATACCCGGTTACTTGTACAAGATTTTCGGAAATCATTTCCCGAATCGGGAACTAGTATACGACACAGAGTTGGGTCGGAAGTGCTTGCACATAACCTCAGTAGTTCCGCAAGGTTCCATTCTGGCACCGGTGTCAAGGAATGTCATGTACAACAAGGTGTTGAGGTGGGCGTGGCCATTGTCGGCTTCCTTGACGATATTACGCTGGAGGTCTACGGTAAATCGACCGAAGAAGTGGAATTGATTGCAAACGACTCGATCGCAGCTATATCGAGGAGGTGGTGATTATCGTCAATAACCGAAAGTCAGAACAGGACGCGGTGATTTGTACAGGCGAATGTACTATCACCTATCACTTTGAAGCGCTCTGTGAAACACTGGGGTGATGATCGACATTAAGCTTACTGTTGCGACGCCGCAACAAAATAAGTTTTCTGGACCGTAGTGTAGACGGTTCAACAATACCGTATACTGTTTGAATTGTATCCCGAATGGGTGGTTAAGCACGTCTTATGGTTATCGTTTATGCGGGAGGCGATGATCCGTTGCGTGGGCATCGAGAAGGGTAATCTGAGGAAAAAATAGTACTGCCAAAGCAAGGCTGTCAGGAGAAGGCCCAGGAGTACCGGCAGAAGCAAAAGGACGCCAAGAAGAGGCTAACACCCGGAAAACGGCAACGAGTCTGACAAGCCCAGCGTCAACTCTCGTCTAGCTGCGTCTAGCGTGGAAGCTAAAGCGTGAGCGTTAGAAGAGAAGAAAAAGCGACAGTACGAAAACATGGAGGCGGGAATTCAGCTGCGGAAGAAGGAAAGGGAGATGCAGCATGCGTCCGAACAGCGAAAGATGGAGTTGGGGCTGCAGATGCGCGCTGAAGAGGAAGTGAAGCAAAGGGCATGGCAAGCGGAGTTGCTCCAAAGAAAGAAGGAGCAGATTCAGCGGTTCAAGGCGAACAGGGAGTCTTCCTTCAAAATGCAAATGGCGGCCATGCATGAGAAGCTAGCGGAAGCTAGCGGTCGAAGCCGGCGGTGAAAGTGGTCACGGATGTTTCGCGAGCGGGTCTTTCCGGTAAAATTAACCCAAACGTGTTGAAGCTGAGCAAGGACAAGGTGAGGTAGCTAACGCGAGGCTACGAGAGAACCGACGAAGAAGACGAGGACAACGGAAGCTCCGACGATTCCGATCTGTCAAGCCAGAGTTCGGATTCATCCATGGAAGCGAGGGCGGACCAACGATGGTCCAGCTGGCCGCGAGGAAGGGGTTGACATACCAACTACCAAAATTCTCCGGCACATCAGCGCAGTGGCCATTGTTCTACGCGGCCTATAAAGCGTCCAATGATGTCTTCGGCTACATAAACCACGAGAACTTGATGCGACTTTACTACTTCCCGAAATCATCCCGCTGCGCCGGCACTTCGGTCGCCCTGAACAACTGCTCTCAAGTCTGGTGGACAAGGTGAACCGGCTGGAACCCCCGAGGCCGGACAATCTGAAAAGTTTTGTTCCATTCGGAAACACGGTGGAGCAAATCTGTGACCATCAGGAAGCAACGGATCTACGGCAACACCTCGTCAACCCACTGCTGATCAAGTCGCTGGTCGTCAAATTGCCGGATCGAGTAAAGCGTGAGTGGGCCTATTACCGGCGAGGTCGAGGGTAAACAACGTTGCGCACGCTGACGGATTTCGTGATGGACATCGTGCTGGACACCCGCGAAGCCAACGTTGACATGGAGTTCGTGGAGTTTAATCTGCCGCCGTCGTCCGAAGCAGTTTCCCAATCCGAGGATCTGTCGCCCGGCAATTCCGTGGGGAAGAAGCGGGCCCAGGAAATACGAGAGCAATCCAACCAAGTCATCGGGGATCGCTGCGAAACCGGATTGCTGTCGAAGGACCGAGAACAAGAACTTTCCACGTTTCCTCATCCGAACAGACCCGCAAGAACCACTACGAACAAGGCGGTTCTGATTCTGAAGGCAGAAAGACGGGTCCATCAACAAAATAGGCGGGTTCGAAATCCGAAACAGCAACTCGCTGGAAGCCCTACAGAGCCTAGGAGAGGCGAAGCCGGCAACATCGGCGCATTTAAATCATGGCATCTTGCAAACTTTGAAGAGAGTCTCCTGGGGGCGATCTGGGGTCCAAGTGAGGACCAGCGTTTTCGACGAGGTATGATGGAAAGCGGCCGACGAGAAGGCTCGTCGCAAGTGAAGCCAGTCCGGAGAAAATCACGATTGATCGGCGTAAAAAGAAGAGTTGGATGATAAGCGCGCTTTGTCGCATGGGACCCTGGTAACGACAGCGGAAGCTGTCGGCATGGTCTAAACGCGTATCTCCTGAACGCCAACCAACGGTCGAAATGGATCGACGTTTAGCAGCCGCTCCAAGAGGGCGAATGTATGTTTGTGGTTGACGAGAAAACCTAGAAGTCGAGGGCTCAGATGAGTGAGCCCAACAAACGCAGATGATAAGATAGAAAGAAGGCGGTGTCCACTGGGTTTGTATCTGTTACCGTGAAGGTCCCGGGGCAGGTGGAGTTCCCATGTCAGCAGGTCCTTCTGTTGGAGGTTGGAGTTCGGATAACGTTATCACCATAGATTCAACTTAACAAAACTTTTTATTTCTGATTGGCTTCTTAACTAAAAAATTCAACTGTCTTTAGTTCTCAATAAAATTGCTATCAATGTCTTTTTTCGGTCAAGTCTTTTGTTTGAACTCAGTTTGCCCTATTACTACTATACTATATGTTTCTAAACTAATAATTGAAATCTGCTCAATTTGAGCTACCATGTATATCACAAGTAAAATCAGATTTTACTTTATCAATCCCGTTCTTAGTCTCTAGAGAAAGTTTTAAAAATGATTGAATTGCTTCTTAAGTATGTGTAAGTCGTACTGTATTAAACGCTTCCAAATTGTTCCATCGTTTTCTGCATTATTCTCCCTACCCTAATGGCACGAACCAACTGTTAATCAGAGTGTAATGTAACAGTTTTCTCCTAACTATCAAATATGTCCTAATCCTTGTCCTAATCCGATTTTGTTAGCTAAAGGCAGGCAGGTGCTACCCTGCGCTGGATTATCGTGGGATTGCGTGCGTATAAACATAACTTGCGTGTGTTTGTCTGTAAGTAGTAAAACGCGTTTTCATTTGGTTAAATATTTGTTGTAGCCCCTCGTTCGTTATTTTGCGATTTGAAGCGTGTGTTTACGATTGTTCTCGATTTGTTCTGTTAGAATTGACAATTCTGGTTGCGTAAAATATTCTCTCTAACCGTTCAACTATGAAATACTATTGAAAAAGTGGCGAATCCATCTAATTTCATCAGCCTTGCGTCCAATTGATTTGTTCTATGATAATGAAATAGAGTGCTGTGTTGGAAATTGTGTGCAAAGTAATGCTCTGTAAGCTTTTAAAACATGTAAGAGTGTAACTTCTACTTGTCTATGACTCACAGAACTAGTCCTGGTTCATTCGGAGTCGAGTAATTCCTAAGGAGATGCGTGTTACTCTGATCTCCCTTGTCACGGATTGTACAAAAGTAGTGAGGGCTCGTTTCCAATTCAACTGTTCTTCTAATGGCGGAATATTTCAAACTCTGTTGCATACGAGTTGCATACAAGTCCGCGTAGTCTCTGTTAACGGTTATACACATCTCTTCTGCTTCGGTCGTTGCTGGCATTAAATAATTTTGCTATTTTTCGTTTCTTTTCCACTGACTCTTCCTGGAGATGAGATCATCATGAACCATTCTGCTGATCCTCTCTCTTATAAAACCATGAACATTAAAATCACTCATCTTGAACTTTTATCTACAAACTTGACTTCTCAACTCCTCTGATTTCCGACAATCTGTTCACCGAAAATAAGTCCTAAATTTTGAAGTATTTTCCAAACTTCTTTATCCGCCTGAATCACACCGTCGTCGTATCACTCTCGACTTCCACTTGCGATCGCAACCGATCGTCGGTGTCGGTCAGTCAGTACTTCTCCTCCTCTAGCTCCAGCTGGCGCGCATGCCGGATGTTGTTCAGTCCATGGGAGTTCCGCTTGATGGTGGCCGTGTCCGGATCGTTGAACGACTTGGCCAACACCTTGGGGGTGTTGTTGCCAAGGACCGCTCCGTTCACATTGTTCGATTTGGTGAGCGTGGTGTGACCGTTGGCGATTTTCGAACCGCTCGCATCGTTCCGGCCGTTGAACGAGGATTGGCGCTTCGGCTTGTGGCTCTCGGTGTACTGGAAGGAGAGAAAACGGGATTAATCTTTATGGAAAGTTTAAAGGTCCAAGCTGCAGATCGGCAACAGCCTGTATCCTGCCTAGTAGAAGTAGTAGGGGTGATTGTTCAACATGTTATGGGCCCGGATACGTTCTGAAGAAAGGCTGTTTCAGAAAGATTTTTCGGAAGATTATAGGCGTTTAAAGCGTTAAGAACGTTCATAAAGATAACGAGATATTTCGGAGGGTTACATGGGGACCTTGAAACTATTTCAGAAGGTCAGTTACCAGCAGAAGGACCACGGATGACGCTCTCATTATCAAGACTAGTGAGTCTAAGTGCTCAGAAGTCTTGAAAGCAATTAGGAGCGATGCCTCTCAGATTTGGGAGCCGACTTACACAGTATCAGACGTTCGTAACGCCTTGAAATTTCTGGTGAAGAAAGTTCTTAGCGATGGGTAGACTTTTACAGCTGAAGTGACTGCAATGTTAAAACCTGGATGAGATGACGGACGAGGAAGAACACGTTACGGAATCGTTGCAACAGCGCAAAATTCAGGTGGTCCTTACGGCCGTTCGACTGCGGTAAGGTCCGTTACCCATGAATATGACCATGATTAATCACAGTCTACGTAACGCAACTAAAACCGCAGCTCTGTGTTTAACAGTTACTGAGTGCCATCATATCGGATTCATACTGCGTATCCGCCGGAAACTGTAATTCGGATGCGGATAGGTCCATAATGGCGGCAATATGGATGACGATAAATACTCAGTCCGGGATTGGTGTCGACATCTCACGAGGACTTCGTGTTCGCCAAGGTAAACGGAGTCTGTTTTTGTATGTAATGTGTACTATGTAACATCTTGACTGAATACACCTTAGCGTGTATTCAGTCATCATCAATAATCATTAACGCGAGCAAACGGCCGCGTAAGCGTATGCGCAGGATCGCACGCAACACTGCTGTCAATCATATAAATATCAATAAACAGAGCCGTTTGGTTCTCTTCATCTTTGTACATCAACCGATCAACAAGTGTTATCTTTATCTCCAGAAATCTCCCCCTAAAAGTTGTTATACAAAAAGTGTATTAATTTAAAGAATCGGCCTGCTGTAGTTCCTCCCGTGAGCTGTTTTAAAATAAAGTTAATTATTGGTTCCGGATCACCGGATGCAAAAGTGGCGACGAGGAAAACTGGTGCGGCGGAGCATTTTTCGGCGTACTCGGACGGCTACACGGAGCAACATCACCCTATCATCCAGGATCAGTGCGGCGGCGGCGGCGCTGATAGGAAGTAATTACGGTGAGAACGACACGGTGCACAGCATAAATCCCGAGGTAATAAAGGAAAAAGTGAGGTGATAACGGGGGCAAAAAAGTGATTTTAGGTGAAAATTTGTTAATTCCGGTGGTGTGAAAAGTGTGAAACGCCATTTGCTTTTGGTGGCATAGGCCGTGCGGGAACAAAAAGAACAATCACCAGTATTGTTATTCCTTTTATTTGCTAGTTCTTTTAGTGAAACGAAACCATTTTGTTTTAATTATATATTAACAGTGCCTTTTCTTCTATTTCGGAGGATAAATTCACAGCGGGTGGCCATCCGGTTGTTTCCGGGTGCTGCTGGTTCCTTCCCGCTGGGTGGTGGTCGGATCGTTTCTTCCCGCCGGGTGGCGATTGGTGCCTGATTTGTGGACATCGTGGTAAGATTCACATCGATCGGGTGAGTAACGAGCAATTTTAGTTCGATTTGATTTTGAAGATTTTTGCAATCATATTGATTGTGTGAAACTGTTGTAGGAATTTTGACGTAGGACTACGCTAGACAAATTTTGATTGTTTTGAAAACTTTTTAACATTTTTAAACTTTATTGATTGCAATTAGTGTTGTGAACCTGTGAAAGTGTTTTAAAGACTAAACTAATGCTTTTTGCTGACTTTTGGCAAATATGTCGTATGTGTTGAATCCTAATATTGAACCTTTCCGCAAAGGTCAATCTTTTTCAACTTGGATTAAACGATTAGGATATCATTTTCGAGTCAACAAGGTCAATGACGATCAAAAGAAGGATCAAATGTTTCTGTTAGGTGGAGATTACCTTTTTAGTATGGCGGACAAATTGTATCCGACCGAAGAAATGTTAGACGGAGTGTCTTATGAAATTTTAGTGCAAAAGCTCAAAGAAAAAGTTGACAAAACTGATTCAATTCTACTACAAAGGCATCATTTTAGTATGAAAGTGCAACAGCATGGGGAAACTGCAAGTAATTTTATCTTTTCGCTTAAAGCTTTGGCGGAATATTGTGAATTTGGTGACCAAAAGAATCGCCTTATAGTTGATCGCATTCTTGTTGGTTTAACTGATAATTCTCTTAGGCATAGACTTTTAACTGAAGATAGCTCAAAATTGACTTTAGCACAAGTTGAAAACATTATCGCTTCATGGAAAATGGCGAATATTCATACAAAAGTTTTGAAGAACAATGACAATTATGACTTAGTGGCTTCAATTTATAACAGATATGCTTCTTCTAATGGAAGACAATTTGCTGAACGAAAAGTAAGAACAAGTCCCAAAGGTTTTCGTGGTTCAATGAATAGTCGTTTTGGTTTTCAATCTGCGGAAGATCGTTATAACGTAACTAGGTCAAGATTTCAGCATCCTAGGCATCGACATCCACCAGCTGGTACAATCCATAGGCGCAGAAGAATGGACGACACACGATGGGCAATGGAACAACCAATCTGTGATTACTGCGGACGAAGAGGACACCAGCGAAGACAGTGCTACATACTGAGGGACAATTTGAGCGATGAAGAAGTCAGCTACATTCCTGAGGCGGTTACCGATGACACAAATGGACTGTCCGAGGAAGTTGATAGGCTAATGACCATCGATTGTGGTTCGGACGGTAGTGATTCAGGAGAACTAGAGTGTATGCATGTTTCTTCCATTGAAAAAAGTGATCCCTGTCTATTGAATATCTCTATTGAAGACAATCCTGTACAAATGGAGGTTGACAGTGGTTCCTCAGTTACAGTGATGGACAAAAATTCATTTAATTCTAAATTTGACATTCCTTTATCAAAAAGCCTAAAACAACTTGTAGTGGTCAATGGTTCCAGATTAAAGGTGTCTGGAGAAGTGGAAGTTAAAGTTGAACATAATGACAAAATAGCAAATTTACATCTTTTAGTGATTGATTGTGATTACCAGTTCATTCCTTTACTGGGTAGACCATGGTTGGATGAATTTTGTCCCAACTGGAGAAATTTTTTTGGTGATTTGATGCCAGTGAACAATATTTTGAAAAATCAAAGCAAAACACTAGTTGCTGATACAAATTCAAACTTTAAGGACATAGTTGTCAAGAATTCGACTAAAACTGTAAAACATTTTGAATCCGACTTGATTTTAATTCGTGAAGTACCCATTTTTGAACAGTTTTATGACGTTCCCTTTTATTTTCGGGAGATTATTTTCAAATGTGATAATAGGTTAAATACAGAGAAGTCAATTATTACTATTGAAACAAAACCTCAAGCAACTGCTAATATTTTGGACAAAGTTAAACAACCGTGCATTTCAACGCTTGATTTGTTGAATGCAGTGCAAGCCTTAAACAACAGTGCTGCCTTAATGGGTAATGCTGATGTTTGCTTACGATTTCGATCAATAGTGTCCTTGCCTACGAAATATGATCGAGAACTGCAAAAAATCTTTATGTTTGAGAACAACTTACCGGTTAGCTTTCTGGATATTGCAAATCAGACAAAGCGTTATACATTTTTATCAAAGCTTTCAAACTTTTTACACCATGGTTGGTACGCTGACATTGAACAGTTTGTGGTTGCTTGTGGACTTTGTGCAACTGTGGCAATACTACCAAAACTAAACATTAGGACAAAAAGCAAACCTGCCGAGACACCATTTAGTAAGAAACACACAATTCATTTTCGTTTCAAGCACAATGCCTTCTTATTGTTGGTGAACAGTTTCTCTAAATGGGTGGAGGTAAATAGTATGAGGAAAATTTTATTAAAACTTGCTGATTGTTTTGGATTGCCAGACTTATTGTCGGACAAAGGTCTCTCGTTTAACACGCTATCAAAATTCATAACTAAGGAAATACAAAGCATTAATGTAACTAACAAACATTACAATCCTGCTGATACTGGCCAGGAAAAGCTGCGACCTATGACATTTTACTTCAAGCAAGAAATTGTTAAGTTGTGTGTGAGAGACCGGATAACTTTGAAAATTTTGACGTTGAAGGTTGAATTTCCTTCTGAAAATGTACTTGGCTGTTTAGTATTGATGGTTACCAACATGGTTAACCAAAACAGAAATTATCAGCTAATGCTGATACTACTGTTTCTACTGTTTTTGAAAGCAAATCAATACTACACTGACGACATTACATTTATGGTGTGGAGTAAGCAAAACATTCCACATCTACAAGAACAATGGGTAATTTTTTGTTTCTCAATGCGGATTTCTGAAAACTTATTACAGATCCTGGTAGATACCAAAACGAGATCAACCGCTCATTCTACTCGAATTCGGATCGTTGAAGATGGACGAGAACCAGAGCTGTCAACACGGTCGATACGAGTGGTCGAGACTGGTCGGTCAATGCCGGCTATCGCTGAACCTGATAGCGGAACCGTGGACGGAGATGATATCCGGCAAATACCGGATCAGAGTGATATTGAAGGAAGAAGAAAAAGTTATATATTAATAGAGCATAGAAACGTGAAAAGAAAAGCCCAGTCGGAATCGGTAGTGCTTACTGGCCTACCCCGGCGTTCGAGAAGAACTAGGAAAACTATGAGACAAAAAGTTCGAATATTTTTATGTTTTTTATTGAATTATTGTTCAAGCTTTTGTAAGAGGGAAGAGCTAATGTGTACTATGTAACATCTTGACTGAATACACCTTAGCGTGTATTCAGTCATCATCAATAATCATTAACGCGAGCAAACGGCCGCGTAAGCGTATGCGCAGGATCGCACGCAACACTGCTGTCAATCATATAAATATCAATAAACAGAGCCGTTTGGTTCTCTTCAACTTTGTACATCAACCGATCAACAAGTGTTATCTTTATCTCCAGAAATCTCCCCCTAAAAGTTGTTATACAAAAAGTGTATTAATTTAAAGAATCGGCCTGCTGTAGTTCCTCCCGTGAGCTGTTTTAAAATAAAGTTAATTATTGGTTCCGGATCACCGGATTCAAAAGTATGTATGGCAGTAGAGTTGACAGAGCGAAAGCCGCATGCATCTGAAGTGATGACGGACGCTGAGTCTACGGTTCGTGGATAGCTTGCTACATGAATGCTTCCAGCGTTTCGTACACCTGGTCAGGGCATATCGAGCTACGAGAGCGCAGATGAAGGAGATGGATATCATTTGTCACCTACTGTTTACCTTGGTGCCCTAGTTGTAGCCAGTATTTTCGACTGTAGTGACGGCCATCGAGACCATGTCGAAGGACAAGCTCAACATGCAAAGCGTCAAATGCAAACTGTAAGGCACCCTACAGACCACTCAAACGGTTTGACCAACATTGACTCCGCCCCCAGGTTGGTGGTTGAGTTGGTGCTGTGTTTGACCGTGTGTGATGCTGTTTGACGAACCAATTTGGCAGTTCGTCGAACCGATTTGACGGTTGACGGTTTGGTCGGCAAAAATCAAACCAGTTTGATTTTTCTCAAACCAACGGTGGGCGGAGCCAATGTTTGACGAACCGATCGTACCGTGTGTAGCGTTGTTGCACAAACATAGTGCGATTTCAAATGGGAGAAGATGTTGGTGCAACCAAAGTGACATGTTGGTGCAACATGAATTGGCAGTTCGTCATACGGTTGCAGAAACATTCGCTTGTTCGACCAACATGGGGGCGGTGGCAATGTTGGTCAAACGGTTTGAGTAGTGTGTAGGGTGCCTAAGACGAGGAGGTGAAGTATTCTATGAAAGCGAGGGGAGACAAATGCAGCTTACGACTCCGTATTCTCCCAAAACTAAACAGGGTCGCAGAACGGAAAAACAGATCTATGCAAGAGATGGAGGATGCGAATTTGATCAGGCTTTACTGGGGGGAGAGGCAGTGATGCCGGCAGCGTACTTGCAAATCAGGCTGCCAGGCTGGTGGAGGAAACATTACGAGTTGTGAAGTTTACATGCATATTCCTGAGGAGAAGCTGTAACAAGTGTCAGTGTAACGTCCAGTATTGATGAGATTTGTCGCGTGTAGAATTCGTCGTATTTTGAATATAAAAGAGAAATCGTTAGTATTAAGGTTCAGTGTAACGTCCAAATAATCCCACAATATACAAGGCGACGCTAGTTCCGCTAGCCACCTCCAGGTTGCACAGGACTGCACGAATGGGTGGCCATGGGAGTAGCAAAATGGACGGCCATGGAAGGCGAACTGTGTGGCCATCATGAGGAGGATGTACGGCGGGTCAATGGCCAAAGGTTCGGGGTCAACGACCAACTGATCATTAACCTGGTGATCTACATAGCGAACAGTTGAAGAGCGAAGACATTTGGAGAAATTTAAACAATAGTTGAAATTTGAAGTTGAAGTTAAGGAGCAGAAAATGATACCGAGAAAAAAAGGAGTGTGAAGGAATACTGGATTTACAGGTAATCTACTGCCCAATGACCCGTACGGGACAGGAGGAAGGTCCGCGAGAGGCTGCAGTCAACGAGAGAGCGAAAAGGAGAAGAATTGCCCGCCCTCTGGCCCAGAAAGGAGAAAGGAACCAGTGCACAGGCGAAAGGAGCGGAGTGAAGGCGGTGCAGTACGCGGGGCCCGAAGAAAGAGAGAAGAGTAAAGAACATAAGGTAAGACTAGTCCTTAAGAAAGTGGGAGGCGTCGTTCAGTGTTAAGGACGGGCGCCAAGAAACTAGTTAGGAGAGGAGAGTAGAAGAGGACAGACGCCAGGAAGTTAGGAGGAAGGAAGTTAGAAGGGGAAAAGTAGGACGTCAGGAAATGGAAATAAAGTGTACCTCAGACCAACTACAAGTGTGTTCATTTCGCGGAGTGTCACGAGCGTCTTGCCGACTCTGAGGTTTGAAGACGGGGTTTCGTTCTTGCTGGGTGTAACACGGCCCTTGCTCAGTTACAAAGCGGTCAAAGTTGGACCAGAAAGCCGTAAACTTCGTCGGGTATAACGCGGATCACATGGGATACCTTGTGATTCCTTGATGAATCTACGAACCGTATAACTATTAGTCGTGTTGCAAAGTTTCTACAGCCTTACAATGGTTCGGAACATGACCTGCAACAGGAGGAACTTGGCGTGTTCTGCGAGGAAATAGAAATAAGAGCTAGAAGGCGGACGTGATAGTGACAGCAGATTCGAAGGGTGGGACAGTGCCTCGGACGGATCAGGTGAAGACATGTTTCTGGGTTTCGACGAAGCAGAGATGGACAACCATCCCTGAACGAGAACTCGATGATCATGCGGACGCAGCGGAACCACAAAGCGTAGATAAAGACAGCTTACCTAAACGGAACTTTAGAGGAGGAGGTTCTTGTGCGCCAGCCTCCGGGTTATAAAGCTACTGGCCAGAAGAGTTTTATTTGGCTGATCAAGAAAAGCATCTACGGGCTTAAGCAGAATGCCAGATTTTGGAACCGAGCACTGCATGATGTACTGATTCAACTGATTCAAATTTGAGATGGCCGACTGTAACTCGTCAAAGACGCCGATGGAAGCTTAATATTTGAGCGTAGATGAAGAAAGTTTTCAGCTAGTGGACGTTACCAACGAGACACCGCAGTCTGGTTGGTGGATTTGTGTGTGTCGCGGTCAATGCCAGGCCAGACATCGCAGTAAGCGGTGCTATTCTTGGAAGGAGTGTGAGTTGACCAACAGAACGGGATTGAGAAGCAGCAAAGCGTATAGCAAACAGTTCAAACTCGAATTCAGACCAGGAGATGAACGAGACCTATTTGGCTATGTAGATGCCGACTTAGCCGGCGACCAAAGAAGCAAAAGATCAACTACAGGATTCATCTTCTTCGTTGGGTCTGGGCCTGTTGCCAGAGTTAGTCGATGCCAGTCAAGTATGAGCTTGTCCTCAATGGAGGTCGAGTATATAGGGTTGAGCGAGGCTTCTCAGGAATTGATCTGGTTGCGGAGACTACTGAACGACATCTGCAAAGATATCAGTATGGCGACTACCGTCTATGAAGACAATCAGAGTTGCCTCACCTCCAAACGATCCAAGAGCACATATATACCAAGGTATCTGCGATCGAAGAAGCTTGAAGCTTGTCTACTGTCCATCTAACGAAATGGCAGCGGATGCGCTTACCTACTAGGTTTTCGGGTGAATCCACTTCAACTGTGAGACCTTTCGAGCTTTGGGAGAGCTGAAGCCGCAAATCAGCAAGATACGTCTCTTCGGCTGTCCAATGCTCATGTACGCTGTGGTGCATAATTGATCGGACAAACGCCGATTTTCATACAAAATGGCCAAGTTTGAGATGCTGTAACTATGGTTTGCTTTGGTGGATTGAGCTCAATTTTTGACACGGAACTACGAAAATGCGGAATTTTGTGTATACAAAGTATAAAATGTTTTCGTTCACAGGTCTGGGCGTGGCAAGGCGTTGAAAAAATTGCAAAAGTGATCGGACAGCGGCACGCGTGTAAATCAAAGGGGTACCGCTGTCCGATCACTTTTGCAATATTTTCAACGCCTTGCCACGCCCAGACCTGTGAACGAAAACATTTTATACTTTGTATACACAAAATTCAGCATTTTCGTAGTTCCGTGTCAAAAATTGAGCTTAATCCACCAAAGCAAACCATAGTTACAGCATCTCAAACTTGGCCATTTTGTATGAAAATCGGCGTTTGTCCGATCAATTATGCACCACAGTGTACATCCCAAGAAGCACCACAAAAAGCTAAGTGCGAAGCTCTGGAAGGGGATCTTTGTGGGGTACACGCACCATGCGTGGGGTCCTGTACCGAAGAAGGTAGTCCATGCGTGGGATGTAGATTGCGTTGAAATTGATGTGGTCGTGAAAAGCCATAGCAAACCTCATACCAGGCAGTGGTTTCGACTCGGAGTACGACGATACCGGAGAGGGTTTAGAAACTTTTTGAAGGAAGTTGAACCGCTGCCAGTTAACAACACGGATGAAAAACTGAGATAGTAACGAACTGCTCCGATGTGGTACGAAACTCGAGTATGTGAGTTGCGCTTTGAATGCAATGAATTAGGTGGATAACCTTCTAACCAGTGTTGCTGAGACTAAGAAGCGGGTCGATTGGAGCAGCTGTCAAGCTTGACTTCAAGTTGAGGAACGGTACGTTACAGATCAAGTGGAAACTGAACGAAGAGCCTCATCGCTATAAAGCTTGTGGCGAGAGGTTTCAGTCAGATGGCTTTGATTATTTGGAGACTTACTCGAACAACACCGTTTGACACTCTGCGAACGTTGTTGGCCATGGCAAACCATAACAGGATGATGATTCACCAGTTGAATGTGCCTACGGCTTTCCTCAACGGGAGCTCGATCCCATAGCGCAGCCATAGGTATTCGAAGTAAGCTGCAAGGACTTGGAATAATCGGTTCGACGGCTTCATTCTACATCAGCTTGTGGTACACCTTGTACTTGATCGTGTACATGGATGACGTGACCACCGTTGAAGCGAACATGAAAATTGGGACGGTGAAGCGATTGTTTGGCAACGGAGTTCAAGATGGCCGACTGAGTTGATGTGAAGAGCTTTCTCGGGATCCGTATAGAACGTGACGAGAGAGGTAGAGTGAAGGGAATTAGCCGGAAGCGGTTCTTGCAAGATTCGCTCCGAAGATTTGGCATGGATGATTGCAAGCCAGTCTCAATCATCGTGGCGTGAACTGAATCTGCATAAAAAAGATCACAAGGGCATTACGGTCTCACCCGTTGAAATGTTAAATGTAACCAAGGTTAGAGACAGAGTCAAGGATCAGTTCCAGGATGTCGAGCCTAGACTGACGTTATCAAGATGTTTTGTTATAGCAGATTATGGGCCCAAATATGTCTATAGAAGAAGCTCGAGGATATAGGGTAAGGAGTCACAAGGCAAACATAGTATGAACATGAAAACATAACTGGCAATAAAGGAGTGCAAAAAGGAGACGTGTTAAACATGGATGATGGTAGTCATGCTGTTCATCCACTAATTGATTGAAGATAGTTAAGAAAACATACCCGAATAAAACGGTATCATACATAAGCCATACGGGCTATCATTTTCTAATTATTCGTGTTATCATAAACTAGATTATAAATCGATGATACGATGAATCATATTGATGCTACTTGCTATCATATACGAAGTTTTAATGATAGACCGAATGGGTTGTTAAGTATCGTTACCATTTAAAAATGCCATTTTTCTCGAACAAAATTTTAGCAATATTATTCATATTATGATCGCTCTATCATATTTTTTACGATACTGTGTATAATAAAAATAAAACGGAAATATTTCATGAAATATTCTTTATCGACTAGAAAAAAAAATACACCCCTGCGAGCATTTGCTGAGCACTGTCAAGTTTTTGTATCATTATATGAATCGTTGTTTTCATTTGTGGTGATTTTTTTAAAGTTTGCTGGATCTCTGGCTCGGGAATCGAACCGTGTTATTGATGTGCTTGTTCCTTCTCGCGCGGTGTATCCGTACTAGACCAAATTGAATCGTCGGTCGCGAGTGTTTGAAAGTGGTAAAACTGAAAACCCTGTCGAGTTCGTGCAATCTTCCTTCATCACTTTTCACTATTGGCCGCATCGGAAGGTATGTTTTTAAGTGGTCTCCAGTGATTTGCTGGTTGCAACTGGTCGCTAGAAACATTAACGGCAGCAGTTATAAGCCGTCGTAACAAGAACCTAAAATTGTCTCCACCACAATTGTGTATTTTGTGCCTACAAAGTGCCGGATTTCGCTCCTCAACTCCCTCAAATCTTCTGCAAGTGGCATGTAACCCCAAAGTGACTGGAACCTGCGACCGGCAAAGGCTTTTGTTTTGAAGCTCCGCTGGTGGTGGTCGTACATGCATTCAAGTAAAGTAGATGTGAAGTGTTAACCCATTTTTGTGCCTAAAATTCCAAACATCGGCATTGAAAATCGGATGACAATGCAGACTATCGTGATGACCTCTTGTTCCAACCATTAAATACTAAATATAGTGAAAAAATAGTCAAAGACATTATTTTTGTCGCTGCAAATTTGGGTAACCTTATTATTTAAAATGATTTGATTATTATTCAACGTATAATTATTATATGTTCAATAATACTTGAACAATTCTAAATTGTTGAAATTTTTCAATCTCTATCATTTTATCATTAAACTATAACTTCTTGTATAGTTATTATTGCACCAATGGACATCGTATAATATGAACGATGCCATGAATAGTATTTTTCTATGCGGGTAGTTGGATAACTGTTAGAAAGCCGAACAAGATGAAATTCTGGTTGCTCTTATCAGATACGAAGCAGGAGCCTCAATCGATCAACCGTGAACATAAGCAGATATGCGAAATGAAAAACATGGTTTTCCGGCGAAACTGGTTAGGGCGACACGCTTTATAGCGTTGCAGAGACGTACCTAAGCAACAAAGTTGATCATACATGTACTTACGTCTTTTGTCGGCAGCGAAGAGTACTGATTCGGGTAAGATCCGTAGCATGGTGAACCCTGGATCGCTTTGATGCCTTTGGTTTTCTTCTTCATCAGGTGTATGGTGATGAAAACGGTTGCAGCACAACAAGCGATAATGACGAACACCACTATGACCACAATCACCGCTACCGAAGAGGTTCCTGCTGTCAGGGCGTGAGAAATTTCTGTAAAAAAAAAATCGGGGTCAGTTTTTCTTCCGAAACGTGCCGTAACACCCGCAGAGCTTACCATTACTTATTTCCACCTGGCACTTGCGAGTCTCGCGATCGCTGCCCTGACACATCTTTAGATCCGGCGTCTGTATGAGACACTTCCTGGTTCGAACCTTCTCGTCGTCCATGTTACAAGCGGACCACTCGCTCCACTCACCCCAACCGAGGAATGCTGAAATCAAAGCGTTGCTCAACACTCAACCAGTTTCGATCTTACAACTAGGTGACTTACAATCACAGCTGGGCATCTCGCAGGTATCGTACTGGGTACTTTGGCCCTCGCAGTCATTTCCGAAGATCACGTTGCCCGACATCGATAGACACTGGCGCGAACGGGTTCTCGTTCCAAGTCCACAGGATACCGAACACGGAGACCAGTCGCTCCAGCAACCCCATTCACCTGTAAAATTAATCGGTTCTGTATGAGAAACTATCACAAACAAGTTTAGAAATAGATGTCTGAACCATTCGCTCTTACTCAAACTTTTGATCACCTTACCTTTACAGGGCTGCGTGTTGCAAGCCCGTGCCATTTTGTTGATTCCGTCACACTCCCCGCCTTTCTCACACGATCTCGTCCGGAACTGTTGGCCACCGCCGCAGGAAGTGCTACAACTATTCCACGAGCTCCACTCACCCCAACCGTCTTCGTTTTCGCTGGCACCGTAACCGGCGCCGTCACTGGATCGCTGACAAGATCCATCCGCGTGGCAAACCCTCGTTTCCTCCTTCGGGCTGATCTTCAACAGTGACGCGTCCGCAATCGGAGCTTTGCACGTGTACCTGAATCGCTTCTCCACGTAGCCTCCATTCGGTAGGGTACCGTTGGACACCGTCAGCCACGGTGTCCACGCTCCCGTTCGCTTCACATCCGGACACTGATGGGTGTTGCAGACCTCGTAATCCAAATGACATCCCGGGCACTCCATGCCGCCGTTCTGTGGTGTCGGATCGTCACACTTCCTTCTCCTAATGCGGTATCCTCCACCACAAGGCGCGCTGCACTCTCCCCAGACTCCCCACGGACCCCAACCTCCATCGATCGGTGGTTGTTTCGGAGCCGGGCACGGCGGCAGATGGGAACAGTAGATCTCTGCACGGTCTGGGCCTACACAAACCCGACCGCCATGAGCGGGCTTGGGGTTACCGCAAGTCCTCCGTCTGGTCTTGACCGCCATTCCGCAGGTTTGCGAGCATGCCGACCACGCCGACCAGTCAGTCCAACCGCCGTGAACCGTACAGTTGGTAACAGCTATGCTCATCCCCGTGCACGATCGGCCTCCATTCTTAGGCGAGGGATTGTCGCACGTCCGTGTCCTGCAGAGGCAAGAATCTGCGTTGGCAGCAATGTCTTCGTTGGCATTAACCGGGTTAGCTTGTCCATTCGATTGTGCACATTTATTCCAGTCGGACCAAGCGGACCACCCGCCGTCAACGGGAGCAGTTAGGACCGGACACTCCGTAGCATTTTGTATCCAGTATTTGGCCAACGTGTCTCCGTTAGGTGCGATCGTACAAGCTTCCTGGAGCTCGTTCCACCCACAGTAGGGGTCCATCGAGTTCAGGCAGCTCAGTCTGGACAGGTGACGATTGCAGTGGTGCGAGGATATTCGGCTTAAGGCCGTGTCCGTGCCCACATACAGAGAGTCCGTTTCCTTCACGTACTGAATGGTTCGGATCTTCGATTCGCTGCTTGTTTCGGGTCGCCAAATCTCAACAACGCACGTCGTTTTCGTGCGTGGTAGAACGGAAATCTTCTTGATGAGACCTGCGTCCGTTGCTACGTAGATCACGTGAACTCGCTCGTGGAGCTTGGTTGGAATGACATCGATCGCGATGTGATTGAACCGTTCCAGTTTGGTGTAGTGAAGAGGCTGACCGATGATCGGTTGAACGGCTTGATCCATCAGCTGATATTTGGACGAGTCCATTAACGATACATGGCGTGCGGTTGGTCCTGCATGGCATTCGAAGTGATCACGATGCTGAGCATCTTGACGATGCCACGCGGAACCCAGAGAATCTTGGTATTTGAATGCTCCGGAGAATGCAGTGTGGATGGCGGACATGTTGAAGGCGCAGATTGCCGATCCATGGATGCTGTTTCTGTTGGAGAGATATAAAGTTTACTTATCGTTCTACCTTAACCACATAAATACTTACTCTGGAGTCGTGAACGTCGCATACAGAACGCCTTCTTCCTGTGAATACACCATGCCTTGCACTTCGTTGAAGTAGAACGGATAGTCTCCCGGCAGGGAGCAATTCAGTCTGGCCTTCACGAAAGACGTCCAGTTGTCCTTCAATATCTGAGTGCCACCCGGATCGTTCTTGCAGATCCTGGCTATCCGCGAGTAGACGATTTTACCGCAGTTGATATACTCCACCGCTGCTTCCCTGAACACGAAGTACACAAACTCTCCATGCTCGAAACTGCCGACAAACTGCGGATCGTTCAACCACTTGGAGTTGTACTGGTTGGTCCGCAGCATTCGACTGCCCTCTTGCGTAACGTCCGCCCTCAGAATGGCCGGATCGGATCCAGAAAAGTCCGTCGTAGTACCCACGTACAGTTTCCCATTGTCGGACATGTGTGCCGTATTGTTCGCAAAAGGGCTGAAGGGGCACTTGGCCACGCCCTTGTCGAACCGCGTAACCGTAAGGTTTTCCATCTGCCGCCAAGAACAGTACGGACTGAAGGCGTACGTTCCACAGACGTACACCCGGTTGCCGAAGCTCTGCAGCACCATGATGTGGTTCCGGCAGGCTTCCTCGCTTTGGCCCTTGTCCAGACAGGTGTTGCGCATCGCCGGCGTTACCTCCCAGGGCATCTTTTCCCGCACGTCCAGGTGCAACGATAGGCGGTACAGGTTGTCTCTGGAATGATCAAGAAAACGGGGAGAAATGTGATTAGTTCAGATGAGGTTAAAGTGGCGTTAAAGTTTGGATTTGAATTTAAGATATTCAACAGGATTCCTTTTGAGATTCTTCCAGGATTTTTTTCTGGGGTTTCTCCAGGGGCTAGACCAGGGTTACCGTCTGAAGATCTCCCAGAATTCCTTCTGAGATGCATCTGAGCATTTGGTCTAAAGTTTTCCCCAGGAGTTCGACAAGAATTCCCATGAGTTCCCCGGGAATGCTTCAAGGATTACTCTGGGAATTTCTCCAGAATTTCCTCCAGGACTAGCTCGGGTATACCTCAAATAGCTTCTCTGCAGTTCATCGGAAAATCCTCCTGGAATTTCCCGAGAACTAGTTTAGGAGGTCTGCAGGCATTTTTCCAGGAGTTCCCCGAGGAGTGCTTCAGGAGATCTCAGGCATTTTCTATAGGTCCTCCGAGAATTCCTCAGAAATTTCTTCAGGAGTTTCTGGGAAATTGCCAAAAAAGTTCCTCGGGAACTACTCTAGGAGTTCCTCGGGAATTTTTGCAGGAGTTCCTCGGCAATTCCTGCAGGAGTTCCTCGAGAATTCCTCCAGAAGTTCATCGGGAATTCCTCCAGGAGTTCATCGGGAATTCCTCCAGGAGTTCCTCGGGAGTTCCTCCAGGAGTTCCTCGGGAGTTCCTCCAGGAGTTCCTCGGGAGTTCCTCCAGGAGTTCCTCGGGAGTTCCTCCAGGTGTTCCTCCAGGAGTTCCTCGGGAATTCCTCCAGGAGTTCCTCAGAAATCCCTCCTGGAGTTCCTCGGGATTTCCTGCTGGAGTAATCCGGGATTTCTCCATGAGTTTTTCGGGCATTCCTTCAGAAGTTTCTCGATGATCTCTCCATAAGTTCCCCGGAAATTCCTTCAGGTTCTTACTAATTCCATCTATCCAGGTTGTACAGATACATGTTCAGAGATTTGCTTACAGGAGTTGCTCGAGAATTCTTCCATGAGTTTCCTTTTGAATTTCTCCATGAGTTTCCCCCTAGAATTCCTTCAGTTGTTTCTCGGGTATTCCCCTAGGAGTGTCATGAGAATTCTTTCAAGGGTTCTCTGGGAATTCCTCCAGGAGTTACATGAATATTTCTTCAGGAGTTTTCTGGTCATTTCTCCAGGAGTTCCCCCCGAATTCCTTCTGGAGTTTCCCTAGCATTCCTCCAAGAGTTGCACACGAATTTCTGCAGGCAATTTCTGCAAATATTCTCCTGGAATTCATCCAGGAGTTCCTCGGGCATTCCTCCACAAAATTATTAGGAATTCCTGCAGATATTTCTCGAGCATTCCTCAAGAGTTCCTCGGGAACTCTTCCAGGAGCTCCTCGAGAATACCACTAGGAGCTCCTCGGGAATTCCACTAAAACTTTCTCAGGAATTTACCAAAAATCCCTCCTGTAGTGTTCTGGGAACACTTCAGGAGTTTCTCGGGAATTCCTCTAGGAGTTCATCAAGAGTTCTTCCAAGAGTTTTTCGGGAATTTCTCGGGAATTCCTCCAGGAGTTCCTTGGGAATACCTGCAGGAGTTCTTCGGCAATTCCCTCAGGAATTCTTCGGGAATTTCCCCAGGAATTCTCAAAAATTCCTTCAGGAGATCCACGAAAATTTCTCCAGGAGATCTTCACGAAACCCTCAAAGAGTTCCTCGGGAAGTTCTCCAGGAGTTCCTCGGGAATTCTTCCAAGAGTTCCTCAGGAATTCCTCCGGATATTTCTCGAGCATTCCTCAGGAGTTCCTCGGGAATTCCTCCAGAAGTTTCTCGAGAATTCCACTAGGAGCACCTCGACAATTTCACTATAAGTTTCTCAGGAATTTCCGAAAATTCCTCCTGTAGTTTCCCGGGACTACTTCAGGAGTTTCTCGGGAATTCCTCTAGGAGTTTATCAGGAGTTCCTTCAAAAGTTTTTCGGGAATTCCTCCAGGAGATTCTCGGGAATTCCTCCAGGACTTCCTCGGGAAGTCCTGCAGGAGTTTCTCGGGAATTCCTCCAGGAGTTCTCAAAAAAAATTTCAGGAGATCCACGGAAATTTCTCCAGGAGATCCACGGAAATTTCTCCAGGAGATCTTCGGGAAACCATCAAGTAGTTCCTCGGGAAGTTTTCCAGGAGTTCCTCTTGAATTCTTCCAGGAGTTCCTCTGGAATTCCTCCAGGAGTTCCTCTTGAATTCCCAGGAGTTTCACGGGAATTTCCAGGAGTTTCACGGGAATTTTTCCAGGAGTTTTTCGGGAATTCCTCCAGGAGTTCCTCGGGAATTCCTGCAGGAGTTCCTCGGGAATTCCTGCAGGAGTTCCTCGGGAATTCCTGCAGGAGTTCCTCGGGAATTCCTGCAGGAGTTCCTCGGGAATTCCTGCAGGAGTTCCTCGGGAATTCCTGCAGGAGTTCCTCGGGAATTCCTGCAGGAGTTCCTCGGGAATTCCTGCAGGAGTTCCTCGGGAATTCCTGCAGGAGTTCCTCGGGAATTCCTGTAGGAGTTCCTCGGGAATTCCTGCAGGAGTTCCTCGGGAATTCCTCCAGGAGTTCCTCGGGAATTCCTCCAGGAGTTCCTCGGGAATTCCTCCAGGAGTTCCTCGGGAATTCCTCCAGGAGTTCCTCGGGAATTCCTCCAGGAGTTCCTCGAGAATTCCTCCAGGAGTTCCTCGGGAATTCCTCCAGGAATTCCACGGGAATTCCTCCAGGAGTTCATCTGGAATTCCTCTAGGAGTTCACCGGGAACTCTAGGATTTCACTGAGAATTCCTCCAGGAGTTCCACAGGAATTCTTCCAGGAGTTTCTCGGGAATTCCTTCAGGAGTTCTTCCTCTTGGTATTCCTCAGGAATTCCTCTTGGAAAACCTTGAGAATTACACCAGAAGTTCCTCAGGCATTCCTCCAGGAGTTCCCCGGAAAATTCTTCAAGAGTTCTTAGGGAATTCCTACAAGATTTCTTCGGGGATAACATCAGAAGTGCCTCAGGAACTTTTCAAATATTCTTCGAGAGTTTCTCATGAAGTTCCTCGAGAAATCCTCCATGAGTTCCCCGAGAATTCCTCAGGCAGTTCTTCAGGTATTCCTCCAGAAGATTCTCGGGTATTGCACAAGGAGTTCCTCGGGGTTTCCATCAGGAGTTCTTTGGGAAACCCTTCAGGAGTTCCGCGGAAGTCCCTCCAGGAGTTCCTCGGGAATTCCTCCAGGAGTTCCTCGGGAATTCCTCCAGGAGTTCCTCGGGAATTCCTCCAGGAGTTACTCGGGAATTGCTCCAGGAGTTACTCGGGAATTGCTCCAGGAGTTACTCGGGAATTCCTTCAGGAGTTCCTCGGGAATTCCTTCAGGAGTTCCTCGGGAATTCCTTCCGGAGTTCCCCGGGAATTCCTCCAGGTGTTCTTTGCGAATTCCTCCAGGAATTCCTCGCGGATTCCTCCAGGAGTTCCTCGGGAATTCCTCTTGGAGTTCCATGGCAATTCCTCCAGAAGTTCCTTGGGAATTCCTGCAGAAGTTTCTTGGGAATTTCTCTAGGAGTTCATCGGGAGTTCCTCGGGAATTCCTCAGGAATTAGTCTAGGAGTTCCTAGGGAATCCCTCCAGGAGTTCCTCGGGAATTCCTCCAGGAGTTCCTGGATTCTTTCCAGTTCCAGTTTCTCAGGAATTCCTCCAGGAGTTCCTTGGGAATTCCTGCAGAAGTTCCTGGATCCCTTCCAGTTCCAGTTTCTTGGGAATTCCGCCAGAAATTCTTTGGGAATTCCTGCAGAAGTTCCTCGGGAATTTCTGTAGGAGTTCCTCCAAGAGTTCCTCGGGAATTCCTCTAGATGTTCCTCGGGAATTCCTCAGGAATTCGTCCAGAAGTTCCTCGGGAATTCCTCCGGGAATTCCTCCAGGAGTTCCTCGGGAATTCCTCCAGGAGTTCCTCGGGTATTCCTCCAGGTGTTCCACGGGAATTCCTCAGAAATTCGTTCAGGAGTTCCTCCAGGAGTTCCTGGATCCCTTCCAGTTCCAGTTTCTTGGGAATTCCGCCAGAAGTTCTTTGGGAATTCCTGCAGAAGTTCCTCGGGAATTTCTGTAGGAGTTCATCGGGAGTTCCTCCAAGAGTTCCTCGGGAATTCCTCTAGATGTTCCTCGGGAATTCCTCAGGAATTCGTCCAGAAGTTCCTCGGGAATTCCTCCAGGAGTTCCTGGATTTCCCAAATCCTCCCGGAAATCCTCCTCGAGAATTGTGCCAGGAGTTCCTCGGAATCGCTCCAGGAGCTCCTAGGGAATTCTTCCACAAGTTACTAAGGAATTCCTCCAAGAGTTTTTAGGGAATTCCTGCAGGAGTTCCTTAGGAATTCCATAGGAATTCAATTCCTCGAGAATTCTTGAAACTCCCCGGGAACTCCACCAGAAAATCTTCAGAAATTTCTCCTGGAATTCCTAGGGAATTCCTCTATGAGTTCCTCAGGAATTCCCTAGGCCTAGACATTCCTCAAGAATTCTTGGAATTCTACAACAAAATCCCAGAAATTTCTGCAAGAATTCGTCGGGGTCCTTCAGCAGTTCCTTGGGAATTCGTCCAGTTTATCGGGAATTCCTCCAGGAGTTCCTTGGAAATACCTCGAGGAGTTCTCCGTAAATTCCTTCAGGAGTTCCGTGGGTATTCCTCCAGGAGTTCCTTGGTGAATCATCCAAGAGTTCCCCGGGATATCCTTCACGAGTTCCTCGAGATTTCCTTCAGATTTCCTCCAATAAGTTGTCGGGATTTCCTCTAAAAGTTTCTCAGGAATTCTTTCAGGAGTTCTCGGGATTTTCAGCCCGAGTTCCTCGGCTTTTCCTCGTCGGGATTTGTTCTAACAGTTCCTCGGGAATCTCGTCAGGGGTTCCTCGGAAATTTCTTCAGGAGCTCCTCGGGAACTCTTTCAGGAGTTCCTCTGGAATTCCTCCAGGTGTTCCTCGGCAATTCCTCCAGGAGTTCCTGGGGATTTCCTCTAAGAGTTCCTTGGGAATTCCTCTAGGAACTTCTCAGGAATTCTTCAAAAAATTCTTCCAGGTATTCCTAGAGGAGTTCCAGGAGTTCCTCAAGAATTCCTCGAAAAATTTCTCGGCAATTTCTGCAAGAGTTCCTCGGGAATTCCTCCAGGATTTCGTCGGGAGTTCCTCCAGGAGTTCCCCGGGAATTTCTCCAGGAGTTCCTCAGGGATTTCTCCAGGAGTTCCTCGGCAATTGCTCCGAAAGTAAATTATCCAAGAGTTCCCCGGGATATCCTTCACGAGTTCCTCGAGATTTCCTCCAGTGGTTCGTTTGGATTTCCTTTGGAAGTTCCATCTGGATTTCCTCTAGTAAATTGTCGGGATTTCCTCTAAGAGATTCTCGGGAATTCTTTCAGGAGTCCTCGGGATTTCCTGCTCGAGTTCCTCGGCTTTTCCTCGTCGGGATTTGTTGTAATAGTTCCTCGGGAATCTCATCAGGAGTTCCTCGGAAATTTCTTCAGGAACTGTTCGGGAACTCCTTCAGGAGTTCCTCGGTTATTCCTCCAGGAGTTCCTCGGCAATTCCTCCAGAAGTTCCTGGGGATTTCCTCTAAGAGTTCCTTGGGAATTCCTCTAGGAACTTCTCAGGAATTCTTCAAAAAGTTCTTCGAGGTATTCCTAGAGGAGTTCCTCAAGAATTCCTCGAAAAATTTCTCGGCAATTCCTGCAAGAGTTCCTCGGAAATTCCTCCAGGAGTTTGGAACTCCTGGAGATATTTCCGGAGAGCATCTGGATGAAGCCCTGAAGAATTCCGGGAGGAATTCCCGGGAAATTAGTTAGGCGATTCACGCTAGTAGAAATCAATTTTTGGCATTGGAGAGTAAAATATTAAAGCAAAAAAAAACAAAAGCAAGGGCTATTTATGACACGCTTAGACTTTTTCCTCCTCTCAGAGCGCAACCCGTGAACTGTGTCTCATTTACGTGATACCTGATACCTTTCTACATATTGCGCCCATCACTTCAACCGCCGCCAGAGTAACCTACGGATAGCTAGGTAGGTACCGCACTACCGCAGTGTAATACAACTCCACGGTTATGTGCTTGGTTGACGTGATTTAATTAGACATTTATTATCACCGCCGCCGCGACTACTGGAGGCTGGAGGCGACGACGAACGAGGCATGACTCGCTAATACGAACAAACCACAGAGCGCGCGCCTTCGCTAATGGATGCTGGAGGTCACCCAAGGTAGTTTAGACCCCCGTCCGTCGTCCTCTTCCTAGCGCGTAGCCCGTACCTACGGTAATGGAGAGTGAAACTTGGTAGATTTTGCAACGATTAGCATAGCTGCACTCCTACCCGCCAACACGGCTCCCCTCATCACCTCGTAGGGCTCCTAAGGGGCTTAGAATATACCTATAGTATTGTTCAATAGATCACTCGATTAATTGGTGACAGTTTTACGGGCAGTTAATCGAAGTGAAGGGGTCGCATGGCTAATGGCAAATTCAATAGAACTTTATTATCCATTAAACTGGTGCCATAATGAGGAACGCATAATTTACATTTTTATCGATGGGTACTAATTTTTATAAACTAGACACCCGGGATCGTTTGTATACTTAGTAGACGATTTGAGAGACCTGGTAGAGTTACTTGATGTAATAACTAGCTGCTACTCAAAGGGTTCTTAAGAGATTTTTTGTTAATTTCACGGTTCTGTCTAGGTTCTCCACTAGCGTGGTTCAAAAAATCGTTTTTGCTCCACACCGCTTATTTGATTCATAACCAGATTCTAAGCCTTCTCCCAAAAATTGAGCTGATTTGGTTGAAAATTGAGAGTGCACAAGCCCCTCAAAGTTTGTATGGGAATTACTATGGGAAACGGACGTTTTTCATTCAATTGACCGTACCATTTTCCCAAGTACCCTAGACTGTTAGTTGACCCTTGGCACTCCTAGTCCATTCTATCAGCTACAACTTTGCCGAAGACCACATTCAAATCGGACGCCTCATTAATTAGTTATCGATTTTATCCAACTGCAGAGACTTTAACAGTGATCGTTCAGCTTCCCAGCAGGCAACATTGCTACACATGGCGCCAAAGTAGCGCACATAAATCATGGCTACTATGTTTCAAGGCAAATTGCAGTGATGCCCATCGAATAGTGTAATCATCATGATCAAAGATTTACATTCTGGATAAAAATCGATAACTAATTAATGAGGCGTCCGATTTGAATGTGATCTTCGGCAAAGTTGTAGCTGATAGAATAGATTAGGAAAGCCAAGGGTCAACTAACACTCTAGGGCACTTGGGGAATTGCTACGGTCAATTGAATGAAAAACGTCCGTTTCCCATAGTAAATCCCATACAAACCTTGGGGGCTTGTGCACTCTCAATTTTCAACCAAATCAGCTCAATTTTTGGGAGAAGGCTTAGAATCTGGTTATGAATCGAATAAGCGGTGTGGAGCAAAAACGATTTTTTGAACCACGCTATTCTCCACGTTGCATCGCACGTGGCATTGTTAACTCAATCTTGTATCTACTTGTAGAACACCGGCTGTCTTGTACTAAACGCCTTATGCAATAAATCTACCATCAAATTGTCCTACATTGACCCTACCCAGATCACAAAGCTGAAGAGCTTTTATCGCCACCACACACAAATCCTGATCTCCAGAACCTCCGCGCGCAATAATAGCGAGAACTCCGCGGTACCGTACCGTGTGTCCTTTCCACAATCCACAGAGGGTGTCGCCGTCCGTATACCGAGCAGCGACAAGCAAAGTACAACAAACAACAACAAATCGATCGGATCGTACATCAAGATCGTATCGAAAATCTCCGACATCTTTATTAATTGCAACCAATAAAATTTACGTTTACCTTCCTTCTTGCTTTAATGCTTCTCCTGGTGCCGATCGTTGGGTTGGGTTGTTGAATCATTTGCACCGCACACGTACATGCTTGCTTATGTACTTTCGGTACCTAGATACTCTACCTACTTGACACTGGTCCCTAGATTCTGGGTACCATCCGTTCCGTATGGCAACAGTGTGTATTCAGCAGATTTCATTACCGCTTCCAGCCTGTTTCTACTACGCTGGTGACGGTTGGGGTTTTTATTCTATGAACAACGATTTTTATTACACGCTTGTATTACCAGTAAAGTTGACTTTTCGATTGGTATCTCGAAGCAGACCGCAATTAATGTTGCAGGAGTGTACGGTAATGACTTAATGATCGGAATTGTTTCAAATATACGTTACTCTGTTCACCACGCCCAAAAATTAACATTTTCAGAAATATCGTAGGGTACAACGGCACTTGGTCCTCGCAAGTTCCTATCTTATGCTTCCACGGGTTAGTCAATGGTAAAGACCGTCTGCTAAGAGCTTTGTGCTTAGCTGATAGTGCAGCCTGGGCACTGCTATCCTTGTGACTTCAGATAAATTGAGGAGATGAGGCAGCTGGGATTACAGTCCCGGGGCCTGACGAACCCCTCGGCTTGCGAGTCAGCCGCGTAGTCGCCGGTTAAGGATAGGATTACTAACCCCAATTCAAGGTGTCAAGCGACCCGTGCCGAGGAATGAGTTATCGAGGGGGTGAAAAAGATGCTCGATCGTTAACGGAGCCTGTGGGGTACCAGGGCACCCACACAGTATTTCATCTCTTATCGCATTAATGCAGGGCTCTGCTGTGGTGGACATTCTTTCCCGCGCGACTCGTGGGATGTAAACATGAAATTTAACAAAAACCAAAATCAGAACTCAGGTGGAAGTAGTGATGGGATCAACCCCTTCGCAAGAAGCGGATTGATGAGGTGTCCGACAAGGAGAAGGGAGGATATAGGCGCTGGGAGCTGCGTGGGTGCTCCAGTCCGCTTCCCGGCAAGCCAGCCGGTGGAGGTTATGGACGGAGTGTGGTTGTTGAGGGCCGTTAACCAAGAAACCAAAGGACAGTCCGCAATAGAGGTGACTGAACAGCAGCTTGGCAAAATCATCGACTTTGCGTCCACTAAGTCGAATATAAGCAAGGGCCTGAAAACGGCCTTGCTTCGACTTAGGGTGTCGATCAACGAGGCCAAGCAGGAGCATGCCGTACTAGCGTTGCTGACTGCTACAGCAGCGGAGCCTGCAAAGGAGAAAGTGCCGAAGTTTACTCAAACGGAGGCCTTCTCCTAGTCTAGTCTAGTCTAGTCTACACATACACAGCCAATCATTGAAAGAATCCTGGAAAATGATAGAATCGACTACTTCCATCATTTTTCTTGTCATTATTAATGATAGCAGTACATCATAGATGCATCACAAGCATTAAAGCGGCCAGGCCTACTGTGCAGCGTTTTTAATTGAGCAATTAAGACTATGAGTGGGGACATCTCGTACCAACCGCTCAGTTTATGGAAAGGCAAAATACAGTGAAAATCGGTGGGGGTGACGATGCTAAGAAGGTTAATGCCACCCCTTGGTCCTTGGTCCTTCCTGGGATGGAACACAGGTATTTACTCCGTGTCCTGGCCCTATTGCCTAGGCTTAAGCGCCACTACTCGCTCTCTGAAAATAAACTAAAACGTGATGGTCCCATGACCCCTCAATGACGGCCCATTTTAAAAATATAATATAAAAGTAGTATAAAAGTTTTACAATTATGACATTTTCCAAATATATATGGCCAGTCTGAGATCATAGAACAATATAGTGTACAAAGAGTAAATCAGACAGATCTCACCAAGTTCCATTCCGTCGGACGAACCCATCCACGCCTCGATTTCTATCCATTTCCGGCATGCAATCTGTTGCTTTCATTCAAAGAAGAATAAAATGAACTACGATATATCGCACTCTGACGACCTTCCGACATAAGGGGCTGTCCATAAACCACGTGGTCATGGGGGAGGGGGGGGGGGGTTCGGCCAATGACCATTTTGTATGGACGAATAAAAAAAATTGTATGGACTAATGACCACGCGGGGGGGGGGGGGGGTGGTTGAGAAGTCCCAAAAAAAATGACCACGTGGTTTATGGACAGCCCCTAAGTGGGCCTTCAACTTCGAACGTTCCGTGAGATTGATGACGCTCCGGAGATCGCCGAGTGCTAATCTATCAGCCAAAATGTTACTGGGGTGGCACTGTGGCTTTTTGCTATAAAGCTGTGCCTCTTCCGATAAGTGCTTCCTTACGGAAAGAACGATTGCACTGCAAATTTGTATCATCACTACACTTCACGGAAAGTAGTTATCCTGAACGATTTTTATTTATTCTTCCGAGAAGAAGAACAAGTCTTGCAGAACCGAAAGTATTGCGATCCACTGTTCCCATGTTAACGAAAGCACTCATAAAGCTTTTCCGCTCTGCTGCGTAAAGGTTTTAATACAAAGTCAATATTGGTTACACTTCTGCACAATCTTTTACTAATGCACAAATTGGTCAGCCGAATTTAAATTACACGGACACGAAAAAACTGACAGCCACTTTTTTCTACACGTCCGCGCGCGCTCGTGGACTGCTACGATCCCTTACTCAAACGGAGGCCTTCTCCTTCACAGGAAGTCCGAAAAGGTGGAAGCGACTGCTCGCGACAAACGGGGCAAGCACTCGCAGAAGCGGGCGAGGCAGCCGTTAGGCGAGGAGCTGTCTGGCGGTGCCCGCAAAGCCAGGCGAATAATTACCCCAAAAGTCGGTAATAATGCCGGAAGGTCGGACGCCAGCCAGGGTTCCCGGAAAGCTGGGAAGGGTGGGCCTGAAAAGGCTGGCCCGTCCCGGAAAGATGGGAACAAGGGGTTGCGACAATTGGTGGGCCCTCAGCAGCCACAGAGCAGGGTGATCCAAGGGGAGGACCCCCCTTGGACAAAGGTAGAGCGGAAGAAGAAGAAGAAGAAGACGAATCCGGTAGTAGTGCAGGACGCTAAGCCAAGCCGTAGGAGAGTACGTGCCAAGCGTGAGAAAAGCGACGCGGAACAGTCCAAGTACTTGGACGTTTTGAAGACGATGCGAAGCGACGCCAAGCTTGAGGGTCTTGGAACCAACGTACGCAGTATTAGACGTACTCGTACGGGCGAGATGATCCTGGAGCTGAAGCGCGAGAAGGAACACAAGGGCGCCGCCTACAAGAGGCTGGCAGAAGAGGTCCTTGGTGAGGGTGTGCAGGTGAGGGCTCTTACACATGAGGCGACTCTGAAGGTTAAGGACATTGATGAGATCACCGAAGTGGAAGAGCACGTCACGGCACTGCGGCAACAGTGCGATGTGCAGGTGGCCGCCGCAGCCGTTAAGCTACGGAAAGCGCCAGCACCAGTGCTTGAAATTGAGTGAGCATGAATGGTACGATCAGTCATCAGCGCCAACCATCACTACGAACGAACACGCACAGGGAGCAAAGAGAAACCGAACCAACCGCGACCACTATTCCTCATCAGTCGGTTGGCTGGTGAAGCACACTGACTGGAAACCATTATTTCTCGCTTGCTGTGGTGAGGCTGAAGATGCGTAAATGATTCAGTGGATTTAGTTTTTTCTCAAAACTTGTAAAAACAATCAATTTGTCCATAAGAGAATGATGGACGTGGCTATTATAATCGATTTAATTCGAGTTTATGTCATTTACACTATTATAACGAGATAAAAATCAAGCATATTCATTGCCGTATACACCGGCGAAGAGAGAGATTCAGAGAGCCGCACGGCGCTGAATCGTCGTTCCTCACTCTCACGCATAATTTTTATTGCTCCCGCTCCCACTTGCTTCAGAAGCATGTTAGCAAATGAAGGCATATTGCTACCGCTTTGGGTTGAAAAGCGCCGGTCAAAGAAGAGCAAATTTTGATTCGTCTGAGGTAAAACGCTTCAATTTTCAAGCGCTGGCCAGCACGGACACAGATAGCTTTAGTTCAACTACCTGTGGCGGACGTCAAAAAGTCCGTTAAGATTGGGAACATAAAGGTGGGTTGGTGCGTATGTCACCTGACATTCCACGAGGCACCAGAGGTTTGCTTCAGGTGTCTGGAACCAGGACACAAGTCGTGGGACTGCAAAGGCCCCGACGGGCGCAAACTGTGCAGGCGATGCGGCGCTGAAGGTCTTAAGGCCCAAAGCTGCACGAATCCACCCATCTGCATGATCTGTACTCGAACAACAGACATCCGATGGGTGGTCCAAGGTGCCCGGCCTTCAAGAAAGCCGCAGTGAACAATTCACAGTCCAGGAAACGCAGCTGAACCTTACCCACTGTGATGTGGCTCAGCAACTGCTTTGTCAGGTGGTTTCTGACCGGATATCGCCACCATAGCGGACCCATTTTTTCCCTGTAGGGGTACACAACCACTGCGACCATTAATTGATCTATTGTGGTATAGCGGACCCATACCGGGCGGCGATATGGACGACGGGTAAATACCTCGTCCAGGAGTTCGCGTCTACTACCTATGAGGGCTTCGTGGTCGCCAAAGTAAGCGGGGTCTTCTTTTGTAGTTGCTATGCGCCTTTGCGGTGGTAGATCAAGCAGTTCGCGCAGATGCTGGACTGTATGACGATCGTGATAACAGGGCGAAGGCCGGTGGTAATAGCGGGTGACTTTGATGCCTGGGCCATGGAATGGGGAAGCCGTTTCACGAACCAGCGGGGTCAGATCCTGGTAGAAATACTGGCCATCTTAGATGTCGACTTGGCTAATGTCGGTACCAAGAGTACCTATAGTCGAAACGGAGCGGAGTCAATTATTGACGTGACCTTTTGTAGTCCTGGCTTAACAAGTAGCTCGAACTGGAGAGTAGATGATGGCTACACTCACAGCGACCACCTGGCGGTTCGCTACAGTATCGACTACAACAACAGCAGGCAGCGGATAGAAGAAGAGGCGGCTAGGCCAAGGCCAAGCCCTCGCAGGTGGAAGACATCGTACTTCGACGAAGGGGTATTTAGGGAGGCGCTCCGCCGTGAGCGAAACTTACTCGGTTTAGACGACGACGAGCTGGTACTGGTGCTCTCACGTGCGTGTGATGCGACCATGCCTAGGCGAGTCCTAGAAATGGGAGGCCACCGGCTTACTGGTGGACCGACGCGATTGCGGACCTGCGCCTCACCTGCCTACGGGCTAGGCGGCGGATGCAGCGAGCACGATCAGAGGAAGAGCGAGACGAACGGCGGGTGGTGTTCGCCGCTGCAAAAGCCGCGCTCAAGACCGAGATAAGAGCAAGCAAAAAGTCCTGCTTCGAGGGTCTCTGTCAGAGTGCCAATACGAACCCGTGGAGTGACGCCTACAGGATCGTTATGGCCAAGACGAGAGGTGTGATGGCTCCTACAGAGCAATCTCAAGAGATGTTGGAGGGGATCATTGGAGGACTTTTTCCGCGTCATGATCCTAGTCCTTGGCCTCCTTTCGTAGGACAGCCGGGGACTGGGGCTGGCGATGAGGAGTGACCCTCTCCTCCTGTGGAACGTGCGGGTATAGCTAAGCCCCTTAGCGTAGGTAAGGCCCCAGGTCCGGACGGAGTTCCGAACCTGGCCTTAAAAGTAGATATTGCAGAGGCTCCCGAGATGTTCAGGTCTGCTATGCAGAAATGCCTGGACGAGGGAGTTTTCCCAGAAGCTTGGAAGAGGCAGAGCCTGGTACTATTGCCAAAGGCGGGGAAACCTCCCGGAGACCCGTCGGCATATAGACCAATATGCTTGATTGACACGGCGGAGAAGGTGCTCGAAAAGATCATCCTCAATTGAATGTTGAGGTTCACCGAGGGCGAAAATGGTCTTTCGAGCCACCAGTACGGCTTCCGGAAGGGGAGGTCCACCGTAGACGCTATCTTGTCGGTTACAAAAACCGCCGAGAAAGCACTCGAGCCTAAGAGGAAGGGAATTCGCTTCTGCGGGGTAGTGACTCTGGATGTAAGGAATGCATTTAATAGCGCCAGTTGGGCTGCTATTGCCGATGCGCTCTTGCGTCTGGGGATACCGGAGTACTTGTACAAGATTCTCGGAAGCTACTTCCAGAATCGCGTACTAGTTTACGACACGGAGGTGGGTCGGAAGTGCTTTCACATAACCTCAGGAGTCCCGCAAGGTTCCATCCTGGGTCCGGTGTTATGAAAAAAAAGTGTTGAGGTTAGAGTACCCAGTGGGAGTGGAGATTGTCGGATTTGCCGAAGACATTACGCTCGAAGTCTACGGTGAAACGATCGAGGAGATGAAGTTGACTACCGACCACCTGATTAAGGTTGTGGAGGCATGGATGCGGTCCAGGAAACTGCGGGGAGGATTTATGCAGGAATTATGCGGGGAGGACGAAACTCCGGACAATTTGGTCCAGAGGATGTGTGGGGATGAGGTTAGCTGGAACGCCGTTTCAACGGCTATGACCCATATCGTCTGGGAGCTACCGAGGAGGTGGCGCGTGGACTCAGAGAATGGTTAGTTCAGATGCGGTACAAGAGGTGGTCCAGGGGTTCGGAGTCGGCTTTGTAGGTCATACCGGTGCCCTGCGGTCGAGATCGACCCTTACAGCGATTAAGTGGTCGCGGAGAGGAAGTCGCGGTAGCGTTGCTGTCGTGGCGTCGGTCTACTGGGTTGGATCCGAGCCCGCGGTTGGAAAGGGGTCCCCGGCAAGGGTCGGGGCAGGTGAGACCCTGCTGTCTGCAACCTTCGGGTGCATCTGATAGGGCCTGAAGGGTAGTGATACCCTTTCTTTGGGGGTTGCACGTGGGCATCAGTTCTTGATGTCTGCTAAGCATATGGGCTCGGGTGGGGTTGAACCTGCCCGCCTTCCGAGGACAAAGGGAGTGGTGAGGACCACTCGGTAAATTGGCTAAGCGCCGGCATGCTACCGTGATGGACTCTCCAAAGCGGGTCATCGATGTTCGTTGCTGCAGGCTACGCAGCTAACCTTGAGGGTGCGATGTGCACTAGCCCCTTTCTGAAGCAATGCCTTCTTGGTGGTTCCGGAGAGGCGAAGGGTTTGGTGACCATATGAATGTGTTTTAGTGGGTCGAGGAGAGAGTAGTCCTGGCTTTTACTATTGTTGTATAAGACGGCCTTAACCCCACACAACCCTAACCTTCCTGTTAGGGTGTCTGTTGAGCAGATTTTTCCCCTATGGTTTAGAAGAAAAAAAAAAGACCTGGAGACTGAAGTTCAAAATATGTACAACAACTCGATCACTCGAGAGTTAAATGTATAGATAATATAGCGCATTTAGTTCACCACTGGACTATCGCACTAGTTTTCACGAGTGCGAAAACGCTAATAAAAGTGCGCGATTGCATCAAATCATCTCGGTGTCTTCAGAGCACTTGTTCTCTATAGATTGAAGAAATAGTGCGCCGAAGACATCAACCTGATTTGATGCAATCGCGCACTTTTATTTACGTTTTCGCACTTATAATGTCGCAGTTCGCAGTCCAGTAGTGAACTAAATGCGGTATATAATTGTAAAATATGTAGGGTAATTCGCCAATTGTTGAACGGTTAGTACCGGCATTTTGGTTTTCGTTTATTTTTCCGTGCATAATTCCACTTTAGTTGAAAAATATCCAGTGAACGTCTAGATTTACTTATCCCTTATACTGCCCATTGAATTTGTATTCCAATAAATTCCATTTTCTAAGAGAAAATAGAACATTTGTATGGGAAGTCTGTAACCCAAATGTTGAACGCTTTCTTAAGCTAGCTCATCCTAATGTTGGACGGTTTTCGCCAATTGTTGAACGGTTGAAGCTTTCTTCGTAATTGATGACGTATAACCCGACATCAACCTATCATTCACCTGTTTTTATTTTGGCCACCAAACCCAACATAGACCCAACAGTTACCCGATGTGGGTCCAACAGTGGTCCAATATTTGATAAAAATTGACCCGACTTTGACCCGACATCCGATATTTTTTCACCCTGGCGGATTTTTTCCGGGTTTTTTTGTGTTTTGTGCCCAGCTAGTCCGAGCTAGTGACAATTCATTTAAATGACAAAGAATCGCACATTTGGAGAGAGCTCTAGTGGACTGAAATCGGTTTAAAAATGACTAGATGCAAAAATGGCTGAAAAGATTTGATTAGAAGCGAAAACGACAGAAAAAAGTGCGCCTTTTAAAACCCCTGAAACTCTTCTGGAAATCCATGGCACCCACTCAACCCCCAAGAACATTCATGGAACAACCCTGAAATCTCTTGAAAACCCTTGGATTGCTCCTGAGCCTCCTGGAACGCCTTGAAATACTCCTGGGACCCCCTAACACTCTGAATTCCTCTTGATCACCTCTGAAACGCCCTTGAAGCCCATTGAAAACCACTGGAATCTTTCTGAAGCTCACTGGAACACCCCTAGAACATCCCCGGAACGCCTTTGAAACCCCACGAAATGTACGGTTAGGTAAACTGAAAAAAAAAAAATCTAGCAGTCATGCTAACATCGTAGGTTATGCCAGTGTTCAACAATTGGATCATGGATGCATAATGATAGTGTGGTAAGAAAAATATTTTTTCAAATTAAATTACAATGAAAATGTGATTTTAAACAATGTTAAACTGTTAATGACATCCTTCCAGTTCTTGTAACTATGGTGTGCCTTTGATATTTGTGGTCGATTTGCCCGCAAAGCTTAGTTCGTAACAGCAATTTCTTAAAATTAATCTTAAGAATTCTACAGTTCCCGTGTCATCAGCGGTATAAAATTTTCAATCAATTTTTTTGACGAAAAATATGTATAATTTTGTAACTTAATTAGAGCAATATCGTGACCCACATGTATATGCATCTACATCATACGTTTATGTTGGATGAAAATTACTTTAGTAAGATTTATAATAAAATAATCAGAAACTGTTCAACTAGCGAATTACCCTACATCTATAATTTTCATGAGGGCCCACAAATTTTATTCCTCACCGGGCCCCCAAATTCCTAGCTGCGTCACTTTCAGTGTTCCTCATGTATCCTGTATTCGGACTCCAGCATACGCAAGGTGCGACCACCTCTAGCTGCAATAAGTGCCCAATCAAATTTATAGCAACCTGTAGCAACTAATCCGTTTTTCTATGACCAGACCAGTTCCAAACGCCCAAACAGTACCACTAAGCCGTCGCCGTCACCGTCGTCGTCATCATCGTTAAAACCAAAACGCCTCTGGGATCCACCTCGCAGAATTCCATCATCCGAAAGAGAGAGAACCTGAACCACGCCACTGCTGCACCCAAGACCCAAGAAGAGCGTGTGTTCAATTAGCCCACCTACGAGCAAACTAGACCACACCACCGCCGTCATTCTTCTTGGGCGAGTAGTGAGCAAACGAGTTGTTTTCGAATTAAGAGACACATAAAAAAGGTCGCTAATTTACGGTTCAACAGCTGGACAATGGACGTTAATAAAGTGTTCTTGCTGGCACTTTACCCTCTCCCCCTTCTTCCACTACATCAGAGATCGAGCATCTCATCTCAATTCAATTCGGCCGCTGCCTTAATGGTGGAACGCGCTGGCTGCCTTGCCGTACAACTTTATAACATCGGGGTCACTCAAGACGGACGGAAGATTTATCCGAGAGATTCGTTATTACTGCTGCTGATGGTGGGTTTTGGTGAGGTGCAGGTTTCTATCCTGTCATCGTCCGTCGGTCGTGGGTTGGTTTGGAGGCGATAAGCAAATCTGCGATCTGTGTTTTTACTGTTTTGACTATCTTTATGATGGTTCTGTTCAGAATCAAGGTTGCAACAAGCTGCCGATGAACGAAGGAGAATATGGTTTCTTGTGGGTTTGAAAGATGTCGACGCATCTGGTAATAATAAAGAATTATAGTATTTCAATGTGTAGAATAAAAGTAGGAAGTGATTGCATAGCAAGAGCTCATACATACTTCGTTTTGATGTTAAGTTCTAAACTTCCCTCAGCGTGGAAGTAGGTCTATTACCGCTGAGCTGTACAGACGTAATCATCTTCACCGCTTGCTTATTCACGTATTGCTACGTTCCCTACGCCATTCAGGTGTTTATCGAAGTACCGCTTCCATCTTTCTATCACCTCACTTCTGCCCATCTCTCCCTTGTCCTTGTTGTTACGATTAAGTAATTCATTAAGGGTCTGGTTAAGCATTCCGTATCGGTGTTATCGTTCTGGAGCTCAATTTTCTCGCACTCCGCTTCTTCTAAGTTCTGCCGGGTTCCATGCTGCAGCATGGCCGTCCGCGCTGCGTTCTTCTTTTCCAAAATTTCTCTGTACTCCTCGTCGAACCAAACGTTCCGTAAACTCGTTCCACTCCACGTACCTGATAGTGTTGTCAGCTTTGTCGTATTTGGCTAGCTGTTCTTTGTCCGGCAACACTGCCTCGAGGTTGTGCTCGTACGGCTGCTTCACTAGGTCGCACCGAGGTGGTCAACGTGACAACCAATTGTTATGAGGTTAAGTGAACTATCTATGACATAGCAGTATGTAAAACTTACGTCCTAATCCCGCAGGCACAAAAACTAACACCAAAGCAATTAAATATGTTCAATAAATCACTATCAAACATTTACTTCCAGCTTTCACTTGAAAGGTTTTGTTCCCACCAACGTTTTACCAATAACTCAACCGTATTGTAGCCCAGGGCAAAATATCGTCCAATCGGTCATGTGCGAATGGAGTTGCTTTTTTAAATCTAATAAAAAGACGATGCACTTTTTTTCGCCACATACTCGCACGATCCTCATCGTTTAAGACTAGTAACGACGTCTTTCCTAAATGCCGCGTGCGCCAACGTGCGCGGCAAACTTAGACCGCGCGCATTTTAATGATGTGACGGCAAAGCGAGCAGTAACAGTTCTACACCATATCGCTTGGCGCGGGTAGACCACCGACCATCAACGCAGAGAAGACACCACCGTAGACCACCGCAGTGTCCGCAGATTCTCATTAATGCAAACATTAGACTCACTTTCCGGTCTGCCAAATGCTGCACATATGCTCTTTTCCACACGGCGTCTAAGTCAAGTCGCAAAAGTCACACCGCACCGTTCCTAAAAACGACCAAAGATTCTACGACCCTTGCGGTGTGGAGCCGCCGCGCCGCGCGGCTGGTCTGCACGGAGATCACTGGAGAAAAACACACATAAATCACCGGCGTCGCCAGCTGCTGGGACCCCATACTCCGATCGGATAGGATCGGAAAGCGAGCCAACCGCCGCGCCACCGCGAAACGGAAGGTGGGAGTCTAAGCTGTCCGTCCACCTAAGGCGCGCCGGCGGTTTCTGTTTGTGTGTTTTGCGATCCTCCTTGTGGCAGACTGACTCTTTTGCTTCTGGCCAGCGTGGAGCTTTCAAAAGATCTCACCGTGATGTTGGGGATGGTCGTTTACTGTTTTCGCGGTTTGGAAACGCTCGCTGCTCTGCCAAAACTCGCATGCATGATTCTAAGGATTGTTTTGGATTCGAAGTTCGATGTCTTAATGTGTTAATGACTTGTCATTTCCTTGCGAATTACCCTAGACCTGTTCAGTTCACCTCACCCGGTGTACTACACGTCGTCTCGCAAGCCGTAACATCCAGAAGACCTCCGTATTCGACCCAAGCCGAATCGCCAGATTCGGTCACTTTGCGTGAATCCATCATGAACCCTCCAGTCTACATCCGGACTTTAAAAGGTCACATCGATGACGGACTCTAGACAGTTCCTACCGTAGTTATATTTGTCGCCGACACGACATCCACGTTCATCCTGGCCATAGATTTCGAGCAAAGGCCAGCCTCTTATGTTGGTCAAACGACTGTCCTATTCGACTGCCCAGGAGTTGAAGTTTCCACCGATGACCACGGGACTCAATCCTGCTGTGTATTAAATAGCGAATCTTGCTCGGCCGAGAACTGCTGTATCGGCCACCTGGGAGGAGGGCATAGCATCTGCAGTAGTGTATACCGTCGATCTTCGTTATTGTGAAGTCCTCGCTTGACACGGAAACTCACTTGAACTGAAAACCAACCAGTTGTATAGGTCGTCGCTAGCTTAGCATTATCTGTTACCCAGTTCCCGTTGAAGGTAGAAACACGATACAGATCCGATACATCACAAGACGATGTAGACTGTTCCCCGGATTCACTGTGCTTTAGGTTCAACTGTGTAACCTACACCATTGTCGGCTGTTGAGTCTTCTACGTGTATCTGAACATTGAAGCCCGCCCGTCGCATGGTCCCTGTTCGCCGTGCAAATCAGGAATTTTGGTGCTTCCTGGCGATGTGACCCTCATCTCCGCACTTTCTGCAGTGCTTGCTGCTATCGGTTCCTCTACGCTTCCACGACATGTGGCCTTGTTCAAAGTACTCTTGAAGCATGCCTCTGGTGGCTCGTAGCAGCTGAAAGGGCACGCCGACCGCTGACCATCTAATTCTGTCCTTCCCGACTGCGGCCGCTTTGATACCTCCCCTACTGAGAGCTCAATCGCGATAATCTGGGTAAATGCTGGGCTTTTTCACGGGCGGATTGATGCTCTTTGGCGTCGGTTATTTCGTCCTGATGTTTACACTGTAGAGTCGCCTCTGCCGTCAGGACTCTAACCTGCACCTCGCCCAAGACATTTTGGGACGACCCTTTCTGCGCCGTCTTCCTTCTTTTTATATCCACACCCAGCGATGACAGCTGATTTTCGCCCCTCAGTACACTACCGTACTTAGCCGCCCCTATCTTGAAGATCAGCGCGTCTTATCTCCAGCTTGCTGCGCTTAACTAGCAGGGTATTGCTTGTGTTTCGGTCACGCAGCTTGAGCCATAGGGCTTCGATTTACCCTTTCATCCGGCGAACTGAATGGTATCTTGCGCCATTGTTGACGGTACAACCTTGAGCGACTTCTCCTTCTTTATGGCTCTACGTCCTCACTGAGACTTGACCTGCTTTATCTTCAACTTAGTGTTCTTTTAGCACTTCCAGAGTAAGTGATTGAAGGGCTTTCTTTGCCTGCCATTGCATGAATTTGTGTATTGTGAGGCAAGCATAATGATACAAAATGCACAGGGAGTCGAGAAAATTTCCCCCACCCGAAACGGAATCGAACCCGCTGTCTCCTGATTGGCGATCCATAGTCTTAATCACTTGGCTAACTGGAGACCCAGGTCTGCTATGCAGAAATGCCTGGACGAGGGAGTTTTCCCAGAAGCTTGGAAGAGGCAGAGCCTGGTACTATTGCCAAAGGCGGGGAAACCACCCGGAGACCCGTCGGCATATAGACCAATATGCTTGATTGACACGGCGGAAAAGGTGCTCGAAAAGATCATCCTCAATAGAATGTTGAGGTTCACCGAGGGCGAAAATGGTCTTTCGAGCAACCAGTTCGGCTTCCGGAAGGGGAGGTCCACCGTAGATGCTATGTTGTCGGTTACAAAAATCGCCGAGAAAGCACTGGAGCCTAAGAGGAGGGGAATTCGCTTCTGTGCGGTAGTGACTCTGGATATAAGGAATGCGTTCAATAGGATACCGGGGTACCTGTACAAGATTCTTGAAAGCTACTTTCAGAATCGTGTACTAGTTTATGACACGGAGATGGGTCGGAAGTGCTTTCACATAACCTCAGGAGTCCCGCAAGGTTCCATCCTGGGTCCGGTGTTATGGAATGTCATGTACGACGAGGTGTTGAGGTTAAAGTACCCAGTGGGAGTGGAGATTGTCGGATTTGCCGACGACATTACGCTCGAAGTCTACGGTTAAACGATCGAGGAGGTGCAGTTGACTACCGATCACTCGATCAAGGTTGTGGAGGCGTGGATGCGGTCCAGGAAACTGGAGCTGGCTCACCACAAGACTGAGGTGACGGTTGTTAACAACCGGAAGTCGGAGCAGCAGGCGGAGATCAGTGTAGCTGAGTGCATTATCCTGTCAAAGCGCTCCGTCAAAGACTTGGGCGTGATGATCGACGATAAGCTTACCTTCGGTAGCCACGTCGATTATGCCTGTAAAAGAGTCTCCACAGCTATTGCGGCACTGTCCCGGATGATGTCCAATAGCTCCGCGGTGTACGCCAGTAAGCGCAAGCTTCTGGCTAGTGTTGCTATGTCCATACTTAGGTATGGCGGCCCGGCGTGGGGCACCGCGCTAAGTACTGAATGCTACCGACGGAAGTTGGAAAGTACTTACAGGCTTATTTGTCTGAGGGTTGCGAGTGCGTACCGTACCGTGTCACGCTCTCTGCGTCATTACTGGTATGGTGCCTATCAGCATTCTTATCAGTGAGGACATGGAGAGCTTCGAAATGCGCGGCACAAGAGGCATACGTAGGACTGCCAGAATGGCCTCTATGGTCAAATGGCAGCGCGCGTGGGACAGTTCCACCAAAGGAAGGTGGACTCATAGGTTGATACCGAGGGTAGATAGTTGGATTAATAGGCGCCATGGGGAAGTTACATTCCACCTGACACAGGTGCTTACAGGCATGGTCGCATCACACGCACGTGCTTCCGACAGTATCTACACCGTTTCGGGCATGCGGATTCTCCCGAATACCCAGTGTGCAATGGTTTAGAGGAAACGGCGGAACACGTTTTCTTTTTTTTCCCTTTACTATTACTTTAGAGCTTTTAGTAGAACTTGTTACTTCAGACTCTAGTTTAATTTAAAAACACTTCACTAATACTTTGTATTAGTGAAGTTATTTGTATTAGTATTAGTGAAGTGTTTTTAAATTAAACTAGAGTCTGAAGGGAACACGTTTTGTTCGTGTGTCCGCGTTTTCGCACAATGCGTGACCGCATGCTTGCCACATGCGGGGAGGACACAACTCCGGACAACTTGGTCCAGAGAATGTGTAGGGATGAGATTAGCTGGAATGCCGTTTCAACGGCTATCACCCATATCGTCTGGGAGCTACAGAGGAGGTGGCGCGTGGACTCGGAGAATGGCTAGTCCAGATGCAGTACAAGAGGTGGTTCAGGGGTTCGGAGTCGGCTTCGTAGGTCATACCGGTGCCCTGCGGTCGAGACCGACTCTTACAGCGATTAAGTGGCCATGGAGAGGAAGTCCCGGTAGCGGTGCTGTCGTGGCGTCGGTCTACTGGGTTGGATCCGAGCCCGCGGTTGGAAAGGGGTCCCCGGCAAGGGTCGGGGCAGGTGGAGACCCTGCTGTCAGCAACCTTCTGGTGCAGCTGATAGGGCCTGCAGGGTAGTGATACCCTTGCCTTCAGCAGGTCAGATCGGGTTGCACGTGGGCATCAGTTCTTGATGTCTGCAAAGCAGTTGGGCGCGGGCGGGCTTGACCCTGCCCGCCTTCCGAGGACAAAGGGAGTGGCGAGGACCACTCGGGAAACTGGCTAAACGCCAGCATGTTACCGTGATGGACTCTCCAGAGCGAGTCATCGATGTTCGTTGCTGCTAGGCTACGCAGCTTACCTTGAGGGTGCGATGTGCACTAGCCCCTCTCTGAAGCAATGCCTTCTTGGTGGTTCCGGAGAGACGTAGAGTTTGACGACCATAGGAATGGTTTAGTGGGTACGAGGAGAGAGTAGTCCTGGCTTTTACTTTTGTTGTAGAAGACGGCCTCAGACCTACACTACCCTAACCTTCTGTTAGGGTGTCTGTTGAGCAGATTATCTCCCTATGGTTTAGAAGGAAAAAAAATAAGACCGGTGGTCCTCTATGGACACGAGACATGGACTATGCTCGAGGAGGATCTGCTCTCGGAGTTTTCAAGCGACGCGTGCTTTTTGATCTTTTCACTCTACAAAAATAAACCTCCATCAGTAAAGTCTATCATCACCAAAGGTGAATCAGTCGTCTTTTCGTATAGCAACAGTATAGTTCTAATCGAACCACAAGCTCCTTACTACTAGCATCAGTTAAAAATCTCATAATTCCTGACAGATTATTGACATAACCGAATCGTTTAGCATACCAGATACTTATACACTAAACATTACGCCATATGGTCAACCGCAGCAAATTGATAGCTATTAAAACAACACTAATGATCGCGCGTCTCCATGTTCGCGGCTGCCGGTGGCAGTGTAATTATACCCTAAGACATTCCTATACACCATAAGAGCAGACAAGAGCTGCCACACCGCACCGCAAAGGCAAAAGCCAAAAACTAGACGAACAACATCATTGAGGTTGCTAGCTTGTACCTTCATTGAAGCCACTTCGCTCTCAATTTCAAGCGCAAGCGAGGGTTCTATTTTCATCGGATCGTCGTGTACCGGAGCAGAACACGCGCCAAAGCCACAAAAATGTCCAAAAATTACCCGTGATTGTACCACCCACACTCAATCGGTTGCTCGTGATTGAACCGATCCGCAGACAAAATCAAATTTGCATCCCAAATGAACGTGATCAGTATTTTGGTGGCGCCGAAGTGTGTATAATTTCGGTTCGGTCTCTCCACCCACACATCGCCTGCCTACGCTATACGTAGGCGTTTGTTGGTTTTTCTTATCTTTGCAATCTGCTACACACGACCGGGGGTACCTAAGGTTCCATCACACTGACTGATGCGACGCGAATGATTCGGTGCGAGTTCGTCACGGGTTTGCTGCAGGATTTGCGAATTCATCTGTTTGTGATCTGAACTCCCTCTTATGGCTGCTGCGGAATGGTGGCGAAATTGTTGCGAATTTTCGCGTCGGTTTGTAGTAGTCTTCAATGTGGAGATGGTCGATGTTGTCGTAAAAAATCGGAATTGGTCCTCAGGCAGATAAAAGCACAACATATGATTATTACATTACCATACCGTTTTGGGAAACACGACGTTACGATTTTTATTTTGCAGACGCGTTAAAACAAGGATGTTGTCGAAACTGTAGTGGAGAGGATTATGTAGTTTGTTTATCCCACTTTCTGTGCGGTAGACTCTATTCTGACGTTATTTTGTCCGATAGGACCTCCAATGCTTAGCTACTCATTTTTCTTCGTTTCGACATTCACATGCTACTAAAGTCTGAGTATTAGATAGTCATCCCTCTATAAATAGCACACTAACGCCTGTACCTTTTCTTGATATAGATTGGGCATATGAAGCCATCTCAAGCAGTCTTGTTAGAGATCATGTTCATTTGGACCTTTTCGTCGATATTCGGCCTCCTTTGTCTCCGACATTCGCCACACAAGCAATCAAACTACTGTACGAAACAAAAATGTCAAACGAATGCACTTCACCACGATAGCGTCTTCGAGAGACGGTTCGGCTTTTGTTATTCCTGTCTTCTTCCATAATGAGAACTGTGTTGGCCAAATGTGTGTCGTATTCAATTCAACATACAAGAATAAACTAACACTAACATTCATAATCGGAATTGGCTGCAAATCTATGCGAAAAGCTTGAATTAGACAAATGTCATCATGTCAGACGATAATGATTTGACGCTTTCTTATGTTTATTGAACTTCGTTCCACCGCTCGTGTTTAGTGTAAGACAGAGGTTCCCAAACTTTTTGCTATCGTGGCGCCTTTTGAAATTTTCGAAAATTTCGCGGCGCACCAACACCCTTTTACAGAGAATTTTCATTATATCAAAACGACAACAAATCCAAATAAAATTGAGTTTCCCTACATGTTTTTATAACAAAAATTGCTTAAGGATTTCTTAAATACTTGTTAGATTTCAAATGTCATACTTATTTATCAAATTAACTAAATAAATAAGAGAAAAACTTCTATGTGCATCTAAAGCAAGCTGCAGATTCCTAATAATAATGCAACCAAAAATTGTAGTAATACTGTGATAGTTCCAGATGAATTAAAATGATTTCACAGAGTTTTATCAAAATTATAGATTTTTGCGGGAATTAAACTTTAAAAGATGGTCACTAAAGACTGAAGTGTGGAAAATTTCAGCAAACTAAGAAACCAAAAAATAATGTTCACGATCAGGTTGGTGATGAATCATTCATTACCTAGCGTTTGATCATTATGTCTAAAAAAAGCATTCACATTTTTTATGACTATTTTTAAACGACCATTGAAAAAGTTAATAAACTTTCAGGAGTGTCTTTGGTGCACAAAATTTATAAAAAAATGTTTGAATCTCGCGTTCTTTAAAGAATTTCTCAATGGGTCTTAATGAGATCAAAAGTTATGTACACAGTTTTCCATCATTTTTCATCAGGATCTCAAAAATGATTAATTTTGAGAATGACCTACTTGCACGAAACCGATAATTTGCAGAAGTATTCTGCGATAGTGACGTTAGTGAAACATGTTGTCTCGAAAACCGGTAGAGGACTCAAAGACCGGGAGACTGATGGAAATCATTCTGGAAAAATAAGATTTTTGAAATAAACACTTTTTATACCAGATGTTAGTAGAATCGAAAACTCTTCTGAAATATTAGAAATCCTACTATCTATTTTGGAATCTTAACAATAATTTCCCAAAAATCCTAAAATTTAAAAGTTTGGTCAAAATCACCAGTACCAGAAATTTCATAAAATATTAGAAGATTGGGATAAATTTTAGAAAAATGCCCTGGAGCAACACTTCCAAGTTCCATCGAACAAAAAATACGTTTCCATATTGTTTTTTTTTTTGTTTGGTTTTGGTTCAAGAGCCTGCGGCGCACCAGCAAAAAGTTCACGGCGCACCAGGGCGCCGCGGCGCACAGTTTGGGAAGCACTGGTGTAAGAGGTAACGGTAGCGCACGAATGTAACAAAGCAAGCTGACACGCGACTGCGGCAACGAAATGAAGGTAGTGAAAAGTGTCGAATGTTTACAAGACTGATCTCAAGTAACATTTCTGTTGCTGATTGGTTTTGTTTGATTTTATCACGGTTACTCTATTTATGTCCAGGGCTGTAAAACGGTGAGTCGATAAGGAGAGCGTCCAACATAGCTATGCTGCCGTGTGCAGCAAGTCTATGGGAATCCCTATTAACATGGGACAACTATGCTGCACACGGCAGTCTGGTCCTCACAAGTTTCTACCTCATGCTTTCACAGGTCAAGCGATGATAAAGATCGCCAGTTAAGAGTAGTTATGTGCTTTAGCTAGATTGAGGAGGTACGTCCCGAGCGTCTGTTCACCAAGGAGGTGCGGCTCAACTACCGTCTGCTCTGGCTTGCAGCGGCTGAGTATGTAATGCTTCTCCGCCGGAAGCTATACCAACAATGAAAACCTTCAAACATATAAAAAGCAGTAGTAGTAGAGTAAACGATTTGATTCAACGGCATCAGGCCCGACAACGAATAAAGGACAACTATAGGAAAGTTGGATCTTGGAACGTGAGAACTTTGAATGAACCAGCACGTGTTGGTTCTGCACTGGCTTGTGAACTGCAGAATGTCGGCGTTAATGTGGCAGCTATCCAAGAGATACTCTGGCCCAAAACTGGAGAACGCGAATTCCGAGCGGTGGATGCTTGGGTGGATCCCATCGCCAACACTTCATCCAAATACCACATCTACTACAGCGGCGGCGATAAGGAAGAACGTGGAGTTGGCTTCATAATGATCGGGAAGCAGATAAAGCGAGCTATTCGGTGGAAGTCGATAAGCGACCGAATCTGGGTGTTGAAGATAAGGTGTAAATTCTTCAACTACAGCCTGAGCAGCATCTATGCGCCAACGAACGGTAAACTCCATGACGTGATGGAAAAATTCTATGAGAGTCCTTAGAAGGCCTGCGGAGACCTATCATTTAAACGGAAAACCTCCATGCCGTTACCAACAATAATGGTCTGCGCCTTGTGACGCTTGCTGCTTCTAGAGGGATGGGAATCAGCAGTACCTACTTCGCACCTGGCGACACCCGAGTGGTGACACTTGCTCCTAAATAGACCACGTACTGGTTGGAGGTCATCAATCAAAAAAGAGAAGGGCTGCCCGCAATCGAGGTGGCTGAGCAGCAGCTTGGCAAGATCATCGACTTTGCGTCCACGAAGTCCAACATTAGTGAAGGACCTGAAAACGGCACTGTTGCGACTTCGTAAGCCGATGGACGATGCCAAGCAGAATGACGTGAGACTCGTGAAGACTGCAGCAGCGACGAAACCGGCGAAAGTGAAGGCTGTGAAGTCTACCCAGACGGAAGCTTTCGCTTTCGCAGGTAGTCCAAAGGACTACTCCGACAAGTCGGACCCCAGCCAGGTGTCCCGGGGTTGCGACCGTTGTTAGGCTCTCAGCAACCACAGAGTAGGGCGAACCAAGGGGTGGGTCGAAGTATTCGGACGTCTTGGAGGCGATGCGAAGCGACGCCAAGCTCGTCGATCTGGAAGCCGACGTGCGCAGTATCAGACGTACTCGTACGGGCGAGATGATCCTGGAGCTGAAGCGCGATAAAGAGCGCAAGAGTGCCGCCTACAAAAGTATGGCGGAAGAGGTCCTTGACGAAAAGGTAGAAGTGAGTGCTCTCACACAAGAGGCGACTCTGTAGGTGGAAAACCTAGACGAGGTCACCGAAGTGGAAGAGCTCGTCACGGAACTGCGGTAACAGTACGAGGTGAAGTTGGTCGTCGCAGCCGTTAGGATACAGAACAGAAGGGGCTGGCAGGGACACAGGAAGCTTTGGTTCAGCTACCTGTGGCGTACGTGAAAAAGTCCGTTAAAGTAGGGATGATTAAGGTAGACTGTTGCGTATGGAATCTGGGAGTGCAAAGTCCCTGACAGGAGCAAACTGTGTGGAAGATGCGGCACTGAAGGCCATAAGGCACAAGGCTGCACGAGTCCACCCATTTGTCGGATCGGTACCGGGAAATCCGTGAACAACAGGCATCCAAGCCGCAGTGAACAAATCACAGTACAGGTCACGCAGCTGAACCTGAACCACTGTAATGCGGCTCAGCAACTGCTTTGTCAGGCGGTTTCTGAGTGGGGGACGGATATCGCCATCATAGCGATCCCATACCGAGTACCCGCTGGCAACGGCAACTGGGTCGCGGATGGGTTCAAAAAAATGGCGGCGATATGAACGACGGGTAAATATCCCGTCCAGGAGTTGGTGTCTACTACCTAGGAGGGCTTCGTGGTCACCAAAGTAAAAGGAGTCTTCTTCTGTAGCTGTTATGCGCCTCCGCAGTGGCCGATCGAGCAGTTCACCTTGATGCTGTACTGTATGATGACCGTGATGACAGGGCGAAGGTCGGTGATAATAGCGGGTGACTTTAATACCTGGGCCTTGGAATGAAGAAGATGTTTCATGAACCAGCGGGGTAAGATCATGCTAGAGGTACTGGCCATACTAGATGTCGACTTGACTAATGTCGGTACCAAGAGTACCTTTAGTCGGAACGGTGCGGAGTCGATCATCAACGTTACGTTTTTGGCCTGACAAGTGGTTCGAACTGGAGAGTAGACGATAGCTACACTCACAGCGATCACCTGGCAGTTCGCTACAGTATCGACTACAACAATAGCAGGTAGCGGGTAGAGGAAGAGGCGGCTAGGCCAAGGTCAAGTCCTCGCAGCTGGAAGACATCATACTTCGACGAAGGGATATTTAGGGAGGCGCTCCGCCGTGAGCGAAACCAATTCGGTTTAGACGGCGACGAGCTGGTAGTGGTGCTCTCGCGTGCGTGCGATACGACCATGGCTAGGCGAGTCCACAACAGAAATGGAGAGCTCCGGCTAACTGGTGCAATCAGGTGCAATCAAGCGATTGTGGATCTGCGCCGCGCCTGCCTACGAACTAGGCGGCGATGCAGCGAGCCGATGCTGAAGTCGCGCTTACGACTGAGATAAGGGCAAGCAAAAAGGTTAATCCGTGAGGTGATGCCTACGGGATCCTGATGGACAAGATAAGGGGTGTAATGGATCCTTGTAACCAGCGGTTACAATTATTATTTGTCGGCTCCACCGCAATTTGATATTCCCTCTTCCCAAAAGAATAACACGCCCTTTAAACAAATAGACCTCCTACTAACACTAAATGGGTCAGTGGCTGCACACAGTGGCTTGATGTGTGTAGTGATCGCTGCTCCACTCACAACACACCTTCAGTTTGTATGTGTACTTTTTGAGCATTGTAAACTACTCTCCGTGACGGGGTAACGCATAAATCCCGCCCGGATTTGTACTACTTGCTCGTAGATGGAACCCCAAGGCGATTATGGCAAACCACCATGTTAGGAGCATAAATGTCAAAAATCGTTCGTAAATTTTATTCACGAACGATTCTCGGCAGAACTTCGGCTCCCTCGAGAATTTTCAATTTTGATAAAAAGGTCTTCGCGACCAGAAAAAAATCTCTTTTCCCTGGAAATCTCGAAAGTTATAGAAGTGCGCGATAATCGAGTAAATTGTTTTAACACAAAAGTTTGTAAGAAGAAGAATAATGAAGTGGAAGTGTTAATTATTAAGGTTATTGTTTCTTTGTTTTAGGTGACAATTGTTAGTAGAACAATTAGTTTTGTTAGTAAGAATCAAAAGCAGTTAGTAGTGTTAAAAGTGTATGCTAAGGTTAGTAATTGAAAGCGGTTAATTGTTCTAAAGCTAATTATGTGAACAAATTGTAGATTTTGCCAAAAAAACCGTATAAGAAGTGAAAACTGCCAACGTGAAGGTTTTAGAAGAAGAAAAAGGTAATTGTTAAAAGTTTCGTTAATTGTACTGTTAAATAAGTGTTAATGTGAAAATTTGTTAGAGGCCTAAGAGTTATGACGTCACGGGGTATTAATTGAAAGGGCAGGTCCACAAAGCGGGCCTTTTTCTGTCTTTTGTGCAGTTTCTTGGCAGACGACGAACCGGAAGCAACGAAAGTGGAGACAGTGGACTCGGAAGTGGACAGGACCTAAGCGCATCCAGGTCGAGAACAGCACCATTCGCCCTTTTGCTGTTGGGGAAAAATCAATACCAGCCCTGGTGGCCGTCGAATGCCACCGTCGCCATCTTCCAAGCCACCAAACTTCCATTCTAGTTTTCTGCTACCACCTGTGTCGCCAACCCTGCACGTGACCGGTTCCTAGTGGTGAATCCGGTACCCGAACACCATCTGCGGCCCCTACGCCGGAAAGCCGGCCCCGCAGCGAGAAAGTAATCGCCGTTGATCAACATCCAGCGGCCAAAGCAACCATCCATCGGTCCGTTACCGCCGAGCGTTGTGAACGTCGGCAACCGGCCGGCCAGCCCGAAGTCGTACGCTTCAAGCCCCGCATGTCACCGTAACCGCCACCAGCCCTGTCAGGATCGCGATCCGAATGCCGAAACAAGCAAGTACCCCGCATGACGTCATTAATAAAATTGTAACCCTATTATGAAAATTTGGCCTCAGTAGCTATTTGTTCAAAGAGCATAGCCCTGGTGATTGATATTTCCACTCCTTTTCGTATCTCCGCTTTGTCGGGTTCAGAAAGGAACCAAATTGCTTCCACTTTCGGATTTCCAAAACTTATTTTGAATTTGAAATTTCTCGGTGTAGAACATTTTGGTTAACTTCCGTTTAATCGACGAAAGGTGAAGTCAGTGGGCAGTGGTTCAATTCGAGCAGTTTCTGCTTATGGTGAGTACCTTTCAGCTGTGTGTGTGTTGCGTGTACAAGCCGATAAACGACCCTGTGATCCCTTTAACCCTGAGCTGGCGAGTAACAATTGGCGCCCAACAAAAATTTGAATTTGAATCGTTTTCGTTCCCGGTGGGGGCGGTAAAAACGACTTGCCGTTTTGAAATTTATCTTCGTCCTCCAAACGAAGGAGAAAGAGTGTTTGAGAACTGTTGAATTTCATTCACATCTAAGATGGATGTTGAATTTGATTTGTTATACACCGGTTTGTCGATTCATCACCTCGATCGTGAGGAGATTGAATATGAATTGAAAATTCGAGGGCTTCCATTCACCGAAACCGAGACGCGCGCGGCACTGATGAGACGTTTGAAAGATCGGTTGAAAGAGGAGAAGGGAGCAAATCGCGATCTAGAGTTCGAACGGTTGAACACCACGGTAGATGATGAAATTAAAATTATCGATACGAGAGTGAAACAGATTAAAGACTTTTTAGTCAATAAATCAAAGTTTGATGGAATTCGAGAAAGCCTCAAAACGCGACTCGTACATTACTTCGCACGTGCGAAGCGGTTGCCGGATAACACGGACAAAGAAGAGGATCTCGCGGATATAGACTCGTTGATAGCGAGTATTCGTGGAGCTTTTAATACCCACTTCTCGTTGTTTTCAGGACAACGTGACGTAATCGAACAGCTTAACCAATCGTTTTCGAGAATGCTTTCAGCCAACAATAGTGCTGCGGACAAGCAAAATGAAGAGGTTGAATCACTCGTTTCTTCGAACCGTTCTAGCAGAAGAAATTTAAAATCAGTCGACAATCCCGTCGCGAGTCAAAATTTAGCAACAAATTTCCTTCCATGGATGATACCACCGTGGATGTTTGGGAACCCCCAGATGCAAATGTGGGCCACTCAACAGATGTTGGGAGCAGGTTCTTTAGGTAACTTTTCTAATCAATTGAATGTTCCTATCGGACCCGGACAGGTAGATAATTCGAACGCGAAACCGCGAAAATCGCCCCGTCGCGTCAAACAGAGAGTCAGAAGCACGAGTTCTGAATCCAAAGATTCGTCCGGTACAGAATCCGGATGGCCATCGGATGAGCCTCCGAAACCGGTCCGCGAAAAGAAACGCGAAAGCAAACCGCGAAATCGTCCAGTGTCGGACTGGAGACTTAAGTACGACGGCGCGGATAACGGTCAAAACTTGATGAAGTTTCTGAAAGAAGTTGAATTCTACGCGAAATCCGAGGACATGTCACCGAAAGACTTGTTCCGATCGGCCATCCACCTTTTCAGTGGAGCCGCCAAAACTTGGTTTATGACCGGTTTTGAAAACGAAGATTTTACGTCTTGGGAAGAACTCAAGGAGGAGCTTAAGCGCGAGTTCTTAAGCCCCGATCACGACCATACGTCGGAAATACGCGCGATCGCGAGAAAACAAGGTCCACGCGAAACCTTTCAAGATTATTTCATCGAGTTGCAAAAGATTTTCAACTCGTTGACCAAACCGATGACCGAGCGTCGAAAATTCGAAATCGTGTTTCGCAACATGAGAGCGGATTACAAAGGCCACGTTGTTTCGTCGGAAATTGACAATCTGGCCGATCTTAAGAAGTTTGGTAGAAGGTTGGATGCGACGTATTGGTACAAATACCAAACATCCTCCAATGACGCGAATACACGTGGTAAACCATCGCAAGTTAACGAGATTAATACAGGAACGAAGCCGAAACCGAAGGCCAAGTCAGAAGAAAAACAGAGATCGCGTACGTTCCACAATTCGTCGAGAGATCGTCGCGGTTCTGAAGATGAAAACGATTCACGGCCGCGAAAGTCCAAAAGTCCTGTCCGGCCGAACGAACAACAAGATGTTCTACAGATGCTTGTCGATAAATATAAACCCCTCAAGGACGGGCATTGCTTCAATTGTCGTCTTCAAGGTCACCATGCTCGCGACTGCGACAGACCGAAGCACAAATATTGTCAAAAATGTGGATTCCTCAACGTGGACACAGCCTCGTGTCCATGGTGTGCAAAAAACGCGTCGAAAACTGTTCCCGAGGGCAGACAGTTCGACCGACAATAAAGTCCCTCAACTCTGTTGCCGAAGTCAGAGAGGCTTTGCTAAACTTTGGATTAGACAAAGTTTCTCCTACCGAATATGTCCATTCACACAATTTTCAAACGTACGAAACGATAATCAACTTAGCCAATGACGACAGACCGTTTGTGAAAGTCTCCGTTTTCGAAACGCCTATGGTTGGTGTTGATTCCGCTACGTCCAGAGATCCGACGAGCCCCAACGTCCCCATTTCTAAACAAACGTGTTCACACCCAATCCGCACAGAGAGGATCGTCGATAATGCGGACGGTCGTGCATCCGAGATGAGAAGAATGGACAGATAAATTGAACACAAACAAAACAGCCATTGGTGAAGATACAGTGCCGATATTCATTGCTAGGAAAAATGAAATTAATCTAAAGCTGATTCTTATCGCTACTTTAAATGCTAGTTCTCTAAACCCTAATTCTTAAATAATCTAAAACTAGGTAATATTGAATTAATTGAATATTGGGGTTTGTGCCTAATTAGTGTTATTGATAAACCTATATTATGCTATTTACAGTGAAATCTTATTACCTAGTGTTCATTCACTCCATTCTTACTGAAACAGTATTTTTTTTTACCTAAACCTACAAGGTGAGAACATGCGCTTAGTTAGCTTAAACAGAACATGCAATTACTTAAACTATACAAACATTCACAACAAATAGGTGCGTGTAGTTACATTTCCCGAGAGTCTTGGAATCTATCTACCCATCATCCTCAAGCAAACTGTGGTGAGATTGTCTTAATTTATACGCTATATGCTATTGAACCTTATACTATTTCTATTAATTAGGCACTAATTGTCAGTGTATCTCAGCTCCTAAATAATCACGGTGGCAATAGCGAATCACCAAAAGTGAGTTAGGTAACTAAGACAACCAAACGTAATTATTAATGCAAATCGTAAACTTGCAGGAATTTTGTAACCGTTCCTACCGTGTAAATTGGAATAAAGAGTTCACGAAATCTACATTCGCTTGCCGCCCAACATCTTACAAAATTCTTTTGCGGCTCTTGTATGATGTCCGGAAAGAGCTCGAAGACTGGATCTGGCAAGAACAGTTCTGCCGGAACGTTCAACAACCACCGGGAAGGTGGAACGAGCGTAACAGGCGCGGCAGCGGTAATCCCAACTCGAGTGACCGTACCAACGACCGCAGCAAGTTCTCCAGGAAACATCTCTATTGTCGCTGCAAGTGCAGCAGCGGTCGCGACGAGCGAAGCAATGGGCATAACGAACCTTGGAGTCGGTGCATTGCGCACTGCAGCGGTAGCGGTCAACAGTTCAACGGATCTGGTAAAGGCAGGAAACCCCCCTCCTACCACGCAGGTAAATGCTGACGTAGCCAATAAACTTAGTTCTAAAGGAGCGATTCCGAAGCAAACGGCTTTGATTGCCGAGCAGGGAAAAAGGGCATCTCTGTCAAATCTACGCGGAAAGGTCGTTGTCAGGCGTAATCCGTTCCGTCGCGCGCGTCCGAATCGGTACAGAAGTTGTGAGTTGTGTGCAGATAGTGACAATAGCAGAATGGTGCAGTGTGATGGTTGCGAGAGATGGTTCCACTTTACATGCGTGGAAGTCACCGAAGGGATAGCCGAAATCAGTTGGGTTTGTCCAGTGTGCCCGGCCGCACAGTACGAGACGGAACAGTTAATCCCTCCTAAAGACGTCCGAGCAGTGTTGCAGGCAGATGATCCACCCCCAATGGACAACGGCGAAACAAAATCATGCGGAAAGAAGAGCAGCAAACGAAGCGAAAAACGGAAGCTAGATTTGCGGTTGCAGAAACTTGAGGAACAGAAGAAGTTGGAGCAGAAGTTCTTGGAGGAGAAGTTCAAAATCCTGGAGGAATGCGAAGGTGACAGCGAGACAGATTTCGACGACGAGGACCTCGAGAAAATGTCCAACATTTCGCAATGGATCAGAGACACAGAAGGCGGGGAAGCAGTCCAAGATTCCGGTGTCGTCGAGGAGGACCTGCAGGAAGAGGATAGACATCCGTCTGTACCTACTGAACAGTCAGTACTAGTCGGACAACGACAGCCAGGCCAGCCACATTTTTCGCAAGGTGGACAGCGAAACACATTTCACATTCCGGATTTCGCTCCCGAGCAGCGCTCTACGCCACAGACGCAGCCGGCGATTCGTGCAACCAACCCAGCATCGCAATGTTTCCCGATTCCTTCAGCGAGACCGCAATCTATCACGCGTCCACGGCTGACCGGACCGACACTACAAGCAGAACCGATCCCTGCGGAAGAGACCGTTTGTATTCTCAATCGGAGTCAGCTGGCCGCCAGACAAGCGGTCTCAAAAGACCTTCCGGAGTTCGCAGGTAACCCTGAGGACTGGCCTCTGTTCTTTTGCATGTACACTTCATCAACGCAGATGTGCGGCTTCTCCAACGAGGAAAATATGCTGCGTTTACGCAAGTGTTTGAAGGGTAAGGCACTAGATGCCGTGAAGAGTCGCCTGCTTCATCCTTCTAATGTTTCTGGCGTTCTCTCGACGCTTAAGATGCTTTACGGCAGGCCAGAAGCGATCGTCCAAGCTGCTATTAGAAAAATTCGTTCACTTCCAGCCCCGGAAATAGATCGACTAGAGAGTCTGGTCAATTTTGCGCTCACTGTCGAAAACCTTGTGGCAACAATAGAAGCATGCGGTGTACAAGACTTTGTGTATAACGCTTCGCTCAAATTCGAACTGGTTGAAAGATTACCACCGACGCTTAGATTGGACTGGGCGAAGTATACCCGAGGGAATTCGGCCCCAAATCTCTTGGACTTCAGTTCTTGGCTGTACTCTATGGCGGAAGATGCGAGTGCGGTTATGCAGACATGCTCCACTGCTCCGCGAAGTCGCAGTAATAAGGGAGACGCGTTTGTCAACGTACACTCCGAGTCTACCAAAAATTCGCGAGACCGAACGCGAGAACCATTCAAAGAATGCTTCGTTTGCAAAGGTTCTTGTCCAGTAATCACAAAATGCAAACGGTTCAGTGAACTGAGCTACGAGTCGAAGTGGTCAGTAATACGAGAAGCGAAGCTGTGCCGTAAATGCCTACGTAAACATAACGGTACATGTCGGCAACAAAACAAATGCGGAATCAACGGGTGCACTTATTTGCACCACCCTTTGCTGCATAATGAGAAAACTGGAAGCGAGCATGGAGCAGTAGCGGCAACGAATTCCAGTTGCAACATCCATCAAACTCAGACCAGCGATGTATTGTTTCGGATTATTCCAATAGTACTACACGGTCCTGCGAAGACGGTGCGGACGTACGCCTTCATCGATGACGGATCCGAACTCACGCTCATGGAAAAATCACTTGCGCTGGAGCTTGGACTGCAAGGATCTCAGATGGCCCTCTGCTTAAAATGGACAGGGGATACCAGCAGAATGGAGAATGATTCTCAAAAGGTTGAGGTGGCTATTTCTTCCGCCAGGAATACATCCCAAAGGCATAAACTCGAGGATGTTCGTACTGTTCAGCAGCTGAAGCTAAGACCACAGACCTTGATAGCCTCTGAAATGCAAAGGCGCTACAGTCATCTTGTCGGCATACCTTTCGATTCCTATATTGATGTGTGTCCGCGTATCCTGATCGGTCTAGACAACGCACAACTAGGACATGCATTAAAAAGTCGAGAAGGCAAGTCATCTGAACCCATAGCCGTCAAAACACGTTTAGGGTGGATCGTGTATGGAAGTTGTTCATCAGTTAACCACTCTGAAAGTTACGTCAACTACCATGCGGTACAAGTGTGTGAGTGTAATGACGCTTCCGATGAAAATCTCCACACAGCAATGAAGAACTATTTCGCGCTTGACAGCATGGGAATCTCCAACCCTGGAAAGACATTACTCTCCGTAGATGACCAGCGTGCAATGGAGATCTTGGAAGCAGTAACACATCGTAAGGACGGCCATTATGAATCTGGTCTTCTCTGGAAGTACGACGCTGTGCGACTTCCTGACAGTAAGGCGATGGCCTTGAGAAGATGGGAGTGCCTGGAGCGTCGGATGAAGAAAGAGGAAGGATTGGCAGAGACTCTACGTTCAAAAATGCTCGATTATATCCAGAAAGGATACGTCCGCAAATTGACAGAGGAGGAGCTCAAAACTCGTCAGCCTCGTGAGTGGTACTTGCCAGTGTTTCCAGTTTACAATCCAAACAAACCAGGAAAACTGCGATTGGTATGGGATGCAGCAGCAACAGTTCAAGGAATTTCTTTAAACTCGGTTCTATTGAAGGGACCAGACCAGCTGACATCCCTGCTTACTGTTTTGATTCAGTTCCGAGTCGCGGTATGTGGAGACATTCGGGACATGTTTCACCAGGTCCTAATGAGGAAGGAAGATCAACATTGCCTGAGATTCTACTGGGAAGGAGACACTCCAGGTAGCGCGCCGAATGTGTATGCCATGACGGTGATGACGTTTGGTGCGTGCTGCTCGCCCACGACAGCTCAATACGTCAAGAACATCAATGCGGAGCGATTCGAAGTCGAGTATCCGCAAGCTGTCGAAGCCATTGTTAAAAAGCATTACGTCGACGATATGCTTGCCAGCGTCGAAAGTGAAGCGGAAGCGGTAAAGTTAGCACATGATGTGAAGCACATTCACGCTGCAGGAGGGTTTGAAATGCGCAACTGGTTGTCCAATTCGTCAATCGTCCGAGCTTCCCTACAAGAAGAAACAACTACAGAGAAGTACCTCGGGGCCGAGGAAGAAAACATTACCGAAAAGGTATTAGGTCTGTGGTGGAACACAACAACCGATTGTTTCACGTTTAAGGTATCTCAACGATACGATCAGGACCTGCTAGCCGGATGCCGCCGACCCACCAAACGTGAGGTGCTTCGAACGCTAATGATGATGTTCGATCCGCTGGGTTTCATCTCGCATTTTCTGATGTACTTAAAAGTACTGATGCAGGAGATCTGGAGGTCGTCGATTGACTGGGATACCCCTATTGAAGAACCACAGTTCCAGAAGTGGTTGATTTGGCTCAAAGTTCTACCAGAAGTACCCAAGTAACCAAAAGTTCCGCTTCCCATGACAAAATGCACTTTCAAGTTCCGCGAAGTTCAGATAAAGTTCCAATCGGAACTTTCTGGCTGCTTAAGAGGCTAACGATGAGCCTTGCTGGAACTTGGGTCACAAGTTCCGGCAAGGCTAATTGTTAGCTTCTTAAGCAGCTAGAAAGTTCTATTCGGAACTATATCTGAACTTCGCGGAACTTTAAAGCTGCTTAAGATGCTATGTCGGAACTTTGTCGGAACTTTCAAGTTCATTGAAGTTCAGTTCAGTAGCATTGTGTTTCAATGAAGATTAAATTTATTTCTTTTACAGAAAACAACTGTTTAAGCGTATACGAATAAAAGACAAATATGAATTTATCAAATCAATGAATACTAGGCTTGAGAAAAAAAAAATTGCCGCCCATCGGATTCGAACCGACAGTCGCTGCGTGAGAGCCCTACGCTCTACCACAGTACTACAGCTGCGATTGAGTGGACAGCAGGTAAAGTCTGACTTGAATCGATTTTCTGTCGGTAGCTAGTTTTGCACATTTGTACAGTAGTGAAGTTAGCTTGACTTTGTCAAGTGTCTTCAGCAGCGCAGCGGTAAGTCGGCAGGCTATCACGCAGGAGGATCCAGTTCAAATCAACATAGCAGCGACATATGTGAGAAAATTAATTATCAGTAGCAATTTCCAGACGTGAATCACAAACCCCCCCCCCCCCCAACAGGGTGTGATTCTGAAAAACACATTTTTGTTTCTGCATGAATTTTGACAAAGTTCTGTCAGAAGCTGCTTAGAAGGCTATCCAGCGTGCTTATGTGAACTTTCAAGTTCCAAAATTACTTAAAAATGAAGCTGCTTAGAAGGCTAATGAGCGACCTCGAACAAGCTGCTTAGCTTATAAAGTATCCTTTTATCTGAACTTTTGGTTACTTGGGTAGCCAATGTCCAGCTTCCACGATGTTATAGACTATCAGTGTCAACGGATAGCAGTTGCAACATTCAGATGCACACGTTCGTTGATGCGAGTGAGAGCGGATTCGCAGCAGTTGTGTATCTGAGGTTCGAAGAAGACGACGTTGTTGAGACTGCACTCGTCAGTGCAAAAACTAGAGTTGCTCCATTGAAATTTCTCTCCATTCCTCGCTCAGAACTACAAGCTAGCATTCTCGGTGTTCGGCTAGCTAACAGCGTTGCCCAATCATTATCCATTATTGTGAGCAAGCGCTTCTTCTGGACTGACTCCAGAGATGTCCTTTGCTGGTTGAACTCCGACCATCGAAGATACAGTCAGTTTGTGGCATTCCGAGTAAGCGAGATCCTGGAGACGACAGATGTAAGGGAATGGCGTTGGGTTCCAACGAAGCTGAACGTGGCCGACGAAGGAACTAAGTGGACGCGTCAACCTGATCTCAGCGCTTCTAGCCGTTGGTTTAAAGGACCAGAATTCCTACATGAACCACAAGAAGAGTGGCCAAGTACCTCCCGGTATGGAGCAACGAACACGGAGCTCCGAGCACATCTGATGACGCACGTTTCTACGGTGGAATCCATCATTAATCCTCAAAACTTCTCGAAGTGGAGCACGATACTACGTACAACAGCGTTCGTGTTCCGGTATATAAACAACTCTAGGCCGAAGACAAAACAACGAACTGGAGGGCCGTTGACGCAGCAGGAGTTGAAAAGAGCAGAGAACTTTCTGCATCGTCTTGCCCAGAGCGACGAGTACGCAGATGAAATGGCTATCCTATTTGGAAATCGCTTGAACGGAACGGATAAGCAAGCTATACCCAAAAGTAGCTCTATTGCTTATTTCTGCCCTTTTCTCGATGAAACCGACGTATTAAGGGTTCGCGGCCGAACCGGGGCCTGCCCGATGATCAACTACGATGCAGTTAACCCCATCATACTCCCTCGTAACCATCGTGTCACACATTTGATCCTTCTCCAATATCACCGCAAATATCACCACCAAAACCACAACACTGTTCTCAACGAGATTCGCCAACGATACAGGATCCCACGTCTGAAATCCACGTACAACGCAATACGCAGGAAATGTCAGGAATGCATGAATGCTAGCGCAATGCCACAGCCCCCAATCATGAGTGACCTGCCACCGTCCCGTCTGGCCGCCTTTTCTCGTCCGTTCACGCACATGGGGGTGGATTACTTTGGCCCCATATTAGTCACTGCTAACCGAAAAACTGAAAAACGCTGGGTTCTAATAGCTACCTGCCTAACCATCCGCGCCATCCACTTGCAAGTTGCACACACTCTCAGTACCGATTCCTGCATCATGGCCCTGCGAAACGTCTTTGGTAGAAGGGGTACGCCGGCAGTTATCTATAGCGACCAAGGTACCAATTTCCGTGGTGCTAGCAAGGAGTTGAAGGCCGTTGTGAAAAGTCTTGACCAGGAGCGACTAAAAGCTGAGTTTACTACTCCGCACACCACTTGGATCTTCAACCCACCAGCCTCTCCGCACATGGGCGGAGCATGGGAGCGTCTTATCCGCACAGTCAAGCAAAACCTCAATAAGCTGCTTCCAAACCGTACATTGTCCTACGAAGTTCTTGAGAATCTTCTCATTGAAGTGGAAAACGTGGTAAACTCCCGACCACTCACCAGTATCCCGGTTGAAGATGATGAATCCCCGGTGCTCACCCCAAACCATTTTCTACTTGGATCGTCTAACGGTTCGAAGTCATGGGTACCGTTTAACGACAGCCCCGCTGTGCTCAAGAACTGCTGGCAGCTCTCTCAGATCCTGGCCAATCAGTTCTGGACCCAATGGTTGCGAGATTACCTGCCGTCGATCACTCGTCGAACCAAATGGCTTAACCCAACAAAGCCCATTGAAGTCGGCGACATAGTTGTCATTGTGGACCCAAGCTTTCCGCGCAACTGCTGGCCGAAAGGACGTGTAATATCTACAAAACCCGGAGCCGATGGCCAAGTAAGGTGGGCCACCATCCAAACTATGAGCGGCATCTATGAGCGTCCAGCCGTGAAGCTCGCCGTCCTAGACGTAGGCGTCTGTAAGGATACACCCCTGAATAACCACCGGTGTATCCCGGGGGGGAGTGTTGATTCCGCTACGTCCAGAGATCCGACGAGCCCCAACGTCCCCATTTCTAAACAAACGTGTTCACACCCAATCCGCACAGAGAGGATCGTCGATAATGCGGACGGTCGTGCATCCAAGATGAGAAGAATGGACAGATAAATTGAACACAAACAAAACAGCCATTGGTGAAGATACAGTGCCGATATTCATTGCTAGGAAAAATGAAATTAATCTAAAGCTGATTCTTATCGCTACTTTAAATGCTAGTTCTCTAAACCCTAATTCTTAAATAATCTAAAACTAGGTAATATTGAATTAATTGAATATTGGGGTTTGTGCCTAATTAGTGTTATTGATAAACCTATATTATGCTATTTACAGTGAAATCTTATTACCTAGTGTTCATTCACTCCATTCTTACTGAAACAGTATTTTTTTTTTACCTAAACCTACAAGGTGAGAACATGTTTGTTTAGAAATGGGGACGTTGGGGCTCGTCGGATCTCTGGACGTAGCGGAATCAACAGTTGGTCTTTTGGATAGCGGAGCCCATCTGAGCATCCTTGGGATCGGTGCTCTGAATTTGATAAGAAAATGTGGATTAAAACTTTTTCCGTCCGAGGTGAGTCTGCGGACCGCCAACGGTGAGGAATTGGAAGTCACTGGCTTAGTATACTTACCTATCACGTTCAATGGGGCTACTAAAATGGTCGATACTTTAGTAGTTCCATCACTCAAAAGAAGAATTCTCTTGGGAATGAACTTCTGGAGAGCATTTGAAATCCGTCCCACGATTGGCCAAATCCAGGTTGAAGAGGTGGCCGCGGGAGAAAATCTAATACCGGAAAATCAGTCCTCCTTGGAAGGCTCGGAGACAGATTTATCCGAAGAACAAACCGCAAGCCTGGATAAAGTTAAAATGCAATTCAAAATTGCCACAGATGGCGTTCTGGATACGACCAACTGGATTGCCCATCGTATAGAGCTTACTGAGGAAGCTAAAAAGCTTGCTCCAGCCCGAATCAACCCATTTCCCACATCACCGAAAAAGCAAGAGCAAGTTAACATAGAACTCGATAAGATGCTCAAGTGTGGAATCATAGAAAAATCCTACAGCGACTGGGCCCTGCGTTTAGTCCCTGTGGATAAAACGGATGGATCGGTCCGCCTTTGTCTAGATGCGCGTAAACTGAATGAGCGTACGGTCAGGGATTCCTATCCCCTCCCACACTCCGACCGAATTTTAAGCCGACTAGGAAAAGCTAACTACATCACCACGTTGGACCTGTCTAAGGCCTTCTTACAAGTTCCCCTTCATCCTAGATCGCGCAAATACACTGCTTTTTCTGTGTTGGGACGGGGATTGTTCCAGTTCACCCGGATGCCCTTCGGTCTGGTGAACAGTCCAGCCACACTATCACGGCTGATGGACCGAGTTCTGGGCAGTGGTGAACTGGAACCAAACGTTTTCGTCTATCTTGACGACATTATAGTCGTCAGCGAAACGTTTGAGGAACACCTGACCATACTTCAGGAGGTTGCATCGAGACTAAAAGCTGCCAATCTGTCCATCAATATGGACAAGTCTCATTTCTGTGTACCAGAGGTTACTTACCTAGGGTACATACTAGGAAGAAACGGGCTGCGACCAAACCCAGATAGAGTAGCTGCCATAGTCAACTATGAGCGACCTACTTCCTTGAGGGCCTTGCGAAGATTCTTGGGGATGTGTAATTATTATAGGAGGTTCTTGGCCAACTATAGTAATTACACACAACATCTCACAGATCTTCTCAAGAATAAGCCGAAGTCTGTGTGTTGGAATGATAAAGCAGAAGCTTCATTCAACAAAATTAAAGAGCTTTTAATTAGCGCCCCAATCCTCACGAACCCTGATTTTACTCTTCCATTTACCATTCACTGCGATGCAAGCGACGCCGCTATTGCGGGTGTGCTAACACAAACGCATGACGGTATTGAAAAACCCATCGCATACTATTCCCAAAAACTGACCACTACCCAACAACGGTACTTCGCAACAGAAAAGGAAGGCCTAGCCGTACTCAATTCTATTGAGAAATTCCGTTGCTACGTAGAGGGCAGTAAATTCACGGTCTACACAGATGCTTCTGCGTTGACCTACATCATGCGAAGTAGTTGGCGTACTTCATCTCGCCTATGCCGTTGGAGCATAGAGCTTCAAAAGTATGACATGACTGTCCTACACCGCCGAGGTGCAGACAACATCGTGGCCGATGCTTTGTCTCGTTCCGTGGAGGAACTAGCCGTGTCCAGCAGTGACCATGGTTAGTATGCTGACATGGTGAAGAAAGTCAAGGCTGACCCTGAAAAGTTTAAAGACTTCCGGTATGAGAACGGACTCCTTAAAAAGTTGGTTTCCTCACAGGACGATCTGCTTGACTATCGATTCTCCTGGAAGACCTGTGTGCCAGAGTCGTTGCGAGAGAAAATCCTCGTGGAAGAGCACGACGATAAAATGCACCTTGGTTGCGAGAAAACCTTAGCTTTCGTTAAGAAGAAATATTTCTGGCCTAAAATGCTAACCGACGTGAAAAATTATATCAGAAAATGTTCAATGTGTCGGCAAAACAAACCATCAAATCAATCTCAGATTCCAGCGCCGGGTCGTCAAAGATTGACAAATAAACCCTTTCAAATTATAGCGCTAGATTTCATACAATCCCTCCCCCGCAGTAAAAATGGGAATGCCCATTTGCTCGTGGTCATGGACCTCTTTTCAAAGTGGTGCTTGCTCACACCGGTTAGGAAAATTTCGGCTACGTTAGTCACCAAAATTTTAGAAGAATCCTGGTTCCGAAGATACTCAGTCCCAGAATTCATAATTACCGACAATGCATCAACATTTTTGTCATCAGAGTTCAATACTCTTCTGACAAAACATAAAATCCAACATTGGAAGAACGCAAGACATCACAGTCAATCCAATCCTGTCGAGCGTCTAAACCGTACGATCAATGCTTGCATTAGATCGTACGTCAAAGAAAATCAAAAGCTCTGGGACACCCGAGTGTCCGAGATTGAATATTGCCTAAATAGCACCCCCCACACAGCCACCGGATTCTCCCCCTATAAGATTCTTTTCGGACATGAGATAGTAGGATCTGGAGAGGACCATAGGATGGATAGGGAGACGGACGAAGTGTCCGACGAGGAGAGGGTGGAGAGGAAGGGAAAAATCGACGAACGTATTTATTCCATAGTGCAACAAAACTTGAGGAAAAGCCACGACAAAAACATCCGCACGTACAATCTCCGCTCTAAAACTTCTGCGCCGGTCTATTCTGTGGGCCAGCGGGTTTTCCGACGGAACTTCCGTCAATCTTCTGCAGCGGACTCGTACAATGCCAAATTGGACGCCTTGTACGTACCCTGCACTGTCCTCGCTCGAGTTGGCACCAGCTCGTACGAACTGGCCGACGAATCAGGAAAACCGATCGGAGTGTTTTCCGTGTGCGACCTGAAGCCAGAAAGCTAGAAAAAACGATTTGATTCACTCTTCAAAACACTCGTTTTATCCGATTCACAACTTACCATTCAGTAAACACGTCCGGACGTTCATTAATAAAAACACGTCGGTAAAATCGCCGAACCCCGTTAACAGCTGAAAACGATTGAAAATCAAAGTCAAGGTCACCGTCGACTAACGAAAACATAAGAAAAACAAACTTACCTGGCTAAACATAATCGCTTCCCCCAAAAGAATCATCTCCTTATCAGTCGATCCCCCCCAACAGCAAGTGCCATCACAACCGGTTAATGCACCTTTTGATCGCGGATATTTGCGCACCCCGAGATTCTTCTTTCGCCGGACGAGATTTTGTTGCGAAACAGCCGGAAAACTCGCGAAAACTTCGTGGAAAACCCGCGGAAAAGTTCGACGACTTGCATGCACCGTAGTTCGATTTCGCGTCGGTATGTAAACAAACCAGTCGATGATTTGACAGTTCTCGACACCCAGTGGTGTTGGTTGAGTTACTTTGAGTTCCTTTTCTTTTTCGTGAGAGCGAAAAAGGTGAAAGACTTTCGAAAAGGGCCTATTTTGGTCAATTTGCTTTAATCAAAGAAAAATTTGATTAGGAAACAGATGAGAATCATAAAAATGAATGAAAATTCGTTTCATTCAAGGAGGATGAGGGGGTAATGTAACCAGCGGTTACAATTATTATTTGTCGGCTCCACCGCAATTTGATATTCCCTCTTCCCAAAAGAATAACACGCCCTTTAAACAAATAGACCTCCTACTAACACTAAATGGGTCAGTGGCTGCACACAGTGGCTTGATGTGTGTAGTGATCGCTGCTCCACTCACAACACACCTTCAGTTTGTATGTGTACTTTTTGAGCATTGTAAACTACTCTCCGTGACGGGGTAACGCATAAATCCCGCCCGGATTTGTACTACTTGCTCGTAGATGGAACCCCAAGGCGATTATGGCAAACCACCATGTTAGGAGCATAAATGTCAAAAATCGTTCGTAAATTTTATTCACGAACGATTCTCGGCAGAACTTCGGCTCCCTCGAGAATTTTCAATTTTGATAAAAAGGTCTTCGCGACCAGAAAAAAATCTCTTTTCCCTGGAAATCTCGAAAGTTATAGAAGTGCGCGATAATCGAGTAAATTGTTTTAACACAAAAGTTTGTAAGAAGAAGAATAATGAAGTGGAAGTGTTAATTATTAAGGTTATTGTTTCTTTGTTTTAGGTGACAATTGTTAGTAGAACAATTAGTTTTGTTAGTAAGAATCAAAAGCAGTTAGTAGTGTTAAAAGTGTATGCTAAGGTTAGTAATTGAAAGCGGTTAATTGTTCTAAAGCTAATTATGTGAACAAATTGTAGATTTTGCCAAAAAAACCGTATAAGAAGTGAAAACTGCCAACGTGAAGGTTTTAGAAGAAGAAAAAGGTAATTGTTAAAAGTTTCGTTAATTGTACTGTTAAATAAGTGTTAATGTGAAAATTTGTTAGAGGCCTAAGAGTTATGACGTCACGGGGTATTAATTGAAAGGGCAGGTCCACAAAGCGGGCCTTTTTCTGTCTTTTGTGCAGTTTCTTGGCAGACGACGAACCGGAAGCAACGAAAGTGGAGACAGTGGACTCGGAAGTGGACAGGACCTAAGCGCATCCAGGTCGAGAACAGCACCATTCGCCCTTTTGCTGTTGGGGAAAAATCAATACCAGCCCTGGTGGCCGTCGAATGCCACCGTCGCCATCTTCCAAGCCACCAAACTTCCATTCTAGTTTTCTGCTACCACCTGTGTCGCCAACCCTGCACGTGACCGGTTCCTAGTGGTGAATCCGGTACCCGAACACCATCTGCGGCCCCTACGCCGGAAAGCCGGCCCCGCAGCGAGAAAGTAATCGCCGTTGATCAACATCCAGCGGCCAAAGCAACCATCCATCGGTCCGTTACCGCCGAGCGTTGTGAACGTCGGCAACCGGCCGGCCAGCCCGAAGTCGTACGCTTCAAGCCCCGCATGTCACCGTAACCGCCACCAGCCCTGTCAGGATCGCGATCCGAATGCCGAAACAAGCAAGTACCCCGCATGACGTCATTAATAAAATTGTAACCCTATTATGAAAATTTGGCCTCAGTAGCTATTTGTTCAAAGAGCATAGCCCTGGTGATTGATATTTCCACTCCTTTTCGTATCTCCGCTTTGTCGGGTTCAGAAAGGAACCAAATTGCTTCCACTTTCGGATTTCCAAAACTTATTTTGAATTTGAAATTTCTCGGTGTAGAACATTTTGGTTAACTTCCGTTTAATCGACGAAAGGTGAAGTCAGTGGGCAGTGGTTCAATTCGAGCAGTTTCTGCTTATGGTGAGTACCTTTCAGCTGTGTGTGTGTTGCGTGTACAAGCCGATAAACGACCCTGTGATCCCTTTAACCCTGAGCTGGCGAGTAACATCCTACAGAGTAGTCTCCAGAGATGTTAGAGTAGATCATCGGAGGGCTTTTCCGCTTCATCATCCTAGTTCTTGGCCTCCGTTCGTAGGACTGGGATTGGCGATGAGGAGAGGGGTAACCGATGAGGAACTTGCGGGGATAACAAAGTCCCTTAGCGTCCTCCAGGTCCGAACGGAATTCCGAACTTGGCCTTGTAAGTAGCTATTACAGAGGCTCCCGGAATGTTCAGGTCTGTTATGCAGAAATGCCGGGATGAGGGAGTTTTCCCAGAGCGGTCGAGCCTGGTGCAATTGCTAAAGGCGGTAAAACCACCGGGAGTCCCGTCGTAGAGATGGGTTGGAAATGCTTTCACATAACCTCAGAGGTCCCGTTACATCCTGGTTCCGGTGTTATGGGATGTCATGTAGGGGCATCTGGGGTAATACGCACTGTCGAGGCAAAACGCACCCCTTTGTTTTTCAGGGATTATCGGTTTTAGAGCTTTGAAACCCTACCAGTCTAATAGAACGTCTTAATAAATGAGCATCTGGAAAATTTTACATATCTGCGTTACGTAATTAGTGAGAAAAATGAATAAAATTGAAAAGTACGATTCTGATTTAATTTTCCCGATCGTTTGTCGAATGATTTGATGGTGAAAACCGACCAAACATCTAATGCTGTTGTGTTTATTCAGTTCATTGAGGGCAATGCTAAGCAGAGGAAAAATAACTTAAACAGTAATCTACGTAAATTATATGTTTTAAACTATTTTATATTTTGCTATTGATTGGGGCAATATGCACTCCATTGGTTGGGGCAAAACGCACCTATAGAAAACAAGCTGTAATAATATCTATGAGTGCTCTGTAAGTAATCGCAAACTAAATTGAGCTATTGTTTGTCTTAAAACCTTATAAAACATGCATTTTGTCTAAGAAGTAAAAAGATTTCTAAACTCGACGGTGCATCTTGCCTCAATGTTGTGGTGCGTCTTGCCCTTTTGTTTGAGTGCATCCTGCCCCATTGTTGTAGTGCATTTTACCCCGAGCAAGGGTGCATACTGCCCCGCATAAACATACGAAACCGTAATGTTAGTCTTTACAAAAAACGTTATTTGCAAGAGCTGAACTGTATTAAGACTGAAATTTTGTTTGGTTTCTCTTAGAATGAAAGTATATGCAATGAATGCATGCATTAAACCAATAAATTATTGCCTTTTTATATGCATTTGGACGCATCTTCCTTAAATGGTGCGTATTACCCCAGAATCCCCTACGACGAGGTGTTGAGGTAGCTGCTCGAAGTCATCCCTATCGGGCGTACCGCAAAAGTAAGGAAGAGAGAGAATGAGGTTTTAGTTAGTCGAACCCCACATAACTCGGATATCAAATTAGCAGATTTCCTTTTTCCTCTTTCTATTAAAAATACTATTTGTAGCTGCAAAATTTGCCTTCTTGCTATAAGAAACAATTGTTCGCAGTCGAAATCACAATTTAGATTTTCGCTGTAGGGTAAACTGGTATAATATGCCCCCCTAAGCAGAAATGGCAATATATCTAAAACTGGCGCCTTATTCCATTTATTGTCCACTGCAAATCGTTATTCCTAAGGTCAGTGAAGTGTTGCATGCAAACTATGCCTTTGGAGGGGCGGCTATGGAAGCTTTGAAACGTTTTTCGAAATCGTTCAAAAATTTGCCTTATCAAAACAAACGGGGCAATACGCCCCACCAAAAGAAAAACGTCCAGCCCCGTGATAAAACTGTCCCATGGAATAATTCCACTACATGCTTATCCTAGGAGGGTCTTTTAACAAGTGTTTAACTGCATAAAAGTTGCAAAATAACACAAGCGAACAGAGCTAGCTTCGTTTACAATGAAGTCAGTTTACAAGAGGTAAAATATTACGCCAAAAGCCTCGATTTCAGACTTTTTGATATTTTTGTTGCTTTTCTGTACCAATAAACTAATGGATCAGCTTGATGGCAATTATTCTTCAGTATTCAAGATTTCTAATCGATCACGCATGCGAAAAGCGCTTGAATCGCTAGAAAATGAAGGGGGGCGTTTTGCCCCGGTGGGGCGCATTATACCCTTTTACCCTAACTCTGTGTCGTCGTTTTACCGGATTGGTTTGTTGCGAGTCCAACCATAAGCCTGACCATTGCGCCGGATGGGCTTGCAAACTAATTTACGACCACCGCAAGACGGCATCTCATTTGTAGCTTTTTACACGTTCTTACAACTTTGCCTTGCTGCCAGGGAGGTGCCTTACCTTCCGAATCTTCGGAGAAAGAGAAAACCATCGGCGTATAGTGGACGTCTGGTCTGGATCAGCCAGTCAGTGCAGTGAAGGCAGCCAAACCACTTCCCGCCCAACAAATGGATTAAGCCATATAAATCTTGGCGATAAAGGTAATGAGCGAGAAAAGGTTTTTAAAAGCACATATTGTTGGCTGGATGCATCGGCTCGGCACCACCGGTTTATGGTTCTTTGGCGGACGGGAAAGTAAGGACCTGCGTGGAAACCGACAAATTATGACATTTCTTCGAATACGAAGAACCGTTGCTTCTCCGAGACCGTGTGTGGGAAGATAAAATGTAACCAAAAAGTGTCACTTTGATGCACAGTGCGCCATCTTGTGTCGGATGCAGATCCCATAATGGGGGCAGTGCTGCCAGCGATAAATTTGGCCTAATTTACTCCAATTTTTATTCATATATTCACGTCTTTAACGAGGGGAAGCAAGTGGAACCCCATATAACGTCACGCGCGAAGATGCAGCGTCGGTGGACGCTCGCTCATTAAGGCGCGCCATCAGTTTGTGGATGGTGTGAAGTGTTTTATCGAATCGCGCTTGGAGCCCCACGAAGGGGGCAAGCATAAATGTCATATGCGCCATTAATCATGATTTATAGAGTGTCAGCAAGTATACGCCTATCACTATGCCTGGTAACGTTTCGTTTCGCTCTCTCGATTGGACGGACTTGAAGATTGGAGACTGGACTGACTGACTGACTGACCGACCAACTGCAGCTGCGCGCCGTGAAAGACAATGACGAGGGCGATGACGGCGCCTCCTGGTGACTACGCCGCCGCCATGTCCCATTGGAATCGCGGTGTCCGTCCGATCCAATGAATGCGTGCGTTGTTGTTGGCAATCAATGTATGTTGTGTGACTGACTATACGGGTGAATGTCGTTTTTGCTAAATGGTCCGATGTTGCCCTCTTCTGTCACCTGGCTGGCTGAGACGATGGTCAACTAGATTTCGACTTGTCTGTTGCCCTGCAGGGTTTCAGTTGCATTTTGGGGTAGTCTTGTATGATGATGATAATTTTTATGTAGGATTTAGAGGGGTGATAAATTAACCCTCTAATACCCAATCCCGGCTTTAGACGGGGTATAGTTTGAGCGTTTTTGTATTTTTTGTTTCGTGGAAAATCTTTTTTTAAATATTTTTGGCTGATATTTAGGACTGTTCTGTATATCTCAAAATAATTTTTGGTGTATTTTAAAGCGTATTTACATTTTTTAAAAATCATTGAAAAAATGATGTTTTAGTCACCTTTCAGGAGCCATTGTTTATTTAGTATTGAATCGCTACAATTAACATATTTTAAATTTTTCCCAAATCATTCTATCCTTGTTTAATGGTTTAAGCGAATCGAATACACTCTAAAATTATTTTCCTTAAAATTACACGGAAAATAAAATTTTCTGTGAAAAAAATTTAAAATAATAATATTTCAACAATAATCATAAAATCTCAAAATGTTTTCATCTCGAAAAATCCATTCCCCAAATTGGCTTCCAGGAAAAATATAAAAGTGTGGGGATGTTCAAAAATAAAAATTAGAAAAATCAAAAACTGAAATTCACGAAATCGAGAATTAAAAAGAATCATCTTCCAAAACATGTTTAAATCGATTTTAGATGACGAAAAATGATATTTAGATCAAAATCAAAAATTTGGGTATTAGAGGGTTAAGTACCATTTACAAGTTTATTAATCGGCCCTGTAAAAACACAACCTTATTTATTAGGCATGTAATTTGAGACCTTGAGACCAACAAAGCAGCTGATAAGGATGGTATCGCAGCTGAACTCATCAAGATGGGCCCAGAAAAGTTGGCCACCTGTCTGCACCGGTTGATAGTCAACATATGGGTAACCGAACAGCTACCGGAGGAGTGAAAGGAAGGGGTAATCTGTCCCATTCACAAGAAAGGCGACCATTTGGAATTTGAGAACTTCAGAGCGATCACTATTTTGAATGCTGCCTACAAAGTGCTATCCCAGATCATCTTCCATCATCTGTCACCTAAAATTAATGAGTTCGTGGGAAGTTATCAAGATGGCTTCATCGATAACGTACGGCCGTTAATACCAGGTTCTAACGCATCACCTGTTCATCGACTTCAAAGCGGCGTACGACAATATCAACTGCACAGAGCTTTGGAAAATTAAGGACGATTACGGCTTTTCTGATCAGTGCAAAACGGTGAGTCGATAAGGAGAGCGTCCAACACTTGGTCCAACATAGCTCTGGTCTTCACAAGTTCCTACCTCATGCTTCCACGGATCAAACGATGACAAAGACCGCCAGCTAGGAGTTATGTGCTTAGTTGGTAGTGCAGTCTGGGTACTGTTGTCCTTCTGATTTCAGCTAGATTGAGGAGGTACGACCGAGCGTCTGTTCAACAAAGAGGTGCGGCTCAAACAGCGTCTGTCCTGGCATCTAGCGGCTGAGTAAGAAATGCTGCATCACGCCTAGCTAGATCCAAGGTGGTAGCCCCATCAGCGTTGTCGTCCTAGTGTTGGTTGGGACGTTAAACAGAACTGGCACGATGGCCCTCCGGCGAGACAGGAGTGTTGGCGTAGGCCCAATAAGCCACCCGTAAAAATCCCCATTGCGAATAACATAGGAGAAAATACGACTCGATACAATCGGCAAAAACTCACGCGACGAAAAGGACTACGATTGGAAACTTGGAACATGGAATTGCAAGTCACTAGGTTTCGCAGGATGTGACAGGATAGTTTACGACGAACTACATTCCCGCAACTTCGTCATCGTGGCGTTGCAGGAACTTTGTTGGACTGGACAGGACGTGTGGAAAAGCGGGCATCGAGCGGCTACCTTCTGCCAAAGCTGTGGCACCACCAATGAACTGGGAACAGGATTTATAGTGTTGGGCAAGATGCGAAAACGCGTGATCGGGTGGCAGCCGATCAACGCAAGGATGTGCATGTTGAGAGTTAAGGGCCGTTTCTTCAACTACAGCATAACGTCCACTGCCCACACGAAGGAAGACCTGATGATGAGAAAGAAGCGTTCTACGCACAGTTAGAGGAAATATACTTACTATGGTTGCTCGCGTCACGTCAAAATCGTTGTCGGCGACATAAACGCGCAGGTAGGAAGAGAGGAAATGTACAGACCGGTAATCGGGCGAAACAGCCTGCACGCCGTATCTAATGATAACGGCCAGCGATTCGTAAACTTTGCAGCCTCCCGTGGTATAGCAGTCCGAAGCTCCTTCTTCACCCGCAAAGATATCCACAAAGCCACCTGGAGATCACCCGACCATCAAACAGAAAACCAAATCGACCACGTTCTAATCGACGGTAATTTTTTCTCGGATATAACCAATGTCCCACATACCGCAGTGCGAATATAGATTCGGATCACTACTTAGTCGCTGTATGCATGCGCTCAAAACTTTCGACAGTTATCACCACGCGTCGAAGTCGAACGCCGCGGTTCAACATCGAGCAGCTGCGTAACGTAGAAGTGGTTCAAGACTACGCGCAGCAGTTAGCAGTGGTCCTACCAACGGAAGAACAGCTGGGCGCAGCTACACTTGAAGATGGCTGGAGGGACATCCGATCCGCCATACCTCGGCTACAGCACTAGGCTTCGCGACTCCGAATCACAGAAACAACTGATACGACGGCGAATGTGATCAGTTGAAAAACGAGAAGAATGCAGCATGGGCGAGAATGCTGCAACACCGTACGAGAGCGAATGAGGCACGTTACAGACAGGCGCGGTACAGGCAGAATTAAGTCTTCCGGATGAAGAAGCGCCAGCAGGAATAACGAGATCGCGAAGCGATGGAAGAGTTGTACCGCGCAAAGGACACAGGAAAGTTCTACGAGAAGCTGAACCGCTCGCGCAGAGGCTTTGTGCCACTAGCCGAGATAATCACGGGAATATCCTCACGAGCGAGCGTGAGGTGGTCGAGAGGTGGCGGCATGACGATGAGCACCTCAATGGCGACGTTACAAGCGCCGAAGGTGGCGCGGTAACAGTACTAGGAGTATGTGCGCAGGACAAAAGATTTACAGCCCCTAACCTCGAAGAGATTGAAAAGGAGGTTAGCCGATTGAAAAACAACAAAGCCGCTGGAGCAGATCAATTACCAAACGAGTTACTAAAACACGGAAGAAGCACTGGTGAGAGTACTACACTGGGTCATTACCAAGATTTGGGAGGAGGAAGTATTACCGGAGGAGTGGATGGAAGGTATCGTGTGTCCCATCTACAAAAAGGGCGACAAGTTGGATTGCGGGAACTATCGCGCGATCACACTACTGAGCGCTGCCTACAAGGTACTCTCTCAAATTTTATGCCGCCGTCTATCACCGATTGCAAGAGAGTTCGTGGGGCAATATCAGACTGGATTCATGGGTGAACGCGCTACAACGGACCAGATGTTCGCCATCCGCCAGGTGTTGCAGAAATGCCGCGAATATAACGAGTCCCTTCGAATCTCGCAGAGGGTTACGGCAAGGTGATGGTCTTTCGTGCTTGCTGTTCAACATTGCGTTAGAAGGTGTAATAAGGAGAGCGGGGATAAACATGAGTGGAACGATTTCCACGAAGTCCGTTCAGCTGCTTGGATTTGCTGATGATATAGATATTATAGCTCGTAAATTTGAGATGATGGCGGAAACGTATATCCGACTGAAGAGTGAAGCCAGGCGAATCGGATTAGTCATTAATGTTTCGAAGACAAAGTACATAATGGCAAAGGGCTCCAGGGAGGAATCACCGCGCCCGCCACCCCGAATTTATATCGACGGTGATGAAATCAGGGCGGTTGAAGAATTCGTGTACTTGGGCTCACTGGTGACCGCCAACAACGATACCAGCAGAGAAATTCAGAGGCGCATTGTGGCAGGAAATCGTGCTTACTTTGGACTCCGTAAAACTCTACGATCGAATAAAGTTCGCCGTAACACGAAGTTAACTATCTACAAAACGCTGATTAGACCGGTCGTCCTCTATGGGCACGAAACATGGACCCTACGTGCAGAGGACCAACGCGCCCTTGGAGTTTTCGAACGGAAGGTGTTGCGTACCATCTACGGCGGAGTGCAGATGGAAGACGGGACTTGGAGAAGGCGAATGAACCACGAGCTGCATCAGCTGCTAAGAGAACCAGCCATCGTCCATACCGCGAAAATCGGGAGGCTACGGTGGGCGGGTCACGTCATCAGGATGTCGGATAGCAACCCGACTAAAATGGTTCTCGAGAGTCATCCGACCGGTACAACAAGACGTGGAGCGCAGCGAGCTAGGTGGGTCGACCAAGTGGAGGACGATCTGCGGACCCTTCGCAGAGTGCGGAACTGGAGACAAACAGCCATGGACCGAGTGGAATGGAGGCGGCTACTATGTACAGCAGAGGCCACCCCGGCCTTAGCCTGATTGGTAAGTAAGTAAGTCGTGACTGCTTTGTCCAAATGCTCATACACCATCACCATAGCTTGGGTCTCTTCACATTGCTCAATTTCGCACAACAAGAAAGCGGTCTCTCTGGCTAAGGTGGGCGCTAGCGAGGGCGATATTGACGAGCGTCAAATCGCCTTCGACGATTTTTTTTGCATTGACCCGTCAGGAGACCTTGATCAGCTGGCAATACAAATTGAGAGATGGCATGGCAGATTTTGCTCTTTATTCAAAGGGTTGGATTGTGGCCGCGATTTCATTCGTGTAATGTGACGGCTGATGTCCAACCACTATTTGTTAAACGTACATACCTTCCGCATTGGGCTCTGAGAAGGCAATCTCTGTAACTGCGTCGTGGCTTACCAGGATATTGAGCAATTTGTGTGGGGATCCGCCGACCATCGTAAGGTCAGTTCTGAGCTGTACGAAATTTTCCAGATCCGAGGAAAACAACAAAAATTCGTTAGAGAAGTGTTGGCAGGTCTTGATTTGGAGTACATTAAGCTCATTTCTCGCGCTCAGTATCATACGGGCGTATCTACAATGATCGATTTCTCTTCATCGATTTTCTCTTTGATTAATAACTTGACCGGCAAATCATGTTCGTTTGTTTTTGTTGTTTTGGATGCTAGTCCTAGTCCTCCTTCACCGAAACACACCAAGAGATCATCAGAGTATTGGTCGTATTTCCCAGGATAATCCGAAGAGAAAATCGATGAAGAGAAATCGATCATTGTAGATACGCCTGTATGATACTAAACGCGAGATTTATCAATTTTTGAAACATGGTGATGTCAGAGTTTGATTATTGTGCGTTCCTTGTTTTCGTTGTCCACCATTTGGTTTCGTTGTTCGTCCCCAGTCTTTCGTCGTCCCCTTTCCGTTTGTCTTTTTTGTCGTTGTCTACCGATAAAGTCCTTTCTTTTTGGTTCCGCTACAGATCAGGACAATATGTCCCAGTTCCACCAATGTTTTCACAATCCAGAAGTCAGATCAGCGAACAATTGCATTAGTGCATGGGATGATTCCATTTTGTTGAGGTAAAGATTTCCTAAATGTATTGTAATAATGAGCTCATTGAATCAATAGTGGCGTTTTCAAGTTCACACTTTCATTTAGATAAAGCAGCCTCCATTACTACTAGCTAAACCTGTCAAATAAAAAGTCCTCCCAGGTATACCAAACAAACAGAGTGCAACAAAGTTGCATCCATCCCCAACAACTTCTCCGTATATCACATACACTTGTTGTTGTACCTTCATTCAAGTTTTACGACCATTATTTCAAACTTAATTCTGGCCATTAAGTTTATGATTTACGCTGACGCCGGATTTACCACTGCCGCACCAGTACGGCAAAACAGCGTCATCAATCGTTTTACAGCTCTATTTTCACTAAGAGTCCCGAACGAGAATCGAGACCAAAAAAGTAACTAAGTTTGTTATAATATTCCAAGGCACGGACACCGCTTCAGCCAGAGGCTGTACACTGTAGTCGGTGGGAGCTTAAGATGGCGTTTCTTAAGCGAAGCATGTTCTAACATCAGTGAGGACTCACCACCTTTGGCATCGCAAGGTGACCGAGCATCATGTGCGCTGCACACGAACTGTTCAAGCGGGGTTTGCCTAGGCGTGGCGGGGGTTCAGCAGTGGGCTCTGCTGGGCCTCTTCAGAAATACCACACATCCGGAAGCATCAACCCTGTTCAAGCGAACCGGCACCGCTTCCAAAGTGCCATAGCCTAGTCAGGGGTGCCTCGGGCACATCAGGAGCGATGTCAGTAAGCTCCTGATTACGATATACTGGCGCGCGACGATACTGGTCAACGAGATGGTACACTCTAAGAGGACCGCGGAGTAGAGGAGTGCTGGTGGTGACGGCATTCTATCCTCTTAGTAGGGCCGGGTGACACTGACCTGAAACGACGGATGGGCTAATGTCGGAGCCGCCTTCCGTCCCATAAAACCTTGGCAAGGCCTTAGAGTACGTTCCCGAACTGTATCCAGCTTAGGAAACTAACTGGGTGGAGGTAGGTTCAGTTGAAGTATCCTGATTTGCGCTGATCCTGGCTCTGAGCTCAGGTCCCATAAGGGCCTGTGCCAACCCGTGGGTGGCCTCCCTGCTTGCATAGATAACCACCGGGATCCTTGGGCGACTACTTCAGTGGCAGTGAGGGATAGCGGCTCTAAGGGGGACCCTTACAGCAGTGATGGAGACGTATCTAATTAGGGAATCTGAGAACGTGGAGGGTGAGGTGATCAACCCGTTCGCGAAAAGCGGACTGGTCAGATCACCAACGCAGGCGTCGAGGGTAGAATCCCCGCAAGTGTCGGAGTACGGCACTCCGAGGGTCGGGTCGGCAATAGAGGACACGCAGATGAGTGGAGCCGAGCTCACGCGTGCGCTGACTCGCAATAGGGATGGACTTCCGAAGCTGCTGGTGGTCTCCGAACAGCTCGACGAGCTGATCGGATACACCAGTGGGCGGAACAACATCAGCAAAGACCTTAAAAAAGGTCTGCTGAGGCTCCGCGATTCGGTCGCCCAGGCCCGGAGGGAGTACGATCTCCTGTTTGATCGTAGTGCGGGTAGAGAGGAGAGGTCCACGCAAACGGACCGCTCCTCCACGGAGAGTGTGTGCAAGGTGCAGCCAGGTGGGGCTGCAGAGAGCGGAAAAATCTCGGCCCAAACCAAACGGCCGAGATCGATGGACGAGGAGCGGCCGGTGAGTGGCAAACGCCCGCGTAGTGCGAGCAACGCCAAGCCGGTCGCGAAACGGGCTCGGGGCAAAGAGCCGAAACCCCGAGGCGAGACTGCTAAGAGCGGTAGCAGTGACCAACCGGTCCAAGGGAAGGTGAACCCTTGGATCACGGTTGGCAAGCGCGGGCGCGTAGAAAGGGAGAAGGTTTTGAGCAAAACCAAGGCGAAGCCTGCGCGTAAGCGTACCAAAGGCGACGCACTGGTGCTCAAAGCAGAGGGCAATAGCTACGCAGAGGTGCTGCGGGCTATGCGGAGCGAGGTTCGTCTCTCGGGACTAGGTGCGGATGTTAAAAGCATCCGGCGCACTAGGACTGGAGAGATGATGCTAGAGCTGAAGAAGAATGCCGTTAACAAGGGCTCTTCCTACACGGCTCTAGCACAGGAGGTGCTTGGTGAAAAAGTGCGGGTGAGGGCTCTGACGCCGGAGATGACCATCCAGTGTAAGAACTTGGATGAGATCACCACCGCGGAGGAGCTCTCTGCTGTTCTTAAACAGCAGTGTAATGTGGACGCGCCATGCGCATCGATCCGCATGAGGCGAGGCCCAGCAGGTATGCAGATCGCGACGATCAAGCTTCCAGTCGGGGAAGCGAAGAAAGCGACTGCTAAGGGCATGGTCGAAGTCGGATGGTCGGAGTGCCCGCTCAGTGTATGTGAGCCGCCGGAAGTGTGCTTCAGGTGTTTCGGACGAGGCCACAAGTCGTGGGCATGCAAAGGCCCGGATAGGAGCAAGCTCTGCAGAAGATGCGGAGTAGAAGGCCACTTCGTCAGGGAGTGTAAATCGGCGCCAAAGTGTCTGATATGCACGACGAACAAGGGCCATGTGACGGGTGGGCCTAAGTGCCCAAGCATAAGTGGACGTAACGGCCGAAAATGACGCAAGTCACACAGTTGAACCTGAATCACTGTGAAGCCGCGCAGCAGCTGTTGTGGCAATCCGCCTCGGAGTCGAGTATAGACATCGCGCTTCTTTCGGACCCATATCGCATCCCCCCCAATAACGGGAACTGGGTTGCGGATAAGGCCAAGAAAGCGGCGATCTGTACGACCGGTCGGTACCCGGTCCAGGAGATAATCTCCACGACGTGCGAGGGCTTCGCGATCGCAAAGATCGGCGGAGTCTACTACTGCAGCTGCTATGCCCCACCTAGGTGGCCGATAGGTCAGTTCTCGTCCATGCTAGATTCGCTGTCAAGCGCTCTAGCTGGACTGAGCCCCTTGGTCATCGGTGGGGACTTTAACGCGTGGGCGGTCGAGTGGGGCAGTCGCTCTACGAACGAGAGAGGTTGGGCTCTACTCGAAGCTATGGCGGGATTGAACGTTGAGATCGCGAATGTCGGCAGTGTAAGCACTTTTAGCAGAAACGGTGCGGAGTCCATCATTGATGTGACCTTCTGGAGCCCAGGGCTTAACCCTAGCTCAGACTGGAGAGTTGATAACGGGTACACGCATAGTGATCACCTGGCGATTCGATACAGTATCGAACAGGGCGGTAGACGGCAGCAGTCGAGGATAAGCGACACTCACCGAGGATGGCTAACCTCGAGTTTCGATAAGCCGGCATTTGTGGAGCGGATGCTCATGGAGCAGAATACAGACTACTTGTCTAGCGACGGTCTAGTTGGTACCTTGAGACGAGCGTGTGACGCGGCAATGCCGAGGCGATCCATACCCAGGAATGGACGAAGACCGGTGTACTGGTGGTGTCAAGAAATCGCGGAGCTCCGTGCATCTTGCCACAGGGCAAGGAGAAGGATGCAGAGAGCCCGGACCGACGAGTCGAGAGCGGAACGAGAGGCGGCATACAGGGCGGCAAAGTTGTCACTGAACAAAGAGATCAAGGCGCGTAAGCGGGCGTGCTTCAACGATCTCTGTCAGACGGCCAACACAACCCCCTGGGGTGATGCGTACCGCGTAGTCATGTGCAAAACGAAAGGCACATCTGCACCACCGGAACGCTCTCCCGCGATGCTGCAGAGGATCGTGGAAACGTTGTTCCCGCACCACGAGGTGAGACCATGGGCACCCACACCACAAGACCATCCTGGTCCGAGTGAGGTTCCCCCAGTGACGAATGAGGAGTTAGCCGCAATTGCGAAATCACTTAAGCTGAACAAGGCCCCGGGCCCGGATGGCATTCCGACGGTGGCTATCAAAGCGGCCATCGAGGCTAGCCCTGACATGATCAGATCGGCTATGCAGAGATGCTTGGATAGAGGCGAGTTTCCGGAGAGGTGGAAAAGGCAAAAGTTGGTTCTACTGCCCAAGCACGGGAAGCCACCAGGCGACCCGTCGGCTTATAGACCAATTTGCCTCCTGGACACGGCCGGGAAACTCCTGGAGCGGATCATTCTGTCAAGGTTATTGGTCTATACCGAGAGGTCGGACAACGCGGGGCTATCAGACAGCCAGTACGGGTTTCGCAAAGGTAGATCGACAGTGGATGCCATTAGGTCGGTGACTGGATTGGCCGAAATTGCGCTGCAGAAAAAGAGGAGAGGCATACGGTACTGCGCGATCGTAACGCTAGACGTTAGAAACGCCTTCAATAGTGTAAGCTGGGCCGCCATAGAGAGCGCCATATCTCGCTTAGGGGTCCCGGCTGGCCTAAGGCGTATTCTGGGTAGTTACTTCCAGAACAGGGTGCTGATTTACGACACCGAGGAAGGCCAAAAACAGTACAATGTCACTGCAGGTGTACCGCAAGGATCCATCTTGGGTCCGGTACTGTGGAACGCGGCATATGATGGAGTACTGAGGCTAGCACTACCACCGGGAGTAAAGTTGGTTGGCTTCGCCGACGACATTACCCTGGTGGTATACGGTGAGTCGCTCGAAGAGGTGGAATTGACGGCAGCGCATGCGATTGACATAGTGGAGGGCTGGATGAGGTCGAGGCAACTGACACTCGCACACCACAAGACAGAGGTGGTGGTGGTGAACAACCGCCAGTCTGCACAGCAGGCAGTGGTCACCACGGGCGGGTGCTCGATCGAGTCCTGTCGCTCACTGAAGCTCCTTGGAGTCATGGTCGACGACAAGTTGAGCTTCAGTAGTCATGTCGAGTATGCTTGTAAGAGGGCGAGTGTAGCGGTTATGGCATTGTCTAGGATGATGTCAAACAGTTCGGCAGTTGTCTCGAGTAAGCGGAAGCTGCTCGCGTCAGTCGCGGTGTCCATACTACGGTATGGCGCCGCCGCATGGTCGAACGCGCTCAAGCTGCAGAGGAATGTTGACCGACTGGAGAGTGTACATAGGCTGATGTGCCTCAGGGTGGCCAGTGCATACCGGACTGTCTCGAAAGACGCGGTATGCGTGTTAGCGGGCATGATGCCGATAGCACTGGTGTTGGCCGAGGATGTTGAGTGCTACGATGAAAGAGGTACGAGAGGCGCGCGACGAAACGCCAGAACTTCGTCTATGGTGAAATGGCAAAGAGTCTGGGACTCTTCAACAAAGGGTAGGTGGACACACAGGCTCATACCGAGCGTGTCCCGGTGGACGTGTAGACCCCATGGCGAAGTGAACTTTCACCTGACACAATTTCTGTCGGGCCATGGGTGCTTTAGGTGGTACCTGCACAGGTTCGGGCATGCAAACTCACCCTCATGCCCGGAGTGTGCAAACAGGGCGGAGACGGCGGAACATGTACTCTTCGAGTGCCCGCGTTTTGCGGAGCAGAGGTCGAGCATGTTAGAGGTATGCGGCAGGGATACTACTCCCGATAACATTATTGAGAGGATGTGTACGGGGGTGGACGAGTGGAATGTCGTGTCGAACACGGTATCCACAATCGTGCTCCACCTCCAAAGGAAATGGCGGGCCGACCAACAGTTAGTCGAGTTGGCCCCCTAGAGATATGCCGAGTGTGATGGCTGACAGATGAGCGAGAGTGCGAAAGCACAGTCCCCCCCCTCCTCTACGAAGTAATCCCTAACGGGCGTGCCGCGGAGCAAGGTCAGGTAGTGCAGAATGTGGTTTTCCTACGGTGTTGCTAACCAACAGGTTTCCTCATTCTATAAAAAAAAAAAAAAAAAAAAAAAAAAGACTGCATGAAACTTAACACTAGACAATGGACACATGGAGCATGCACCAGTGGATACGAAGAAGAATCTATCCTCACGAAAAGTTTCAACGCCCGGAGCTGGAATCAAACTCTCACCCCATAACACGGTGCATTTAGATGCTTGATGACCCTAACCGCACGGTTAAAAAGCTTCGCTTAAATCAAAAGCTTTTTCAATACTCTTGATAACATGTTAGATCTATGAGTCAGTTAAATACATTTAGTTGATTTTTGACACAACTACGGGCGAATCTTAAGTTTCATTATATTATTTTGTTTTTTTTTTATATTTTTTGTGTTATTTTGTTTTGTTGTTTTCAGCAATCATATTAACTTTTTAGAATGTTTAAAATTAACTGCTATAGCATACTGGGAATCAAAATCGGACTTTAAGTTCATTTCTGATACCTTTATGTTGTACAGAAGCTTCTTGTAAACTCTTCGTGATATCACATGAATTTGAATGGCTAAATAAAGATGAACTAGTTTTTAATTGAAAATTTCCGGTATCAGTTTTGAAATAATTATAATTTCAGAATCGTTAGGGTCTGAAACAATTTGGGCATTTTATTATCTTTTCTTCCTCGGGTACGGTGATGCGCTGTAACTGCATCGTTCGCCCATTCGATTGTTTCCATAATTTAGTAAGCACCTCCACAATCTAGTTCATGTCACATTAACAAGAAATTGATACCCCTAGAGGTGTACGTACATATCATATGCCTCGCAAGCGGAAAATTAAAATGCGCTTCAAAATCAACAACAATTAGTCAACGTCGCGTCGATCGCTGCGGTCGAGGCAGGTGACCACGACCAGTGACCACCACTAACCATTGTCATTTCCACTTGACCCTGCCCTAGCCGCTGCAGCTTGGAGTTGTTCAGAGTTGGTGTCAATTTTGCACCATGACACCATGTTTTTTCTTTCAATAGAGGAACTAGGTACGAACACGACGTATCTCTAGTGGGTCGCTTTGAGTTGAGTTCAGTTCAGACGGTAAGGTGCAACACCTCCGAGTCTGAGCACCGACCGTAAGCTTGGGAAAATTGAGGGCACATAATAATTAACGAGCCTCTGGGGTCGACCAGATGTGATGGGCTGTTCAGGAGGTGCCAGCAGTAGGCTAATGACTGGTTTTGCCCTGAATGATCTCACTGGTGCAGGTATTGTGCTGAAACTTCCATAGAAAATTCATATTTTAATTGTTATGCTCAGTAATTTTGGTTACGGATTCTATGTGAAAAAAGTATTCAATAAAATGTAAAGATTTTTTTTATTAAAATTAATCTACTTTCTACTATAAACTTGAGCTCCAGATGCAAGACAATAAAATTCTAATAAGTACTCACATTCACCATTTGAGATTTATATTCTGAGTTACCTGCAATGAGAAAAAAAAAATATCTGTAGATATTGGCATGAATCGTTTTAGTAATCTTTATAATTCAATTTGTAGGATTAGTTATTTATATACATCAGTTATTCAAATTTCACTTTATCATCCAAAGATATTGCACCCATATTGCCCATGCCAGAACCCAAGCGTTGAACGCGCAAGATTGCAGAAATGTGGGAACTTTTGAGTGATCACCATTTTGAATGTCTTCTGCAAAGGGCTCTCACAGATCATCTTCCGTCGTCTGTCACCTAAAACGAATGAGTTCGTTTTTACGAAGTTATCAAGCCGGCATCATCGACGGCCGGTCGACAACGGACAATGTCTACACTGTACGGCAAAACCTCCAGAAATGCAGTGGATATCAGGTACCAACGCAACACCTGTTCAGTTCATCGACTTCAAGGCGGCATACGACAGTATCGACCGCACAGAGCTATGGGAAGTCATGAATGAGAACGACTTTCCTGGTGGCTGACCAGACTGGCTAAAGCAATGATATGCAAAACTGTGTTAACTTTTGGATGAACTTTCTAATTTATTTGGATCTCGCCGGGGACTGCAGTTTTCAAGCTAAGAATGTTAAGGATGATCTTCAAGGTATGCATTAGAACATAGGTTCCCAAACTTTCAGGTCGCGCGACCCCCTTTTGCCAGCAGACGTAGTTTTCTCGACCCCCCATAGAAATTCCCTCATTTGTTATCTGTTACAGTAAAAAGAATTTCTGTCCCTCGCGACCCCCTGGATGAAGGCTGGCGACCCTCCTGGGGGGTCGCGACCCACAGTTTGAGAATCCATGCAATAGAACGATGTAATTTTTGTTTACATATTTTGTGCCGTGATTACTACCGAGAATTTTGTGTGAACCGTGCATGTATAAATATAACACAATAAGGTTAGTTAGGATCAGGCTCCACAACCCTATGAGTAGATCACCATCATCCACCCACCGCAGTTCCAAAACCCACCGCCAGAAGGACGATTATCATTCTTGGGAGGCCATGAGGTGCGGCGTTTGCTCACAAGCACGTTTGCTTCACAAGCAGATGGTCATGGGTTCGATCCCAGCCCCGGAACTTTCGTCAGTTGCTCTTTCCCTCTGAGAGCATCTGACACTGACCCTCTTCTGAGCCCATGGCTCAAATGGACCCGGTTACTTGGATATCGGCAAACAGCAACCCATAATGGACCCCCAATTGGACCGGAAACAGGAACAACCAACTACCACACATCAACATCCTCGTGCTCATCATTCTACCATGATAGGGTAGAAAGTGGAAGCAGCGCAACGGCAACCAGTTCGATATAGTACAATTAGAATAGAATACATTTAGGGGCTGTACAAAGTGTATGTACAGGTTCCAATTGGAATCGCTCACGCAGTGCCCTAGTGGACGATATAGCTGTATATTAGGTTAAGTGATTGAAGAATAAAAAAACGACAGTTTAAAATAGTTAGAGACTAGTTGAAGAAAGAAGTGAAGGAAGTCAAGAGAGGTAAGAATGGAAAAGAAGCTTTGTGAAGTGGACATCAAAACTTCGCCGTTTTTGAGTTTGAATCTTCTACAGCGTTCAACGGGTTTTCCTCTTTTTAATGCGGGAATTTCATGTCCTCGAGTAACGTGTAGTGAACGTGCCGACCTTGAGACCACTAAGTCGGAGAGTCTCTGTGGTACTCGCGGCTGACCTGTCCAATACTTACAACGATGTTTGGCGGTAAAGGACGAACGACGAGATCACTGCTGTCTAGGTCGGCGAACCCAGCATACACACCAAATCTGGAAGGATACGATGAACAGGATGTCGTACAAGAATGCCGGAGGCAACTCTGCATAGTTGGTGTTCGCAAAGGTTTGACATAAGAGAAAATCGAAATTCGTGCCTCGTCATAAAAAGAGGAAACTTTGAGCATACATTGAGTCATGTGATTTTAGCAAAGAAACTTAGTACGCAAGATGAGGTTTTGCTTCTGATGGTTTGGGCTGGGACCGAAGGGAGTTCAAAGAAGGAAGAGTTTACAGATAGCCCAAAAAAAGGGTACTCCAAGGAATATCGTAGGCATTTCAGGGGGTGTCAGGAGCAACCCCGCAAAGGATTATGGGGGTTTAAGGGGTGTATCAAGACAGACCAAAGGCGTTTTAAGGGTTTCATTGGTGTTACAGAGGTTTCAGGCCGCTTCAGAGGGTTCCTGGGACCTTTAAAGAGCGTCATAAGGTGTTTCCTGCGAATTTCAAGAGGATTCCTAAGGCGTATCAGGAAATTTCAAGGTCGTTCCCATGTGTTTCAGGTCTCGGGACAACGAATGATAACGTTGATCGCTCCTCGGCAGCAGGTGCTACCATCAACGATAACAATACCAAATCGTTGGATGTAAACACGGCCAACCCTTTTAGCTCTACGGTGGCTGGGCAAGCAATGGAGAATATTCCATAGTCTCCAAGTCAATAGAGATAGATATTCGGGATCGAAAGTTGAGGTGAATGGGCCACACTCTACGTAAAGGCGGACACGAAAACTGCCAGCAAGCGTTGGATTGGAACCCAGCTGAACATCGCAGCAGAGGCAGGCCCAGAAGTTCATGGCCACGCTGTCTCAACAAGATAATAAAAGAAGTTAACAGAGATTTGACCTGGCCACAGGTGATGGCGGGTATTCGCCCCAGGATGGAGATCTTTTAATTCGGCCCTCTGAACCACCATAGGTGCTCAAGACTGAAAGTTGTAAGTAAGGCAGGAACATCTTGAAATACTTTGGAGCTACCTGAAAAGACCCTAAAATTTCCCTGAAAACCCCTTGGAACCCTCTGAGACCTTCTTGAAAACTCTATGAAAATCAACTGAAATGCTCTAAAAGACCCCTGAAATACTTAAAACGGGACACTCTTAAACACATCTGCTACCCTTTGACACCCCCTGAAACCCTTTAAAACGCCTCCGAACACGCCTTGAAACCCACTGAAAGGTCCCTTAGGCTCTCTTAGACGCTTTTGACACTCGCGGGACACTCTGAAATGACCCTATAAGAACCCCTATAATTTTCTGAGACTTCTGAAATGTCACTGTAAAACACCCTGGCATCATTTGGGACCCCCTCTGAAATTTCCCTGAAAATCACCTGAAATCCTCTGCAAAACCTGCAAACGCCTCTGAAAATCCCCTGAATTCCTTTAGTCCCTTAAAATCCCTTGAAAACCCCATGAAACTCCGTGAAACGTCACTGAGAGTCCATGAAACGCTTTTGAGAACTCCCTGAAGCCGTTTGTGTCACCATGGGTTATCTAGGTAATTGAAACAATTCTGGAATTGATTTTTTATGATCCACAGTATCTACCGACATTTCTGTTCACTCTGTTCAAGAAATTCATTCCTGTAGATCTTGAAGGCCTTTACTCCAGAAAAAGGTTTGGATGACCTAGATCACCAAGTGAATGTTGAAAACTTGTTAATTGTATTTTGAGACTCTAACAGAAGCAAATTCTATATTCTGCGAGCATTTGTTAAAGTGAAAACGCGCTAAGATGTTCAGTCAGATATTGCGTGCCAAAATATCATGAAAGACCATCTATTTAGTAGAGACGGTCTTCGTGGAGAGGTCCAGTAGAGACTGGACCACGTGGCGGTAGACGTGGGAATTCCCACTGGAATCTCTTGGAGATTCCCTCTGGAAGATCGCGGAGATTCCCTCTGGAATCTGGTGTAAATCGTCTCTGGAATCTCGCGGAGATTCCCTCTGGTATTTCGCGGAGATCCTCTCTGGGATCTCGCGGATGTTCCCTCTGGGATCTTGCGGAGATTCCCTCTGGAATCTCGTAGAGGTTCCCTCTGGCACCTCCTGGAGATTTCCTCTGAAATCTCGCGTAGAACTCTTCTGGAATCTCGTGCAGATTCTCTCTGGAATTTCGCGGAGAACTCATCTGGAATCTCGTTGGGGCTTCCTCTGGAACCTCGTGGAGATTCCCTCTGGAACCTCGTGGAGATTTTCTCTGGCATCTTGTGAAGATTCTCTCTTGAGTCTTGTGGAGATTCCCTCTGGAATCTCGTGAAGAACTCTTCTGGAATATAGTTGAGATTCCTTCTGAAAGTTCGTGGAGATTCACTCTGAAATCTCGTGCAGATCCCCTCCGAAATTTCGCGGAGAACTCATCTGGGATTTCGTGGAGATTACATCTTGTGGAGATTTTCTGTGGCATGTCACGGAGATTTTATCTGGAATCTCGTGGAAATTATCTCTGGAATCTTGTGGAGATTCCCTCAGGAACCGACACCGTTGGTGAGCTGTACGCTTGGTCAGCTTACCGAGACTACCAGTGCAGTTTGACTTTCCATGCTGTTCTTTGGGGCAGCGGGTACGCATCCCGACTTGGACCTTCGCTTCAACACGTTTGGTGCGGCAGGCATAGGATATAGGCCGTACTACTTAACCCTCGAGTGATCCCGCTGTTGTATTTTGTACAAAACGTTGACAAAATCTCGCTTTTTGTACTCAGCATTAAAGTGGTGCTCACGGTGATGACCAACCGCGCGAGTTACAGAAGGCTAAGGATACCTCACCAGTTCCGATCTGGGAAACGTCTGAGGAGTCCTTGGCTACCGGTGCATACAGCTGGGCATCGATTTCTTTAGAACTTTTCGTATACATCTGTTCTAAGATGTCGTAGCCGATCCAACGATTATAGTTGAGAAAGGACTTCCGGTACGCTAGGGCCCCGACTATCAAGGTAACCAGTGATACAGTTATGGGTGGCTGAATGACGGAGTCGACACGGCCGTTTGCGTTGAGACATGACTTCCGGTACACCGGAGGCTCGACGGCCCGAGTATTCAGTGCTTTTCTGTTTTACGACTTCAGGCGAGTTTGTACAAGAAGAAGGGACTCAACAAATGTCACACACTCAGCTAATTGCATTCAAGAGTATCGACCGATAACCTTCCGAATGTACCCTCGATTAACCTCTCGTCAACCACCGAGTAATGACGGTGCATGTACGCAAAACCATACACAACTTTCTCCCATTGCAATTTGTCAAAGACCCCATCGCGAAATAGCCACACTAAATATGCCAGTTTCCTTCGCTCATCAGTGGCCAATCATCCGTATAATTGACCATCAACATTTATAATTCCTCATACGATCGCGCGAGCGCGCGCGCGTGGTCTTCCCAAGCTCATATGTGGCGGCGGTGTTCGGTATGGTGTCCGATGCCGCCGACCCGATTCGATCCAATGATGTACCCGCGCTTGATGACCCCGATCTTGATCGGTTGCCTATAAAACATTATCGTATGCGCATGGGAGAACTTCCCGCGCCGTAATCGATACGTAAGCTGGATGCCACTACACACGGTAGAAGAACCCGACGACGATCATCCACTGATGATGCCGATCATTATCAATCGATTGATGTCGCTTTCGCTTTCGGTAGTTCCATCGGCTCAGGTTCCGAAAACAAAAAAAAAAAAAAACGGTCAGAAGCAAAACCTGCCCGCCCGGATCGTTTATACTCATCGGCGCTTTCTTTCGTTTGGGAATGGATTTGCCTATTTTTTTTTTCGCTCGGACGTGAAGAATGAGCTACGGACCATAGGTGTAAGGAGGATGCGGACCAATGAAGAACAACCTTGATACACTTTGAATATCTCGTTACGAATGTGGCACGTGTTGAAATACTGTTACGTTCTTGTGATACTTTGTAGCCTCAATTTCTATGGATTTCTATGGAAATTCTCTCCTTAATAACCCCAAGATTTTTATCCAGAATTCAGCCGGAATGACCTTCGAGAGTACATAATAACATCCTTCGGTAAGACTTGAGAAGGTCTACAGTTGTATTGTTGTATTGGATATTTTTCCGGAAGTTACCGAAAATTCTATGTAAGGACCCCCTGGAAATTCACCTCGAGGAATGGTTGATAACAAGAAATTTCCTGACTTATCTCGGTCCGTGGAAAATTCAAGTAAGGAATCCTTTTTTTTTTTTTTTCTAAAACGTGGTACATATTAGCTGAGATAGAACGTCAAATCTGTGTCGTGGAAATTTCTCGCCCATTGCGGTCCAGTAAAAAATGCTCCGAGCTAAAATTATTTGAGCGATTCCATTTGAGGTCCATACCCTGCTTTACTTTGGAATTTCTGCTGGAATTCCTTCCAAAGTGTTTTAGGGAATTCTTTCCGGATCTTATCTGAAAATTCTCCGAGAATTCTTTCCGAAGTTCCTCTATGAATGTCTGCAGAAGTTTGTTCTAGAATTCCTCCAAGAATTCCTTTCGAAGTTCCTCGGAGAATCTTTCTCAAATATTTCTGGATCTTTTCTCAAAGTTATTCTAGGAATTCCTTCTGAAGCTCCTGCGGGAGTTTCTTCCGAATTTTCTTCGGAATTTCCGTTCAGATTTTCTGCGCATTTGTATATACTTCTGGAGTTTCTCTTGAAATTTCTCTCAGAGTTTTTCCAGAAATTTTTCAGAGTTCCACCGGAAAATTTAACCCAAATTTGTTCAGGCTACTCCGGTTTTTCAAGAAAATTTCTCCGGAGCACATCCTTGCGGAGTTCGTCAGAGAATTCTTTCTGAAATTCATCTGTGATTTTTTCTCAAATTTCTGACGCATTTCTTCCTAGAATTCTTTCCCGAACTCCTGCAGAATTTTTAAACTTAGTTCTTACAGGCAGTGCCGGATTTAGACTTCGGGGGGCCCGGGCAAACCCTATCAAATGGGCCCCAAAAACCAAATTTTCCTATTTTTGAAATTTTTACTGTTTTTTTTTCTTTTTTGGCGGTTAGAACAAACCTCATTCATACAATTGTTTGTTTATTTAAAAAAAATATTTCATATTCGTTTGTTATTATTTTTTTATACAGTACATTTGTATTTTTCAAATGTTCAGGTCGAATATGTCTTCTGAATATGGCTTCTGATGTCCATAAAAAGTGAACGTTTTGCAGTGCCATCCCCAAAATTTCCGACAGATGGCAAACGATTCGAACATTAATTTTGATTTATGGCTTAACTGCCAAGATGCTGCTGGAACCTTCAGTTTTATTGCGTAAATGGCATTTTGTTCAGTTAGTACATGTATTTTAAAATTTCATCCAAATTCATAACATTTATGCAAGTTTTAAATCTTTGCTTTCAGTTCTAGATCTGAAATAAAAGAATATGGAACAACTTTACTTGGGTTTCTAGAACTCTATGAGTATTTCAAGATTCAAATTGAACAAAGATAGGCAACGGTAACAATATATCTCAAAAATGTTGGTAAAACTCAAAATATAGATATGTTAAACCATTGTTTCGAGATGTTTTTGGAGGCTGGGTTTCTGTTCCTAATTCCCAAACGTGTCCAACAGTCTTCATCATCTCTTTCCCATGATTACAGTGAACTGAATGAAGATGGGTTTTGAGCAGTTGTTTTCAGAATTTAAATTTCACGCACTATGTTTAGATACACTTTTGTCCAGCAATTTGAAGCCACGAAGAACTGTTTCTATTCGATAAGAACTTTCAAAATCTTTTTAAAGAAAATCGAGTACACAAAAGTTAAGAGAAAACATCGTGCTAGGGAATCGCGCCACTTGGGCGGTGGCTTCTATATTCGTCTGTTTTCCACATTAACTCAGTCAAATTTGAAAAAATTGACACAACTTTAGGAATGTGGTGAGATAGGTATAGTATCTACCCGTGTACAACATTTCAAGTCAATTGGTTCAAAATTGACTGAGTTATAGTGGAAAACAGACGAATATAGAAGCCACTGCCCAAGTGGCGCGATACCCTATGTAAATATTGAATACTGAACACAAAAGTTATCATTTTTTATTTGGGTTTATTCTCAAGTGAAAAGATATATAAATGACTAGAAATATGGAGTCTAGAAATCATAAAGGAATCCAATTATGACTGTAATAGGATATGTATAAAATATGAATGCCTATTTTAATACATTTTATATGGTTTCGTTGAAAAATATTATGATGCTTCGGGATTCTTGGGGGCCCCACTAATCGGGGGGCCTGGGGCACTTGCCCCCTTTGCCCCCCCCCCTTAAATCCGGGCCTGCTTACAGGAACGACTTCTGAAACTCCTCCGGGAACTACTGCCGGATTTTTCCCTAAACTCCCATCAAGTTTTATTCGAGAAATTATTTTCGGACGACAAACAGACGTCTCACTCTACTCACTTCCCATCGTTTCCCTTTTTAACGGATTGTTCAAATATTCCGTAGTTCGCAAATCGCTCGCTCATGGGGCTCGCATCGTTTTTGCTTCTGTTTGACGTTTGCTCACTATCGCCATCTAGTCAGTGGGTTTGCGAACCACAGCGTAATTAGCATTGGGCGATTATGTTGTTGTGACGATGATTCTTATCGCATTTTGTTTCAAGTGATACGTCTGTTTGTCCGTGTTTGAAGCATTTGTAAGCATTTGAGAGATTAATTTGTGAAAAAATACCACTTGTTTTGGTGGTATTCAAGCCTACACTACGGAACGCAAGTCCGGCGCTTTAACCAACAACTATCAACGCAGAATAGTAATTTGTTCTGTGGTGCAGGGGGTTAAAGCATCGAACTAGCGATACGCAGGCCTGGGTTCGAATGCCACCAAAACAAGTGATATTTTTTTTCACAAATTAATCTCTCAATTTATCAAATAGGCGAACTTTGCTTTCAAATGCTTCAAGTTTTTTACGGTTATTTCAGACATACAGGCCGACTGGTACAGCCGGAAAAGAGCTGAATCAATGTCAACAGGTTCTCCGGGAACTCCTTCCAGAATTATTTTCGGATTTCCACTTGATATTCCCCCACGGGCTCCTCCGGAAAATGCATCCGAAGTTTCTGTAGGTAGCCTCTCAAGGAGCTACCTCAGGAATTTATTTCGAAGATTCTCTAGGAAATCCTTGTACTCTTCTGTAGCTTAGCATAGTTTCTTCGGAATTTTTTTCCACATTTCATTCGATTATCTCCCGTAATTCAGCAAGTGCTGCTCCAAAGAAATATTCAGAAGTTCCTTCTGCAGTCCTTTGGGAATTTCTTCCAGAGTTTTTGCAAGAAATATCATTAAGTAGTTTTTTCGAGAACTTCCCTGCGTCTTTGAGTTTCGCCGAAAATTCCCAGCAGGTCACTTTTGAAAATTATTCTCCGAGTTTATGGTCTTTTGGGTGTTTTATACAGACCGTTACGCGTATAAATGTTAAACACCAAATCAGCCTTTCCGGGAGTTCCTACCGGAATTTAAAAGAAATATGCCACAATAATAATTAGGCGACGGTAATAAAAAAAAGTAACATTAATAATAACTTCCAGAGTTTCTCTAGGAAATGATGTTTCTCTGGGAATTCTTTTCGAGGTTCTTCCAGGCATTCTTTGTGGGGTTTCTACAGGAGTTATTTCCAGAGTTTCTTCCGTAAATTCCTTGTTATCGTCCCTTAAGTTAAGGATATATTTTTTTTTGCTAAATTGTATCAGCTATGCTCAAAAAAGATACATAGTGGAGAAGCTAGCACATAAATTTGTACATAAATTTTAAAATCAAATTTCCATAATAATTTTTAGATTAAATTCTGTTGAACAAATTTCCAAATTTAGATGTGTTTTTAGGTTTACGAAAGAGCTTACGGAGAAACTCCAGGAAACATTTAACACAGTATATCTTGGAGTAATTTATACAGAAACTTCTGGCAAATTCCCAGATTAAACATACGGAGTAATCCCAAAAAATACGGGAGGAAAAAACACTTCTTCGAGAGTTAGAAAGTTTTCATGAAGAAACCTTTGAAAATTTCTGATGGACTTTTCGGGATAGCCCTGGAAAATTGCTCAAATCCTGAAGAAAACCACCAAGGATGAAACTTCTGAAGGTATAGAGGAACATTTAGAGGAATTATCCAAAGACTTCTGTAGAAATCTCAACAAAGCAACCTCTAGAAGAAAGAACTCTTCGAGGAATCCCAGGAGAAAGGCTCATGAGGGCATTTAAAGGTCACAAACCCCTGGAGGAACTTCCGCTGGGATTCTCTTGGAGCAATTTCAACGAAGCAAGAATTATTCGAAAAAAACTGAGAAGAAATCATCGAAGAGTCCCAGGGAAGTCACTCATGAAAAAATCCCGCCCAGTGAAGGAACGCATGAACGAGAAGAAACTTCTGGAAAAGAACTCCTGAAGAAATTACATAGGAGAGACTCTTCGAGAGATGCCAGCGAAGCTGTACTTGGGCATCTTGTAAATCTTGGAGGAATCTCCTTGATGAATTCCAGCGAAAAAACCTCTGAAGGAAACCCACAGGAAAAATCCTAGAATAATATCAGATAAGGAATTTCTGGAGGAATTTCCTTGAGATTCCCAGAAGAGTTCATTGCGGAATTTCCTAAGAATACCTGGAATCTTCTGGAGGAAGTCCTAAAGGAAGTTCCGAAGAACCTCCTGGAGTTAAAGGAACTCCATAAACAATTCCAACAGGAACTTTTGGTAAAACTTTCGAAGAAACTCCTGGTTAAATCCCGGGAAATCTCGTGTAGGGATTTTAGGGAAAACTCCTTAGTTTTTCCGTTGGAAACTCCGTTGGAACTCCTTGAGGAATCTCCATGCATATTAACTTTCGGTGGATCTTGCGTATTAACTCTTGGAGGGATTCCGGTAGGATCTCCTTGAAGAATTCGCGTGGATTTCTTGAAAAATTTCCGTATTCATTCCTGGAGATGTTTCCAATGCCCTCCTCGAGGACTTCCCATTGAAAATCCTGGGAAGATTCTCGTACTAACTATTGTGAGAATTCTCGTAGGATCATATGCATGAACTCCCGTAGGATCTCTTAGAAGAGCTCTTGTATATAACCCTCGAGTAATTCCTGTAGGGGTGACGGAAAGAACTCCTGGAGTATTTCGCCTTAGGAACTCCTGAAGGAATTTCCGTATTAACTCCTCGAGAAATTCGCAAAGAAGCTCTTGGAGAGTTTCTCGTATCAACTGCTCGAGGAATCCCTATAGAAGCTCCTGGAGGGACTCCTAAAGCAACGTCTGCAGGAGCTTCAGGGGAGATTTCAGTAGGAATTCCTGTAGAAATTCCAGTGTGAATTCCTAGAGAAATTCCCGTAGTAATTTCTGGATGAATCTTCGTAGAAACTTCTGGGGAAATTTCTGTAGTAACTTCTAGAGGAATGCACGTAGTAGCACCTGAAGGAATTCCCTAAGGACCTCCTGGTAGAATTCTCGTATGAACTCCTGCAAAAGCTCCCCAATGAACTCGATAAATTCCCGAGGAAACTACTTCAGGAATGTCAGTACAGGTCGGACTCGATTATCCGGAGTCAGGTTCTGATGCTTCCCAAACATGTATCTTGAACACGGAATGATGTAATAATTTGACATTTTATTATGCCAACTTTGATTACCATTCAGATAAAATTTCAACTGTCTATACAGCATTCCGTTAGCCACATATCATATCCTCCCAATCAAGCTGAGTTATATGCCCAAAGTTCAGGAAATTCGGCCCACAAAAACCCCCCATGACGAAGAGAACAAACCTGCCGATAATACCCATCGTCACCCTATATTTATATAACATTCACAAAATATAAAACTTCTGCAGATACTTTTTTAAAAACGTTTTTTAGAGATAATTTTCTTCAAGGATATACCTTCAGAAATTCATCCACAGATTCCTTTAAAAATTTTTCTAGGGGATAATGCTCCTATTTCTCAATACTTATTTCACTAGCTTTTTCCCTGGGTTTCTCATGGAAAACCTTCAATGAATTTTTAAAGAAATTTTCCGATGTTCCTGCAAAAAAATCTTTGAAGGTTACGGATTACGATTAGGGATGTGCCATGGATTCCCATAGAAACTTATGGAGAGATTCCTTTAGAAATCCCTCCAACGATTCCTTCATAAATGTCTCTGAGAATTCCTTAAGAAATTCTTCTAGATTTTTTTAAAGGAGATTATCTTAAGAATATTTTAGAAATTCGACCAGTTTCCTTCATAAAGTCTTCTACTGATATCTTTAGATAGAAGGAATCTCTCATGTCGTGTAGCGGACAGGAGATTTTGTAGATATTTTGTAAATAAGTCTGTAAATATTTAAAATAAGATAGATTGTAAGAGAATACAATCTGTCTCAGATAATTCAAATTTGTAAATATCCCTTAGCTTAGGCAAACGAACAGCATTCATTAACAAACGCTTCCCGAGGTCGAGGCCATTTGTTTTCTGGATAAGGTGGGAAAGGGAAAGCAGCACGACTATCGGTCAAGTTATCCACATAGCGGTGTAGTCACGATTGAACACGAAGGGTTTCGGGAAATGACGTACTTCCGGGTACGTCCGAGATCATTCACTTTCCCTTATCTGAGGCTACCAAGACTCGATCATTTCGTCCGTGATAGCTCAAAGAGTTGGAAGTGTCCGCGTTTGCTTGTTAGTTTTTCGTGTGCCTAGAGTAGGTTTAATGTGATGTTAGATATAGTTAGATAGTTTAATTTCTGTGTTTCGTTCCATAGTAGGCCAAAAGTGTGCGTAGATAACTGTGTGCGATTGTTGAACGATAAGAAGCCTAAGGAAAGGTAAGAAATTGTGCTCGTAAGGTGCTCTTGGTGCCAGTGCTAAGCTCTTTGTCCCGCCAGTACGGGCATTCATCTTCAATCCGCAGATTCTCGCACCCAAACGTGACCGCTTCTCCCCAACGGACGAAAACACCCGGCGACCGTCAACCTGCCGGAAGCGGACGGATCCGTCACCAAATCGGTCCGAGAAGGCCCGGGGACCTTCAGGTGGACGAAGTCCACGAGCTGGTGCTCCAACTGACCAGCAGGGCATCAACCAAGTGCCAGAAACCGCCATCGCATAGCTACCGTCAACCGCCATTGCGATCACGCGGTGACGAGCCGATCAACGACAGCGCCTCAATCAACCAAGCCGCCGGTGAGTCAACGACCCGGCTTACAGGTCATCGACTGCTGAGGTTGAGTAAGCAGAATAGATCGGTGAGTCAATCAATTTCTTTTATTTGCGGAGTGCGGCGTCCGCTGAGGGCGCCGCGGAGGATCTTTTTTGCCAGTCAAAGACTGATGAGATGAAGTGCCATTAGAGCCAATCGACCCTTTTTGAACATCGAAATTCCTTTCGATAGCGTCTTGGGAGCCACCGTCTTCGGTTCCGTGAAAATGCGTGCGTGAGCCGTCTTCGCCACCACAGCAAAAAAGTTTGTCACAGGAGCGCAGACAAATACGAAGCTGAGCTTCCAACAAGTGACGTCACGTAGAGAGTAGAGCACTGAGCACTAGGTTAGGAGATAGGGAGTGGCTAAAATCGCACACAAGCTAGGAAGATGGAAATAGAGAACGAACACAAACACGCACACTATGAGTAAAGATTATAATAAACTTGTATGTTACCCTAGTAATTAAGCCCATATAAAGCGTTTCGTTTCGTTAAAACCCCAAATAAATATGTGTCCTGAGTTTCCTTCCTAGAAATTTGATTGTTTAATTGTATTTTAACATCACTGCGCGTTTGTTGTAGCTTCGTTTCCCGTCCTCCACATGTCGAGTTTGATTGGGTTATCTTATGAGTGTCTTCCAGCTCAGTGAGGGATCTGGTGGTGAGAAGAGAGAGTTCTGCCAGTGATGAGAACTTCTCTTTAGTGGGATCGTAGGGGTTCAGGTGAGATCTCTCACCGTCGTCTCTGAGTGTCGTCGTGATTGTGCTGTTATGTTGTGGTAATAGGGATTTCCCGTTTGGCCGTTTTAGATCGTAGCCAGCTGGATCGATCCATAAATCCTTTCCAGGAAATTAAATGGACTCGCCCTTAGGGAGTCTCATCCGGGCAATTTAAAATTGAGCTCGTGGTCTCCTTTCGAGGAGTGGCGCATAAGCCACGTGTTTTATGCTGGATCGCCCAGCAGCGGCTACAAATTGGCGCCCAACGTGGGGCTTTCGGAGTATTTGAGAATTTACTGAATATCTGAATGTATAGTATATGTTTCAAAATTTTGCTATATGTTATTTATGAGTAATTTTAGGTTCATGTATTGATAGTTTTCGAATGATTTAGTGTTTCTTTCGATATTTTTGAGTCTGTGGAAAGTTCTTTGAGTGTTAAAGTATTTTTTTGTGATTATTGAGAATTTAGGAGATATTGAGCTTTGGGAAAGATTGAATTTGTGTAGTGTGACATTATATTTTGTTGTAAAACTATTACGTTGAAAATTATCGTTGAATTTAAACTTCTTTTCTTATATATTCTTTTTTTTGTATTTATAATATTTTGTTAAAATGGCTCTTAGACTCCCTTATGCGGATCATTTGATAAATGAGGAAGTGGATTATGAGTTAACGATTCGGGGAAAAGGTGAAGAGACGAATAATGATGTTGAGGCGAAATATCGGATGTTAAGGTATTTGTTTAAGGAGGATGAAAAGGAAGGAAGGGTATATGAGTCGCCGTTTACTATTGACCAGGAGTACGATATAATTTGCTCTAGGGTTGGAGAGTTGAGGAATAAGTTGGCAAATGGTTTGGATGACAGAACGTTTTCTCGGTTGAAGCATTATTATGGCAGAGTCTATAGAATAATGACTAAGGATGCTGATTCTGAGCGGATGCGGAAAGAGTTACTGCAGGATATTCGGGTGGAGTTAAACAAATTCGAAGGTAGAAAGGAACAAGAGAAGCGACCAGACCCTTTCAACTTCGAAGGGGATGGAAAGTCCAGTAGGAATGGTACAAAACCAAAGGGACAGGTTGAGCCAAATTTGAATCAGGATTCGAGGACAGAGGCACCAGTAGAACCTAACGCACTACAGGTACAGCCTAGCGAGAGGGAGAGAGCTTTAGAAGCGCAGGTCAAGGAGTTACAACGGAAAGTGGAGATGCTTTTGAGTCAATCTGAGGGGGCCAAAGGTGGAAACGGAGAAAGTGGTTCGGAGAATGGAAACTTAGCAGGCAGATATGGAAGTAGCGAACGATATGCGGGATCTGAAAGCAGCGGTAAATACCCGAATCGACATGGGAAAACTGAGGCGACAACAAGGCAGTCCCCAAGCAGTCATAGCTCGAGGCAAAAAGATCTAGATAGGAACGTCGCTCTCGGAAATGAAGTGAATGACAGGGACAGACAAAAGCTTGAAAGGTGCGGTTACTATCAACAAGATGATAGGAATCCAGGAATATCAGATGATCGGGTTATGCAGAGGGAGAATCGTTTTTCCCAAGGAAACGAAAGAAATGGGAGTTGGGACAGGCAGCGTAATCGGTTAGATAGTTACAGGACCCGTGACGAGCGAGCGATGCGTCGAAGCGATGGAACTTTCTTCGTCGGGAACAGACAGCTTCAGCGGGAACGGGAACAAGAACAGTATAGAATGAGAGAACCGTGGAGAGATGATATAGCACACGATACAGAAGCGGATATGGGTAGAAACGAGTATCGGGATCAGCGAAGAAGTGAGAGGATGCGTAATGAACGGTGGGGAAATCCGTACGATGGAAACCAGTCCGACAGATCGTGGAGACAGCAGCGAGGCGGGTATAGAGAGGCCGATCAGCGTCGTTCGGGAGAGAATGCAACACGACATTGGAATCGTCGACCAGACGAGTCTCCGAGACCGTTCGCTGGGGGAGAACCGCAGATGGTATTCAGCTCGGATGAATTTTCGGAAGATGAGAGAAGGTGGAACAGGAGAGAACAGGAGCCGGTGCGTAACGTTAGAAGAATCAACGAAGCTGAGATTCGGGACGCAGACCGTAGGATGGAGAAGTGGCACGTGAGCTTCAGTGGCGATGCGCGAAGCAGGTCTCTAGAGGATTTCCTGCTAAAGGTTCGTCGGCTTGCGAAAATGGATAGGATCGCCGACGACGTCCTCATGCAGAGGATACACACCATTCTGCGAGGAGAGGCGTACGACTGGTACCTGTGTTACGCTGACGAGTTCAACGATTGGAAGCAGTTTGAGGAGAGGATCCGGTACATGTATGGTAACCCAAATAAGGATCAAGGGAATCGCCAGAAGATTTACGAAAGGAAGCAGAGTCGAAATGAAACTTTTCTAAGTTTTAAAATGGAAATTGAGCGGCTTAATAAACTTCTTAGCACTCCCTTAGATCCACAGCGAATCTTTGAAGTTATTTGGGATAACATGCGGCCCCATTACCGGTCGAAATTGGCCTGTAAAACTGTTGACAGTTTGCGTAAACTGGAGTACTACGCGTATAGAATCGATGCTAACGATCCGGTTTTTAGAAATGCTCGAGAGGGACCATCTAGAGCAAATGCAGTCCATAATATTGAGGTGGATCAAAAGGAGGACGAATCATATAGCTCAGAATCGGAATCGGAAAACGTGAATGCCATAGGGGGCAAGTTCGATAGAGACAGGAAATACAGGGATCAGCGGACAGGTGGTGTTAGTGGCAGAAGTCAGGAAGCAAAGAATCGGGAATCTTCCGGTTCGTCGCAACTACCGTTGTGCTGGAACTGCAGAAAAAACAATCATTTGTGGCGAAATTGTCCAGAAGAAAAAAGGCTGTTCTGCTATCTGTGTGGCGCGCAGGGTAAGACGGTAACAACGTGCGAAAACCACGCTGGAGATGGTAGAGCGCAGGCTAAGGAGAACTCGGGAAACTAAGTCAGGAATGCCAGGTAGGGAGCGACAGCATTCCGGTTTCGAGAGTTCCCATAGATGCAGATGTGACTCCGTTCGTAGATCCCTATCAGGACGTGTGTGAGGTAAAGATTCATACGGACATGTGCCCGCACGTGGCCGTCAAAATCTTCAATAAGGACTTCGACGCGCTGTTAGATTCAGGTGCGAGTGTAAGCGTCACGAGTTTGGCAGGTATAGCAGAGGAAAACGGCCTGACGGTGCACCAAAGTCCGATTAAGATTGTGACGGCGGATAAAACCGTGCATAGAAGTTTGGGGTATGTGAATTTACCGATGGAATTCCGCGGTATAACGAAGGTTATCCCTACATTGATTGTGCCACAGGTGGCTAGGAGCTTGATATTAGGTTACAATTTCTGGAAAACCTTCGGGATCCAACCAATGATCAAAGGAACGGATGGGTTCGAGCAGGTAGCAACGGTAGAGATCAGGCCCGACTCCAGTGCAATCGGCGGCCAGCCAGTTCTTCCGATTGAGACCTTGCCGATAATTAAAGTAGCCGATCCAGATGAAACGTTGGATATTCCGGCTCTGGAGTTGCCAGAACCTTCGACAGCAACCCCGGAGACCGTTGAAACCGAGCATGACCTAACGCAAGAACAGAGAAAGGAGTTGGCAGCAGCTATCAAGGCGTTTCCGTGTACAACGGAGAATCGACTGGGAAGGACGTCAGTGATCCAGCACGAGATCGTTTTGAATGAGGAGGCGAAACCGAGGCGTCAGCCGCTGTATCGGTGCTCACCGGCTATACAAGCAGAGATGGACGCGGAGCTTGAGCGGTATAAGCGGATGGATGCCATTGAGGAATGCGCCAGTGAGTGGGCTAGTGCACTAGTTCCCGTTCGGAAATCAAACGGAAAACTACGTATATGCCTAGATTCGCGCAGAATAAACGCACTCACCAAAAAGGACTCTTATCCAATGAGGAATATGGGAGAGATATTCCATCGTTTGGGTAAGGCGAAGTACTACTCGGTGGTGGATCTGAAAGATGCTTATTTTCAGATCCCTCTGAAGGAGGACTGCAGAGACTTCACGGCATTCAGGACACCCAAGGGCTTGTACCGTTTCAAGGTGTGTCCCTTTGGATTGACAAACGCACCCTTCACTATGTGTCGGCTTATGGATAAAGTCATAGGGTTCGACCTCGAACCCTATGTATTTGTATACTTAGACGACATTGTGATCGCCACAAAGTCGTTCAGTGAGCATGTCCGACTGTTACGCATCGTAGGGGAGAGGTTGGCTAAGGCAAATTTGACGATATCATTGGACAAAAGTCGGTTCTGTAGAAAGAAAGTGTCCTATCTGGGGTACTTACTCACCGATGAAGGAGTTTCGATAGACAACTCACGAATTGCTCCGATTTTAGACTACGCTCGACCGAAAAATGTTAAGGACGTGAGACGATTGTTGGGACTTGCTGGTTTCTATCAGCGTTTCATCGGAGATTACAGTCGAATAGTAGCGCCGATGTCAGATCTCCTGAAGAAATCAAAACAGAAGTTTGTCTGGACAGAGGCAGCGGAAACGGCATTTGGAGACTTGAAAGCGGCGTTGATAGCAGCTCCGATCCTTGGAAATCCAGATTTCAACCAGCCGTTCTGCATAGAGTCGGATGCGTCAGACCTTGCTGTAGGAGCCGCGCTGACCCAACAGCAAGAAGGCCAGTCTCGAGTAATCGCGTATTTTAGCAAAAAATTGAGTAGTACGCAGCGGAAGTACTCCAGCGTAGAGAAAGAGTGTCTTGGGGTGTTACTGGCAATTCAGCATTTCCGCCATTTCGTAGAGGGCACCCGTTTTCGCGTGATAACCGATGCGCGTAGTCTCTTATGGCTTTTCACGATCGGCGTAGAATCAGGCAATGCAAAACTGTTGAGGTGGGCCCTGAAGATACAGTCATATGACATTGAGCTGGAGTATAGGAAGGGCAAGAATAACATCGTGGCAGATTGCCTATCGCGATCGGTGGAGGCGTTACTGGCAGTGGGAACAGACGAGGAATACCAGAAACTAGCGTCTGAGATCGAAGATAATCCCACCGATTACTGCAATTTTCGTGTGGTTGATGGAGAGATCTTACGATACTGCAAATCGGCTGATACGATCGAGGACGGTCGTTTTAGATGGAAGAAATATCCTCCGAAAGCAGATAGGGTAGAAATCGTCCGGAAAATTCACGAGGAAGCGCATTTAGGTCCAGAAAAGACGCTAGCGGCAGTACGTCAAAGGTTTTGGTGGCCGAAAATGGGAGTTCAGGTCAAGCGACAGTGCCAAGCGTGTATGAGGTGCCAACAAAGCAAAGCGTCCAACCAGAACACAACGCCGCCAATGATGGATCAGAAGAAGGTCGTAGAGCACCCGTGGCAGTTCCTGGCCATGGATTACGTTGGCCCGCTACCATCATCGGGAAAAGGGAGATGCACCTGCTTGTTGGTAGTAACTGACCTTTTCAGCAAGTTTGTCATGGTGCAGCCATTCAGAGAAGCGACGGCTGAAACGCTGACTCAGTTCGTAGAGAATTCCATTTTTCTGCTGTTTGGAGTTCCGGAAGTGGTGTTAACCGACAACGGAACCCAGTTCACATCGAAGACGTTTGGAGACTTGCTAGATCGATACCACGTGTCGCACTGGAAGACTCCGAACTATCACCCTCAGGTGAATGACTCGGAAAGGGTGAACAGAGTAATCACCACTGCTATCCGTGCCACTATTAAGAACAACCACAAAGAGTGGGCGAACAATCTGCAGCGGATTGCGAACGCCATTCGAAACACGGTCCACAGTACGACAAAGTATTCTCCATATTTCCTTGTATTCGGAAGGAACCAAGTCTCCGATGGCAGGGAGTATCGGCAGATGCGCGATACGAATGCAGCTGACCATGCCGACCTTAAACCGGAGGAGAAGGAGAAGCTACTTCAAGAAGTGCGGGATAATCTGAAAGCTGCTTATCAGAAGCATTCGTCGTATTACAACTTGAGATCCAATGCCAATTGTCCAACTTATTCGGTAGGAGAATCGGTGTTGAAGAAGAACACCATACTTTCGGACAAAGGGAAGGGCGTGTCGGCTAAGCTGGCTCCAAAGTATATACCAGCGGTTGTCAAGCGAGTAGTTGGTAGTCATTGCTACGATTTAGAGGGTTTGGATGGAAAAAGACTTGGCATTTTCCATTGCAAGTTTCTCAAGAAGCTTGCCAAGCCAAACCCTCCATAATTTGACTGGAATTGTTTTCAAGCTATGTAACTGTCTTGGGCAGCAACGAAGAACCAGTGCTTTGCCTGGTCTCGCAAAAATACTTGAAGAGAGCTTCTTTTCCAGCTATGAACTCTTGGGTACGCCCCAAGAGTTACGATTACTCCGTTGAGCAGTGCTCCGGGTAACGAAAAAACTTAGTCGCCACTGCAAAGCTTAGCGCTGATCCTCGGATCAGCTGCTGCCCCTACAAAACCTTTCACTTACTAGGGGCATCCTTGAACTGTTCAACAGTTCAAGAAGAAGCTTTGTAGTGAGCTGAAGAAAGGTATTGGTTCATTCAAAGTAGATCCATTAAGTAGAAGAAGTTGTGCTATACGCGATCCCCTCGACCAGAAGTCAGAGAGAGCCCTGGAAGAATTCCCGGGCGATGATCTCGTAAACAGAAGCTCAGAGCCGTTGGGTGATGACGAGCAGTACCATTCATGGGAAGTCAAAATCGTGAGTCTGATGTTGGGGATTATTAGACGTTGATCGAAAATCAAGACTCAGAAGGTTCTCATTGAAGAAACCGATGTTGAGCAACCCGAGTCAATCGAGCGATAGCAACAACATCTTCAAAAAACGGCTCTATCTTGAAGGAATCAAAGTACTGCCCGAATGTGGGAAGGTTGAGGTCAAACCTCAAGGTCATTTAAAATATTCGTTTTAAATTGAGACGTGGGAGTTTCCCGAAATTTGTGAATAATATTAGTTTGTAGTTCACAAAGGTAGTCTTAGAATAAAATTAGTACTTAAATTAAATCCTTTATTTAAAAATGTAAATAAAACTTTCTTAAATTAGAAAAAAAAACTGTTCGCTGTCCATCCCTCGTTAGTGTCCGTCTCATCTCTCGTGTACCTAAAAATAGAAATAAAGCATTAAAATCAAATAAATAACTTGCTAAGGGTTGGAGCGATACTTCCCTAAAACTTGATACTTCTAGAACACCTCCATTCAGCCGGCCAAGGGTCTTCAAAGCAGGTCGTCCATCGATGCGTCGTTCCATCCTGTACAAATCCTGTGCGCCGTGCCTCCGTCATTCGTCCGAATCGCCTCCGTCGTCAACTCGATTTTCGTCGTTTACGAACCTAAATTACAAACAAACAAAGAAAATATGATTACTTACGGTTCATTAGTTACTTCCTTTAGTTTTTTCAATAGTTTGAGCCATTTCCCGTCCGTATTTTGCTGCAAAATTACCTAGAAACTTTCACAATTTTTCCGCACACTGCACTTTTTGATGTTTACCTTTTTACTTTGACGTTTCTCTGAGTAAGTGGGTGTTTCAGTATATGAGTGTCGTGAGTGTCCGAAGAGAATTTTCTCTGAGTGACGTAATAGAGTTGGTCTTGTGTATTTCTCATTTATTAATGTTTCGTGAGAGCCGGGATAGAGCATCGGCATTTGGAACATTTTTGAATGTTTGTTTGGGAGAATTGTAGGGAGAATTCACGTTTCATACACATCTATTGACGAGAGCCGGGGTGTACTCTGGTGTGTCAATACATGTTGTGTGTAGATGTTTGTTGTTGTATTGCGTTTTATCATACACAGAGGCGCAAATCCAAGTAACAGGCTTGGAGGGTTTCTGTGAGATGAAACAGTTGCGGAGAATTCAGATGCGGAGCGTAGTACCAGCGATGAGGATTGGTGTGCTTCGAATCTGGATGATCCTGTTTATTGATGTTATGTGCGGTTGTATCGGAGAGAGGCAGTTAATCGACAGCAAGGTTCGATGTTTGTTTCTCTCCATGTGTACCTGTTATATGTAAGTTTACGTTCATTGAGATGTTCGAGAAACGATCTCAATGGTGTGTTGTTATGGTTGGCTTCTGCTGAGACTGTGAGGTGTCTGCAGTAATGCCGTTTTAAGATTTGTTATGGTTTGAGAATTTGTTGGTGTCTGTACTCACACTTGCTCAGAGAACGTTGAATGGCTCGTAGAAATCTTCTTTGGGATGAACCTATATTTTGTAAATATTATTTTGTAAATATTTTGTGTATGATGTATACATTTATAATTTTTGCAATATTTTTGAATTTAATATATGTTGAATAGGTTAGGAACCCGGATGAATACTAAAAAAAAACTGGAAATTAATTGAATTTATAGGGGATTAAGTAAAAAAAAAACAAAAAGAAAATGAATTTGTATATAGCAGTCACATTGCAAAATTTACCACTACGAAAATTTGGTTTAAGTCCTTAAACCAAATTTTCGTAAAATAGCCGTGGTGCTATGTAGCGGACAGGAGATTTTGTAGATATTTTGTAAATAAGTCTGTAAATATTTAAAATAAGATAGATTGTAAGAGAATACAATCTGTCTCAGATAATTCAAATTTGTAAATATCCCTTAGCTTAGGCAAACGAACAGCATTCATTAACAAACGCTTCCCGAGGTCGAGGCCATTTGTTTTCTGGATAAGGTGGGAAAGGGAAAGCAGCACGACTATCGGTCAAGTTATCCACATAGCGGTGTAGTCACGATTGAACACGAAGGGTTTCGGGAAATGACGTACTTCCGGGTACGTCCGAGATCATTCACTTTCCCTTATCTGAGGCTACCAAGACTCGATCATTTCGTCCGTGATAGCTCAAAGAGTTGGAAGTGTCCGCGTTTGCTTGTTAGTTTTTCGTGTGCCTAGAGTAGGTTTAATGTGATGTTAGATATAGTTAGATAGTTTAATTTCTGTGTTTCGTTCCATAGTAGGCCAAAAGTGTGCGTAGATAACTGTGTGCGATTGTTGAACGATAAGAAGCCTAAGGAAAGGTAAGAAATTGTGCTCGTAAGGTGCTCTTGGTGCCAGTGCTAAGCTCTTTGTCCCGCCAGTACGGGCATTCATCTTCAATCCGCAGATTCTCGCACCCAAACGTGACCGCTTCTCCCCAACGGACGAAAACACCCGGCGACCGTCAACCTGCCGGAAGCGGACGGATCCGTCACCAAATCGGTCCGAGAAGGCCCGGGGACCTTCAGGTGGACGAAGTCCACGAGCTGGTGCTCCAACTGACCAGCAGGGCATCAACCAAGTGCCAGAAACCGCCATCGCATAGCTACCGTCAACCGCCATTGCGATCACGCGGTGACGAGCCGATCAACGACAGCGCCTCAATCAACCAAGCCGCCGGTGAGTCAACGACCCGGCTTACAGGTCATCGACTGCTGAGGTTGAGTAAGCAGAATAGATCGGTGAGTCAACCAATTTCTTTTATTTGCGGAGTGCGGCGTCCGCTGAGGGCGCCGCGGAGGATCTTTTTTGCCAGTCAAAGACTGATGAGATGAAGTGCCATTAGAGCCAATCGACCCTTTTTGAACATCGAAATTCCTTTCGATAGCGTCTTGGGAGCCACCGTCTTCGGTTCCGTGAAAATGCGTGCGTGAGCCGTCTTCGCCACCACAGCAAAAAAGTTTGTCACAGGAGCGCAGACAAATACGAAGCTGAGCTTCCAACAAGTGACGTCACGTAGAGAGTAGAGCACTGAGCACTAGGTTAGGAGATAGGGAGTGGCTAAAATCGCACACAAGCTAGGAAGATGGAAATAGAGAACGAACACAAACACGCACACTATGAGTAAAGATTATAATAAACTTGTATGTTACCCTAGTAATTAAGCCCATATAAAGCGTTTCGTTTCGTTAAAACCCCAAATAAATATGTGTCCTGAGTTTCCTTCCTAGAAATTTGATTGTTTAATTGTATTTTAACATCACTGCGCGTTTGTTGTAGCTTCGTTTCCCGTCCTCCACATGTCGAGTTTGATTGGGTTATCTTATGAGTGTCTTCCAGCTCAGTGAGGGATCTGGTGGTGAGAAGAGAGAGTTCTGCCAGTGATGAGAACTTCTCTTTAGTGGGATCGTAGGGGTTCAGGTGAGATCTCTCACCGTCGTCTCTGAGTGTCGTCGTGATTGTGCTGTTATGTTGTGGTAATAGGGATTTCCCGTTTGGCCGTTTTAGATCGTAGCCAGCTGGATCGATCCATAAATCCTTTCCAGGAAATTAAATGGACTCGCCCTTAGGGAGTCTCATCCGGGCAATTTAAAATTGAGCTCGTGGTCTCCTTTCGAGGAGTGGCGCATAAGCCACGTGTTTTATGCTGGATCGCCCAGCAGCGGCTACAGTCGCTTAGAAAATCTTCCATTGATCCCTTCCAAAATTGGTTCATGGTCATTAGAAATAACTCCATAAATTTCTGCTAGAATTCCTCTAGAAAACTTTTCATTCTCTTAAATTATTCCAAAAAATCATAAATTTGGAACGATTTCAGACATTTTTCCAGGTATTCCGGTAGTAAAATCTGCCATTGGATTCCTTCAGGGATTTCTTCACAAAACCTTCTAGGGATTTGTTTTAAAAAATCCTCCAGATTTTCCTTATGATTCCTTCAAAAATTCTCCTTTCAGAAATTCTTCCTAAGGTTTTCCACATTTTTTACAAGCAATCCTTCAGGCATTTTTTCAGGAACTGCTCCAGGAGTTCTTGGAAGAATTTTCCCATGAATTCCATTGGAAATACCTGGGTTTTTATCAGGTATAATTCCGGAGCTTCTTGCAGGAATTAGTGTTGACTGAAAAAATTGATAAAAATAAAAATGAGATTTTCTAAGAAATATTTTGATTAAATTATATTAAAACCATTTGAATAAATCATCTAAAAATTGTAAAATAGACCTTAAAAGGATCCCTGAAAACCTCTGAAACTCTGTCAAGCGAAAAAACACAGAAAATTAAAAAAAATCGAGGGGAATTAGTTTCTTTAAAACACCAAAATCCAACTAAAGACACTTTGAGAATAAAAATCAATAACCACATGGGGGAGCGGACCTGGTGTGATGGTTAGAACACTAGACTATCACGCCGAGGACCTGGGATCGAATCCCACTCCCGACAAACTCGCTAAATGTGAGTTCTTCCTTCGGAAGGGAAGTAAAGCGTGGGTCCCGAGATGAACTAGTCTAGGGCTAAAAATCTCGTTAATACAGATAAAAAAAGCCACATTTTTTTTTACAAATTAACAATGTTCAATTGTCGTGGGGCGCCAATCTGGATGCCTGCCAAGGACGCCATGAGACCACGCTACGGCTCTGGATGCATGTGTCAATTTGAGATGTTATTCTTTTTCAATGTTCATTTATAGTGTTCTACTTATTTTTCATAATAAGCCCCATGGACAAATAGTTGGAGGGGTCCTAGAAATTAAACAGACCACGTAAAGCAATTTTCAGCGGAGTTTGAGGTCATACCCCTGGCAGTCCGCCCCTATTTACGCCAGTGGCAATGGAACCTGTGTGATGAGACCCCATCCCCGCAACACAAAGGTCATATGTAGCTATCTTCCAAGACCCTCGAAGAACTAATGATGATTTGAACGGCGAATGGCGCGCGCGAGCCAGCAATGAACAAAAACTAAGAGAACCTAACAGGCGAAATATTGGCGGCTATTTGTTTGCGAATTAAAACACGCGGCGGTAGGTCTTGTCGTCGTCGCCGTCGCCGTCCGGATGTGCGGCAAGGGGTATCCGCAGGGGTCTGGCTGACTGCGCCGTGGACCCACATGTATGCGTTTCCTCCATCGGGCTAGCGCGCTCGCGCGGGAATAATGAAAAATCGTATTTATTATGCGTTGCGCGAAAATTTGTACGCGCAAGCGCCCATACATCTCCGCCTGTAAGGAAAATCATTTCGGTGTTTTCGGCGCAGTATTCCTTGGCCAATTCGCGCACTTATTGTAGAAGACACCATAACGATTAAACATACCAGCGGAGGTCTATTAGCGATTTTGCACCTTTTTCGCTCTCTATTTTCTTGCAACGGGTAATACATTAATGTTAAAGTTAAAGTTCTGCAGAACAACGACGACGACGACGGAACCCCTAACATCCCTAGGCCGCCGGCGCGCACCGGTCGTAGCACAAGCGTCACCCGATGATCGATGACAGCCGGCAAACCCGTTCACTGGATGGGGAGTTTGCCTGCCGTTGCCGTGTCTAGTCGAAAGCTTTGTCGCAGAGATTTGTCCACAGAGTCTCCGAAGTCACTGCGGCTTGGCTGCTGTTCTAAACCAGTTCCCATAAGCTAAACCGTCGTCGTCGTCGTCGTCGTCGTCGTCGTCAGACAGACGCCGATAAACATAGTGGCTAAATTCCTCCGGGGCACAATGGTCGGAAAAAGATAAAGTTCGGCCAAAACTCTTTTTATGTGTTTAATCAAAGTTATAGGTTGCCTAGATATGTTATATAGTATTTTTAGTGTTTAAAAAGGGGTATTCAAAAATTACGTAATTTCAATAATTTCAAAAACGGTAAAAATCAGTACACCCCATATTTTTTGCGTTTTTTGTTAGAAAATCAATTCGAATTTAAATAAATGATCATTTTTTGATCAAATCCAATCAAGTTTGTTCAAAACGTTTGAAAAATGTGGAAAGATAAATTTTATATCAGTAAAAAATGGAAAAATAACGTTCATTTTTTCATTTATTTAGTATTACATCAAATTCAAGATAAAACTGAATCAACAATATTTCTCCATAATACACGGTTCGTGGCTGCCGCTCTCCATCCTCGGTCGCGCCCAATGCTCGCCAAGTCACGTTCCACCTGGTCCGCCCATCGTGCTCTCTGCGCTCCACGCCTTCTTGTGCCAACCGGATCAGTTGCAAACACCAGCTTTGCAGGGTTGTTGTCCGGCATTCTTGCAACATGCCCTGCCCACCGTATCCTTCCGGCTTTGGCCACCTTCTGGATGCTGGGTTCGCCGTAAAGTGCAGCGAGCTCGTGGTTCATTCTTCTCCGCCACACACCGTTCTCCTGCACACCGCCGAAGATCGTCCTTAGCACGCGTCGCTCGAAAACTCCGAGTGCTTGCAGGTCCTCCTCGAGCATGGTCCATGTCTCGTGCCCGTAGAGGATTACCGGTCTTATTAGCGTTTTGTACATGGTGCATTTGGTGCGTGGGTGAATCTTTTTCGACCGCAGTTTCTTCTGGAGCCCGTAGTAGGCCCGACTTCCGCTGATGATGCGCCTCCGAATTTCACGGCTCACGTTGTTGTCAGCCGTCAGTAAGGATCCGAGGTAGACGAATTCCTCCACCACCTCGAAAGTATCCCCGTCTATCGTAACATTACTACCCAGACGGATCCGGTCGTTTTCGGTTCCGCCTACCAGCATGTACTTTGTTTTTGAGGCATTCACCACCAGTCCGACCTTTGCTGCTTCGCGTTTCAGGCGGGTGTACAGCTCTGCCACCGTTCCAAATGTTCTTGCAATAATGTCCATGTCGTCCGCAAAGCACACAAATTGACCGGATTTTGTGAAAATCGTTCCTCGGCTGTTGAGCCCGGCTCGTCGCATCACACCTTCCAGAGCGATGTTGAAGAGTAGGCATGAGAGTCCATCACCTTGTCTCAGTCCCCGGCGAGATTCAAATGAACTGGATAGTTCACCCGAAACCCTTACGCAGTTTTGCACACCGTCCATCGTTGCTTTAATCAGTCTAGTCAGCTTCCCAGGAAAGCCGTTTTCGTCCATGATTCTCCATAGCTCTGCGCGGTCGATACTGTCGTATGCCGCTTTGAAGTCGATGAACAGGTGATGCGTTGGGACCTGGTATTCACGGCATTTCTGGAGGATTTGCCGTACGGTAAAGATCTGGTCCGTTGTCGACCGGCCGTCGATGAAGCCGGCTTGATAACTTCCCACGAACTCATTTGTTTTAGGTGACAGGCGACGGAAGATGATCTGGGATAGCACTTTGTAGGCAGCATTCAAAATAGTGATCGCCCTGAAGTTCTCACATTCCAAATGGTCGCCTTTCTTGTGAATGGGGCAGATTACCCCTTCCTTCCACTCCTCCGGTAGCTGTTCGGTTTCCCAGATCCTGACTATCAGCCGATGCAAACAGGTGGCCAACTTTTCTGGGCCCATCTTGATGAGTTCAGCTGCGATACCATCCTTACCAGCTGCTTTGTTGGTTTTGAGCTGGTGAATGGCATCCTTAACTTCCCTCAGCGTGGGAGTTGGTTCGTTTCCGTCCTCCGCTGCACTGGCGTCGTCGTTTCCTCCGTAGCCGTGGGCTCCCGCGCCTACGTTCTCCACGCCGTTCAGGTGCTGATCGAAGTGCTGCTTCCACCTTTCGATCACCTCACGTCCGTCCGTCAAAAGGCCTCCGTCTTTATCCCTGCAGATTTCGGCTCGCGGCACGAAGCCGTTGCGGGATGCGTTGAGCTTCTGATAGAACTTCCGTGTTTCTTGGGAACGGCACAGCAGTTCCATTTCTTCACACTCCGCTTCTTCCAGGCGGCGCTTTTTCTCCCGAAAGAGGCGGGTCTGCTGTTTCCGCTTCTGTTTATAACGTTCCACGTTCTGTCGAGTCCCTTGCTGCAGCATTACCGCCCTCGCTGCATTCTTCTCCTCCAAAACCGTTCTGCACTCTTCGTCGAACCATTCGTTCCGTCGATTCCGTTCCACGTACCCGATGGTGCTCTCGGCTGCGTCGTTGATGGCTGCTTTCACTGTACTCCAGCAGTCCTCTAGAGGGGCCTCATCGAGCTCGCCCTCGTCTGGCAACGCGGCTTCGAGATTCTGCGCGTATGCTGAGGCGACATCCGGTTGCTTCAGTCGCTCTAGGTTGTACCGTGGCGGTCGCCGGTACCGTACATTGTTGATGACGGAGAGTTTTGGGCGCAGTTTGACCATCACCAGATAGTGGTCGGAGTCGATGTTGGCGCCAGGATAGGTCCTGACGTCGATAATGTCGGAGAAGTGCCGTCCGTCAATCAGAACGTGGTCGATTTGAGATTCCGTCTGCTGTGGTGATCTCCAGGTGTAACGATAAGGGAGGCTGTGTTGGAAAAAGGTGCTACGTATGGCCATATTTTTGGAGGCGGCGAAATCAATGAGTCGTAGGCCGTTTTCGTTCGTCTGCTGGTGGGCGCTGAACTTACCAATCGTCGGTCTGAATTCCTCCTCCTGGCCTACCTGAGCGTTCAAATCTCCTATGATGATCTTGACGTCGTGGCTTGGGCAGCGATCGTACTCGCGTTCGAGCTGCGCGTAAAATGCGTCCTTGTCATCATCAGTACTTCCGGAGTGTGGGCTGTGCACGTTTATTATGCTGAAGTTGAAGAATCGGCCTTTGATCCTCAACCTGCACATTCTTTCGTCGATCGGCCACCAACCGATCACGCGCCTCTGCATATCACCCATCACGATGAAAGCTGTTCCCAGCTCGCGTGTGTTGCCGCAGCTCTGGTAAATGGTATGATTACCTCTAAACGTTCGCACCATGGATCCTGTCCAACACACCTCCTGCAGCGCTACGATGCCGAACCCGCGGTCCTTCAGTAGATCGGCGAGTATGCGGGTGCTCCCAATGAAGTTGAGAGATCGGCAGTTCCACGTACCGAGTTTCCAATCGCAAGTCCTTTTCGTTCGCTGGGATCGTTGCCGTTGGTCTCGGCTCGTATTATTCTGTTGCTGATTTTCCGTTACAATGGTTTTTTACGGCTGGCTCGTAGGGCCTGACACCAACCCCCTACTTTCCGGAGGACCATAGTGCACAGTTGAGCTTAGAGTCCTTCCCTGGCACTCGGACGTCGATCAGCCGCCCCTAACATGGGGATCAGACGCTGTTGTGAGCCGCTCCTCCTGGAGAACAGACGCTCAGGTTTGCCGAAGCAAACCCCCCCTTCCCTGTCAGCCTACGACCAAAGGTCCCACCGGGGTTGGTTACCCGATCTTCCCTAAGGTTGCTCATAGTTTCCGGCCGGTACCGCGTGGAGGTAGGGATAGGAGTTGCTGGGCAGAGGCTAGTGGATCACAAGGAATCACAGTGGAAAAATAACGTAAAATATATGAAAAAACATGTGTTTTTTAAATAGCTCTAATTTGAAAAACTGCAAATTTCTGCAAAATATTTAAACGTTTTTAGGCAGCTCTGAGCATGATGTTTAAGATGTACTATTCGAAATTGCGGCGACACGTGACGACACGAACCGTTTTTTAACTTAAAAATTACCAAAATTTCTAAGGTACAGTATACGAAAATATGAAAAGTTTTGTGACATATTAATTTTGCACCATACGTGCTTTCAAACAGTCCAATAACAAGCTTTCATATGCTGGATAACTTAAAACATATATTCCATTCTCAAAATATTATTATTTTACTTTTTTCGAATAATTCATTTTTCAATTTTATGACTTAGGCCACTTTGGCAGTGAAAATGTCATTGAAATACAAAAGCTAGTATACTTTTAATTAAGAATCATAAAAGTACAATACATTAACTTTGTTATAAGGTGAAATAAAGTATAAAAATATCAATTTCGTTTTTTGAGAGTTTTGGCCGCCCCTTTGTATGGAGCCCGACCAATGTGCGGGGCGTACAGGAAACCTTACATCACTTCTGTGTGGAGAGAACGTTCAGCGGATGGTTGGTTGGGTTGCAGTCGGAGACTGTTATGCGCTGCAGCAGCACATGTGGCGACAAATGAGATTCGAACGACTTTGGCAGCAAAGAGACCACATTACGGCGCGGCGGCGTGTTGTTGATTTCGCATTAAAAGAACTTGAATCGGTGGTTGCCAGAGCGTGGAAATGTGAAGTTAATTAGTCACTGCTGAAGGATTTGGTTTCATGATTCATAGAAGTAATCTAACTCCAGGACAAGTTACCAGTTCGATTATTCTCTTCGAGTTACTTTAAATAGTGAAACAGGTGTAAGTTACAGGTTGTCTTGTTAATCAGCAGTAGAGCAATAATTTTCAATTTTTCCTTTCTTGTCTCTCCATATGTTTAAACATTTATCAACTACTGTCGTTTTCGCCCTTTCGAGCCGGAGGGGTCATATAAGACTCCAACATAGAAACGGCTGAATAAATTCACCCATTCGATAAATCAGAATACTGTCTTCGGCAAATATGTGGAACATTGAGTCCTTTACTAGGGAAAAATGGGCACATTTGTATTTGGGACTTCATTGACAACCTAGAACATCCTGAACACCATGAAATTTGAAAAAAAAAACGAAATAATTGACATACCAGTTGATCTAAAAGCTGAACTTGGATGTGGGTTACGTTTGTATGTATTCATTTAGCCTTTGCCAAGAATATCAAAAGGTGTTTTATGTTCTGGGATGTCCTAGGTGTTCCAAACCGTCCTACAGTGAAGTCCTTCAAATCTACAAGAATAATTTTATGTATTCTCACTACAAATAATAGAATTGCATAACCTACAGGGATCCGTGAAGCTCTTGACTTCTACAATGTTATTTATAGACACTATAGGGATATTTCAGTTCAGGACCTTGGAGTTCAGAACTTCTGGTCTACACTCGTAACAAAATCCATATCTGTTATAATAAGTAACGCTGCATAATCAACAGCAGATACTGGAGTAATCTTAAGTCTACTAGCTTATTACAAACCTTAGGAACATTCAGGATCGTCCAAAATGTTCTGTAATGAAGTCCTTCGAATGTTCAAGAATAACTGTATGTGTTTTCGTCATAAATAATAGTATTGCATAATCTGCTGGGATCCGCGAAGCTATTGAAATCTCAAATATCATTTAGAGACACTACTGGGATATTCCAGATTAGCCAAACTACCTTGGAGTTTAGGACTTCAGGTCTACACTCGTAACAAGAGCCATATCTGTTATACTGAATAACGTTGCATATTCCGTGGTTACTGGAACAATCTGAAGCCTACTAGCTTATTACAAACCTCTGCTACATTCAGGATCGTCCAAACTGTTCTATAATGAAGTCTTTCAAATCTACAAGAATTAATTTAAGCTCTTGATATCTCAAATGTCATTTAGAAACACTACAGGGATATTCCAGGTCAGCCAAACTACCTTGGAGTTTAGGACTTCAGGTCTACACTCGTGATAACAGCCGTATCTGCTATACTGAGTAACGTTGCATCCGTGGTTACTAGACCAATCTGAAGTCTACTTGTTTATTATAAACCTTTGGAACAGTCAGGATCGTCCAAACTGGTTTATAATGAAGTCCTTCAAATCTACAAGAAAACTATATAATATATAACATATTATGTTTACACCATGAATAATAACACAGCATAATCTGCTTAGATCCGTGAAGCTTTTGAAATTGTCAATTGTCATTTAGAGACACTATGGGAAAGTTCCAGGTCAGCCAAACTATCTTAGAGTTTAGAAACTCAGGTCTACATTCGTAACATCAACTTGTTATGACATACTGAGTAACTTTTCATAATCAATCGCGGTGGCTGGACCAACCTGAAGTCTACTATATATTAATATGAACCTTTGGGACATTGAGAGTCGTCCAAACTTTTCTGAAGCTTAGCTCTTGATAGTTACAGTAGTTATTCTCACAATAAACTTTAAACTGTAATCTGTATTTCTGTATCTGTATTTCAAGATAGTTTTGAGATATTCCAGATGAAAAACACTACTCCGGAGACCATAGCTTCAGGTTTACACTTGTGATAATAGCTTTTGCCACTACGTTAAGTACAGGGGATGGCCAAAATGTTTGGGATAGGCAACTTTTTTTCTCCTACAAAAAAATTCAACAAGCTATAACTTTTCATAGAGTGCATCAAAAAATCTCAAATTTTGACAGTTTGTCAACCTATTATGTGTGCATCATTGGTACAAATTTGGACTCGATTGATTAATTTTTCACGAAGTTAGAACCGCTCGGGTAAAACACTATTATTTAGACAACTAATTTTTGAACTGTCATACCTCGGAAACCAGTGAACCGAATTGAATGATTTTTTAAACGTTTATCAACAATACATTGATTCTTAATACGACGTTATAAAATGTAATATTTTCTCACGGCGAATTAAGTTATAACGGATTGAAATTTTTACCCATATAGAGGAAAATAAGTCAAATTTACAATACCACACAAAAATTACTAAATGTGTTCTTCTTTCAATCTAAATAGGCTCTAATATATCTGATTAGAGATAACTTGAGAACAGAAGTGGAAAATCTTTGGATATCAACACTAAAATTTATTGACATTGATGTAAAAAAATTACAATTTTTCGAGAAAAATCCAAAAAGTGTCAATCCATGATAACTTTTTTCAACGTTTAAAAAGTACCTATGTTTTAATAGTTTGTGAAGCATTCACATATTGTTAGTTCTTCTTCTTCTTCTTCTTCTTCTTTGTGGCTCTACGTCCCCACTGGGACTTGGCCTGCCTCGCTTCAACTTAGTGTTCTTTGAGCACTTCCATAGTTATTAATTGAAGGGCTTTCTTTGCCTGCCATTGCATGAATTTGTATATTGTGAGGCAAGTACAATGTGATACACTATGCCCAGGGAGTCGAGAAAATTTTCCCGACCGGAACGGGAATCGAACCCGCCGTCTCCGGATTGGCGATCCATAGCCTTAACCACTAGGCTAACTGGAGACTGGAGACATATTGTTAGTGTACGTTCAAAATTTCATTCAATTCGGTTCACTGGTTTTCGAGATATGACAGCTCAAAAATGAGTTGTTTGAAAAATAGTGGTTTACCCGAACGGTTCTAACTTTGCGAAATATTAATCAATCGAGCCCAAATTTGTAACAATGATGCACACATAATAGGTTGACAAACAGTTGAAATTTGAGATTTTTTGATGCGCTCTATGAAAAGTTATAGCTTGTTGAAGTTTTTTTGTGATTGAAAAAAAAGTAGCCTATCCCAAACATTTTGGCCATCCCCTGTACATAATCCACTGTACTTACCAAAGTAGTTCGAGGAACAATAAGCGTTGTTATATATTTTTGGGATATTATGGGCCATCCTTACTGTTGAATGAAGCTTAGTTGATAAAAACAACCACTGTGACATTGGGCGATTTCGTTTCAGATAGTATTGTCTATCCGGTTGGAATCAAGACAGCCATCCAATCAAAAATTGTTATTTTCTTGGTTCACAAGTGTCGCAAGTGTTTCGCAACTAGTGCGCTGTGTTGCTGACAACAACGGGAAGGATACGCACTACTTTTCCCATGATTTAAAAACGTCGCGAGTTGGGTCGCGTCGCGACTTGATTGTGCGACGTCCGGTTTGGTGGCGCCCCGACAATAATATTACACAATATTTTTTGATAATTTGGCTATGTCGTAGTCTTCTGTAATCTCCATTAAGTATAATATATTATGCAATAAAACTCTATATAAATATCCAAAACAGAAACTTCAATTGCTGTAGATCAGGGGTTCTCAAACTTTTTTCAGTTTGCGACCCACTTATGATTTTTTTTTAAAATTTGGCGACACACTAGCACGTGTTCTTATAAAGCACATCATGCTTTGCAAACTTGGTCTGACTTCTGCAGGGTATGAAAAACAAATCACGCCGAAAAACAAACGCTTTGTCCTAAGCGGTGCATGTTGGTAACAAAGGCACTCCGCAACAAACGCATGTCAGGCGGTGAGAGCAATAAAACAAACATCGTTTGCCGTGCATGTGCCGATATTCCGGCTTTTCTGCTGAAATTTTCGACCCACACCATCGAATTCTTAAGCATTTGAACGAATTAAGACTCTTGCAAACCTCAGAGTCGAGTTTCAGTTGTAAAACAATGCGAAAATCACGATGTGAATAGAACGAGACAAATATTCCTACCGTTTTTGTTGGGAACAAACTCGGAAGCGATTTTGTCATTATCTGCTAACGAAAAAACAAAGCGTTGTTGCCGTGCCTTCTTTGTTGCCTATTTTTCGCTTTCGGTGGCATATTCTGCGTACGCTGGACTTCTGAAATAAATACATTTTATCACTTTCATCGCTTTTGATAAACAAACGTTCAATCAGGATCTATCAACCAATATTTTCGATATCCTTAAAAACGAACCCATTGAAGAGGTCAAAATAATAGCATTCCTGAAAGAGGCCAAACTGTATTCCAACAAAAATAGTTGTATAATGTTCATAATGCAACTCATTTGAGTTGCATTATGAACATTATGCAACTCGAATGGGTTGCATTGTGAAAAATTCATTGCATAAAATGTTGTATGGAACTCGTTGCAAAACTCGATTTTTTCAGCACTCTTCGTATTTTTCCAACTCGGCAAGCCTCCTTGGATAAATGTACGACTCGTGCTGAAAAAATCAACTTTTTGCAACTCGTCACATAAATAACTAGTATGGAACTCGTTGCAAAACTTGATTTTTTTCAGCACTCTTCGTATAATTTAAATAAATAAATTTGTTAAATCTCTTTTCTAAGAATTTTCGCTTCTTGGATGTTCATATGCGGTTTTTAGTATCTCAAAATACAGCTTTTGGCTTGAGACAGTGATGTCATATAGCCGAGGCGGTAAACGCACGGGTATTCAGCATGACCATGCTGAGGGTGACGAGTTCGATTCCCGGTCGGTCCAGGATCTTTTCGTAAAGGAAATTTCCTTGACTTCCTTGGGCATAGAGTATCTTCGTGCCTGCCACACGATATACACATGCAAAATGGTCATTGGCAGAGGAAGCTCTCAGTTAATAACTGTGGAAGTGCTCATAGAACACTAAGCTAAGAAGCAGGCTTTGTCCTAGTGAGGACGTTACGCCAAGAAGAGGAGAGGAGGAGGAGTGATGTCATATTTTCATTTTTCGTTTAGCTTTTTCATGTTAAATAGTTGTTTCATACCTCGAAAAGTTTCAAAAAGTTTCGAAAAATAAAAATTCATTCGAAAGGTGAATAATAATTCTTTCTATAAACGTTGCCGCAATCACATGAACATCTCAAGCAACAAAAACTATATTTTTTTTTCTGTATTAACGAGATTTTTAGCCCTGGGCTAGTTCATCTCGGGACCCACGTTTTACTTCCCTTCCGAAGGAAGAACTCACACTTTGCGAGTTTGTCGGGAGTGGGATTCGATCCCAGGTCTTCGACGTGATAGTCAAGTGTTCTAACCATCACACTAGGTCCGCTCCAACAAAAACTATTTTAAAAGAGATTTAACTAATGTAGTGTTTATGTCAACCTTAAAAAGTGATAAAATGGTAATTTTTAATTTAGGCATTGAACAGACAAAGAACTACTAATCATTTGACCTGTATAAGATAGCATTTTTATTCAACTTTACATTATGCATTGACTTTGTTGAAACTTTGCGAGATATCTCATTATGAAAAATGATCATTTTTCATAGGAAACCTTAAAAATCACGTAGAAACAATAGCAATATAACAACACTGTCTTCAGGAAAAAGATACAGAAAAAGTGTTCAGAACATCAGAAGCCATAAAAACCTCATCCAAGAAAGATATAAAGAATTTAGTGGTTTTTCATGGTTTGAAGTGGTTGTTTATACTGAATTTATTATAAATCGTTTTTTTTTAAGATGAAGCAAAAGTGTCTTCGGCAACATTCTTCTGCATGATATTAACTACAACTTTGCCGAAGACACCATTTAGTTTTCGTGGTTTATGTAGAAAATAGATGTTTTATCTAACATCTGAGTGAACTTATCAAAAAACAAAACTTATCAAAAGTTGCTCCTAAAAATATGTAACAACTTTGCAGAACATCACATTATACTATTTTCACATTTTCACTCTTAAAATGCCCACGATCGTGTTTTTCGCAATTTCAACCACTTTGGGGTCGCGACCCATAGTTTGAAAAACGCTGCTGTAGATGCTAGATATTAACCATCATAATAGTTGGGATGGCCCCGGCTGAACTTATGATGTCCAGTCCATTGAGCATTCAGAAGACTTATTGGACATGATAGATTACATATCGTAGGTTTGCATAATGAAGGAAGCTACCGTTGCACCCGTAGACTTTAGAGTGCAATCTCAAGAACGGTTTGGATGACCTAGAATATCCAAACAGATCTGATTCTGTCTATTGAACTTTCAGAAGATTCACTGGACATGATAGATTACAAATTTGTATAAGGAAAGAATACACCCGTAGACTTTAGGATCTATACTCAAGAACAGTTTGGATGACCTAGGATATCCCGTCTGATCTGATACTGTCTATTGAACCTTCAGAAGACTTACTGGACATGATAGATTACAAATATTTACTTTGTATAATAAAATAAGTTACCGTTACACTCGTAGACTAATCTCGTTAATACAGACGAAAAAAAATAAAACTCGTAGACTTTAGTTTCTAAACTCAACAACAGTTTGGATGACCTTGGAATCCCGGCTGATCTTATACTGTCTATTGAACTTTCTCAGAAGACTCACTCAACATGAAAGATTACAAATAGTAGCTTTGTATACTGATGGAAGTAACCGTTACACCCGTAGACTTTAGAGTGTAATCTCAAGAACGGTTTGGATGACCTAGGATATCCCGACTGATCTGATACTGTCTATTGAACTTGCAGAAGACTTACTGGACATGATAGATTACGAATCGTAGCTTTGTATAATGGAAGAAGTTACCGTTACACTCGTATACTTTAAGATCTAAACTCAAGAATATTTTGGATGACCTAGGATGTACAGAAAAAATATTTTGCATGATATTCTACCCTTTTATGCTATTGAGCACCAAAACAACAGAAAAACGTAGAAAAAGTTCAATAATATCGCTTGAAAAAATTCCGGCTTCAAAGGGTTAACGTATTTAGTACCACCGTTTTGTTAAAAAGACACAGACACGTTTAATGCTTCCAGTGAGCTATTTGCTCTTTGAAGGAAGCACGACACTAGACAACGGACTAGCATGCAACGCCCAGTGGCACAGCCGAAAACTTTTCCTGACAGCTGCGGCGGGAATCGGGCCTGCGCCCCTTAGCACGATGCGACTAAAGGCTTGGTGACCTTAGCCGCACGACCACGAAGCCACACACCGAACCGAACGATGACATGCTACCTAATTAGATTAAGTTTTTATCTGGCCTGGTCAACCTCAAAGCTATTGTTGCCTTTCAGCCCCAGTCAGTCTTCTTCTTCTTGTCGTAACGTTCCAAGTGAAACAAAGCCTGCTTCTCAGCCTAAGTGGTATATGAGCACTTCCACAGTTGTTAATAGAGCTTCCTCTGCTAATGACCATTTTGCATGTGCATAACGTGTGGTAGGCATGTATATACTCCATTCCCAAAGATGTCAATAAAGTTTTCCTTTACGAAAAGATTCTGGACCGGCCGGGGATCAAACCCGTCACCCTCAACATGGTCGTGCTGAATACTCGTGCACTTACGACACCGGGCATATGGATCCTATGTTAACTTTCACTAGCCTGTGTTTTACTCTCATTGATAGGATTTACTCTTCAAAAAGTCTGAATCGCAGTGTTCCCATTCACCTTCGATACCTCGAATTCGCGTGCCCGCGGTGGTGTACCTGTGCACCAGTTGTGCACACCGAACTGTACCTGTTCCGTCTCTTGTGTTGGTTTTGCTGAATCTTTTTTTTTATCGCTCATGTCAATACAGTTTATCGTGTAAATGATAAGCGACAGCGGAAATCGCCTTACCAAACGAGCTCAACTGCTAGCTGGTGCTCCAATGTGCACAGATAGGTACACTCGCCCTCGATCATCGCCCGAAGTTCAGTGACTCGCGATGTTGCGAAGAAGTTCGTTTCGGTCGTTTTTTTTTGCGAGTCGGAACTTTATTGCTGGGTCTCAGGCAGACACGGGCACAACTTGCCCGAGCGGTCGTCGGCATACTGTGTGAACTTTGCGCTGAAGTCTAAGTTCAAGGATGGAAAGCTCTGGTCGGTCAGTGTCAGCTTCAACTATGGTATCTGGATATGTCGCTTATTTCGCGATCCGGGCGAAAAAGATGGTTATGCCGACCAGTTTGCAGCCAAGCCAATTTAACAAATTGTCGTCCATTGGAAGAGGCTGCTGGTGGAAGCAGTGCTACTGACAATATTGATTAACCGGTTGCAATTTTAGCATCTGGAAACGCATGCTTATGCTTAACGCGTAGCCTTGGATTAATAAATGAAATCGAAGTATCTTCCGACAGGTAATCAATAAAAATGTTAAGCGCAATGTGCCTAACTTGGGGTTGAATGTGTACATTGGATTGATTCGTAGGTATCAAAACAACATTACACGTAGGAGTACCAGGCCCAATTTCGTGGTCAATATCAGTGCGCAAAATATTAGAGTGAATGTGTTGATGTTCAGCGTGCGTCTTTTATTCATTCACTTTCCTGCACATTCACAGACAGCTGCTCGATTTTCTTTGTCAATTCATTAAGGTTCAATGAGTATTTGCGAATATTTTACATACTGATAAATTGACGGCATTCAAAGTGGTGATTGCTCTGAAGTTCTTACATTCCAAATGGTCTTTTGTTTTCTTCTGACAAATGTCACCTTGCGGGACTCCTGCGGTTATGTGAAAGTACTTCCGACCCACCATCGTGTGGTAAACTAGTACTCGATTCTGGAAGTAACCAGAGTCCAGAGTCACTACTGTACAGTGTGGGGTATGTACAATAATTAGTGACATTCCCCTTGAGTGTCATGCCGACGGGTCTCCGGGTGGTTTCCACTCCTTTGGCAATAGAACCAGGCTCTGCCTCTACCAAACTTCTGGGAAAACTCCTTCGTCCAGGCATTTCTCCATAGCAGACCTGAACATTTCGGGAGCCTCTGCAATAGCTACTTTAAAGGCCAGGTTCAGAACTCCGTCCGTATCTGAGGCCTTACCTACGCTAAGGGACTTTGCTATCCCCACAAGTTCCACATCGCTGACTGTGGAGCTTGGAATTATTGTGGACAAGAGGGTGCCCCCAAGAAGTAACTTGTGTTTATCTTTTGACATTCACCAAGTGGTGACGCGACGACCGTTTGCACGCCTACTAGATTGCTTGATGGGCATTTGGCAGACCATGAGCTACCAGCGTTCATTGGAAGGTTAGTCGAACAACAATGCTTATTCAATACCACACAGTGACCCTCTCCCCATCGCCAGCTCCAGTCCCTGGCTGCTCTACGAACGGAAACCAAGAACTATGATCATGACGCTGAAAGAGCCCCTCGATGATTCCCTTCAACATCTCTGGTGATTGTTCTGTAGAAGCCATTATACCTCTCGTCTTGGCCATAACGATCCTGTAGGCGTCTCTCCACAAGTTCGCATTGGCACTCTGACAGAGACCCTCGAAGCAGGCCTTTTTGCTTGTCCTTATCTCGGTCTTCAGGCGGCTTTTGCAGCGGCGAACACCACCCGCCGTTCGTTCCGCTCTTCCTCAGATCGTGCTCGCTGCACCCGCCGCCTAGTCGTAACTTAATGATTGACTCCGCACCGTTCCGACTAAAAGTAGGTACTCTTGATACCGACATTAGCCAGGTCGAAATTTAGTATGACCTGTGTCTCTAGCAGGATCCGAACGGCTCCTCCGTTCCACGGCCCAGGCATTGAAGTCACCCGCTATTACCACCGGCCTTCGCCCCGTCAGCACGGTCGTCATACAGTCCAGCAACTGCGTGAACTGCTCGATCAACCACCGCGGAGACGCATAACAGCTACAGAAGAAGACTCCGTTTACTTTGGCGACAGCGAAGCCCTCATAGGTAGTAGACACCACCTCCTGAACGGGGTATTTACCCGTCGTCCATATCGCCGCCATTTTTCTGGACCCATCCGAGACCCAATTGCCATTGCCGGTGGGTACTCGGTATGGGTCCACTATGATGACGATATCCGTCCCCCACTCAAAAACAGCCTGATAAAGCAGTTGCTGAGCTGCATCACAGTGGTTCAGGTTCAGCTGTGTTACCAGCACTGCGATTTGTTCACTGCGGCTTTCTTGAAGGCCGGGCACCTTCGACCACCCGTGTTGTGTGCCTGTTGTTCCCAGATTTCCCGGAACGAATTATGGCCTTTGGCATCGCATTACCTGCACAGCTTGCTCCTGTCAGAGCCTTTGCAGTTCCATGACTTGTGTCCTGATTCCAGACACCTGAAGCAAACCTCCGGTGGCTCATGAAATGTCGGATGGCATACTGATCAGCCCCTTGATCTTTCCTACTTCAACGGATTTATTTACGTCTGCCACAGGTAGCTGAATCACAGCTACCCGTGTCCCTGCTGGCCCCTTCCGTTGCCGAACGGCTGCGTTTGCCACCTACACCTCGCACTGTTGCCGCAGTGCTATGACGAGCTCTTCCGCTTCAGTGAGCTCGTCTAGGCTCTTGAGTCTTCACCTTCAGAGTCGCCTCTGCTGGTAAGAGCCCACCCTCGACCCCTTCGCCAAAGACCTCTTCCGCCAGACTTCTGTAGGCGGCGCCTTTGCGTTCCTTGTTGCACTTGAGCTCAATAAGGATAAATTCACCCGTAGGAGTACGTCTAATACAGCGCACGTTGGCTCCCAGATCCACGAGCTTGGCGTCGCTTCACATTGTCCTCAAGACGTCCGAGTACTTTGACTAATCGGTCTTGTGACGAGCGCGGCGTCTTTCACGCGCTTGGCACCTACTCTCCTACGCCTTCTTGGTTTGGCGCCCTTTTTCCACTTCCATTGGACTTTCATCCAAGGGGGGTCCTCCCCTTGGTTCGCCTTAGTCTGTGGTTGCTGAGGGCCTAACCACGGTCGCAACCCTTTGTTCCCTTCCATCCGGGATGGACCAGCCTTTTCAGACTCACCCTTCCAGCTTTCCTGGACGCCTGGCTAGGATCCGACTTGCCGGCATTACTGCCAACCTTTGGGGTTAGTATTCGCCTAGCCTTGTGGGCACCGCTAGACAGCTCCTCACCTGACGGTTGCCTCAACCGCTTCTGCGAGTGCTTATCGAAAACAGTCGCATCCGCCACACCTTTTGGGCTCCCTGCTAAAGTAAAGGTTACGAATTCTACCCAGACGGAGGCCGCCGCTGCTGCAGTTTTCACAAGTCTCACGTGATCCTGTTTGCATTGTCCATCGACTTACGAAGTCGTGACATGCAAGAATGTTGGACTTTGTTTACGGAAAGTCGATGATCTTGCTAAGCTGCAGCTCAGCCACCTCTATTACAGACAGTTCAACTTTCTTTTGGTTGATGGCCCTCATCAACCACGATCCGTCCACTATCGGAATAAATCGGAACTCCCACAGTGGAGTTGCGTGAACAGCTTCTTGCTTCTGACTCCTCACTTTTTCTTCTTCTTCTTCACCTAGCCAACCCACTTCTTGCGTAGGGGTTAGCCTCGCCGTTACCGGCACCGCTCGTTTCTGATTTTTGTTAAGTTGGCTCATTTTGGATCCCATGAGGCGTCGGCTTGGATCCAAGCTCGCACTTGGAAAGAGGTCATCGGCAAGGTTTGGCAGTTGGAAGCTCCATATCGGCACGTCCTTCTCTGTGCTGGCAGTAAGGGCCTTACTTGCGGGAAGGTCAAATCGCTGTGCATGCGGTATCAGTTCCTTGGTGTGCAGATGTCGATCCTGTCTGCCTTTCGAGGACAAAGGGAGTGGTAAGGATCACTGGGGCGCTGAACTTTCCAATCAACGGTCTGAATTCCTTCTTCCGGCCTATCTGAACATTAAGGTCTCCTGTGATGATCATGACGTTGTGGCTTGGGCAGCTGTCGTACTCGTGTTTGAGCTACGCGTAGAATGCGTTTTTGCTATAATAGTGCTTCCGAAGTGTGGGCTAAGTACGTTTATTATGCTCAACTTGAAGAATCAACGCTTGATCCTCAACCTTCGTCGATTGAGCACCAACGCGATCAGCTCACGTGAGTTGCCGTACTTCTGGAAGATGGTTTCTCTAAACGTTCGCTCAATGGATCCTGTTCAACACACCTTCTGCAGCGATATGATGCCAAACCCGCAGTCCTTCAATAGATCGGCGAGTATGCGGGTGCTCCCAATGAAGTTGAGAGATCGGCAGTTCCACGTACCGAGTTTCCAATCGCAAGTCCTTCTTGTTCGCTGGAGTCGTTGCCGTTAGTCGCGGTTCGTATTATTCTGTTGCTTATCTTCCGTTACAATGTTTTTTTTTACGGTTGGCTCGTAGGGCAAGACTCTAATCACTTTCCGTAGGATCATAGTGCACAGTTGAGCTAAGAGTCCTTCCCTGGCACTCGGACGTCGATCAGCCTCAGTTCACTGGTTTTTGCCAACAACTCGATCCAGTTACTCCTCTTTGGTTACTCCTGGATGGAGTCAACTAAATCAGAACTCGGAAGATGCCGTTCGTTCAAGTTGTTCACAATCGAAGAACATCGGAATCGATTGACCGTGCAAATCGATCTCCCGTTGAATATCCTCCGCTCACGCCGAGTAAAGATTAATTACTCGCAAAATGACAGAGAAAAATCAGTTCGTTAAAGCATAATTCATTATTCGCACCACTGGCGCTGCTCCATGGACCATGGTAATACCCAAGTTAGCGCCAGCGCCAATCCTCGTCAAGTCCGGAGAACGATCTGTGTGACAGACGAAGGCCATCAATTCTGACTGATTTCAACTTTCCCGGTTGTTGTAGAGGTATAAATATGCTTTTAACATCAGTTTTTACTGTAAACAAGGGAAGTAAAGCAAGCATGTTCTTTTCCCCTTCAATGCACGTCGTCCGAGCGTTGCACAGGGCATTCAATTAATGCCGCCGAATGGGATTGATAGCGTGGTTGAATGTCACTTGCTTTAATCCAATTATCATATTCACACTTGGCTTTGTTTGCACCCGGGGGCACGCTGAATCGGCCATTTGCCAGAGGGAAACCGGACAACAGCCAACCAGCCACCGACAAACGAGTCCTGCCGGGAGCGCAGGCAGCCCCAGTAGTTCCATTATTGAGAGGTAGGAGTGAGTTCTTTTATATTCGCATACTATCTGCATTTATCGCTTTTCATTTATAGATTTGCATCACTGTCAGAGACAGTAAAGAGCACGTTTATTGATGGGATTTGTAATATTGGCAGAAGGAAATGGCGCTCGATTAAAGTGGACAGGATTTGTTGTTCAATTGACGCAGTGGGATTGATGAACTGATTGATGTTCTGTAGGAAACTGAAAATGCCTTTCAGAACTCAGTTGGGGCTTCAACACACTCCGACTGGAAGACGCTGCGGTAAAAAGGCCCTTCGTCGAGGAGCTAGAGAACCGTGCTGTGAAAATTCCAGAAGGTGGAAGCGTAGAAGATCAATGTAGTGCCACCGAGAACGCCTTCATCGCCACCGGCGAGAATAATTTGGATGAGCGACGCACCCGGAGCGAGCAGTGGATCACAGATGATACCTGGAGGAAGATAGAGGAGCGAAGGAACGCCAAAGCTGCGATCGAGCGAGCGAAAACACGAGGAGCCAAAGCCGTAGCCCGTCAGCGCTATTCGGCTCACGAGAAGGAAGTGACATGCTCATGTAGACGGGACAGAAGAGCGTGGGCGGACAGCCTAGCCGACGAAGGCGAGAAAGCCGCTAACACAGGCGACATCCGTCTGCTCTATGTTTCACGTCGCCTTAGTGAGACTAAGATGAATGCTTCGATGCTCGTGAAAGACAAATCTAGACAGTTATTGACCGACCTGGCTAACCAGATGAAACGCTGGTTCGAGCACTTTGGAAACCTTTTTCAAGTGTCGGACACGCCATCAATACTTCAGCATGACCCGCCAAAAAGGTTGACCTGACTGTATGCGATAATTGGCGGGCATCATGTTGCTGTGCATCGTTCTCAAAGTCCTCTGCAAAGTGATCCTTGAACTGCAGCATCCAGCAATAAGATCATGCAAACCAGTCTAATCTTCCGAGACTTGACGGATGACCGATGACTTTATCTCGGCCCTTCTACCCACTTACTATAGGAAGCAGGAACGAATTGATTCGGAACGATTTGCACACTCTTCACGGTTCAACTGAAGGCCACCGACCGAGCCGAGAACTGCATTGCACCGTGTGACCCCTTTGCAGAATGTTGCCCTCCCAACAACACTACGCGAGGTTGATCACCACCACTCGACCAATCGTATATCCAATGGCTAATTAGTAACAGCCAGCAGCCAGTGTCGTAGGACATAAAAATATATGTACTTGAGCGAAAAATAGACACCACCGGTTTGAATCCCGCGAGCGAAATTGCTTCAAGCTCCATGAGTCTTGAGTATTTCCCGAACAATAACCACCACCGCCGCCAGCGGCCAGAAGTCCGTCCGGGATGGGAACGAGCACAATTCGAACCATTCATTAGCAATTATACCGTCGTCAACGATGATGACTACGGCGACGACGACGACGGTGGTGGAACCTGTCAACGGCCCATCAACCGATTGACCGACCCAATTAGCTAGCCATCATCCGCGTTCGTTGCTCGAGCTCAACACGGTGGTGGACATGATCAGGCAGGCGGAGGAGGATGTGGTGGCGATCGTCGTCGTCCGGATCGGACGTTGACATCTTCTGGTCTGGACCGACTTGTACTTAGTCGCGTTTCGGGTAGGTGGATGGTACTTCAATTGAATACAATTCAGTTGATTATATGCGTACATTTGCGCTGGGGATTCAATGCCACGTTACATACGTTCGAAGATGCGACACGAGAAACATGGTCGTAAAATGGGGAATCAAAAGCGGCTGTAGGTAATTAGAGATGATGTTGACTGCGGCGGTGGTAGGTTTTCAATGGAAATTCAGGATTTTTTTTTCTGTTTATAGTAAACGTTCCCGAGTTCTATTACGTGAGGCCATCTCATCAACTTACAAGGGTTGACATCAGTAGTTAAAGTACGCTAGAACCCTTTTTATGCCACGGACTAGGGTAGCATAAATTAAAACAGAGCAATAAAAGAGAAGGGAACTTTGTAAACATATTAGGTTAGCTAAGTTCGGCAGAACAGTTTTACTCTTGGGAGTTTGAGAAGGAACCATATCTGATATATGCCGGTATAGGGCAGCATAATCCTGGTTTCCCTAAATCCCATTAAGATGCCCTGAAATGTCCATGAATGACCCCTGAGACGCCCCTAAAAACCCTCCGAGACCATCTGAGGCCCCATGAAACGTCCTTGAAACCCCCTGAGGCCCTTGAAACTCTCAGAGGCCCTCTGAAACACTCCTGAAGTTCTTTGAAACCTTCTGGAATGCTTCTGAAAACACCCGAAATCGTCCTGAGACCCTGAAATGCCTACAGATGCCGAAATGGTTTGAGATTCTGAAACCCCCTGCGATCTCTTGAAACACCCTTAAGCTCCTTGAGACTCCATGAAACCCCGTGGAATCCCCTCGGTAGAAATCACTCAGATATTCCCTTCCGTCATGAAACCCCATGATGCTCCATGAGGCTCCATTAAACGTCCTTGAAAACCTTGGGTTCCCCTCAAACACCGCTGAAACCCCCTAAACATCCCTGGAACCTTCCTGAAAACATTCTGAATCTCTGAATCCCTGCGATGTCTCACAGACCCACCCGAAACGCTCCGAGACTCTGAAAAACCCAGAAACTCCCTGAAGCCTCCTGAGACCCTATGGAACACCCTGAAAACACCCTTAATGATTTTTAGTAACCAGCAGCGCGTGGTTACAATATTGAATTAGGTATGCTAAGGGTTTCCCGAGCTAAGGTCTTCCACGAGCCGCCAAATTCCGTGGTGAACCCCTGGAAGCTGTTTTGAAGGTCAGCTTTGGGGCTTCTATCTACTAAGTGGCTTGCCCGAATACCAAACGGGCAGTCCGCGACATACTAGGACCCTGGGGCAACCCTGGAAGATCCTAGTATTCCGTAGCATAGGCCTGGACCGTTAAACAGCCTCCCGGACGACCCAGAGTGGTTCAGATTTGAAAATACCTGGCAAAAATTGCCAAATCATAGTAGTCTGCTAGTTTTAGCCTATATGAGCGTATTGGAACATGATTTAGCGCTTAATTTCATTTTAAAGGCATTTTCATTTTTTGTCGATTTCTTCGAACAAAATCTGAACAAAATTGATGTTTTTCATACAATTTTACTGCACACATATCATCATGGCGCTGTTGTTTTGGCAGCTCTTGGCAGTTGCATTTTTCTTTAACCGATTCTGCATACATGAACGAGCATCTGAACGGAATCTCCCCGCGGGGAGTAGCGGGGAGCGATTTGTAAGACATTTTGAATTCAAACCTTAAGAATTTTTCGTACTAATGACATGTAATGTAAATTTTGAAGCCAAAAGTGTTATGTTGATCTCTTGCTTCATTGCAGATGTCTGATATACACAAGAACTTACAAATCAACTTTTGAAAGCAATTGTATTACTTATATCAATAGACTTTTGAAGTGGTTGAACTTGTTTGTGTTCTTTATCGAAAAATCATCACTTTTTCCATCAGCAGCTATTCAGTGCTGTAACAAGATACAAAATCAATATTTCCAATTTTTTTAAATGCCAGTTAGTGCTCCTGGTATTATGGATGAATGCTTAATATACTGTATACCATATAAGACATGTTCAAAAATTGAGTTTCTGCCAGCTTTTCTCAAAATTAGACCTCTGTGCGACCGTTTTGTGCCCTCTGAAGTCTTCTGGAGTCGCGGGGACGTCCTAGGCCCGTGGACAGCTCCATGCCTCGCCATAACATGTAGATGTAGATTCGTACCTGCCGACAAACGCCTCCTCAGAGCAAGAGCTTGTTTTTACCGAGAACATGATCGTCAGTGGACTCCTACAGATTTGCGATGTACGTAATGTCAACGGGAGACTTCTAGATTTGGCCTTCGTCAACAACAGCAGCGATGTAGAACTATTCGAAGTACCATCCGCTATTCTACCTACTGACTGTCACCATAAGCCGCTTGTGTTACGTGTAACCGCAAGAACTGCAACGAACAATATTGACGAAACTGCAGCGGATTTCAATTTTGACTTCAATCGATGTGACTACGACGCAGTTATTGAAGAGTTACATCAACTTGATTGGGACGAACTGTTTCGAGGCGCCAATGTCAATCAAATGGTTGCCATTTTCTACGATGTTGTTTTCGGAACGATAGGCAGACATGCTCCTCTTCGTCGAATGCATCCTCGTCGTTCTGATAAACATCCCTGGTGGAATGCTGAACTTAGACACCGACGAAATGTTCTCCGCAAAGCTCGTCGCTGCTTTCTACGGCACCGTACCGCGGAAAATAGAAGCGTTCTTGAAAGACTTGAAGTTGAATACGACGACTGTGTTTCAACTTCCTTCCGTGAGTATGTTTTTCGTATCGAAGACGAAGTCAAAATCGATCCTTCCTCCTTTTGGCGCCACATCAAGAGCAGGAAACGAGTTGTGATGCCGAAAGTTCGACTGAGCTTTTTGCCGATTTCTTTAAATCCGTTTATAACGCTGATCCTCAGATGGTTTCTCCGAATCTTTTGAATACTCTCCCGACATACGACATACACTTTCCATGCCCGACATTTTCTGTAGCAGATGTCACTAATGTATTGGAATCCGTTGACCCATCTAAAGGACCTGGATATGACAAACTTTCTCCGGTGTTTTTTCAACGATGCGCTGCGGCGCTTGGACCACCTGTCTGTAGAATTTTCAATTTATCGCTATCGGAAGCTGTGTTCCCGGATGCATGGAAAGTGGCTGCTATTACCCCTACCCATAAAGCTGGCAATGTTCGTCAAGTTGAAAACTATTCGCGAAGTTTTGATTCACGAAAGGATGTATTTTGCTGCTAAGCCAATAATCTCGCAGTCTCAGCATGGATTTGTTAAGAATCGATCTACAACCTCGAACCTTATGGTATATGTAAGTACGCTCAACTCCAGTCTAGAAAAACATCGTCAAGTGGACAGCATTTACGTGGACTTATCCAAGGCGTTTGATAAAGTACCACACGATTTGGCTTTAAGTAAACTTGAGCGATTGGGATTTCCTAATTGGCTTATCCAATGGTTACATTCGTACCTGAAAGACAGATGCGCCTACGTGAAGCTGAGCTCGGTTACGTCTAGTCTCTTCGCAACGCCTTCTGGGGTGCCGCAAGGCAGCCACCTCGGACCCCTTATATTTATACTTTTCGTCAATGATTTGTGCCACCGGTTGAAATCTTTCCTGCTAATGTATGCCGACGACCTTAAAATATATCGTATCATCAGCTCTCTGGTTGACTGTGCTGCTCTACAGCAAGACATCGAAACCGTGGTTGACTGGTGCACCTCGAATGGAATGACGATGAACGCGACGAAATGCAAACTGATCAGCTTCTGCAAAGCACGTGCACCGCTGACTTTTGAATATGCAGCAAATGGCAGGATTCTGGACCGAGCAACGTCAATCAACGACTTAGGAGTGACACTGGACAGCAAGCTAAACTTCGCGGAACACATTACAAGGACCACTGCTAAAGCTTTTGCCGTGTTGGGTTTCATACGTCGAAACGCATACGAATTCCGCGATGTATACGCTTTGAAAGTACTCTACTGTTCACTGGTTCGCAGCATCCTGGAATACGCCGTACAAATCTGGGCTCCGCATCACGAGACACAGATTGCCAGAATTGAGAGAGTGCAACGCTGCTTTGTCCGTTTCGCTCTTCGAGGATTACCATGGAACGACCGACTGGCGGCAATCTGCCATATGAACATCGTTGTGAATTAATTCATCTTGAAACTCTGCGACGGCGACGTGTGGATCTCCGAAGGATGTTTGCGTTCGATTTACTCAGTGGCCGAATCGACTGTCCAGCCCTCTTGGAACAGGTAAACTTTTCAGTTCCGGTACGACGTTTACGACATCGAACGCTGTTTTTGTCCGCTTTTCATCGCACTGAGTACGGTCAGAACAATCCTCTTGAAAGGTGTTTTAATCTGTTAAATGAGATCGATTTTATGTTTGACTTCCATCATAGTAGAAATAGTTTTAGAAATAGTATTAGGCAATTAGATTAAGATTATTCAGTCTGTGCAGCATAGCTGAAGACGGTGCAATAAATAAAATAATAATATAATGTCCGGAACCCCTACACGTGCTGCATTTCTGTCGAGAGTTACACGCCACACCTCCCATCCTCCCATAATTACACACCTCATAAGTTTGAATAGATCCGTTAAAGAAAGAAGAGTGCTTTATCTTCAACCTTTGAAAAGCTCACGCCGACCCAAAGAGCTTCGCTCGTGCTAGGGCAGATTCATCCGATCCGCCGGGTAACAATTCCATGAAACATCTCTGAAATGGATCATTCGCCCTGGATCGCCATGCACTGTCCCCGAAGACTCCCTAAATCCGCTCCGAAACACCTCAGATACGCCTCCGAAACCTTCTTAAACACCCTGATACCCTGAAGCCACACGAAATCCGTTTGAAACCTCCATGGAACCCTGTGAGTTCCTCTCATTTAAAGTCCTCTCTGAGAGCCTCTATTGCTCCTCCACCCTTGTTCACCCATTTGTTCCTTCCTTCCCTTAGATCTTACTGGCAATTCTTTTTCTTTTCTCCTTTTTCAGATTTTCTGTAGGAAAATGGATTCTCAGTAACAACTCCTAGGAAACCCAGAAGGAACCCTTGGTGGTCTTCCATAGAGAACTCCTGAAGTATTTTCAGAAGGAACACTTGGCGAATGCTCAGAATGAGCTTTTGAACGATTGGTAGAAGGAACCCTTGGGAAATTGTAGTACAAAATCCTTAAGAAATCCGTTTCTCGAAGAAATCCAGCAAAAGCTCTTGGTGGAATACATGAACGAAATCATAGGTAAATTTCCCGATCCCGGGAGGAATTCTCGGGTAAATTCCTGAACGAATCAGAGTTTTCTAGAAGAGTCCTAGAAGGATCTGTTAATGCAGTTGCAGAATATCGGTAGAAATGAGGATAAACTATCAGAAAGTTTCCGAAAGTGATTCCAGGAAGTCCCCCAGAAGATATTTCTGGATCATTTTCAGAAAAAAAAAATCTATTGAGAGACAGTAGAGCTCACCTGTTGTAGTGGTTAACCATTTGAAGCCGGAATTTTTCCAAGCATTATTATAGTTTTCTACGTATCTGTGGTTTTGGTGCTCAACAGCATGAAAATTGTAAAATATGATGCAGAATATGTTTTTTTGTATATTCTATGTCATCCAAACTGTTCCTGAGTTTAGATCCTAAAGTTTACGAGTGTAACGGTAGGTAACTTCTTCCATTATACAAAACTAACCCAAGTAACAAAAAGTTCCGCTTCCCATGACAAAATGCTCTTTCAAGTTCCGCGAAGTTCAGATAAAATTCCAAATGGAACTTTCTGGCTGCTTAAGGGGCTAACGATGAGCCTTGTTGGAACTTCGGTCACAAGCTCCGGCAAGGCTCATCGTTAGCCTCTTAAGCAGCCAGAAAGTTCCATTCGGAACTTTATCTGAACTTCGCGGAACTTAAAAGCTGCTTAAGATACTACTCGGAACTTTGACGGATCTTTCAAGTTCATAAAAGTTCACTTCAGTAGCATTGTTGAAACACTGAACAATGTTGAAGATTTAAATTTATTTCTTTTACAGAAAACAACTGTTTAAGCATACACGAATAAAAGACAAATATAAATTTATCAAATCAATGAACAGCAGGCCTTGAGCAAAAAAAAATGCCGCCCATCGGATTCGAACCGATAGTCGCTGTGTGTTAATCCTACTCTCTACCACAGTACTACAATTTCGATTTAGTGAACAGCAGGTAAAGTCTGACTTGAATCAATTAACTGTCGGCAGCTAGTTTTGCACATTTGTACAGTAGTGAAGTTAGGTTGACTTTGTCAAGCGGCTTCAGTAGCGCAGCGGTAAGACAATATGCTATCATGCAAGAGGCTCCAGTTCAAGTCTACATAACAGCGACATGTGTGGAAATATCAAAAGCAATTTCCAGACATGTAAATCACAAAACCCACCAACAAAAGGGTGAGGTTGTGATTCTGAAAATCACATTTTTGTTTCTGCATGAAATTTGTCAAAGTTCTATCAGAAGCTGCTTATAAGGCTATCCAGCATGCTTATGTGAACTTTCAAGTTCCAAAATTACTTAAAAATGAAGCTGCTTAGAAGGCTAATGAGCAACCTCGAACAAGCTGCTTAGCTTATGAAGTACCCTTTTATCTAAACTTTTGGTTACTTGGGAAGATATGTATTCTATCATGTCCAGTAAGTCTTCTGAAAGTTCAATAGAAAGTATCAGATCAGTCGGGATATTCTAGGTTATCCAAACTGTTCTTGAATTTAGATCCTAAAGCTTACGGGTTACCGTTACACTTCTTTCATTATACAAACCTACGAATTGTAATCTATCATGACCTGTAAGTCTTCTATAAGTGTATTAGACAGTATCAGGTCAGTTGCTATACCTTAGGTCATTCAAACTGTTTTTGAGTTTAGATCCTGAAGTCTACGGGTGTAACAGTAACTTCATTCATTATATATGGCAACGATTTGTATTCCATCATGCCCAGTAGGTCTTCAAAACATCCTAGGTCATTTAAACTGTTCTTGAGTCCAGTAAGTCTTCTGAAAATTCAATAGAGAGTATTAGATCAGTCGGGATATTCTAGGTCATCCAAACTGTGCTTGAGTTTAGATCCTAAAGCTTACGGGTTACCGTTACACTTCTTTCATTATACGAATTGTAATCTATCATGACCTGTAAGTCTTCTATAAGTGTATTAGACAGTATCAGGTCAGTTGCTATACCTTAGGTCATTCAAACTGTTTTTGAGTTTAGATCCTGAAGTCTACGGGTGTAACAGTAACTTCATTCATTATATATGGCAACGATTTGTATTCCATCATGCCCAGTAGGTCTTCAAAACATCCTAGGTCATTTAAACTGTTCTTGAGTCCAGTAAGTCTTCTGAAAATTCAATAGAGAGTATTAGATCAGTCGGGATATTCTAGGTCATCCAAACTGTGCTTGAGTTTAGATCCTAAAGCCTACGGGTGTAACAGTAACTTCTTCCGTTATACAAAGCTACGAATTGTAATCCAGTTGGTCTTCTAAAAGTTCATTAGACAGTATCAAGTCAGTTGGTATACCCTAGGTCATCCAAACTGTTCTTGAGTTTAGATTTTAAAGTCTACGGGTGCAACGGTAGCTTCTTTCATTATATATAGCTACGAATTGTAATCTATCATGTCCAGTAAGTCTTCTGAATGTTTTTTAGACAGTATCAGTTCAGTAGGGACATCCTAGTTCATAAAAACTGTTCTTGCGTTGAAATTGAAAGTCTGCGGGTGTAACGTGTGTTCTATCATGTCCAGTAAGTCTTCGGAAAGCTCAATAGACAGTAACATATCAGTCGGTATATTCTAGGTCATTCAAACTGTTCTTGAGTTTAGATCCTAAAAAGTCTGCGGGTGTAACGGTAACGGAATATGCAATGGACAGCATCAGATAAGCTAGGTGTTCCTAACTATTATGGTGTTTACAATCTAGCATCTACTGCAATTGAAGTTTCTGTTTTGGCTAGATAGAGTTATGTTGTATTATCTATTATATTTACTGGAGCTCACAGAATACAATCAGAGACTACGACAGTCGGGACATTCAGAATCGTACACACTGTCTTGCAATATATTTACATGGAGTCTACAGCCGTAATAATTGCTTTTTTTTATTCATAACCACTTAACCTATTTTACAGCTCTTTTGTCCACTAGGGCACTACGTGAGCGATTCCAATTGGCGGCTGTACTTACACTTTGTGCAACAGCGCCTAAATGTATTCTATTATATTCTTATTCTACTATATCGAACTGGTTTGCCTTTGTACTGCTTTAACTTTTCTACCCTGTCCTTGGTAGAATGATGAGCACGATGATGAAATGATGTGTGGCTGTTTTTCCTTTTCCAGTCCGATTGGCGGTCGTCCATTATGGGTTGCCGTTCGCCGATATCCAATTATCCGGGTCCGTTTGAGCTATGAGAGCTCAGAAGAGGGTCAAGTGCCAGCCGCTCTCGGGGTAAGAGCAACTGACGAAGTGCCGGGGCTGAGATCGAACCCATGACCATCCGCTTATGAAGCGAACGTGTAGCCACTGCGCCACGGGCCCCGGCTTAATTCCTTTTTTGCCGTTTTGAATTACACAACAGTACTAACCTTGATGTTTGTATCTTCTCAGTGATAATAACAATTATAATAAAACTGAATCAACAATACTTCACCACAACACTCGGTTCGTGGCTGCAGTCCTGATCCTCGGTCGCGTCCCACATTTGCCTTCAGATTTGTGCTCGAAATGTAGCTTCGGCATATCTTCGCCTTAGCTGGAAGTTCTTAGTTGTAGGGAAGTTTAGTAATCCTGAAATATCTCAAAGGTAATTTGGAATTGATCTGAGTCCCATACAAGTTCTCGGATCTGGGTGGGTTAGACTAGGTAACGTAACATTTTAAAGCACAAATAATGACTACAATGAATGCAGATTTCAAAAAATGAGTTTGAGCAACCTTAAATGTTTCAAATTTCAAAGGTACAGAACAATGCCCACTAGTCTTTGAAGAATATTGGTAAATATGGTTCATTTTTCAATGTAGCAGGCTAGCATTGCAAATGTAGATATAAAGTAGTGTACACTCAAACCTCCATTTAGGTAGGATCCATTTAGGTAAAATCTATTTAGGTCCCTCCATTTAGGTAACGTTACCTAAATAGAATTTGGTTGTGTTCAGAACAGTTGGAGTACTTATGATTGATGACGTCATACCCGACATTAACCTATCATTCACCTGTTTTTATTTTGGCCTCCAAACCCAACATAGACCCAACAGTTGTTCGATGTTGGTCCAACAGTGGCCCAACATACGATAAAAATTAACCCGACATTGACCCGACACTCAACAATTTTTCAGTCTGGCGGAATTTTTCAGGGTTTTTTGTGTTCCGCGCCCAGCTAGTCATTTGCATGACAATTCTCACCTGAGACCCTTCAAAACCCCCGAAAACGCCCCTGAAGCCCCTCCCCTACATATACTCCCTTGAAAGTTCTCTGAAACTCCGCAAGACCATCTTTAAATCTCCTATTCGAGTTACTCTCCCTAGTTAAACTTCTTTGCAACCTTGTACTCCATTTAGGTAATGAACTGAATCCATTTAGGTAATGAATCCATTTAGGTAAAAATTCTATTTAGGCAGTCCCGACCCATTACCTAAATGGAGGTTTTGGTGTAGTCCATGGAAGATTGGATGACCCAAATTATCACATAACTATCATGAAGTGACTTTTGAGAGTTAATAGGTCTATGCATTCTATTTGGTTGTGTAACGTTAATATCTACGAAATCACCTCATGTTATACTGGTTCTTTTTATCAACTAAGCTCCATAACAGTAAGGATGGCCGATAAAATCCCCAAAATATATAACTACGCTACACTACTTAACGTAGAGGTAAAAGCTATTATCACAAGTGTAGATCTGAAGTTATGGTCTCCGAAGTAGTTTGGTTGATCTGGCATATCTCAAAACTAACTTGGAATGACTCATAAAATGCCAGGGGGATTACAGATTTCAGTTGAATGTGTAGTTTTATTGTTCATTGTGAGAATACCTACTGTTACTTTTACGCTAAACTTCAGGGTAGTTCGGGGTCGTCCACCTTAATGTCCTAAAGGTTCATAATAATATATAGTTGACTTCAGATTGGTCCAGTAACCACGGTTGATTATACATACAACGTTACTCAGTATAACCGATATGGCTACTGTTACGAGTGTAGACCCGAACTTCTGAACTCCTAGGTAGTTTGGCTGAGCTGGAATATCCCTATATTGATTATAAATGACATTGTAGATTTCAAGAACTTCACGGATTCCAGTAGATTATACAATGCTGTTATTTATGACGAAAACACATAAAATTATTCTTGTAGATTCGAAGGACTTTACTGCAAGATAGTTTTGAGCACCCAAACATCCTAGAATATAAAATACCTTTTGATATTCTGGACGAAGGTTAATTGAATTAGAACAACTGGTATGTAAATTATTTTGTTTCTCCAAACTTCATGGTGTTCAGGATTGTCGGCAAATGCAAATATTACCTTTTCCATAATAAAGGACTCAATTTGCAACAACTTCGCCAAAGACAGTATTCTGTTCTATTAAATGTCCCGGCTCCAAAGGGTTAAAGCACGTGACTATTACGCTGAGGACCTGGGATCGAATCCCACCCCCGACAGTGAGTTCTTCCTTTGGAAGGGAAATAAAGCGTGAACCCCGAGGAGATGAACTAGCCTGGGGCTAAAAATCTCTTTAATACAGATCAATAAAATCTATAGAGTTTTCAAAAGAAAGTATTGGAGAATTCCCAGAATAAACTCTGTAAGCATGTCCAGAAGAAAGTCATATAGTAATGCCATCATATCTATTTTGATGTTCTGCAACAAAAAAAAAAAAACTTAGGAGTCTTATCGAGGTAACAATGAACGATCATGGGCCAACCAGCTACTCCAACTGTCCACAACCATTTTCGATTTTCGAACCAGTCTAACCACCTGCCCAGTAGTGGCGCGATGCAGTTATCGCAAATTGATCGATCTTTTATTGTGCATAATTCCAGTGCGCAGCTGACGGCGGCAGGTAGTCGCATGATCAACAGCCAAGCCAGAGCACCACAATCGATAATCGATCAGAACGCGATCAGATAAGCCGAAAAGCCATGGCATATGCACTGTACAGACTGACTGTACGCAATTCAGCCAATTGACGACCAAAATAAGCCTTCGCTTGGGTTGATCAGATACGATCAGTGCCGGATTTTTCTTTTTTTGAACACCTCGGCTCCCATACACAAAGCTATAGGGTCAACCAAAACTGCATCAACTCAGTGCTTGCAGGCAAATGCGCGAGGAGTCAAATCAACCACGAAGGAGGAAAAAATCCAACATTGCCGCTTCACAGTGGCCAGAAACGCATGTTCAACCAGGCTGATGATTAATGTTTTCAGTTGTTTGGTGTACCTCTTTTATTGATATTTTTGTAGCCCACTTTTTATTCGCACTGCGGCGCTGTAATGGATATTTTCGGTTTGGATTTTTTTTCGGTTATCGTTATTCACCCACTGCCCATGGAAGGGAGACCAATTTGTGCAATCGTAAGTTAAGTTTTCAAATAATATTCAACTCAGTTTCAGTATTCTGGAAAAATGCGCACTTTTCCTAGTTCATTGATTCAACTACAAATTTGAACAAATCTTCAGCGAAATTATGAGATTTGCCACAGAATAAATCTGAAGAAGTTTACAAAATCACGTAACAAGATTATAACAAAATTATGAAAACTTCAGTTAGAAATAACCTGATTGATAATCAATTTGAAGTTTGTATGGGAGCGATTTGTTGAATAATCATTCTTCGGATTTTGTACTGGAAGATGATGTCAAGCAGTTGCTCAGCTGTCCAAGAGGTGATATAAAAATATCTCTCTGAAATTGATGTTAGGTATCAAAATAAAGTTCGTGGCTCAAAAAAACGAGCTTTTTGTAAAAAATTAAAAAAAAAAACATTTATAAAAAAATGTGTCATGCGAATATCGTAACACGTTTTCTATTTTTTATAGGATCATAAAAAAAACTGTGAGATTCTGTGTAATGTAACGTGAACAAATATATATTAACAGAAATATAACACAATATTCAACAATACAGCTATGAAAATTGTTAAGGGGCACATACCTTTTGCAATGGTCGTGAACATATTTTCACCCCCACACTAAGTGAGCCCCAACTTGGGGGTTGTACCTTGGAGTGGCATGTTGTGGTCTGCTGTCCAAAAACAGAAAACAAGGATGAGGCTATCTCTGGGTCAGTGCAGTGGCCTCCTCTGTCTGCCTGTCATGAATGAAAACAGCGAAACCAGCTGAAATCGAATGATTGTTCCTTCTTTTAAAGCCAGTAAGTAGAAGCAGAAGGAGAATGGGGAAAATCAACAAGAAGCGAACTCGACATTCTGCGAACAATCTGTGTTTTCTTTATTTGAGCAGGTTGACCCACTGAACCAGAAGTGGACATCTTCGCGAATCGAGGAGTTGATTCCGTTTTTGGACGATTGGAGGTGGTGGTTTCATTTCGAAAAGCGGAGTTTGCACTCGTGAGTAAGCGAATTTGAGGCGGTTTTTTGGTTAGCAGGACAAAGAAAAAGCTGTTGTAAGCTCGTTGAGCCCCAAGCTGAGTAGAATGCTCTGTAAAGGTAGTTGCAAGGCCAAATATAAATTTATAATTATAAATTGTTCTGCTGTCGAAAACAGATGTTGATATTATGCCGAAATTTTAACGTTGAACTTATTTTGTTATAATCTTTCTAAACTTATAAAAAATTTAGCTACTGCTTGTTATAATTTGAAGAAATTTTGTAGGAACTAACACAACCTGGTATAATTTTGTTATCCTTTTTTTATTTTTATTTTTGCTAGTTCAACACGATAGTATTCCATTCGGGTCGGGTAACCACGTGATTATTTTCAATTATTTTTTTATGTACACTCCCAAAAAAAGCTTGAGGCCACTCCCTCAAAAACTTTTTTAGGTACATATCTCCGCCAATTTGCTTCCGATTTGAAAACCCTAGATCTCATTCAAAAGATAATAAGACAAAGAAACTTTCAACCTGATTTAGGTGAATTTTTTACAAATATATTTATATGTGAACTTAACCTAAAGTTGCACCAATTTCTGAAAATTTTAATTTAAACTTACGGCAGCGTCGCTGGAAATTGGGTCGACCAAATTTTAAGATGAGTGCGTTAATACAACCTAATTTTTATCAGCATTCAACTGCTTTTTACCGAAATTAGTTAAAAAATCAAGGGAAAAGTTATTAGGTAAATTAACTCTTGGTGTCATCGACCAACAGTTTGGGGTCATCCCTCAAAATCCCTCAAAACTTTTTTTAGCCAAAAAGAATTAATATTAATTGAAAGATGACAAAGATATCAACAACTTACTTTTTCATGTTTTACTAAACTTTTGGATGATGACATCAAAAATTAATTTACTTAATCACTTTTTTTCTAGATTTTTTAGCTAAGTTCGGTAAATAACAGTTGAAAGCTGATAGAAATTAGGTTATATTACCGCTCTCATCTTAAAATTTGGTCGTCCCAATTTCCAGCGACACTGCCGTAAGTTTTAATTTTTTTTTTTTTTGGAAAATGTGTAACTTAAGGTTAAGTTCACATATAAATATTTACAAAAAATAAAAATTAAAAAAAAAAATAAGTAAAAATTTCACATAAATCATGTTCAAACTTCCTTTGACTCATTATCTTTTGAATGAGACCTAGGGTTTTCAAGTCGGACGCAAATTGGCGGAGATATGACATGTTTTTGAGGGGGTGACCCCACATTTTTGATCGGGAGTGTATGTTACATTATTTGCAATTCAGAACACAGAAGATTCAAATATAAATGTATTTTCAAAATGGACGAAATCAGTGTTGTGGTTATTAAATACATACCATAGTCGGCTTATTACGTGTAATGCATGTATATTCGCTTTCGATATTATCATGAGACGTACCTGAAAAAGAAACAAAAGCCTCAGTTAGTATTGTGTCACCTTGCTGTTTTGTTGTAATCAATTCTGAGTATTTGCAGCCCAAAATACGATAAAATTGCTATTTTTGATTCACTATTTTCTTAATTTGAATGAGATTTTGCTCATGCGCTGGTTTTACGAATTATTTTTTTTTCCGGTTTTTTCAAGAAAACGCTTCATTCATCATTACCATTTTATTATTAACTAGCTGTCCCGGCAAACGTCGTACTGCCTGCCTACTGTGTTTTTTTTGACATGCAGCTCTGTGGAAAAATGTTTCGCAAAACGGAATTTCAAACTTTCTCGTTTTCGATGCGTTCCCGGTCGATTTTTCTAAATATTTTTTTCGTACGAACACGTCGGAGCCCTGCACAAATGAACCACTGAAAGAATGGTGTAGATCCGTTGACCCGTTTTCGAGCCTATTCGTGACATACAAACACCATTGCATTTTTATTTATATAGATAGATGCATTTTGGTTGATATCTCTTGGCGTTATATACAAATTACGCAACGAACAACCACACATAATATTGAAAAAGAAAAAAAAAAAACATTATTCAAATCAATGTATTTTTGTTTCTCTAACGCCTAACTCTATTCATCATCATCATCATCAGAGATGATATCAGGAACTCATCTCGTGACTCCTCCAGAAACTCCTGCTAAGATTCATCCAGCTGTTGCCCCAAGTAACCACGGTGCTTGCATGCAGATATAAGGTGTATTTAGAGCAATCATTATTTAACATGAACACTCAAAGTTGATTTAAAGTGGAAATGGCAATTATGCGACTGAATTAAGATTATACCTGTAAAATCTTAATTTGATTCTATAATTGCTCATTTCCACTTTAAATCAACCTTAAGTTTGCACGTAAAGTATTGCTAATTTGGAGAAAACTTTCCGTTTTACGGTAGAACAAAAAGCTACCGCAGCTGTCAGACTACTGATTTTAACTGAGCTATCATTGATCTAACCTAGCGATGCCTTGGATACCCTAGATACGATGCCAATGATCATTGTTTGTTGTTGGTTTTCAGTGCAATTCACCTTGCAAGCATACTTTGATTTGGCCTTCAGTTTCAATGATATGATGATTTTCAAGCCTGCGGTAGGACTTTGACAGCTGCAGTAGAACTCAGCGGCTACCGCAGAGTGGATTTTTTTTTCCAAAAATTAGCATTAGCATTAGCATTTTAGCATTAGCATTAAGCGAGTCGCACAAATTCGTAGGTGGTACAGTCCTTTACCGCTGTTATGAGGGTTGCCTCCTTCCCGTCCGAACCAAAGCACAAAGATTTGGGACTAATCTCTGACTCTTAGACAAGACTGACGCAATCCTTCAATGCTCGAGCACTGTCCTGGCCACGTCCTTGCGACTGCTGAGGAATGGGAAAGGATGGTTTGTTTTGGACACCTATGAGAAATGTAGACAACTCTACGATCTCTCAGGCCTAGGTATCACGGGAATTTGGGTGTTGTTAGTGGAAGGGTAAACTCCAAAGGATACGCTTGGTCAACGTTCAGGCACACCATTGTTGGACTGCTTTGAATCAGTTGTCTGACCAATTCATCCTGGTTTCCTGGTTGAATTACTAGATTCTTCGGTTGATAATCTGAAATATAAAATAATATTAACATCGTACGTCAAATAAGCTACATATAAGTGATACGCTCGCCACAGTTACATATTTTTAAAATATTATTTATATCGTACGATACATTTACCTGAATCCTGCTTAATGTTAAGTAGCAGTACATTGAATCACAAATACTACAAAACACAAGGAAAAGAGCATGAAACTTTGATCTTGGAATGTTTAAAAATACGGTAAATATCAAGATCAAAATTTGATTTGGTAGATCTTACACCGCAACGCACCATTCTAAGGTGATCTATCCACGTTACGGGGTGGGGGGGAAGTGGTGGGAGTGGAAATTTTTCTAAAAATCCGCAATAATGATTGCTCTAAATACACCGTATATCTGCATGCAATGAGGCTTCAGCACCGTGGTTACTTGGGGCAGTTGGTATTCCTTAAGCAACTCTCGCTAGAATTCCTCCCGAAGTTTCTCTTGGGATTCTTCCAGGTATCCAGGATTCTTCTAAAAATTCTGCAAGAACTCCTCTTGAGAATTTTCCAGGGGTTTCAGCCAGGAATTCGTCCGGTGATTTCTCGAGAAATTCGTACTTGCTCCAGAAATTCCACTGGAGATTCCTTCAGAAATCCCACCAGGAATTCATCCAAGACTCCTACTGGAAAATGAGAAAACTATTAATTTGAAAAATTTGATTAAGATCGAGCCCTGAGGAAGATCCAATCCAAGGATAGAAACGTTGGCAATGATATAAAATTGTCAACGCTTTTTCCCGTGACTGAAAGCCGAAAAACTCCATAGCTCTCAAAAATCGCAGTCGAATATTCCCAAAATCTGCAATGGCGACGAATACACGCACATCATTCTACACAGCTAGTCGCGTTCGGTAATTTTTACCGAAATCTCAACTGCTGAGCGTTCGGTAATGTTTTTTTTACCGAAATCCTGTAAAAATTACCAAATTTCGGTAAAATGTTATCGTTTATCTGTCAAATTTCACCGAAGCTCGGTAAACGTCGCCGATTTTTCCGGTAAAAAACTTAACGGTTGAGATTTCGGTAAAATATTACCGAAGTACCGAAGTAAGTCGGTGATTTTTTCTAAGTGTGTACACGGAAATCAGCAAACGATAAGAATTTGAAGATACATGGTGTGCTCTATTGACAAATTGTTGCTTCCCATCCATTCCACAGAGTGTGGAATTAGCTGATGGTAAAATAAATAGATAAAAGGAAAATTAAATCCATACCACAAGGAATTGATCCAGGGACCAATTCTCCTGAGGTTTTTTTTTTTTTTTTTAAATATAAGTCCAGAGGTAAATCTAGGGCAGTCGTTTTCAATTAATTTTCTTCTAATGTTACATGCTCGCTACCTCTTAACACGCGTGAAATTCTCCAACGGTTGAAAATCATTACTCTAGGGCAGCGGTGCTCAACACTTATTTATTTATTTCGTCAAACATACCGTAGACTACATTTTCACTTAACTATATCACTTAATAACTATATTCTATTATATCTCAAAGATCTAAAATATTTTCTCAAATTTGTTCTAGACATGGTCAAACTAATAGATGCACAGTGCTGATTATAAAGGTTCATCATTCGATTCAAAGGACCAAATTTTGCATAATCTGTTCTATGTTTGTTTAGAGCAAATATATTACGACCTCTCAATAGTCTAGCAGGAGCATAGAAATTTATACATGATAGTAAGTTGGCGGAGTCGATGCGTTGAGATATTAAATCATTTATAAACGAAACCATGGCAAATTCGCGACGCTCCTTCAAAGTTTGAATATCTATAAGCATGCATCTAGCTTCATATGAAGGCAGTGGAAATGTTGACCAACCTAACTTGCGTAAGGCATATAGGAGGAACTGCTTTTGTATTGATTCGATTCGATCCTCATGTGTTACCATGTAGGGAGACCATACTATGCTACAGTATTCTAGAACTGATCTTACATAAGCGACGTACAATGTTTTTATCGTGTATGGGTCCTGAAAGTTGTAGCTAAAACGCTTAATGAAGCTTAACATATTAGTTGCTTTATGAGTGATAGCGTTATAATGATCGGTGAAAGTTAATTTAGAATCTAAGATAACACCTAAATCTCTAATTCTATTGCACTTTTCAACTTCTTGGTTTCCTAAAGATACAATTATTGGTGGTGTACTATGTTTTCTGCTGTACGTAATTGAATTACATTTTTTCACGTTTAACTGCAGCAGGCTTTTACTACACCATTGGTCAAATATCCGTATTTCTCTCAAAAAACATTCTCTGTCTTCTTCATTTTTTATTTCAATAAAGAGTTTCATATCATCAGCGTATATAAGGATTTTGAGATGCTTTAGAATATACGTGATATCATTTACAAACAATATGAAAAGCAAAGGTCCTAAATGTGAGCCTTGGGGAACTCCTGATGATACGTTGATAGGTTCTGACTTCTTCCCCTCAAATCTTACTATCTGTAATCGGTCAGTTAAGTACGATTCGATCCATTTAAGTAGTCTAGACTCGATTCCCATTTTATCAAGCTTAAAAATCAACATTGGAATGTCAAGTCTGTCGAACGCCTTACTGAAATCGGTGTAAAGTGATTCAACATAGTTACCTCTGTCCATTGCACATAAGGTGTAATTAACAAATTCTAACAAGTTTGTTGTAGTCGACCGACCTTTGAAAAATCCATGTTGTGCATTTGTAATTCTTAGTTTGATTTGATTAAACACACATCTGTTTATAATAGATTCAAATAGTTTTGGTATGCATGAGATAATGGCAATCCCACGATAATTACGAACATCGGATTTTTTACCAGATTTGTAGATGGGTATAAGGAAAGATTTTTTCCATCCTTTCGGAAACTTTCCAGTTTCAAGTGACATGTTGTAAAGCCAAAATAATGGAGCCGCAAATTCAGTTGCCAGGTTTTTCAGAAGAACCGGCGGAATTCCATCCGGCCCTGGACCTTTGTTCGGATCTAAGTCTTTTAGACCGGTTAAAATATCTTGTAACATGATTTGATTGATTCCGATGTTGCTGGTAAAGTCAGGAAAGTGGGAGAAATATTCATAGTCGCGATCGGCATCAGAAAATGTACTATAAGTTTCTTGGAAATAGGTTGCAAAAAGATTGCAAATTTCATCGGAATTTTCTGCCAATTTATCATCTAACGACATTTTTGATGGAAAATTGCTCGACTTCAACTTAGTTTTAGCATAATTGAAGAAGTTCCTGGGACAGGATTTTATTTCATTCTCGGTTTTTCTGTTGTACTCTTCAAGAGCAGTGGATATGGCTAGATTAAGTTGATTGCAAATGCTTAAATATTTTTCAATGTTTTCTTGACTTTTGTGTCGTCGGTATACTTTGTGAGCTTTTTGTTTCCGATTTTTCAAGTTAATAATTTGCCTGTTGAACCAGACTGGATTTTTAGAACCATTATTTCGTCGTTTTCTCCTTAGTGGAACTTCCGAATTGATTATTTCCGACAAAATGCTATAAAAGGCCTCAACAGCATATTCTACATCTGGATTTCTTAAAACAGATTGCCAATTAGTTCTATTAAGTTGAAGTCTAATATTTTCATAATTGGCTTTACTATAATCATATGCATCCTCATAGTCACAATTATTTGAGTTAACGTTCATATGGATAAAAACGGAATACTCGATAGCGGTATGGAACACCTCGTTTTTCCATAATGGAAAGGGAGCTTCTTCCACACAGAAGTCCTCAAGGATGTTAGTTAATAAAAAGTCTAGATATCGATTTTGCTGATTTTTTACATGATTAATTTGGTTTAAACCTAAACAAGCAGTTTTTTCAAAAATCAACTGTAACGTTTCATTTTCACCTACAACTGGTAATAAAATACATTCATTTTCAGAATCTGATATGAAATCTACGTCACGTTGATTGAAATCGCCATAAATATGCACTTTGAATTCCGGAGGAAATTGTGAAATAATTTCTTCAGCAGCTAGGAAGAACATTTCATATGTTGATTTACAAGCTTGATCAGGTGGGAAATATACCGATGCAAAAATATGAGTTTCGCCGGCGATTTGTGTTTTAGCCCAAACTTGTTCGAATTCTTTAAACTTAGTAGAAGTAACAAGCTCTGAATTGAATTTTGAGGAAATTGCTACGAGAACACCGCCACCAGACATTCTATGGGTAAGAGTTAAATCTCGATCGTCTCTATAAACATTAAAATCATTACCAAAAACTTCTTCACTTTTAACGCTATCATTCCAACTGGTTTCAGTACCCAAAACAACCGAGAAGGATGAACTCAAAATTTGTTTGTGAATTTCATTTACTTTTTTTGCGCTTTTCATGCGATTGAAATTCTGGCAATAAACTAAAATTTCAATGGCACTTGTTTTTGAAGTAATTTTTGGTAATTCGTTCGTTTGTGCAATATCACTTAAAATTAATAATTTATTACCAGGCGCTTCTGGGTCGTCTGCTTCTTCCTCCGTAGATTGTGTCAAATTGGGTAAACAAGAATTGCATCCTACATCCTCAGATTGCGTCGATTCAGCTAAAAACCCGGCTGCTGACAGGAGCACGACGCACAGTGGTTTTTGACGGATGGCCTTGGCGGCGGTCCGATCGTCCAATTACAAGATGATTCACGGATTCGTTGTACAATATCCCGATCAGCTGGGTAGGGGTTCAATGTTTCGCCACGCTGAAATTGGATGCCCCTCTGGTTTCTATCGTAAGCCGGGGTTCGAGTTTCTCCACTTTGATATTGTACGGGCCTTCTAGAGTGCATTGCATCGCGAGCCGAACAACACGGTGGTTTGGAAAACCTCTGCTTTGCTTCCGCCAGAAGAATTCTATCTGGTGGCAGCAAATTCTCGTTCCGATGTCTGTCGTTGTTTCGGCTGGCAGGTACGGAGCGATTTTTTTGATTTTGTGCATTACGTATATTGTTATGGCTTGTTCGCTTTTTACGCTTCCTGGCCTTGTCAGCTTGCTTTTGCTGATTTAGACGATTCGACTGACGCTTGTCGTAGTCGGTCCAATCAGCTTTCCATATATTTTTTGAACCAAGTAAGCGCCAGCCGGACTTGTCTTCTTTGACGGTATTTGATGAGTAACCGGACTTGTCGTGTGTAACTGCATTTAATTCAGCGTGTAGACTGGTGGATTGATTGAGAGAGGAGTTCAAAGTTTCAATGTCAGCGCTTGTTGTAGGCATCATGTTCGCAGATATTGTTTTCAACTCGCTTAAAATATCGAGTTCAAGCATCGGGTTACTCCGCATAGGCTCCAAAGAAGTGATGTCCAAGGTCAAAGACGACAACTCTCTTATATCTTTGCTCAGAGTCTTGACCTCATCAGATAAACTTGATGCCATCAATTTAACAGCCGTAGATATGTTTAATTTTGACGATTCAAGCGCATTATCAAATAGTGCGGTAATATGGCTCTTTACGGCTTTAACGTTACCAGTAAAACAGCTACTTTTTGCCGTCGCAAGCTGATTTTTTACATCGGTCAGTAGCAGTTCCAGGCGATCAATGGCTTCATCGATTACGCCCATATTACTTTGTTGAATTGAGGTGCGATGAATCACCTCCGTGTTTTTATTGATCTGCTCTGTAAGTATTTCCTGCTGATCAACAAGTAACTTGAAATCCAAACTAGTAGCCACCATGCTTTGGCAGGAGCTGCAGCACGGCAACACGAACGATGATGTATCCATCCTTTTGTCCTTCTTACGGAGCGAACATCTTTGCACATTTATGCCAATGCACGCGGGATGAAAGTTACGCGAACACCCTATACATGACCACATAGTTGATTCAGCAGCAGTATCCGACAAGCAAATTTCACAGCTCATTTTAATTACACAATATCGATACTTGGCACGTACGACCGAAAACGAAAATGAAACGTATGCTATAATTAAAAAAGGTGCGCGACCGGGAGCGATTGAAAAACGCGTCCGAACTGATTGACGATCAATTTAGGTGATCGTCACACTTTGCCCATTTCATCAACAAAAATATTTAGGACTTATTGAAAACTACTTTAATTTCAAGCAAATTTGGATTCAAAGTGAAGCTTAGTACTGAGACTAATAGAAGGTAACTAAACTGAAATTAGTTTTGTAACTTTTCGTAATTTGAAGAATTCGGCAAAAATAAGGTTAGCTGCGTAGCCTGCAGCAACGAACATCGATGACTCGCTTTGGAGAGTCCATCACGGTAGCATGCTGGCGCTTAGTCAGTTTCCCGAGTGTTCCTCACCACTCCCGCCCACGCACCACATTGCATTGGTCCCAACACCACTCGCTCGTATGGCAACCCTGCCAGTCAAGCGCGGTGGTGTAGCTCCGTATCGTTCGATTTTCCGCACTTTTATTGTGTGTTATGGCCCGAAATGACGACCACTTTACGAGGAATCCACGGTAGCTGAATTGATACCGCGAATTTGTATGACTTCAGGACTTCGGCGGCTCGATCCTCTTCGCCACTATTCAGGGATTCGTAATGGCGGCCGCGATCGATCGATCACCATCCGTAGATGGCGCGTGCTTCTCCACGGAACCCAGGAAATCTCGAGTGTCGGGGTCTATCCGGTGCCTGGAGGATAGAAATGGCCCCACTTGAACGATTCCGGCCTGCCACCAACCTGAGTGGCATCTTGTGGGTCCTGGCCAATGGATTTTTTTTTTTTACGGAAAACGTCATTTCGTGGTGGATGAGGCCGACAAATTGTGAAACGTGGTTGAACGCTTTAGATGAGGGTCGTGCGACTGGCACTTATACCGGGAATGTCCGGCTCGATACGACTTAGAATGACTGGCACCAACTGATGTCGCTTAAACATACATTCATTATCTCGAGGCAGCGTTGCGGGACGAGAAAACTGCTGCAGTGTAGAACCGTCAAGGCACCATTCACCGTGGATCTAAGAGGATTCGGGGCAAATAAGGGCTGTCATTTGACACCAGTCTTATAAACATTGTTGGTGCCGCTTTTAATTGCCTTCATTATAGGTTAAAATTAAAGCAATATCCACAGAAGTAGAAAAATTTTCACAAAATTTGGTGATATAGTACAATTAGTAAAGGGCAGTAGGGTCGCCTAATTCCGTGGTAGGTCACCATTCACCGTGATACTAGGGACCCATTCACCGTGTATGAGAAAAAAAAAACAAAAAAAGCTCCTCCATCTTGAAAATCTGTAATTCATATAAAACGAAATCTGTACGGATTCTTAAGAATCTGCATAATACAGATATATCTGTATTTATGGCATCTCTGCATACAAGTAACAATGCTAGCTAATATCGACTCTGATCACTACCTGGTGATGGTTAAACTGCGCCCAAAACTCTTCGTTATTGACAATGTACAGTACCGGCGGCCGCCCCGATACGATCTAGAGCGACTGAAACAATTAGATGTCGCCACCGCATACGCGCAGAATCTCGAGGCAGCGTTGCCGGACGAGGGTGTACTCGATGTGGCCCTTCTAGAGGACTGCTGCAGTACAGTCAAAGCAGCCATCAACAACGCAGCCGAGAGCACTATCGGGTCGTAGAACAGAGTCGACGAAACGATTGGTTCGACGAGGAGTGTAGAGCGGTTCTGGAGGAGAAGGATGCAGCGCGGGCGGTAATGCTGCAGCATGGAACCCGACAGAATATGGAGCGATACAGACAGAAGCGGAAGCAGCAGACCCGTCTCTTCCGGGAGAAAAAGCGCCGCCTGGAAGAAGCGGAGTGCGAGGAAATGGAACTGCTGTGCCGTTCACAAGAAACACGTAAGTTCTACCAGAAGCTCAACGCATCCCGCAAAGGCTACGTGCCGCAAGCCGAAATCTGCAGGGATAAGGACGGGAGCCTCCTGACGGACAAACGTGAGGTGATCGAAAGGTGGAAGCAGCACTTCGACGAGCACCTGAATGGCGAAGAGAATGTAGGCACGGAGGACCAAGGCAGCGGAGAAAATGACTATGTTGGTGCAGCAGAGGACGGGAACGAACCAACTTCCACGCTGAGGGAAGTTAAGGATGCCATTCACCAGCTCAAACACAACAAAGCGGCTGGTAAAGACGGTATCACAGCAGAACTCATCAAGATGGGCTCGGAAAAGTTGGCCACCTGTCTGCACCAGTTAGTTGTCAAGATTTGGGAAACCGAACAGCTACCGGAGGAGTGGAAGGAAGGGCTAATCTGTCCCATCTACAAGAAAGGCGACAAGTTAATGTGTGGGAACTTTCGAGCGATCACCATAAATGCCGCCTACAAAGTGCTATCCCAGATCATCTTCCGTCGTCTGTCACCTAAAGTAAATGAGTTCGTGGGAAGTTATCAAGCCGGTTTTATCGACGGCCGGTTGACAACGGACCTGATCTTCACTAAGATAAGGGGACTAAGACAAGGTGATGGACTTTCCTGCCTACTATTCAACATCGCCCTGGAAGGTGTGATGCGACAAGCCGGGCTCAACAGACGGGGTATGATCTTCACGAAATCCGGCCTATTTGTCTGTTTTGCGGATGACATGGATATTATTGCTAGAATATTTGGAACGGTGGCAGAACTGTACACCCGCCTGAAACTTGAAGCAGCAAAGGTCGGACTGGTGGTAAATGCGGCTAAGTCAAAGTACATGCTGGTAGGTGGGACTGAGCGATACAGAACCCGCCTTGGCAGCAATGTTACGATAGACAGGGATACTTTCGAGGTGGTGTAGAAGAATTCGTCTACCTCGGTTCCTTGCTAACGGCTGACAATAACGTGAGCCGTGAAATACGAAGGCGCATCATCAGCGGAAGTCGTGCCTACTGCGGGCTCCAGAAGAAACAGCGGTCAAAAAAGATTCACCCCCACACCAAATGTACCATGTACAAAACGCTAATAACACCGGTGGTTCTCTACGGACACGAAACATGGACTATGCTCGAGGAGGACCTTCAAGCACTCGAAGTTTTCGAGCGACGCGTGATAAGGACGATCTTCGGCGGTGTGCAGGAGAACGTTGTGTGGCGGCGAAGAATGAACCACGAGCTCGCTGCACTATACAATGAACCCAACATCCTGAAAGTGGCTAAAGCTGGACGGATACGGTGGGCAGGGAATGTTGCAAGAATTCCGAACAACAACATTGCAAAGATTGTGTTTGCTAGAAATCCGGATGAGTCAAGACGACGTGGAACACAGCGGACAAGGTAGGCTGACCAGGTCGAGAGTGATTTGGCGAGTGAAGGACGTTCCCGAGGTTGGAGAGAAGCAGCAACGGACCGAATTGTGTGGCGTAATCTTGTGGTCTCAGTCTGTTGTACTAAATAAATTAAATGAATGGAATCATAAAACTATTAAAGTCCTTTTAATAATTGTTTTTTTTTTTCAAAAGTATTTAATCCCTTGAAATGATTTTATTTACTTGGATATTGATGTCTCACAAATACGGTAGGGTGGAGTCCTGTCGAGCAGTGTTCAGCTGCTGAATGTATATCAACATAGGTTGTGATATTTTTCCCCGCACCTCAGTTTGTTTCTTTGCGACAAGTTTATCGTCATATTATTGCGAAAAAGATGAAATTCGTTGAAAATGACGATGATCAACGAGTCATTCGGTTTGCCAAGACTGTGCGGTTTGCTCATATCCACTGAAACTACGAGTAAATATTGAAAACCACAGCTGCGTGACGTTGGGTATCCAGCAGACCGCTGCAGACGACGACGGCTAGCGGGCGGGTGTGATTTAAACCTTGGACAGACTGGTGGTATTCGTACCATGGTACAATTATCTTGAAATGAGTTTCATACTGATAATTGTCTTCATTCAAGATAGTCTTGGAATAATTTTCTTGACAACTTGTACCATGGTACGAACACCACCAGTGTGTCCCAGGCCTTACATGTGTCTGGGAGTCTTATTGGTTTCTCGCGGTTATGGTAATTCCTGGAAACTCCGAGTTTAATCTCATTTGGTTGGGTTGGAATCGTTCACGGTGGCGGTTTTGTAGGCAAGCGTTGATCGGATTTTAGATTCAATATTAGTGGGCCTACCGATGCATTAATTTTCCTTGTGGATGGCTTACACCATGTTAGGGGGAGATCTCTCGAAACAAAAACCAGGACCACCCTCGAAGACCACCGTAAGTCAATGATGTAGCGACGTGAAATCGTCGTCATCGTGATAGAAAGGCGGTATCAGCAACCAGGCAAACTAACACTTCACGAGCAGCTCCTCTAGATCGACTCCATCGTGATTCAGTTTCAAATTGTATGCAAATTAGTTGTCAAAACCGCGCATTGGAAAGTCGCGGCTTTCCACGGTTGCTATCATCTAGCGGTGACGGCGGCGGCACGTTATGACACAAACATCGTTCGGGCAGGGAAAACTCTTCCAGAATCGGCGCGTGACTTTCGCCCGGAGTGCGATAATATGATGCACAACTTTGATCACACAACATGGCGCATGAATGCAGCCACGACTTTTCGTAACAAGCCCGCGTTGAATAACGTGTCATAATATGAATCACCACTTTTCTGGTGGATGCTGCGCTGCCATCGACGACGTCGTACCTTCACGGTGAAAGTTCATTACGCGCAGAATTAAATTCCCTTCATTAAAACAATTGACTCGAAATGGCCCATCAAAATTCCCAAGGTCTGTATTAAGCTGCAGTTCCATTTCGGAGAAAAATTCGCGAGAAGCTTCTTTGCCCGACGCTGATTCCTTGTCCCGCCCATTCAAACCGACGACGCGACGACTCCGAAGCGAGAGGACTCAGAGCTAACAAGCCGCGCCAAAATCTCAGTTATTAACCGAGAAGGTAGGTAGGTACTAAAACTCCAAATTAAAATCTGATGCTCGTTATTCCCTCCAAACTCTCAACATGCAGAAGCCGGGTCCCTTACTTTTAAGGGAACACGGAAAGAAACTTTGGGAGCCGTCGCTTTTTACGAGGTTTCACTATGCATCAGTTTTCACTTTGAACGAAACGTCTATCATCTTCTACTTTTCATCTGTTAACTTCGTTCTTCGATCTTCTACCTTCTATTTTCTGTTCTTCTCTTCACTACCTTGATCTTTTATTTGGCATTTACTGTTCTTCTTTTATTTATTTTTTTCTATTTTCTTCTTCCGATCTTTTTTATGTATTGTATTGTTTCATAGATCTTATTAAGATTAATCATCTATCTTTTATCTTCTACAGTCTATCATGCATTTCTATACTTTATTTCGATTTTCTATGAACAAATTTTCATCATAGAGATGCATTTTGTCGCAAAACCTTGATTTTCAACCCATAGCGCACTCGGCCTGGTCGATCTTCTCCAGAAGTCTCACCTTCTGATCCCAATCGCCTCCGCGTTGCACGCAGCAACTCCAAGCCAAGCAGTACCAAAACCGGGGGCTACACAGACGACACACACGAAAGATGGCCAGTACACTGGTCAACCGACCGGCTGGCCATCTTTCCCGCGACAGACAGCCCAATGAATGGAAATAAAGAATTTTTAATGAACAGTATTTCACTCCTAATTAAACATCGCGCGCGTCCATTTTGCCAAAAATAAGCGAACGAGAGAACCCCAAAGTTCCGTCCGTTCGTCCGAATGTAGTCCGATTTTCAGACGGAGTTTGGACCTCTAGAGGGAAATGCGAAAGGTGGCCAGGCTGGACCGGAGGTATGTGTGTGAAATCGTTTAATTTTCTGAACAACCAATTTGGATCGTGTTTATAGCTTTATAACGGTCGTCGTCGCCGTTGCAGAAAGGATTGGATTGAATTTTGGCGGAGTACAGATTTCTGTGTGGATGCATTTTCGGAAGCTGTCGCATTGGGGAAATTAGTGAATTGCGGGATGGTTTCGAGGGGTGGAGTTCTTTAATGGGCGGTACAACCGGATTGGTATCGTGATGCAATTAGTGACGGATTTTATGGTAGGTTCATTAGGATATTGGAGGTTTACCGGGGTGGAATCTCGATGAGGTGTAAACTGTCACAGGAGGATCCCTGAGTCCTTTATTACCTTTTTCTGTTTAGGTTATCACTCCTGTTTTCAAATAAGCTTCCATAGTATCGATCCACTAACGATCGATGCGATTCAACATCTAGCGTTTTTCAGCAGACGGACGAGGGGATAAGTGAGCAACGAGAGCAATAATTTTAACACTCTGTGGGAGTCTATCCACGAAGCGATGAGTACGGCAGTGCGGGAGATGATGGGCACTGCTCAAAGATGACCTAGGAAGCAAATTTTGCCAAAAGCCGGATGCTGGCGTCGAGGACACGGCAGAGCGAGGAGCGATAAAGGGAAGCAAGACCAGCCGAAAAACGGAACCACTACAGAAAGAAAAAAAGATCATAAGAAAATTGAGATTGCTCAGACGCAGGAAATTATGGAGCAGAATGATATGCGGAGGTTTTACGAAACTGTCAATGCCGTGCGAAGAAAAACACCGCCTTTTCCCGCCAAGGGCAAGAACAACAATGGAAATTTGCTGATACACAAAACAATGGTGGCTGCCAGGTGGAGCACTACGACACAGAGAACAGACATCCAGGCTAGAACAAATTTCATTCAGAAAGTTGTGTAAGGATTTGAATCTTCACTTGAGTAAGGTTGCAAACCAATACACGATGACAACACTAACGCCGCCAAACACCATATTGCCACAGTCAGTGGTGAATTGAAACATTTCAAGTGGTGAATTAAATTTGTATGGGAAATTAACCGATTGCAGCGCCACGCTATTGCCACTTGTGTTGCCGATTTCAAATGGCCGTTAAATTTCTTACACAGCTTCGGAACTGGACTTGGATGTCTGTTCTCTGTGACTACGAGGAATTGTTAAACGGTGGGAATGGAAGAGTGATAGACAGAATTCGCATTGACGGCGACGAGGCTGTGGAACCTCCAACGCTAGACGAGGTCAAGGCAACCATCAGGGGGCTGAAAAGAAGCAAGGCTGCTGGGAAGGGCGAACTGGCGATCAAGCATCTCTAACATGGTATAGTGAGCAGCTGTATTAGCTCTTTCACCGTATTATATTGAAGATATGGGAAGAGGAAGAACTGCCTGCTAGTTGGTTTGATGGTCTCTTTTGTCCACTATACAAAAAAGATCATCGACTGGCGTGCGCGAATTACAGAGGAATAACTCTTCTCAATTCAGCGTACAAAATTTTGTCCGAAATTCTGTTTAACAGGTTGAGGCCGATTGAGGAGGCCTTCGTTGGCGAATTTCAGGCGAGTATTCGTGTGGACCGATCAACGATTGATCACGACTGTTTATTGATTTCAAGGCGGCATACGATTCACTGAAGAGAATCGAGTTATAGCAACAGAGAACAGACATACAAGTCCAATCTGAATTTTGTATAATGAATATTTCATCGGCAACACAAGTGGCAACATCGTGGCGCTTCAATCGATTATTCCCCGTACTAATGTAATTCACCACTTGAAATATTTCAATTCACCACTGATTGTGGCAATAATGGTGTTTGGCGTGCGAAATTGGTTTGAAATGAAGCTAGCGATGTTTGATGTTGGTGAGTTCCAAAAGATGTCTTCGTGCCAATAGACCCAGCCCACTGGGTGGAGATTTGCGTTGGCGATTGTACGGAGAATTCTGCATCCGTCAGTTAGGAGGAAGAGGTCGTCTCCAGAGGTTTTTATTCGGAAATAGAAACAGCTTTTCCGCACGCCATGACAGAAATGAACAAACGGAAAAAACCGACCTCGACGCAAACGGAAACAGCGAGCATGGTAATTATACGAAGCTGCCCGTGGTTCACAGGAGCGAGAGTAGTGAGCAGTCGGACCGTAGCGACACAGATGAGTTCTATGTCGCATGTCAGGCCTGCTGTCGATTATAGCGTGTGCTTTCCGGTATCGTTCTGATCGGTTGTTTAATCAGTGGGGGCATGAGATCGTACGAATTATATTTGGACGGGTTTAGCAACTTTGTTGTACCGAATCAAAGTGCTGTCGAAAAGTTAAATAACGGTCGATAGTAATGCCCAGCACCTTAACAGTGTTTCTGGTAGGGATACATTACACATTGACAGTTAAGGGGACCGCATTTCGATGGTTTGGCGGACATACGTGACGTGACATCTTTCGCAAACAACTCGAACTCGGCTGCGAAGGCCTACTTGCCTACTGCGAAGGCCTACTATAATCCTGACGCGGACTGGTGTTTTACCGGAGGCAACAAGCAGAGCACTCGGGAAGGGAAGACGGCTATTACGGATCCTTGAGGTACTCCGGTCTCTTCGCGATAGGACAGGACCTTGGAAGAAACGCTTGTGCACAAAGAATCGGACGATGTGACCCGAGATATTCCATTGTACGAGCTGCCGGAGATGCAACGGGACCCATGTTCGATTTAATGTTTTCTATAGGTCAAGGGAAACGATTCCGGTGTGATGGCCGCTTGAGTAAGGGGTATAGGTTAATAGGACCTTGTACGTCCCTGCTTCAACTTCCCTCCGGCGCTGGAGGTGGTTCGCCAGTTCTTGTGTGGGAAGAACATCCGCACTGTCGGGTCTTCAGCCATTAGAGGATACCGTTGAACTTTTCTTCGCCTTGATGGCTTCTTGCTTCGTCGGGCGCGGCTATCCGTCGGAGTTCCGGCTATCTGAAGCGCTGCTCTTGGATGGTTCTTCATCCGGCCTGGTTCGTCAAAAGGTTCCGGGTGGAGTATAGCGCCCGGTCGAATGGCACCTCTACTGTCCGGTTCAAGGCTGGAATATGACTTGTTCTGATCAGCATGTTGCGAGGAAGGTAGGAGGTATTCTGAAGTTCGCTTGCTAGCGGACCCAGGGGATATTGAACATGATTGAGTTCTTGGAGTTGATTGGTGTATTGGTTTTGGGGGTGTTAGTGGGTCTGAGGGCCTCGAGTGGCCTGTGTGGGGTTTGTTCGGGTGGATACTCCAGACAGATGAGGTGACAGAAACAAAGTCGTAGGGATAGTTATCCATTACGATGGTCTTGGCAGCAGGGCTTGCTGGGGTAGAGACAATCTTATCAAGGGAGTGAGCGCCGTGTACGAAGGCTGAATTCATAATTCAATTGATATAATGTTGTATGAGTTAAAGCGAGAAGAGCCCAAAATAGGACCCCCTCCCCAAGAGCGTGTTATGTCCTATTCTGTACTATTTTTTTTTGTCTGTTTTAACAAGATTTTTAACCCTAGGCTAGTTCATCTCGGGACCCACGTTTTACTACCCTTCCGAAGGAAGAATCCACATATTGTGTGTATGTCGGGAGTTGGATTCGATCTCAGGTCCTCGGCGTGTCAAGTGTTCTAACCACCACACCAAGGTTGTTAATCGATAAATTATCGTTATCGCCGATAACGATAACTGTGGTTAACGTTATCGCACACTGCGATGATGATAAATTATCGCAAGATTTATCGACGTTCGATAATTCAACGCTAGTTAACTGAAGTTAACTTTGTAAGTTTCGATCATAGCAATCACCGTCGAATATGTTTGACATCAACATTGGAAAAGGACTTCATCGGACATTTCACCGAGCATCCACCAACGATTCCAGAAGGAATTCCGTGCTATTCCATATTCCTGGCAAGATAATTAATCGGGAATTTATCGTCATTCCATCAGAAATTCCACAGAGAGTGCTGCGGGGATTTCTCCAGTGATTCCTTCGGGAAACCCACCTGGAAGTATTGCACTAGATTCCATCGCGAAATCCGCAACGGATACTATCGATAACTCCTGGCATGCAAACTCCCATGCTATCGAAAGCTCCGCTAGGGACATCTTTGGATAGTCCTCCAGCGATTCAATTCCGAGCATTCCTTCGGAAATTTTATTGGGAATTACTGTAGAGGTTTCATCTGGAATCCCTCCAAGGGGTCGTCCATAAATGACGTAGCTTTTTGGGGGGGAGGGGGGTGTTTGTGATTTTGTGACGAAGTGGGACGATAGGGGGGTAGGGGTTTATGATATGCTACGTAGCTTTCTACTAGACCTATTGAAAAAAATATTTCATAATTAATAAACATTTTACTTGCATTAATTATCATTATCCAGTAACTAAAAAAAATATTGCATGATTTTTTTTTCCATTCACAGTAATGTAAATAACAAATAATGGATAAACAAAAAATAAATGCCGGCTTCATTTCATAAGGCATGCAGCTATCGGACGCAACAACTGTATCTGAGAAAGTGGTTTTGAAATCCTGCGTGAAGAATAATGTATTGTATTTGCAGACAAAAATCAATTTCGCTTAAATGCTTCTCAAGACCAATAGTTTGCTACTTTCTATAGGGCACTGCACGCCGCTAAGGTTGCAAAGGATTTTTTTTTCTAAGTTTTTGGCATTACTGCATTATTTCAGGATTTCCTTATATAGTTTCTACAGGACTTTCTCGAAGAATTCATCCAATAATTTCTTAAGGAGCTCCTCTAGCAACTTTGTAAGGAATTTCTCATTGTGTTCTTTATAGGTTTCCCCAACAGGGGAAGGATAACATTTCCACAGGAATTCCTACTGGGAATTCCAGAAAAAAAAAACTTCTGAAAACATTCCAAAAGGATCTGGAGGAATTTCAGAAGGAATCCCTGAAGAAACTTCCAGAAGAATTTTAGAAGGAACTCCTAAAACAATCTTGAAAGGAAATAGATAAATTTCAAAAGATATTCCGTGAGGAGTACCTGGAGCAAATCTAGATGAAGCTTTCAGAGAAATCTTGAATAAACTTCTGGAAGAATCTTAGAAGGAGATATTTGTTGATTGTCAAAAGGAACTCCTGGTTTAATTTCTGAAGAAAGCACAAAAGAAAAAAAAATGGAAGAATCCCGTAAAGAATTCCTGAAGGAATCCGGGAAATAACTTTTGGGGAATCACGGAAGATTATCTTAACTCCTGATGAAATCTAAGAAAGAAAATCCTGGAGGAATTCCAGAAGCAACTATGGGAGGAATTCGTAAAGGGATTCCTCGCAGAATTCTAAGATATCCTGGAGGAATCCTGAATGAAGTGATAGGAGGGATGCCGGAAAACGTTACTGGAGGAGTCCCGAAAAAAAAAAACATCCTGGATAAACCCTAGAAGGAAGTCTTCGAGGAATCCCAGAAGAGTCCAGGAAAGAATTCCTGACAGTATCCAAAACAGAACACCTGGAGGAATCCCAGAAGCAACTCCTGGGAGGGTTTTGAAAGAATGCCGGAGGGGCTACCTGCCGAGGTCTTGGAATGAATATCTGAGTGAATTCCTGAAGGAAACCAAGAAGGAACTCCTGGAGGAATCCCGAAAGGAACTTCTTTAGGAAACAAAGAAAAAAGTTCTGATGGCATCTCAAAAGAAATTCCGGTTAAAATCCCTGTAAAGATGTCCAAAAAAAAAACTACTGGTGGAAGAGAGGAGAAGAAAACCTTGAAAAAACTCCTGAAGGAAACCCTGGGTAAACTTTTAGAAAAACCTTAGGCAAGCATGGGAAAACTCATTCGCTCACCCGAATGCCGACGATGCAAACTAGCAAAAAGAACGCCAACAACCCAATACTGAGTGAGAGCACGGCGCACTTAGAACGAGCGCAGCACGAACGGCTCGCTACCGACGCCAACGAAGCGAATCAGTAGAGAAGCAAATAGAGAGCGAAATGAATCAGCTTGCATCGGTGTATACGAAAAGAACGTACGCTCTCTCAACTACCGAGTGGCATTCAGCTGATTGAATCAAAACGCACTCACTGATTCAATTCCCAGTACTGAATGCTTCCACTGAACGCTAAACGATCGTTCCAGAACGAATGCTCTCGCACCCGACTCACAACGCAAACATTCGTTCAATATTGGTTCGTTCGCCTTCGGCACTCAGATTCGGTAGCGATTCATTCGGCCGCCGTTGCTTGCGTCGCTCGGTGCTCGGCGATTAGAAAGAATGGGCAATGAAAGTGGAAAGATTTTGCTTGGCTGGGGGAGAAGCACACTCGCATCAGATTGTGCGCGGATGTGAGTGAGGGATATGCAATAAATTATTGATTTTTTCCCATCCTTGACCTTAGGAAAAAAAAACTCATGGAGAAATCTCAGAAGGAGGTTTTGAGGGAATCTAAAAAGGAACTCCGGAATGAACTATTGAAGGGATCTTTGAAGGAACCCCCGAAGGAATACAATAAGGAGGAATTCTCTAATGGAATCCCAAAGAAAATTAATGGAGAAATCCTAGAAGGAAGTGCTGGAGGAACTAAAAAGGGAGACATTCTCAAAAATGGAAATTTCAAAAGAAACTTCTCGAGGAATTCCAAAATGAACTGCTGTAAGAATTTTAGAAGAACTCCTGCAGGGTCCTTCGAATGTCGTGGTGAATTTTATTCAAATAAAACCAATTTGATATTCTTAATAGATTTATTAGTGAGCAAACTAATATCTCCGGAAGAGCTTCTATGGTATATTGAGAGCATCAATTTCTGGTTCTTCGGCATCAAGCAAAACGATAGGCGGTTTATTGAGTCATTAGCTCTGGTGATAATCTCCACTGGTTGCACCTATGGTCTTGATGTCGGCGATCTGAACCTGGTAGTCGGCAATGTTTTCTTGCTATTGTTTTTTTTTCATAATATTCTATTAACATTCAAATTAAAATTTCAATCAGAACTAAGTTCGAATTTTTTTTTACATGAAAATTTTGTTGAGGAGGGGGGGGTGTTTAACATGCTACGTCATTTATAGAGGGGGGTATTTGAATTTGTGACGAAATGCTACGAGGGGGAGGGGGGTATTAAAAATCGCTTAAAAAAGGCTACGTCATTTATGAACGCCCCCCAAGGATGGGAAATATTTTTGAGGACTCCTTCGGCTGCAACCCATCACAGGATTAAACAGAAGATGTATCTTCCGGATGGTTACATGTTGATACATAGCAGCAGGTAGCAGCAATACGTATAAAGGAATGTCCATAAATTACGTCACGCTTTTAGGGAGGAGGGTGTAGAGCAAAGTTTGGCAACCCATACAAAACTTTCAGAGGTCTCATACAAAAAGTGTGACATAGTGGGGATGGGGGTTGAAAATGGGCAGTTTATGGGTGTTCCCTAATTTCCTTTAGATTATGAAGTTTTAATTGTCCCACAATGTAGCAGTAGCACAGGGAAGGTTCAGGCCCGTGCACAAAAATGGCGCCAAGAAGGGTTTTTCCTAATTTCTGCAAAAGGCGAAGGGGCACCTAGTGTATGCAACACCGGCAAGGGGGGAGGGTGGTTAATCCCCGGGAGGGTTGTGAATCCCCTCTCTCCTTGTGCACGGGCTTGGCAAGGTTCATTCTTTAGTCATATAGACGAATGGGAACATTAATTGACTAAATTAAAAAATCTACGCAAACGTTTTTTTTACATGACATTCAACAGTTAACTCGATAATTTTCGATAAATTATCGAAGATACGATAACGATAACGATAATGTAACGCACTCTTTATCGTTAACGACGGTTTATCGAAAAACTGTCATCGAGGTCGTAGTTGGCGATAAATTATCGACGATAATTCATCGTTTAACAACCTTGCACCACACCAGGTCTGCTCCACTATTCTGTACTAGAAATACACCAAAAGACTGTTGGATACTAATTTTATTGATACTTGATTATTACGGGTCACGATCACATCGTTTTAACCATCCAAACGACAATCACGTCCAGAAACAAGTGATTCATTAACACACGTACAAAATTGTCGCGGCTTACCTTTATTGTACGAAGAAAACAGTCGCAAAAACTTCTTTCTTTTGTCTCTCACCCGATGCCATTCGATGTGCCATTTCTACAAGAGAACCCATTCTTGAATTGCCATATTCAGAACTTGCCCGGACGATCCATGACCAAACTGCTGTCGGATCGGGAGCTCTGTATATTTAGTTTGCAAACAGGAAAACGCAGCATCCGACCGAAGAGGAGTCGCAACAAGGTGAAGTGGTGCATCTCAGATCACCAAACAACCTTCCTTGTGACAATACTCGTCCCGTTTGGCACATTTCTTTCGGTGGGTCTCCTGGAGGCGAGGCGGCAAAAGGAATAAAAAATCTGCGCGCAAATTGTTAAGAATCTCCCAAGCGCACCGCACATTCAACCGGAGAAAGAGCAGGTATTGAGCCGGGAACTCGCGAGTTTTTGTTCTGTTTTGGTTTGCTTGCATTGCGCAGCGCACCTTGGCCTGCAAGTGATGGCCGACAGTCAGACCAGAGGAGACCTGACTGCAACGGTAGTTTTGTGTCACCACAGTCAGTGGAGAACTTTGTTTGCTCAGATGGTTTTATAGTCTCCGGTATATTATAGGTAAGATGATGGATGAGCCTGCGGTCTCCTCTCGCAACTGCAATGTCATACGGTTCTTGATGGTCAATGGCCTCCAGACAGCGACGACAGTGACGGCATGGCGGTGATGTGTGTCTCCACCAATCCAGGTGACGCTGAGAACCCTTCTCAGTCTACTCCATTCTCCCGGTATCGTCATTTTGTGCAGATTTTGCGGTCAAATGACCCTGATTTCATTCGCTGATACACGTCTGTAACCACATATTTTTCGGTTTTAAGACACAACTCACAAATTAAAAGTGATTGAAGAAAGTATCTTGATTTTTTCGGCTAAAGCCCAGTTGTGCCAGCTGATCTCGGGTTTCAGTTTCGCGGCAACAAAAATGATCGATTGGTCTGAAGTTTCCTCGTTTCATCGTCCGCGCCCCTTGCAGTGAAACGATCCAGGACGGACGGCGGAGCACCGAATGGAAGGTGGGGAACTGGAGATTGATGCCGGAGTTTTTGCTTTCGTTCGTCCGTGCCGTGCCAACCGTTGATCCGTGCTTGATCGACCCAGCAGCAGGTATCGCGACGGACGCATCCACTTACTGAACGCCGCCGCCGCCGCCGCACGGTGCCATTCGGTAGCGATTGGTTATGGAATTTTTCGGTTTTTGCACAGGGAACCTGGTGTCCTCGTCGTCATTCCGACCGACATGTCACGACGCCCCGTGAAATTCCTGCAGGTTCAAGAGTTGGAGTTGAACGGTCTGTCTGAAAAAACACACCGAGTAAATCGGACTGAAGGTCTCGCAATCGCAAAAACCTGTCGGGTGCTGGTGAGTGTTGAAAGGCCTTTTTCTGGGCACTTGGACCCACTTGGTTGATGTGATGCCGTCAACGATGCGAAGTTACTTAATTAATTGATTAACTTTGAGCTAATTCATGCGACTAACTTTCTGAGGGATTCATATAATGTTATAAATATAGAATTGAAGATTCAAAGGATTTCCGGCGGGTTTCAGAGGCGTTACATTGTCGGAAGTTTTGAAGGGTCTGAGGTGCGTTACATGAGGTCCGTGGGGCTTCAGGGGGTTTCGGATGCATTTCATGAAGATTCAGAGGATTTTCAGCTGGTTTCAGAAGCGTTACAGGGGCATTTTTGGGCGTTTTGGAGGGTCTCAGGTGCGTCACAGGGATTCCGAGGGGGTTTTAGGGGAATTTGGAGGTATTTCAGTAAGTTTCAGATGATATCTGTGTTTTTCAGAGGTGTTTTGGGCAATTTCGGGGGGTCTCATGAGCGTAACATGGGGTTTTGAGGGGCTTCAGGGAGCCTACAGTTTTTGGATCACTGTCCATAGGTTCAGGAAGATTTCAGAAGCGTTTTAGGCGGTTTCAGAAACAATTTTGAGGACTGATTACGCTTGTAGATCCGATGACCTGTACTCAAGGGAGATTTTGGAGATTCTCTAACAGACATTGAACCACCACCCGATAGCACATAGTTGCATGCGGCTGCACAAGCATGAACTTGTGCACTGTGGTGCCAAGCCAACACTGATCAACTCACATTTGGCAAAGCTTTCGAAGGACATTATTTTGATGGTAAAGTCATGTTTTTCTATACTTTTAAGTATTGCAACATCTGAATAGGTAAGAGTTATTGGGACTTACCAAAACCCTATTGCGGCAAACCATGTTCAACCCTGACTACTTCAATAAATGGAGCTACTACACGCAACCATTTTGGGACACCATTTCAACGATTTCCTACATTCATTACAACCCCATTTTCTGGCCACAGGCCATGCCCGGAGCGAGGAGCCGGGGTGGAATCCCTAAAATGGCCAATTTATGATTTATTGGATTCGATAGGAGGTAAATGGCAGCCACGGATAATTTCCCTTGTGAGAGAATTTTTATTACCGCGGTCGGTCGGCCGTCTGTCCGACGACGGTCCTTTTTGCGGCGCTTCAACAAATTACAGCGATCGAGGAATTCAATTTTATGGTCGTAACTGTGGAGACATTCATGCACGACTTTAGCGCTTTGCCACAGAAGTTATTACGATCTCGTACGACGCTCGTCGCTCCTTTCGGGACAGCGGACTTACAGTGCGAGTGATCGTAATTGCCCAAATTAAACTCTTCATATTGATTGCCAAGATGGATTACATCAGCCCGGGCATCGATTTTACTTTCGATTTCCATTTTGAGATGTTTGGTCTGGGTAGTACCTAGCCTTAGCAGAAACAGGATCTCTTCAAGGCTGCATATAAGGGGACCTTTCAATATCTTGGCCTAATTACTTCACGTTGACAAATACTACGTGCGCGTTATGGAAAAAATGTCTCACTCTCACTTCGGCTATGAATATGACGAACTACGTTGCGAGAAAGTTTGTCAAGATCAGCTTACGTTGATATTTACCGTAGTCGCATCATCTTTCTCGTCCCATTTCAGCTACCAACCTGACTATTGCCCGATCAGATGGAAATAGCCTTAAAGGCTTTTTTTTTTCTCTTTTTTATCGTTCAAAGTAGGGAAACTTCTGTATTTTCGGCAGTTTTGATCTGTCTTTATGGGAGTTTTCCAAAACCAATTGAACTCAAAACTGGCTCCAATACCTTCCCTACCAAACCGATTTATATGTATGGACAGATTTTGGTGGGCAGTACGGATGTCAGATGAAAGAATTGCGGTAATAATATTCAATATGGAACCAGCTAAAGGTTTGCAACTTTGTAAACGGCCGCGGACGAGCTGGCTGCATGAGGTTGAAGAAGACCTGAGAAACCAAAACGTCCGATAAACTGGTGGAACATCGACCAAGCCCGACATGACGAAGATGGTACGCTCTACTATACGTTCGGCGCTGTTAGTAAGGTTATCTACGTTACTATGTAGCCCACTAGGTATCAAGGTAGGTAGATATGCTCAAATAGACACAAACATCTATGTTAAGAGATTTCAATGAGTTTCCAAGTAATTCCAAGAACTCCCTTGAGTATTGATTATCTATAGCAGTATTTTGAAAATAAAATATAGGTACTGTAATATTTCATACAATTGGGCTTCCGTGGCCGAGCGGTTAGCGGCGTCAGTCGTTTAAGTGTCTCGTAAGCCTCGGAGTGTGGGTTCGATTCCCGTTCCAGTCGGGGAAAACTTTTCGTCAAACGGAAAATTCTCCACTGGGCCACTGGGTGTAATATGTGTTGTCCGTTGTCGAATGTTTGTAGTGTTCAGTCTGTAGAGGCCGCAAGGTCGAAGACGGTGTAATTGTCTTTTTTTTTTATAATTCATACATATATTTTTATCCATTTATGAGATCAATCGCCATGTGATTTCTAAAGTCTACTAGAAACCACAAGAACTCAAACTGAAACCTTTACGAAACTCCCTCTAAAAGTCGTCCCGAACACACCTGAAACTTCCTATGACTCCATTGAGTCCTGTATGAAACCTCCTGATATCCCTCAGCAATCCCAAGAAACTGCCTGATACTCTTTGGATCTTCCTTGAAATCCTATGATAAAAACACACTTACAGAGCTTTTATTAAGTACGTTAAGAGGGGAAGGGGGGTGGCTCCAAGAAATTGCGACTAGCAATGCATTGGGTATACGAGAAACCCGTATGAAGGGGGAGGGGGGTTGGAAATTCCCAAATTTTGCGTGACGTACTAAATGGATGCCCCCTTCAACCCCTCCAACTTTACCGAAACCCTTCCGAAACCTCCCTTTGCAGAGACCCTCTGAGACAGCAATCCGACCTCCTGGAACCTACCTGAAACTCCTTAAAACTCCCTAAACCCTCCTTGAAATCCTTTAAAACTACTCAGAAATCCCCTTGAATCCCCTCCGATTCAAAAACTTCATGGAAACCCTCCGAACCCTTTTGAATCTCCCCTGAACTTCTTTAAAATCCTCATGAATCTACTTTTGCTCCCCCTTAAAACATTTTTTTTTCTCAGAATCCTTCTTCGACCCTATTAGAAACCACTGAAACTACACATGATCTCTCCTTAAAATCCCATGGTATCCGTCCCTATCTCCCTGATATCGAGGCCCTCTCAGAAACTTCCTGGAGCCCCCTTGAATCCCCCTGAAATCACTCTGAAACACTCCGAATACTTTCTGAAACCTCTTTGGAACCCTTCCACGAATCATCTGAAACCGCTATTTAACCTGGTGAAGTCTACCAGAAACAGCAGACAATCACACTAAAACCCCTACTCCCTCCCAAAGCCGTTCAGAACACCCCTTAAACACGCTATAACTCCATTGAGCCTAGATTCAAACCTTCTGATATCCTTCTGCAACCTCAAGTAACTCCATGATACTCTCGTGATACTCTTGGAATCTTCCTTGAAATCTTGTCTGAAACCCCTTCGATACTCTTTGAAACTCCCAAAACCCTCCTTGAAATCCCCTGAAACTCCGCCAAAACCACTCTAAGGCGTCATAAAATTCCTTTTTAACCATCCTGAAACTCAGTAAAACACCTCTGAAATCCCCTTTAAATCCCTCTGAACTTTCTTAGAACTGTTCTATAACTTCATGAAACCCCACCAAACCCACTGAATCTCACCTGAACTTTTTCAAAAGCCTCATGAATCTAATTTTTGCTCCCCATAACACTCCCTTGCATCTGTTCTGAAAGTTCTCCTGGGCCTCCTTGATCTCTGCAAAATATCATTTTTCTCAGAATCCTCTTTCAGTCCCATTTGAAACCCAGGATCCTTCTTTGAACCTCATTCAAGCCCCTTCGAGTTTCCATACAGGACTGACGATTTGATACCGGGTTTTGTTCTTGGCACCAACATTTTAAAAGACCGTAACTCCTTTTGCAACTAATGCCTTCTCAGAAAGCTGTAGATTGTATCTCATCCCTCTCGAACAATCCACTAGCACAAATAGAAAGATTATACCCTCCTCTTTCGTTTACTGGCTGTGAATTGTGTTAGATAATTGAAACAAGACCTACAGCTTTGTGAGAAGGCAATGGTTGCAAAGGCTGTTACGCCCTTTTGAACTGTTGGTACTAAGTACCAACTATATGTTGAGATGCGCCACTTAGACCATCAAGACCCTCTCTGAAACTCTCTGGAGTCTCTTCCCTGGAATCCCCCTGAAATCACACTGAAACACACTGAAACTTATCTGAAACTTCTTTGAAACCCTTCTGAAGACCCCATTGTCTACCTGAAACTACATGAAATTACACTGAAATTCCTTCGAAACTCCCTAAAACTCTCTAAAACCTCTCCGGAACCCCCTGGAAGTCTTTGTAACTCCATGGAAACCGCTACGGAAACGCCGTTAATTTCCTCGTGAAACTCTTTAAGTCTCTTTTGAAACCCCATGGTACCTCTCCTTAACACTTCTGCAACCACCTTGAAACCTTGGCTGAGACATTTTTGAAACCCTTTTAAAACCCTAGGAAACCCATTGCAAATATATTCTTAAAATCCTCTGAAAGTGCAAGGTGACCTCCTGAAACCCAGCTGATACTCCACTGAACCTCAGTCAAAACTTCCAGACACCCCGAAACCGAAAAGCCTCCTTAAAACCCCTAAACCTCCTTAAAACCCCTGAAAGCCCTCCTTAAATCCCGCCAAAAGCCCCGTAATGCCCATAACATATAGGCGCCCTTTTGAAACCACTCTGAAACCTGTTAACATTCCTCTGCAACTTATCAGAATCGCCCTGAAAACTCCTAAAACCCCTCCAAAGCCTACTGAATCTTCCCTAAAGATTTTTGAAATCCTTATGAACCCATTTTGATTCTTTTTCAGAAATTCTGTAAACTCACCCACCTCCCGGTAGCCAATTTGCTGTTTCATTCGCAATTTTTTTTTTTGGGAAATTGATGGAAATTCTAAAAAAAAATCCTTCTATAATTCCCTTTGGATTTGTGTTTGGAAGTTCCCTCAGAATTATTTTTTTTAGGAATCTCAACGACTATTTCTGGTGGGGATTTCTTTTTAAAATTGAAATCGGCAGCTTTCATCAAAATCCGTTCTGGGAATTGTTCGAGAAATACCTTGGCGCTTTCTTTAGAAATTTTTGGAAAATTTCATCATGAATCCTTTTAGTAATTTCTTTAAAATTGATTTCGGACGTTCCTTTGGAAACTCTTTCGGAAATTATTTTATTATTTTTTAATATCCATCCCTGATCTTTTAAGATTTTTTTCGGCATTCTTGTTTTTGGAAATACACTGGAACCTCTTTTTATGCACATAGCTGGGACTGCATAAATTAAAAATGTGCATAAATTATTTTTAATTTATGCACATTTTTAATTTATGCAGTCCCAGCTATGGGCATAAAAAGAGGGAAATTTATGCATAAATTAAGTTCGGGCTTCAGTCTGGGCAGAGTCTGCTCTGAAACGTCCGGGCAGAGTCTGCTCTGAAACGTCCTGAAATGCCTTAAATATTCCCCTTAAACCCCCCCACCCCCCAGGGGAGCCCATGTAACGCACCTGAGAGGCTTCGAAAACCCTGAGAACTCCTCCGTAACGCTTCTGAATCCCCCCGAAGAGACTCTGAAACGTCCTGAAATGCCTCCAAAATCCCCTTAAGACCCCCTCGGACCCCATGTAACGCATCTCAGAAGCTCCGAGTCCGAACCCCTTGAAAACTCCTCCGTAACGCTTCCGTAACACCTCTGAATCCCACCAAAGAGGCTCTGAAGCGTCCTGAAATGCCTCCAAAATCCCCCTTAGACCCCCTCGAATTCCATGTAATGCACCTAAGAGGTTCCAAACCCCCTAAAACTGCTCCGTAACGCTTTCGTAACGCCTCTTAATCACGCCGAAAATGGTCTGGAATGTCTCCAAAATCCCCCTTAAACCCCCTCGGACCCCATGTAACGCACCTCAGAAGCTCCGAACCCCTTGAAAACTCCACCGAAGAGGCTCTGAAACGTCCTGAAATGCCTCCAAAGTCCCCCTTAGACCACCTCGGACCCCATGTAACGCACCTGAGGTGCTCCGAACCCCACGAAAACTCCTCGTAACGCTTAAGTAACGCCTCTGCATCCCGCCAAAAATGCTCTGAAACGCCTTGAAATGCCTCCAAAATCCCCCTTAAACCCCCTCGAACCCCATGTAGCGCACCTGAGAAGCTCCGAACACCCGAAGACTCCTCCGTAACGCTTCCGTAACGCCTCTGAATCACGCTGAAAATGGTCTGAAACATCCTGAAATGCCACAAAAAAATCTCCTAAACTAAAACCCCTAAAAACGCCTCCGTAATGCCTCTGAAACCAGCCTAAAATGCTCTGAGACTTCCTGAAATGACTCCGAAACCCCCTTAAGACCCACTCGGGCCCCATGTTACGCACATGAGACCTTCGGAAACACCCAAAAACGAGCCTGTAACCTTCCTTTGATCTCCTCTGTAAACACCCCTTGGCCGCCGTTGCAATAGTTCCCATCATTATTAAATATTCTTATGCACAGTATTGGTTCTGAGTAGCTTTCCCTCTTTTTATGCAGGGCATAAAAAAGGTGCATAAACTAAATGTGCATAAAAATAACATGCATAAAAAGAGGTTTTAGTGTACAGCATATTATTTAGTTCTTTAAATGCGTTTGAAAGCTTCGTAGGTTATTTATCCGGGAATTTTCGCGATGATGAAAATGAAAGATCCTTTTGTAAATCTTTTGAGAATCTCGATTCCAATCATAGGTATGTAGTTCCTTTGGAAATTCTCTGAGCGTTTTTATTTAAGAATTTCCTTCAGAAAGTATAAACATTTTGTCCATCTCAGGCTTCTGAAAAGTGTTTCAGAAGTATCTTGAATATGATCCATGCCTTGGATCATCGTTGGTCGTATGCCGTTTGGTTGAAATCCGTTTGGCCGAATGCCGTTTGACCGAATGCCATTTGATCGAACTTCATTTGAACGAATGCCGTTTGGCTGAAAAAATAATGATAAACTCAAGTGATCCTGCAACTGTTCTCCGCAATAGTATAACTTGAAAGGACAGTCCATTATACGAAAAAGGAGAAATTTCTGATAAAGTATTGTCAATTTCAACGCCATCTTATCCCTGAATGATTAAAATAAATTATATCAAAAAAAGCATGTCCCAAGAGTTCCTCTGAATTCTTTTGATAATAATTCGGCCTAACGGCATTCGGCCAAATGGCCGGACACCAGAATTCAGAGTGTTCCTGGAGTTATCGATGGTTTCAGGGGTGTTTAAGGTGTTTAAGGTGGATTTAACGGAATTTTAGGAGGCTTCAGTAGGTACTATGGGTTGAGTAGTCTACGCCCAAGTAACAATTTCAATTTCATCAAAGTTTTTTAGCGATTCAAAAACCCTAAACATAAAACCATTGATGCCGACTTGAAAATGCTCTCGAGCTCTTGCATGCCTCAATAAGCCCACGTTCTGGCTAGTTGGCCCAGTCTTATTAGGGTCTACAAGGACTTCGTATGCAAACCGGCTTAGGATTTCGGGTTGTATCATAGTTTTATCAATCTTCTAAATAAAACCATCTTCTGACTTGTCAAATAATTGTTTTGATTATTTTTCACTCTCAGTGTTCGATCGTCAGAATAAATTATGCTTGGTTGTTTATCCAGCCATCAATTAGAAAGATGCAGATATGGAATTTAGATTTGTTTTCCTATTTAATACGTGTCAGGAGACATGCCAAGGAAAATTTGTGATGAATGTGACTGTGATAATGACAAAAACTAAGTGCGCCACACAAACTATGCATAATTTGGAAGTTAAATGCATTTAATTTACTCGGTGGAATTGGGTGCCAAAAAGGTTTTTTCAACACAGCGGAGTTTAAAAAAAATACGTATTTTTTTTCTGACGAAATAAAATGACGGAAACGGTTGTATGGTTTAATTTGATCTTAAGCTGTACGTGAAATCATAAAATTGAGCAATAATTTTTCTGTATTTACATGAATTATCCCGGCTAGGCGACATATTTTCTGATAAAACTCTGTGTTCCTGATGATTCCTCCAATAGGGCTAACCCTCCTGAGGTAGTCATAACTGAGCTCATGGTAGAACTAGCGGTTTTATCACAGCATTTTTTTGGTTTATGTTACGGCCACGAAATCTTTTAGGCTGATACAAATTTAATTTAGACTTTTCGTCTCCCCCCCCCCCCTCAAAAATTTTTGGCCGGATTTAGCATTTTCAGGGGGCAGATAAAAAAATATTTATCAAAATTTCGGGTCTTGCTGAAAATTCTTTAACAAATCCGATGAGTTTTTAATATTTTTCAGATTAAATGCTTTATTATTTTTATCCCCCCCCCTCGACCAGCCAAAGAGCGGTGGGACAAAAAGTGAAATAAATATTTGTAACGGCCTTATTGGTTTTATGCATTGCCTCACAGTTTTGTGTATTTGTTTACAAAAAAAATCTCTCCGACAACAACCGCAAATGCAAGTTTTATTGAAATGGTATATAATAAGTGATAAAACCAATTCATGTCTACTTGCAAGTCTTTAATTGAAGATGTTTATAGCAGAAGTTATATGATAGTTTTATGGAACGCCAAAGGTTCAAAGTAAAAAACTACTACATAAAACTAATTTAGAACAACTAGCTTTTTGACATACTCGTATAAAACCAGGATAAAACATGAATAAACCTTCAAGGCATGCTGATTGTTACTTGGGCGGGGCTCTCTGGTCGTTTTCTGGGGAGTTTTATGGCGCTTCAGTGGATTTTAGGTGGCTTAAATAGAGTTAAAGGACAGTCTATGGGTCCCTGAGTAGGGTTTTCCAAAGGTTTTCGAAGCGATTTATGTTGTTTCGAGAGACATTATGGGATATTGAAGGCATTTCAGGTAGCTTGACCTCAGACCTTAAGTAGAGTGTTAGTTCAGTCTAAGTCTCTACGGCAAGTTAATGGGTTTTAACATGTTTCGAGGCATGTCGAGAAGATTATGAGGCTTTTCAGGAGGTTCAGAAGAGTTTCAGGAAAGTCTGCGGGACTCTTGGAGGGGTTTTATGAGGGATTTCAAGGCGATTGAGGGCGTATTAAAGCATTTGAGCGTATTTCAGGGAGCTTCAGTAGGGTTAAGAGAAGTTTGCTGGGGTTTCAGGGTTTTCAAGAGTTTCAAGTTGTTTTTGGGATTTTAAGGTGGTTTTAAGGGTTTTCAAGGACTTCAATACAGGCTTCCCAAAAGTACCGCATCATGATAGCATTTTGATGGTTGTCACACTCTTATTCCCATGACAGCCTTGTGAATGCATGGTTCATGACAGCCCACAGAATAAAACTCATGCGATCTACAACATCACTGTCGGGAACTGCTCACATCGTCTGCTTTCGCTGTGCGTTCGTTCGCCGATGACAACCTCGGCTCTAGCCCAAACCGTCTCTCGTTGACTGGACACGAAGTGACGAAAATCGCTGCGCTCGGCCCGAGCATTTTACTTCTGTTGAACGTGTCGAGTATCGTGGTATATCGCACGCTCAAAATTATCGACGCGTTACATATATTATGTATATTTTTCAAATAGAGAATATGTACCTGTAAGTCCTATTCTAGTTGAGTATTTTACATAGCATTATTTTTTATTGGCATGTGAAATGCACTCACCGACGAACCGACGTGACAGCTAGAACAAACAAATTCAAATTTGTTGTCCGCGACGCCATGATGAAAAATAGCCGAACACTATCGCCACCTCTATAACGGCCCGCGTTGGTATGCTAGCTTGATACCAAACCCCCGTGTGTTAACATAGGAAGAGGTTCGCGTCTACGCTGATTTGACAGAAGGGTTCGCTCGCTTTGCTGGTCGACCGTTAAATTGAGGGGGGACAGTTTTGAAACACCACTGTCACGTCGGTTCGTCGGTGATGCACTGCCATGTTTTCAATATAAAAGAGAGTTGAATCTCACATCAGTGGTATATTTTAGCCAGATTACAATTTTGACAAACGCTGGCACAAACTTTTTTTCGCCCTTGGGGCATCTTGTGAAAGGCATATCATGTTTGTAAAAAAATATTTATTGAGCACATATTTTGTGAATAACTTTTAGCGTTAAGCCATGTGCTCCCGTGACAGCCTATGACACCCTTTACGCGACAGCTGGCTTGGTTAGCCGAAGATTGTCATCGCCATGCGGCCAACAATACTGACGACGTTTCCCACTCGGCTCGATACGACTCGAGTATGCAACTGTCAGGCAAGCAGCCAAAGCAGCGGCTGTTTCAATACATCTTTCGCTCATGCGTGTGCGTGCTGTTGGCGATACATTTCTCACTGATGGTGTTGCACACGGTAAAGAGAGATGGTCTGCACACATAAGAGAGTGTCGACTCAGCCTTGCGCGGGCTGTTGCGAGAAGGATGTACATTTGGAAAGCCTGCTTCAATAGAGTTTAAGAAAAGTCTTCGGAGGTGTCCTGGGGGATATCCGGAGGGTTGCAAGGCATTTTGATGAATTTCAGTGAGCCAGTACAAACCTTATTAATAACAGCAAAATATGACTAGTTACGGTTGTAGATTCGATGATCTCTGCTTAAACAGTTGTTGAACTTACTGCTTGACTGACCATGATTACATGAGGCTGAGTGAGCATAGACTTTATCCATAACGTTCGAAATAGAGTGTCCATTTCCCGGGCATTTACCTTGTCCCGGGATTCGGGATAAAAATTGTAGCACATCCCGGGAAATCCCGGGATCCCGGGATTGTTATGAAATACAGATTTCAGTGGAAATTGAGATGAATTTCAAATAAAACACCATTTGTCAGCTATTGTCTATCCATTTTGTTGAATATGGAGGGGAATTATTGTTACAGTAGTCGCTCATAAAAACAGCTTTTTTAGTCTCAGAAATCCGATAAATAATAGGGACCCTAAACTAAATTGCAATATGCTGCTGGAGAGCTAGCAGTACTTTTTTGATTAGTTGCAAAATATGAATGCAATTTGCCCAAAATGCTTTTAGCATATGTAGATATTGTTTGATATAACTCTTGACTGAACTTCTAAAGGGGCGAACATGTTTCTGTAAACTAGGTATTGTCTCGATTATATGGATTACCATACAATACATGCCCACACAAAGTTTAATAATTATCGAGTGAGTAAAATTTTTAATTACTTGATTGTTACAGAGGATTTCGTGATTTTGTGGTGCAATTATAGAAGTCGTCAAGAGAATGTGTTGTTAACAAAAACTGAATCGTCCTCTTGCAGGCTCCATCAAGAATTTTTGAAATTTAACGCCAATGGGCATAAAATCATGCATTCCGGGATTTTCGGGAACTCCGGGAAATCAAATATTACATCCCGGGATACGGGAAATCCCGAAATTGCCTAAATCCCGGGAATTCTTGTCCCGGGATGTCCCGGGATAGACACTCTAGTTCGAAATGGTTACTAGTTTAGTTATGCTTGTAGAACCAACTACCAAGGGAGTTCTGAGATACCCTTAGGCTCTCCCGCTTCAACTAAAACTCGTTTCAACCGCCCCTTTCTTATTAATCCTCCTTATCCACTTTGAATACTATAAAATATACTTTAAGTTATAGGGTCTGGGACCATTTGAGCAGGAGCACCTATTTTGGGCACTTGCTGCTGTAACTCAGTTAATTTTGAACCGATTGACTTGATTTTTGAGACACGATCAGATAGACACAGTATCTAGCCATGTTCAAAAATTCAAGTCAATGGGTTTTAAATTGACTGAGTTGTAGCAGCAGGTGCCCAAAATAGGTGCTCCTGCCCAAATGGTCCCATACCCTATTATCTGGAGATTTAATCATATTGCATTCTAACTAAATTGAGGTTTCAATGTATGGATTTCGAAGTATTTCGAAGTATTTTAAATAACCACGCTGAAACCCGTTCGAAGTCTCTTTGAAACTCCTTGAAGCCCTTATGAAAACCACCTGACCCAAGTAACAGAACTAGCTCAACAACAGCTACTTAAGCTAAAGTTTGCTTAAAAGTAGTTTGTTTCACTCTTGTACAGCAAAAATGTTTGCTGGGGAATCCTTCTGATAAGCTGTGAAACAGCTGTGAAACACATCTAATACTCTTTGAAACTCACTGAAAAACCCTGGAGCCCCCTTGAAATCTGATGAAACTCTTCCAAAGCCCTCCTGAAACCCCTATGAAAACCACTTAAAACCACAGAAACTCTTTCAAGTCTCTGAGAAACTCACAAATGCCTCCGGAACCCTTCTGAAACTTCATGCCATTCCATTGAAACCCCTTAGAAACCTTTTGAAATCTCCCTGGATCCTCCTAGAATCCCCTGCACCTGAAACTTGCCTAAACCCCTCGTATCCCTCTGTTGTACCACATGAACCTCCTCATAAACCTTCTTTAATCTTCGTCAAAACTCTCCTGAAGCCCCCTAAAAATCACTAAAGTTCGATCAAAACTGTCAGAAACTCCCTTAAATCTCTCAGGAACCCTCCTGAAACTCCCTGTAATGTAATGCCACTAAAACCCTTTACAATCTCACTGGAATCTTCTGAAACTCATCCCTTTCCAGAACAGGAAACCCCCTTAAAACCCTAGTAACTGCCTACAAATCCACCTGAAACCCCTCATAAACCTCTTCAGAGCCCATGAAACCCTCATGAAACTTAAAAAAAACTAAGACGATCCTTAAAACCACCTTGAAATTCTCTGAAGTGCCTCAGAAATCCCATCTAAACACCTCTGAAGCCACTTGGATTTCTCTTTTGTTCGTTACTAAAATCCCTATTTTCTCATGAACCTCTTTTAGCACTCCTTAGTCATTCTGTAAACCCACCTTGCTCCTCCCAAGTAATCCGTCTTGCACTTCTTTCATCTTCTAGCCTCCCACTTCATAATCTTCTCTCTTCTGAAATTCTCTTGGATCTTTTCTGGAATCCCTTCTGAAACACCTTCGACCACTATAAACCTTGTACTTCCCCAAACTTTTGTTGGTCCGTCTTAAAAATTCCTGAAACCACACTTGGCTTCTTCTGTCAAAAATATAACAAGTTAGGATATAATCTTTAGAAGATGATATCAAAACTTTGTTAGACTAAACTTGCGAAACCATAACAAAATTATAACAAGTTCTGTTATATATTTCAGAACAAATTTGTTACTAGTTTTGTTATAAATCTTTAGGCTCGAGTGACCAAAATAACAAAAATCATCAATCCTTTTCGCAACGACATAACATACACTGTGGTGCATAATTGATCGGACAAACGCCGATTTTCATACAAAATGGCCAAATTTGTGATCGGACAGCGGCACGCGTGTAAATCAAAGGGGTACCGCTGTCCGATCACTTTTGCAATATTTTCAACGCCTTGCCACGCCCAGACTTGTGAACGAAAACATTTTATACTTTGTATACACAAAATTCAGCATATTTGTAGTTCCGTGTCAAAAATTGAGCTCAATCCAACAAAGCAAACCATAGTTACAGCATCTTAAACTTGGCCATTTTGTATGAAAATCGGCGTTTGTCCGATCAATTATGCACCACAGTGTATCTTATAAATTTTGATTTATTTTGTTATTTCTAACAACAGTTGTCATAATTTTGATATGATTTTGTTATGTGCTTCTAGTTGGGTCTACTTTAAAGCTTAGTTTTGAGCATGTCAGGAAACTAAGCTTGGCTTTCTATTCCTCAAAATCGTAATCGTGGCTTAGTTGGTTAGAGCGTAGGACTAGCGATATCAAGTCGTGGTTTCGAATCCTAGCAGATCAATGTGATTTATTTTTTGAATTTTCCAAGTTTATTCTTAGCTGTACCTTGAAATTTCGACTTTTTCGGAACTCATTTCAAGGAAGTTTCCAGGTTATCATTCCCATTTGTTCGGGACTAGGTTCGGAACCATGCGCGCAACCTCCATCGCACCAGCGACAAAGGCCACGGAGGAGGCGGTAATGATAATGAAGTCGCTCATAAATCTCGTAAATTAAGCATTTCCCTGAGCCTGCGCGGTGCGATGCGCGCGCACGCGTGAAGCTTAGCCTTAATCAGGCGCAGTTTATTGTTTCATACCTAGACTCTATGCAGAGGGAAAGAGCCGCCGAGCAATAAGCTCTCACTTACTGGGCGTTCAATATTTCACCGTCGACGCGACGTCGTTCGTCGTCTCTCGATCGGACGAGACGCGCATAAGCCCGAAAGATAGCCGACTCTGATAAATTTGATCTGCTTCAGCCTCCGCCGAGATTGTCCAAGACAACACCTGAATATGTACATACAACGCGGACGGGTGCCCAGTGTCAGAGACGTGACCCCGGGGGCCATCTTCATCCTGGATTACTGGGGGTGGACGAGGGGCGTGCTTCGACAGCTTGGGTATGATACCCACTAGTGCCCCGGTGTGGATTGGTGGGTTCGTAAGTAGGGATGTTGGCAAAGCTAGATGTTTGTTTGCAAATGGTCCTCCTCAATACATTTTGAAGTTCGTATCACAATATCTGCACGTCTTAGCGTGCTTCCATTGCAACGAAAGTTCACGGAATGTAGTCTTCGCTGCTCATGGAACTTCAGAAGTTAACTAGAATACTCATGGTACGTCCTTGGGTTAACCTAGGTCTTCCAAACTATTGTAGATTGAATGTTGTCAAGAGCGACAGTTTCTGCTCATCCATGAAGAGTCTTGTTCTGGGTCTGGGTCTCGCGTTGATATGAGTAGGTAAGCTTCGAAGTTCAGGTTACAATATCTGCTTATCCCAGTTTGACGGATGAGGAATCCTAAAGAGAAATATGCACATCCCTCAGCACTCGAACTTCAAAAGGTCTAATCGCGTAATTACCTTTGCTCCCTGTCTACTGACCAATCAGGTTCAACGTCGTCTCGGAACGTGGGAATAGTGAGTACGAGCTCGTTTACGCGGCGGCACTCGGTTCTTCTGTTGTTGAGACGACAATATTCTACTACTTCTCTTTGCGACCTCCTCGTCCATAGTGGTCAAGAGCTCCGCGCCGAGGCAAAAAGGCGTTATCGAGATTTATGTGATTGAAGAAATGTATGATTAATGTAATTACGGAACCGACCGGACGGCTTCAGCTTCGAGACCGACCGGACTGCGCGTCACCTCTCTCCTAATCTAATGATCGGTGAATTATGCCTCTGCAGTCTGCGCAGAGCGTATCGATTGGACGGTGTCGTATTACCACGGGAATGCTATACGGATGGATGACGCGACGGGTTGAGTCACGTATGAAGTCCCGGCATACCGACGGCTGCCGCCGCCAGCACCTAATTGCTGATTAAGGTGATACGAATAAATCTGATCGCCGCGACTGGTTCGCTGGTTGCGGGAATGGATGCGGATTATCCCAAATCCTTAAGTTATTCGGACGTTTTTATTCCCGGCGGCGGAACATGAAGTAATGGGCAAAAAGTATTGGCGACAATTTTTTGTTTTTTGTTGGCATTCGTCTCTATATTGGCGACAATGATAACATGAACTCCACCAAATCTCGATATTACACCATTCAGATATCGTTAAAAATTTGGGAGAAATTGAATACATATTAGTTTTAGCAAGGTTTTATTACAGCCAAAAAACGATTGCAGTTTTGTGATTATCATACAGGTTTCCATTAATTGTAATTTTGTTTAATACTTGAAAGTTTCAGAAAATTTTAACTAGCAGTCATGAGGCTAGCTGGTACAGTTGTTATTTTCGTCTCAAAATTAGGAAAGGTTTTAAAAGAGTTTTTGAGAGCACTATATAAAACCAATTTTCTCCTGATCATTTTAAATAAGCGTAAAACTCTTTGCATATTACTTATTTAGCTAACATGAAATAATGTCCACGGTCAACGCTTTAAAACCTTTCAGTATTCTACGCAAGCACCGAACAACCGTCCCGAGTGATGTCCTTTCGGTTGCATCAAAACTGCATTTGCAAGCGAGTCAATAAACGAATTTATAGCGCACATCACGCAGCGGGGGATGCGATAAAAAGATTGTAAAATTTTATGATCATAATGTCATTTACGAAACTCGAATTGGCGGGAGTGATTTCACTGGGATGGCATTTTTTTTGTATGGTAAACGAAAAAAAAAATGCATCGAAAACGGATTTCATGATTTACGATTACAATTACATTAGTAGATGAATTTGCGAGATGTAATGAATAAATGATACTTGAAGTAACATAAATACGATGACAACAGTATAGCAAATGGATAAAGATTTTTCTCTATGAAATCGATAATCCCTGTTATACTACTTGTAAAACTTTTTCTAGAGTTCTTTAGGTGCTTTGTCATTTTTTTTTAAATATATGGTTCATTGACAATAATTTGCATTAAAAAAACTTTGGAGGAATCACATAGATTTTTTAAAATTTTTAATTATCAATTGTTTCCAATATAATCTCATGGTGGATGCCATCTAGAAGTTTGCCTCCTTTAGTCATAAAGTCAACTTTCATCAGTGAAATTAAAATTTATAAAAATTAAACAAAATTGGTGAGAACTTTTTCAAATTTGTCATTCCCCCTTTTTATTTTCTTTTTTTTTATGCTTGAATTTGAATGTTACTATGTGGTAAGTGATCTTTTCTGAATCTGACTTAATAATTTAACTCTGAAGCTTAACCTAATAACTTAATTGTAATTCAAACATAATAGGACATGTACCGACCAAAACCTCATACTGACCGTTACAGGACAACCATTCCTTAAGACAAAAAACAACTAGTAGCTTGTAAGTTAAATAATCTTGTACCAACTTTTCGAACCCTCTAAGCAGAATACCCTCTTCGAATGAGTGTAATCAGTTTCGTACCTTTTAATTCCGCCCTAATTGTTTATCCTTTGACAGATACGCGTATTTCGACTACCACTTGTAATCTTCTTCAGTGTCAGTTATTCACTTGGATAACTGACACAGAGGAAGATTACAAGTGGTAGTCGAAATACGCGTACATATCTGTCAAAGAATAAGCAAAATAGGGGGGAATTAAAAGGTACAAAACTGATTACACTCATTCGAAATAAAATAAGTTTAAAAATTGTACAATCATACTAAATAAAACATCAATACTACAGTTTCTCTGAAGATGACGCCGAACCCGGTGTCGAAACGTCGGACAAAATTAAATAGTTTGTTCCAATAAAACAATACTGCAAAGCCGAAACTATCTCTGGTAAATAAAAAGTTAAACTCTTTTGCTATTGATTTGTTATTCACTGTTTTCCAGCTTCCCTGACATAACACGCAATCGAAAATTGGCCCAATTAGAAAAGTACACGATAATGAGGACTCTTCCACTATTCATGGTCTTCTTCTCCGTCCCCTCTCCCTTCCCCGTGAACAGCCATGTTGCGTTTGGAACCCTGAAGAAGCACGATCGCGAGAGACTCCAGCAGCAAGTACCAAGTGCGGAGCATAATTGCGCTTCAATTGACGCGCGAGATTTCCTCTGTTCTTGAAACACTCGTTTCGTGGCAGCCACGCTGCAAAGGGACTTTTATTCACAGTGTGGACTGAACTTTGTCGATCGGTAGGTATACGGGCCCTTGCTAGGGCCTTCGCTGGAACTGCCAAGGTGGACGTGATTAAGAAATCCCTCTAATCATCATTATTTGTCAAATCATGATTGCCATGTTATTGACGACTGGTTATCCTACAACACTTGCGCACTTTGTCAAAGCTGTTCAAGGGATCAAGTTGTAAGGTTTCATTTGATGGGTTGGTGGGCTGTTTTCCTATTTATGGAATTATTTACTTTAAAAAAATAACTAAATATAAATGAACAAAAGAGTCCTCTTGCATATCTCTCTCATCGTTTCTTAACACTTGTTTATTACAAGTAAAAGTAGATTTAACGTATATTACGCAAGGTTTAAGTAACATTCTCAAATCATTGAAAACTATTAGAGGATTTTCTGCACTTGAAATTTTTCGGCTATTCATCTGAAAATTTCTTCGGCCATTCATTAACAAATCTTTTAAGAACTCCTTCAGAATAATCGTCTGAAATTCCTAGGGAATTGCCAACGGTATTAAAAAAAATGCTTTGATTAATTCTCTAGGGAATTTCTTAAGAAATTTCCGAAAGATTATAAATTCGCTCGGCAATTCTCTTAGAATTTCCTCGGACAGTTTCTTTGGAAAGTCTGAAATTGCCCATCATTTCGACGCTGAAGAAATTTGCAATGGAATCACAGAAGGATATGGTTTCTAAAATAATTTGCGAAGGAAAAAAAGAATTGCAAAATTGATTTCTAAAGGAAATATCGAAAAAAATCTTAAACGAATTGCTGGAAGACATTAAACAAAACTGCCAAGAAATGCTACAGAGAACTGCGATAGCATTTCTAAAGAAATTGGGAGAGCATTACCAGGGGAATTGGTCAAACTGATTCCTGAAAGCAGAAAAAAACTTTTGAAATTTCCTAGGCAAGATTTCTAAAAAAATCTTAAAACAAGTAAAGTATTGCCAGTGGAATTGATGTTATCAAAATTCCAAGCAAGGATCGATATCTTGGCCTCATTCCATTCATATTCACTCCTTTTTCTGAAGCGAATCGAGAAAGATGCAGCAAATGGATTGTCCTGATCGAATACGCAACCCAATCATTATTACACCTCGTCCTTTTTTTACGTCCATGCTTGGCTTAGCGGCAAAAAATTCTACCGCTAAGACAATGAGCAAACTCAACAGTTTTATATTTTTTAAAACATCTTCGTGATTGGGAGAAGTGTACAAAAATATAAAAATGTGTATTTTGATCATTATTTTGTCGGTAGAAATTTTTTTCGCTAAGCCAATACTGGACGTAAAATAAGGTTTGGGTGTACATCATATTATAATTTAAAAATGTTATTTTTGGGAACCGAAAACAGTCCTCGCGTCGATAACTGCCATTACACGCAACAATTTCACCCGAAATCACGGTAGTTCTATTGAAATTTGTTCAGCAATAGCTGTAGCGATGCTGCTATAAGTTCTTCCGATAAATTCTTTATAATTTGTTCACGATTTTTTTTAAAATTACATAAAATCTTAATTCACATGGCATTCCCTTTGGGCATTCCTTCGGTAATTTTTTAACTTACGGCTATATATGATTATTTAAAATTTTCTCAAGAATTTTCAGCAATTCCTCTGGAAAGATGGAATTCTTTCAGAACAATCCTTAGGAATACTTTCGGCAATCTCTTTGTAAATTCGTTCGACCACTCTTTAGAAATTTCTCAAATAGTTTCTTTGTAAGTTCTGGAATTGCCTATGGAAATACAAACAAAATTGAACGGTTTCAAAATAGTTGCCGAAGGAAGTGAAAAAAATGTGAAATCCATTCCCAACGGAATTGTTGAAAGATTTTTCGAATGAATTTCCAAAGTTATGTCAAAAGAAATAGCGAAAGTATTTTTAAATGAATTGATCAAATCAATTTTCAAAAAAAAGCCGTTCAAAATTTCTTCAAGAATTTCCAAAGAAATTACTGAAAGATTTTCGAAAACAAATGTGAAAGTATTCCCAGAGATACTGATAAAAAAAAAATCAAGCGTAATTACAATTGCGGGATCAGTAATTGAAGAAATTTTCGCATCGATTTTCGAAGCGAATTTCCGAATAAATCCCTAAGAGAATTAATTGCCGAAAAAGATTTCAAAAGAGTTGCTGAAGAAATGCCCAAAGGAAGAAATGTCTAAGATATGCTTCCGGATTTCCTACAAGGTAATAACATAATTTCGAGAAATTCGATTCTATTTTAACAAAAAAAAAATACCACAAGAAAAAACTCAGTGATCCTTATTACATCATATTGTAAGTTCAAAGCGTTTTTTTTGACAAATGAAAATAGTCCTATCGTCGATAAGTTACACTCCGCTTAACAATTAAACCCGAAGTCATGGTAGTTCCATTTTTTTTAAACATGTTTATTTGGTATCACACACACTTAGCTACATACAATGGTTACATGGATGAACATTTTAAAATAAATCATTGAAATTTGTTCTGCAATACCTTCGGCGATCCCTCCCATGATTCTTCCGGTAATTTCTTGAAAATTCGTTCCAAAGCTTCTTTGAAAATATCTCTTAAATTTTCTTTGCAAATTCATAGGCAAAATTCCTTTTGGATAATACTTTGGTAATTTGATTTCAATTTTGTTAGAAAATTTCTTGAGTTTTTTTTCGAAAGATTACTTTGGAATCACTTCAGATTTTCAAATGAATTTCTTGGGAATTCCTTCAGAATATTCCTTGAGATTATCATTGGCAACCTCTTTGTAAATTTGTTCGGCCATTGTTTTGAAAATTTCTCAGACAGTTACTTTGAAAGGTCTGGAAATACTTATCAGAATTGCTGGAGGTGAAGAAGTATTTAAGAATTTTGGAAATAAATTTTCGAATCAAATACCAAGGAATTGCCCCAAAAGTTGTTGAAGAAATTTCCAAAAAAAATGCTTAAAGCGTAAATCAAAGCTATTTCCAACGGAATTGTTTAAAGGAGTTCCCGAAGAATATTCTGATAGGAATAGCCGAAACAATTGCGAATGGAATTTCAGAAGAAATTGCTCCATTAATTTATAAAGGAATAACCGAAGAAAATTCCAAAAGAACTGCCTGTGAAATTTCAAAAGTAATTCCCGAGTCAATTTCCAGAGGAATTACCAAAGTAGTTTCCAAAGGATTTGCAGAATATATTCTCACACAAAAACCAGCGAAATTTCCAAAAAATTGGGTGAAAAACATCGCCAAGAAATTTTGAAAGAAGGCTAAAAATAAATTGCTGCGGAAATTTCTAAAAGCAAGAAAAGCTATTGAAAGATTTTGCATGGGAATTACAAAAAGGATTTTCCAAGAGCATTGCTGAATTTTTTTAAAAACGAATCGCCGTAACATTCCTCAGTAACTGGTGTTACTGCTTTTTGAGACAAAACTTTCCTCCACAGCTATCGATCGAATGTTATTGCTTCCACGCAATTCACCATCACTAATGGAAAGAGGAGCAATTTCTTTGTCTGGTAGAGTCTGTAATTTGAAAAAACGTGTCACTCTTGAGGATTTTTTTTTTATTATCGTACCGAAGGGTCTCAGATTTTCATAAAACTTTTTCCACAGCCAGGGCTCATGGATAAATGAACAAAAAAAAAAAAAAATTAGAAAAATTCAGGGTCGCCTTTTTTCCGGAAAACTCAGGTGGACATTTTTTGTTTTCCTCTGACACTAATCACTATGAAAAATCATAGCTCAAGAACAAACCATCGTAGAAACAAAGTTTTTTTTTGGAAAATAAAAGCTATGCCCGAACTCGTGTGAAATTTTCAAGTAAATGTTTTTGAGAAGGTAATTTCATAAGCTTTAATCGCTGAAATTTTTGGAATGCACTTTTTTTCTTTTTTGAGTTGTGGCCAATTTTGTTGAAAAATGTCCAAATGTGCCATATAATCCTTTTTTTAAACATAACTCAAGAACGAAGCATCGTAGAAACAAAGTTTTTTTTAATGAAAATGGCGTGGAATCCAAAAATAAATGAAGTGGAAAAAGTTTTCCACAAAATTTTTCACCGTTGTGAATTTTCACAAAGAAAAGCCGGAAAAACAATGCCCGAACTCGCGAAAAAGTTTCAAAAAAATATTTTTGAGAAGGTAATTAAGCTTTGATCGCTAAAATTATTGGAATGCACTTTTTTTCTTTCATGAGTAATGGTCAATGTTGTGAAAAATGAGCATGTACGCATATATTATAAGTAATTTTTATAAAATTGGCCATTACTCGAAAACGAAAAAAAAGTGCATTCCAAAAATTTCAGCAATTCTAGCTTATGAAATTACCTTCTTAAAAGTATTTTTTTTTTGAAAATTTTCCGCGAGTTCGAGCATAGTTTTTCCGTCTTTTCTTTAGGAATTTTCTCAACGGTGAAAACTTTTGTGGACAACTTTTTCCATTTTATATATTTTTTGGATTTATGAGAAAATTTGTTTTCATTTTCAATAAAAAAAAAAACTTTGTTTCTACGATGCTTCGTTCTTGAGTTATGATTTTTCAAAGAAAAGGCTTATATGGCACATTTGGACATTTTTCAACAAAATTGGCCGTAACTCAACAAAACTGGCCGTGCCCAAGTGGGCAATAGAGCTGTAAATTAGGTTAAGTGATTAAGAATAAAAAAACTCAAAAACGAAAAAAGTGCATTCCAAAAATTTAAGCGATTAAAGCTTATGAAAAATATTTTTTTTTAAAGTTTTCCACGAGTTAGGGCATAGTTTTTACGGCTTTTCTTAACAAATTTTCTCAACCGTGGAAAATTTTGTGGGAAACTTTTTCCAGTTCATATTGTTTTTGGATTTTGGAGAAAATTTGCTTTCATTAAAACAAAAACTTTGTTTCTACGATGCTTCGTTCTTAAGTTATGGTTTATCAAAGTAAGTAGTGTCAGGGGATAACAAAAAATGTCCACCTGAGTTTTCCGGGAAAATAGCCCTGCCTGTGGAAAAAGTTTCATGATAATCTGAGACCCTTCGACCCAAACCCGTACGGTAATAAAAAATGCCCACTTAAAAGGCGGTTTTAATGATGCCCATATTAAACTGGTTTATTGTATTTGTTTTTTGACAATAAGTTAGAAACCTCATCATTCTTATTATATTTTTCAATCCTGATCAGATCCTCGTATGGGAGCCCGACTAGGAAATTGTAACAAAAATATATCATAATTATAACAAACCGTGTTATTTATAACACATTGTAATATATTCATGTTCAACATCCTTGGTATTTTCAAAATACTATAACTGGTTTGTATCACATTATGTTATAAATATTGTTTGTTAACTCGTTGTATTATGATTTAGTTTAATTTTGATAAAAATGTTACAAATTTTTATCAAATTTTGATAGAAACTAATAATCCTTAAGCATAAATTTATATTACATTTTGTTATAATTTTGATCTGATTATAACAAAATAGGTTATTATCTTGATTTGACTAGTGTACTTTTAGTTATTATTAGTTATTTTAACATCATCCTGTATGTAATTTATAACACAATAAGTTAAAGAAAGTTATTATAACATCATTATATAATATGTTATTATCTTGATATAATTTTCTAGTCGGGAGTTTCTGTAATGGCATGGAAAGCTAAGTTTTTACTAGTTGTTAGGCAATAAAGCTTACCCGCCTAGAAGATTGCAATAAAAAACTAACATAATTACAGGTCGGACTCGATTATCCGGAGTCTGGTTCTGAAGCTTTGCAAACATATATTTCGGGAACGGTATGTTGTATGGAGCAGAAATATTGACATTTCATCATGCTAACATTGATTGGTACAGTGAAAATTTCAGCTTTGTACATTATTCCATTCGCCAGTTAGGCGTCATCCACAACTTACGTAACGCTCTAGGGGGAGGGGAGGACATTCATCAAAATGTCTTATTTTTCAACCAGCAACAGTATATTATGTGTAGATGATGCCATACAAGTTTCATCGGAATCGTTTAAGTGTTGGCGGAGATATCTTCGACGCGAGAATCCCAAGCAACACACATGTTATAATAGAGTTACGACAGCGCAAGTTTTGGTTGTATAGAAGTTTATTTTACGTAATTCTAACATTGTGTTGAAATAACGTAAAATAAACTTCTATACAACCAAAACTTGCGCTGTCGTAACTTTTATATAACATGTGTGTTACTTGGGATATTAGTATTCTGGAATCTTTTACACTCAGTCAAAAAATACCTGAACCATTTATCACTAACTTTACTGTTAGCGTGTTAAAACGTCTGAAAATTTGACTATAAGTTTTCAATATAATGCATATTAAGTGGTAAAATTCTCATCGAGATCGTTTGAGTATTTATTTCTATAGAATTCAAAACTTAAAATACCTCATAGTAAGTTTTAGGCACTTCTTAACCATTTAAAACAGAAAAAAAATCATTGTAATCGGTTCAGTATTTCCGACTCAAACGTTACATATATGTAAAATATTTGTTATTTTTATTCTTTGCACAAGGTGCTCAAAATCTAAATTTTATCTTGTACCGGCTTTTGGAACCCGCTAAGCAGAATACTCTTTTCGAGTAAGTGTAATCAGTTTTGTACCTTTTAATTACGCCCTCCAATGCTTATCCTTTGATAAGACAGTTATGCGTGCCACATATTTGGATAATTGACACTGAGGAAGACTACTAGTGGTATTCGAAATACGCATATCTGTCGACAGATCAAAGGACAAGCATTAGAGGGCGGAAACAAAATTGATTACCCTCATTCGAACATTGTTAAGTCAAATAGACTATAAGAAGTTCTTAGAACCATAATGAACCAAAATAAAAGGTATTGGGTATTTTTAAGGTTTTCAAAACCTCCACAAGCTATGGTCATTGAAATACTTTAAGGGTTGGGAAGCAAACATCGAACAAAAGCAAACTGACTTTTATGATGGCCACAAAAAACCTACTAGCTTGCTTCATAACCATTATTAAACCAATAATGAACTATGCTATCCAACACAGATGGTCAGTGTTGTCATAACTTCTGCTTTAATACCAACAGATGTCGTTACTAAATCGAACGGAACGCTATCTGTTGAGAGATCAGGCAGTTTAATTGCTGGTTTAAAATGGTAATACATTTGCCAAAGAGGTATATTGTGGCCATAATGAAGGCCAACATGTTACATATTGAAGAGTTTTGTTAACTCCTAAATTCTGGTTTTATAGATAGCTTTAAGTACGCTATAAAACCTTTTATCAATGGTGTTAAGAATAATAATCATACAACTGTAAGTTTCGACTTCTGCTGTAATAAAACTCTAATAAATTTCATTCAAAACATATCAGCAACACATGAACAGAATGATCGTTGTTTGGATAGTGAAGGTATTTCTGAATTCAGATATTTTTAAAAACGTTTTTTGTTGTTCAGAAAGATTTTCGTCAACACTTTTTTGGAAATTTTAGACGGATCATGCTAAAACAGTCCACAGAACGAGAACGATTGCGAGTTCTAATTCCCTGAAGAAGGTGTAGTAAATACCGAAACGTCGGATGAAGAACGATATTTAGTCGCAATTGAACGATCAAACGCAATTGATGACTGCGAAGCCGAAAAACTTCCCCGGTTATGAAGAATTTTCAGTCGATAGCACTCTACGATTGTCTTTTATATTCGTGAAACAACCAAATTTTCGTTGATGTGAATATGTATCATGACGAGCGACCTCAGTGGTAATTTCCATGACCGATAATTTGTTTATTTATGAAAATGGGTTGTTCCCGTCCTATTGAATGAAGAAATAAAATCCCTCTTACAGCCTACACCGCTCCCATGATGCATATTGAAGTTGCGATGCTGAGCCGTTTCTCCTGTAGAGTAAAAGCCTAGACTGGTGCGACACCAGAACGTGATGGCAGTCAGCGACTTAGTAGTGGTTGAAGCTGCGCACTGCACTCACGAGACCAAATGGGCGGACCACTTCCATTTTGGGCAAACTCGGTTGTAACGTTGTTTTTCCTGCATATTCGAACTGCTTTCATTCCACATCATCCATCGACGGTTTTTTTTTATTGGCGATCCTTCACGATGCGGATTGTTTCGCACATGGCCGCCAGCCGTTTGAGAGGTGGCGACATTTCCCATGCTGGTAAACAGTCCGAACTTCTTTCAAGATTCCGCCGCCAAACGCGATGGGTCCACTGAACTTCACATTGAACGCGTCCGCGAACGTAGGTACCACGTTTCCATAATTTGAAAGTGAAAATTCCGCAGCTTACCACCAGCAGCCTACCAGCCACGTTTGGTTTGGCGCGATATGCAAATAAATAAAACGCCTATTAAACGCTAAATTGACTCCCGTTAGTCACTTTCTACGGGGCGGCGCGAGAGTATATCACGCCACGACGCATCGCGCCCTGGCCATGTTAATCCAATTTATAGACCCCGCGCGGTCTTCCAACTTACCTACCTACTGCTGAATGGTACACAGTTACTTTCATGTAAGTATTCCTACCAAACATGGATCTGTTTTGCGACGAAGCCGACGACGACTGCCAAGCGATGCCAACGAACTTACTGTGCACTTAGTTTGGGGTCTTTTGCCTAAGCCATACCGATCTAGGGATCGATCTTCCAAATCGGTGGTGCAGTGGTTTGCAACCTGAGAAGAACTAGTTCGAATTATTTTGAAATATCTATTGCGATGTAAGGATTTAACGAACTTTAGATCATCAGACGTTCAGTGTATCCCAAGTAGCATCCTTGGGATGTCCTTATAACCGTCATGAAGCCAACATGAAATGGTTTTGTTTTTAATACGGCTTTCAGAACGTCTTCGAAACTAATTGGTCTTGAAATTTTTAGAAAATATTATCAAACACATTTAAAACATGTTATTTAATACAGCTTCTGTATAACAAGACCTGTGATGTGTTACGAAGATACTTGATCCATCGAAGGTTACACACATTATAATGATTACAAAAGGTCTATTCGAAGGGCCTTGTTTACTTTGAATTCTGGCATATCAATGGTAACATGTGTTAGAAGAATTATATTTTAGTACAAACTATGAAAAAGAGAGATCATGTCTCCACATTTTCAAAATAAGATATGTATTTTGATCAAAATTTGAGGTAATCTTTAAATTTACAAAAAACACTGTTCTAATCTAACATATAAGATTATTTTAGAAGAAAATGAATGAAAAGCAATAGATTGAGTACTACTGATCCAAACCAATAACACCGACTGGAGCGCGTGTGCGGTAGCGAATTGAAAATGCCTCCGCTTCCCCCACTCTCTCTCTTGCAGTGCAGTTCAATATCCGCCCTGAACGCGACCACCACTCGTGTAAAACATGCAAATTCAGCATTAAATATGGAGTGTGTTTTATTAATAACATGGCTTATCTCACGACTTGAATCGAACCTACCGAACGGACCGAGAGCCTATAGCGCGCGACCAATTCAAATTCGTTTCGATTCGATTGGCGAGATTCACGGTATGCCATCGTCGTCGTGGTATATCTAATATATGTACTTCTCTGTAGCATAATTCCTAATCCAACATCGCCGATTGACTCGAAGCTATTTGTTTTGACCCGATTTGATCGATGCGAATAGCACACCACTTGTTAATCAACCTGACGAAATGGAATTCCACTTTAAGCGGCTGCCACAGGAGGGGATCTTCTTTCGTCGTCGTTGGAGGCGGCTGCCATCGAAGCATCGAAGCGAAGGTCGAGGAAGACCAGGACCATTTGCTAGCAGTCAAGTTTGCAAAGCAAGCGCATAAATCAAGCTCAGTTACAAACCATTGATGATACCATACTAACCAACCAAGGCCATGATGAGGCAACGACGGGACAGTGAGATGAGTTGACGGTTTCTGCGCGAAACATGAAAATTGGAGTCTGTCTGTTTTAACACATTATAGCAGCATAAACTCCTTGTTTTCACATTTTGCAATGATGTTGATATTATTATATATGTTGATGTTTCAGTTCTGAGCATTTATGATGGTGGTACAGAGTACAGAGGGCCGCATTGACAGATCTCCATCAAGGGCGATTGCCAGTCATCGCCTTAACCTGTGGCCAGGGCAAATTTCTGTCGACTTCCTTTATTTTCTTGTTGAAGCTGCGCCGCCGTGAACCTCTGGGTCTGCCTCTGCTGCGACTAGTTCCAATATTCCAATCTAACGCTTGCTTGCAGATTTCGTTTCCGCCCTGTGTAGAGTGTGTCCGACCTACCTCCTCTTTCGCTCCCGAATTTCTGTCGCTATCGGCTTTTGATTAAATCGACAATGGAGCTCCACGTCGGAGTTGTAAGGCCTGCAGCCGTTGAGTGTTCTCCGCTGATACACACCAAGTTTCACTGGCTTATAGCAGCACAGAATTCACGTTCGAGTTAAAAATTCGGATTTTGGTGCGTCGACTGATCTGGTTGTTTTTCCATGCATTTCTTAAACTCGCAAAAACAGCCCTCGCCTTCTTGATCCGTGCACCTATGTCGATCTTGGTGCCGCAATCGGCCGCCATTTGGCTACCAAGATATTGGAAGCTTTCAACATTCTCCACTGGTTGCCCAGCTACCGTAAAGCTGGAAGGGTTGACCGTATCAGGTATCAGAAGGCCGGCTCCAGAGGCACGTTATCCTCCATTTGGGACATTTGTGCCATCGCCAAAATAACAGCCTATTTCATCATCCACCTGAGGGAAAAGGAAGGAAAAAGGATTTGGATGAGGATAGGGACAGGTAGGGAAATAAGAAAAATACCCTGGAAGAGAGTACTAACGCACAAGCGTATCACAATGGGTTCAAACAGCGCCCTGAAAAGGGCACTGTAATAACGCATAAAGCGAAATAGAGCCTATAGGGTAAGTGTAGCAATTATGGCTATAGTACCAATTATTCGCCATAGTTAATTTTCACCCTATAACGATGCAAAGCAACAAGATAAATGTTTTAAACAACAAATCACGTTCACAAAAGATAGTCACACTCATCTAAACTCCAAATTTTCCTCAAATCATGGTAGAAATAAATCATTTTCCTTAAAATTTCGGCTTCCTTGTACCTTTTTCGCCATAGTGTACCAGTTATGGCTAACCCCATAAGGAATTCATGCAAATGGTGCGAAAAGGAACCGAAGTTAAAAAATGTAACCATAAATGGTACAGGGTTCCTATCAATGGCACACGCTGTAATCAATGCTAAAAGTAGTTTTGGCTCCGTTTCTATATTTTTCCTGTAAAGTATGGAAACTAAGCTATCTTTTAACTTATTGATGAAATTCGTTGGTCTTTTCGTTATTTTTGTATAAATAGCTTTCCTTAGGTAGTGCCATAATTGGTACACGCACCCTAGCTCTTTACCAGAGCGGGTTAAGAACAACAGAATATCCTGAATGTTCAGGCCTCTGAAGTCAGTTTCACTTAATAACCCTCGTAACAAAATAAATTTTATAATGCTTTTGAAGTATTCTTCAACACCTGTGCTTTAAAACCATGCATAAACCAAATTGGTCTGCAAAACAACATCAACTCAACCATAAACCCGCCATAAGACCAAAGAGGCCCATCCTAAGATGCTCTTGGAGAGTTGTTTTTAAATTTCTCTGAAAACTTGTTGTACTTCCCAAGTTGTCCTGAAGGCGAATTGCTCTCTCCTTGTAGAATTCTTCAAGTGCACGATAAAACGATAATAAATTTGTCAGTGTTGTTGCTGATGCAGCTTTTATGTCGACAGAAAAGTTAGGTGAAATAAATTGAAAAAAAAAAAACACAATGAAAATGACACATTATTGTAATTGGGATTAATTTATTATACAAATTGGAAATATTTCCGTGGTGTAACAAGGATGCCAAATGCCAAGTAAAATTCATGTTGCAAGATACTTCCAAAAATTGAAACGCGCTTCCATTATAATGCATTATTAAAATATTTAAACTTATCATTCCTGGTCATGAGAACATTGTTCATGAGTTTTCTCAACATGGCTTTCATTAAAATCTAGGCCGGTGGTCGGTCCATTATCGATGGTTTTAATCAACATCACCATAAGATCGTCTTAAACTTCTTTCAACTCATGCCATAGCTAAAAGCATAACTCAAGAATACTAGGATTTATAATGTTCTCAATGCAGCCTGGTTGGCCTCCATCAAGAACGTCTTAAATTTATTTCATCTTAAGCAAGAGTGAGAAGTATTTCTCAAGAGTACTCAGGTTTATAACGTTCTTGATGTAGGTTTATGCAAACTCCGCCGAGAACGTAATAATTCATGTACGTCAAATTGTAAACAAGCAATAAATTATCGCACCGCGGCGGATTTTATGAATCTCGTCCGATTAATTTTATCATCAGCCCGCTACCGTTGCCAACCAGACAGACCTTTTTCGATAACCGGCCTTGATTCGGTATAGTGCCTCATTCCTCCGGCCAGCATTTCCAACAGGTAAGTATAGTTGATTTTAAAGATCGATGATTGGAACCCGAATTGCATGGGAATCGTCGTCCTGGATGACCAAACCCACCTCATTTCGGATGCTGCAACCGGAGGAACTTGTCACTGCACCGATCCGCGTCGCGGTTGGGTTTCCGGGTAAGTGTTCTTGATTGGAAGCAATAATGGAACGAAAAGAATCAAAATCTGATGCTTGAGTTTTTTTATTGTATTTTTCATGTACCAAAATGATCTTATGCGAGAACAGTTGCTCTTGATCAAGAACGGATGATTTAAGTTAACTACAAGAGCCTTATAAAACTGAAAATAAGTTCAACAGTTCTTGTTGTGTTTATGGTTTTAAGAACTGAACCTCCAAGTATTCTTGGAGGTGTTTTTAAAACCACATATTGACGAAGAATAGTTGTGCTCAGCTGAAACTCCGATAAGATCAACTAGAATATGCAATGTTCCGATAAAACTATCATAAATACAAATAAAACCAAATAGAATCTAGATTGTTACTTGGGAAGTGTTTACCGAATACTCGGAAACGCAGTTGCGCAAAAACTGGACAGTTACATATCAAATGATACGAAGTTCCATAATCGGATTCACAGCTATCACATGCAAATGAATCAGCTTGCTGAATATTCGCCATGTGATAACTGAGTCGGCAGTGGCCAGTCAATGCTTTGACCAGCATGCTGCTTTGACAGATTTGTAAGATACTTCGCCACCCTTGGAGATGGCTCAGTACAATACAATTTGGTTTGACGACATGACTCCAAACTATTCCAGTATTGTCTGTGTTAAGTAGCAGTCCAGGTGTGAATCTGAAGCTTTACCCAACACTTCGATATCGGAATAGCTGGCTCAGGGCCAATGAGGTCATGTGATGCTCCAGTGCGAGCTAACTCATTAGCCAATTCATTTCCAGCGATGGAAGAATGGCCAGGTACCCATACAAGGTGAACAGCGTTTGCTGAATTCAGCTCCTCGATTTGAGTTCGACAAGCGATAACTATCTTCGACCTGGAGTTGGCCGAAGCAAGTGCTTTAATAGCAGCCTGGCTATCTGGACAGAAGTATATTACTTTGCCCATTACGTGCTGCTGAAGTGCTGATTGCACTCCGCACATAAGAGCAAAGATTTCGGCCTGAAAAACGGTGCAGTGTCTACCAAGTGAGTAAGACTGATACAGCCTTAGCTCACGAGAATATATACCAGCACCTGCTCGACCTTCGAGAAGGGAGCCATCAGTGTAACATACGATGCCGTCTGAAATACTTCTCTCCAGATAACCAGATGTCCACTCTTCCCGGGAAGGGAATTTCGTGGAAAATGTCCTATATGGAAAATTACAAGCAATTGTTAGATCACTTGGAGCAAGGATAACTTTGTCCCAATGCACCAAAAGTGGAAACAACGAGGTGTGTGTTGAACTGCGGTTCACAGGAGTTTCTTCTAGTAAACCGAGTACCCAGAGACGGTAAGTGCAAGAAAGTGCTTATTGTTTGAGATGGATGTGTAGTGGGGCAACGTCAAAGAGCACTTCGAGCGCTGCCGTAGGAGTTGAAGAGAACGCTCCAGACATCGCCATTAAGCACATCCTTTGGAGATGGCCTAACTTTGATTGGACCGTTCTCACTTCGCCCTTTTGCCACCACACCAGACATCCATAAGCCAATATTGGACGAACAACAGTTGTGTAAATCCATTTGATATACTTGGGTTTAAGACCCCAAGTTGTACCAAAATTACGCCGGCATTGCCCGAAGGCCATACAAGCTTTCTTGATTCTGAACTCAACATGAGGTGTCCAGGAAAGCTTGGAATCAAGAGTGACTCCAACGTACTTTACCTGTTGAGTCACATTGATTTCAGAATCAAAGAGACGTAAAGGTCGAACACCACGGTTTCGCCTTTCCGTGAAAAGAACAATAGATGTTTTACTCGGATTTACAGAAAGGCCATATTGGCGACACCAACCCTCAACTACCTGAAGAGCGTTTTGCATCAGGTCGAAAAGGGTGCACATACCGACTAACAATGTTAGGTAGTCGTCGAAAAACCATAAGTAGGGAAACCGCTATTATTGAGTTGCCTCAATAGCGTATCTGCTACGAGATTCCTCAAAAGCGGTGATAAGACTCCCCCTTGGGGGCATCCACAAACACTCAATTTCCTAATCCCTGTTAGACGCAATGTCGAGAAGAGATATCGGTTTTTGAGCATTTGGTAATTCCAATTGGAAATCATTGGCGATATACCATGACTCCGTGCGGCTTCCAATATGGCATCGAAAGGCACGTTGTCAAAGGCACCTTCGATATCTAAGAAAACACCCAAGCAGGATTGCTTTTGAGCGAATGCCTTCTCGATATCGTAAACAACTTTGTGTAAAAGAGTCACAGTGGACTTTCCAGATTGGTAAGCATGTTAGTTCACATGAAGAGGCACATTGGCCAGATGAACATCACGGATGTGATGATCGACTATGCGTTCTAAGCATTTCAGAAGAAAAGAGGTCAAACTGATAGGTCTAAAGCTTTTTGTTTCTTCATACGACGCGCGACCCACTTTCGGAATAAATTTCACAGTGATATCCCGCCAGGATTTGGGAATATACCCTGTAGCAAAACTGCAAACAAGTAGTTGTTTCAAAACATGTTTGAAATGATCAAATCCCTTCTGAAGCAAAATAGGATAAATCCCATCTGCTCCAGGAGATTTGAATGGAGCAAAGCTATTTAGTGCCCACTCAATCGATTCTACAGTTATGATACTCCGAGCCGAAGCCAGAGAGTCATAACTGCAAGAAAAGACATCAGGTTCATCCGAAGATGTAATATCCACACATCCGGGGAAGTGTGTACTGAATAAACATTCCAAAACTTCCTCATCAGAGGAAGTGAAATCACTATTTGGCAAACGAAGTTCGTTCACTTGAAAATCCTTAGATTTTGCAAGGATTTTGTTCAATCGACTGACTTCACTCAGACTGGAACACTTGTACAAAGGTTTTTCCAGCCGGATCGTTCAGCAGACCGAAGAGCTTTCTGGTAGGCCTTGCGAGCCAACCTGAAAGCCCCCGAACCAGCCGAAAGTCGTCTGTTCCAACTCTTTCTACATTGTTTCCTGAGCTTCGCCAGATCGGAGTTCCACCAAGGGGTTCCTCTTGTGGTCTTCACAGACCGCAGAGGGCAGGCTTCTTCAAAAGCTTCCATGATGAAGGCCGTTGTAGTATCAACGGCATCATCTAAATCACTTGGAGTGTCAATTGATGGTGAGTATACATGAAATTTGGCTGCAACCAAATCGGTAAAGAGATCCCAGTTGGTTGCCCGGGGATTCCTGAAACGCAAAGTTTGCGAAGTAACATTCACATGTTCAAACAAGATGTAGCAATGGTCAGATAAAGATTCTTCATCTGACACATGCCAATTGGTCAGCTCATGACTAATTCTGCTAGAGCAAAGCGTTATGTCTAACACTTCCTCTCTACCAGATACCATGAAGGTTGTGCGGTTGCCTATGTTAAGTAATCCAAGATCTGTACTACTTAAGTATTCCATCAAACTGGAGCCTCTCAAATTGATGTCTGAGCTGCCCCAGATTATATGGTGAGCATTAGCATCACTACCAAAAATAAGCGGAAGACCTTTTGAAGTGCAGTATGCAATGAATGGCTTGAAACATCATGCGGTAAATAAACCGAACAATAAACGTATTTCCTGTTGAGGTTTCCAACAGATACAGTCGAGTCTCTTACTAAACGAATTCCTATTAAACGGACTCCTATTAAACGAACTCCTATTAGACAGGGGTGAGCGTTATAGGAGACTAAGAGCTTATGGGATTTCGGCTTTTTGGGGGTGTCGCCTATTATCTCGGGTGTGTTAAGAGTTAGCGCAATACTTTCTTCGGCAAAGTTTTAGGGCTTGATAAGATCTACCATTTAGAACTATGGTTCATATGATTAGTTGGCAACTTGACCGCTAGAGGGACCATCAACAGTTTGATGCTAAATTGCACTACAGGAACCATATCAGGTTGTCAAGCAAACGTTACGATACGCGACAGCTCAAGACTCTGATAATTTGGAGGGATAGTGTCTTCGGGAAAGTTGTTGGGTACGCCAATAACTTACTGACGATGAGTTGTGAAGTTCGAAATTCCTCCACTGGGCGGCGCAAGTAAATTTTCAAAACCTCATATCTCAGAATCACGAAAACTTAGAAAGTTGGTGTCTTCGGCAAAGTTGATCAGTATGACATAAACTTACATTAGAATAAACACTTGTTTCACAGTTCTGCCACTAGAAGGCACTAGTGAACATGCAAATTTTAGAAATCTCATAGCTCAGAATCCCCATAACTTAGAAAGTTGCTGTCTTCGGCAAAGTTGATCAATATGACACAAACCTACATAAAAATGAACACTTATTTCGTATTTCTGCCACTAGGCGGCGCTAGTGAACAGTCAAATTTAAGAAATGTCATAGCTCAGAATCCTGATAACTTAGAAAGTTGGTGTCTTCGGCAAAGTTGATCAGTACGACATAAACCTACATAAAAATAAACACTTGTATTGAAATTCTGCCACTAGAAGGCGCTACTGAACTTGCAAATTTTAGAAATCTCATAGCTCAGAATCCTGATAACTTGGAAAGTTGGTGTCTTCGGCAATGTTGACCAGTATGGCAGAGACTTACATAAAATGGAACACTTGTTTCGGAATTCTGCCACTAGGTGGCGCTAGAAATACCCTAGTGAACATCCATTCTTTTGGACATGACATTTGTTTAATTATTAATTTATTTACCGAGTAAATATCAAGTGGAAGATGATTGTTCTGAGAAAGTTATCGGAATCTGAAGCAGAAAATTCCGGTAAAAAACTCGTCGGTGATTTTGGAAGCATGGTAGTGAGCGACTAGAGAAACATGATTATTACATGAGGACAATGTGGTAAGCGATTACAGAAGAAGGAAAATAATGAAAAAAATTAGAATGATCACGTATCAATCTTATATGCTGGAGACTCCGGAAGGTAGTCATATCAGAAGAATGCCATTACTTCGGAAAATACTCTGGTGTAGCATGATGTTACAGCGTGTGCGTATTTCCTCCGACAATTGTCCCGAAAGTTCTCCATGAAATTCTCTCACATGTTCCTCAGATTTTTCCCAGAAGTCCCTCCAAATATGACTCCAAAGTTCCTCTGGGAATTTATTCGAAATGTTTTCTGGAAAATCTTTCACAAGTTCTCCCGAAATTGCTTTCAACAGATTCTGATGGAATCTATCATTCAGCAATTATTCTAGGATTTCCTAAGAAGAATTTGTTAAGAAGTTTCTTTGATAATTTTAGAAAGCGTTCCTACAAAAAAAATTCAGATCTACTAACTCTGCCAAACAAATCGAAAGGGAAGTTCACTGATTCCATAGCAAATCATACATTGAGCATTTCAAAAACGTGAAAAATCAGGGTATTTTTTTCACAAATCATCCCCAAAGGTAAAGTGATACAAGTAGTCCTTAACGAAATTTAGCGCCTCAAGTGAATTTTTTTTTGTTTACATATGTTACATACGGTGTTTGATAAAGTTAGGCTTGAATTCAGATTCAGATTTTTTTAATTTTTCCAGAAGTTCCTTTATAAATTCTTCATTCCAAGATTTCTCCATGATTTTTTTTTTCTAAAGTTCGTGCGGTAATTTGTCCAATAGTTCTTCCAGGACGTGTCCGAAATAAACTTGTCTTCGGCAGGAAATTATTAATTAAAGAGATAAAGTAAGTCCGAGAAGCGTGTGAAGAACCAGAATTGCCGTTGACATTCACGGAATATAAAATATTTAAAGAAAATCTTTCGGGAATGCTTTTAGAATTTATCCCGAATTTTTTATTTAAATTCATTCGACAATTCTCTCAAGATTGCTCCTAAATGATTCTCTCATTCAGAAGTTCCACCAATAATTCTTAGGCGCCGTCCACAAATTACGTAACGCTCTAGGGGGAGGGGGGAGTACAACCGAGCGTTACGGCCCATACAAAAAAAATCAGGGTTTTCATACAAAAAGCGTTACGAAGGGGGGAGGGAGGGGTCAAAAATTGTCGATTTGAGCGTTACGTAATAAATGGATGCTGCCTTATAGAAATTCGTTTAGGATTTCATCCTGAAGTTTCCCCGGAATTTTTTCCTGGATTTTTTCAGGAAATTCTTCTGGAAACTCTTCCAAAGTATTCCTTTGAGAAATCATCTAGATAAAAAAAACACACAATAGTTCTACCTAGAAGTTGTGAAAAATCTTCTAGAAATACCTTCCGGAAATTCTTTTGAAAATTTCTTCGTGGAATTCTTCCTGCAGTTCTTCCAGATTTTTTTTCCAAAAACTTCAGGAGTTCTTCCACAAGTTTCTTGGGAAATTTTTACCAGTTCTTGAAATTCTCACTAGAATTTCTTCTTCAGATATTCTTCAGAGCACAGCCTCTGGAACTCTTCTCCTCCAGGAGTTTTTTTTTCCGGTAGTTCCCGGTAATTCTGTCAGAGTTCTCTTTTCGAATTATCTGGGATACCATTCAGAAGTTTCTCCGGAAACTAATCCTAAAGTAATTACAAATTCTTCCAGTAATATTACCAGAAATGTATGCTGGAGTTATTCCAGGAATTTCTCGAGGTATTCCTCTGGGAGATGTTCTAGAAATTCTTCTAACAATTCCTCCTATAATTTCCATAGGAGTTTTTTCAAGGACTTTTCTAGGACTATTTTCCACACAATATTTAAGGGATTCCTCCAAGCAGTCTTCTCGAAACTCCTTCAAGTATTTTTCCTGCATATTCTTAAAGAATTTCTTCTGTTTTTTTAAAACAAATTTAAAAGGATTCAAAGGGATAATCTTTCCCAACATACCATCAAAGATGTTTTTCATTTATCTTCTTCTTTATGGCTCGACGTTGGCATTGGAACTTGGCGTGCCTCTCTTCAACTTAGTGTTCTTAGAGCACTTCCACAGTTATTAATTGAAGGGCTTGCTTTGCCTGCCGTTGGATGAATGTGTACATTGTCTGGCAAGTACAATGATACACTATGCCCAGGGAGCCGAGAAAGTTTCCCCGACCGGAACGGGAATCGAACCCGTCGCCTCAGGATTAGTGATCCATACCCTTATCCACTAGGCTAACTGGAGACCCTTCAAATGTTCTTTCAGTTTACTCCCAGAAGCCCTTTACGAATTTCTCCTGCAATTCATACAAGGATATCTTAAGAGTTATATTCGATCGCTCCTGAAATTACTCAAAAGATTTCTCCAGGAATATCTCCCAAGAGAAGTTCTTCTATTCATGCGTCCAGGATTATCTATGAAGATTTTTCAAGGTATTCTCCAAGCAATTTCTTCACCTTCCACCTGTCTACTAGTATTTTTTCTAGTATTTTTCACAGGATTCCAATCCTTTCAAGGATTACAGCAGATTTTCTTCAAAAAATCTTTAAGCTATTCTCCGCAGTTTCCCCCAAGAGCTCATATAGGGCTTTCTTCATAAATTCCTCAAACGGCTTCTTCAGAGAAGTGCTTGAAAAATAACTTCGTAAATAAAAACCGCTGTATAACTTTTTACGTTTGCAAGTAGTTGTTAAGATTGTAGAATAGTTTCAAGAATTTTCCATGAATAGTTTAGTAGAATAGTTTCAAGAATTTTCCATGATTTCCAATTCATGGTCTTCAATTGTTGCATGGAGTATGTTACGTTTTTAATATGTTGTTAACATTTTGTCTGTTTGTTTTGTATGTTACACTGTGGTTTGTGAATCAGTCCCTGTCATTAATTCGTATTTGCTCTGGTCATTTCGGACAACAATCCATTACAAAACACGCAAGCCTTCCCCTAACACGGACATCAAAAATGCCAGAAAAAATGCGATCACAGGATTGACTGATGGACCAAGAACAATAATAAAACCTCGTCATCCTTGGATTGGACATCGCTATCCATCCGGATAACTGGGAACAATTTGTGATATGTGTTGCATGTTTGTATTTTGTGCAATTGTAATGTTCCATTTTACTTTTCGTATCCCATTAGTTCCCAATTGTGGGATTCGATGCGGAAAATAAAATGCGCAGTTGTAGGGTTCTGCCAACAGGTGTCCGTATTGTGTCGCCCAACGTGGGCACGATGCATTTGTAGTGTTCATCACTATTTTTGGTACCCAACGTGGAGCAATAGGTGACCCAAGTTGACCCCTAAACTTCCGCCATTCTGAGTTCGCCTATGTCTGTTCAAATTGCTTTTACTCTCGATCAACCAACCGGTCGACGATTGCTGAGTTGATGTTTGCCTTGGGTCAACTTCCTACCTACCTAATTCCTGTAAGAGGTATAGGACCAATGCTGCACCACCACCGTGTATGTTGCCTCGTTGCATTGTTTGATTACACTACTCGTTTTGGAGAATAACCCTTCAGAGCTTCTCAGAGTGCACGCGCGTGCAGCTGCAGCATCCGCATCTGAGTTGTATTGCGTCCGCCTGTGCACCCAACAACCGCGGTGTGACGGCAGTGAAAGTTGCTGTCAAGAGCGCGCAAATCATTGTTTTGACAGCCATCATCCCTTTCGGTCGGTCGGACGGACGAACGGAACGTAAAATGTTGTCTTCAGTCTCAGCGCAGCGGAGTATGCATAAAGTACGCGATTAACGCAAATGACATCACTCATCAAGAGAACCACGATGATGTTCCCGCCGGATGATGGGGGCTGCTGACGAGTGGAGGAATTAATCGGCAGAGTTGCTCCACGGCGGGCGGTCCATCCGATCATGATTATCGCCGGAGAATCTACGGCGCGCGGTACGGTCGGGTAGCTTACTCATGCTGTGCAAGAATCTCCATCTATAGCCCTCTCGCAAGGGTTTATGAGGTAGCTGAGCTGAGCAGTCAGTCAGTCAGTCAGACCGGTGGCAAAGCAGTTACATACTTTAGCCAACAAGCTCGTAATGTCGCTGAATGCCGTCATGGTCCTCGATGGGTTTCTTACATTGCCGAGCAGCTGGCAGTTTGTAGTAGTGTGGCTTCGTTGGGTTTTCATGAGGCAGAAAATTATTACAAGATCTGCTTTCAAACTCATGCAAGTGGAATGAAGCTGGATGGGTATTGTCTCTACACGTACTTTGTGACATCGCGAAAGAAAGTTACGATGGTTGTTTGAATCGTTGATTCGACAATGTTATTACCATCTGAAAAGACTCCACAATTGAACAAAAGGCTTTTAACTTTAAGTCGCCATTAAAGTTGTTTTTCGTCTTCAAGGTAGCACGTGTCTATTTGATTGATGACATCAAAAAATGAGCTCATGATTCATAACAACTTTTAAAAATATAAAATTGGGTATGGATTTCCAAAATTTAAAGACTATTTTCTACTAGTTTAAGCTAATCAAGATAGAATAATTACGAACCGGTGAATTTCTTTATTACTCTGAGGTTAACTACCTGGATGCTGGATCATCTGTTTGGTCTTGCTATGGTGTACTTATATTGTGAGACCAATTCTTTATGTTTCCTTTTACTAGGCGCGAATGCAGCTTTCTCGGCTTGACTATCAATTCGGATGACATCTACATCGTTGCATCCTAAGACCATGTACGATCGTATTGAGACGAAATATTGAGACATCTTCCCCGTACCAATTATATCCATTAAACATGATTTTAGCGACCGAGACTCCATTAAAGGCCGCCATCTTGGGTACTTTAATTACCGTTTCTGAACTCTGGCCATTTTCCCCATATGGGAGTCTCTGGTCACCATTTGAGGACTCTGGGCATCTTTCCCAGACAAAATTATGCCAATTTGCATGGTTTTCATACTTACAATACACATTTTACATGGTTTAAGAGCCCAAAGCTCCATAATAAAGGCGCCATCTTGGATTGTAGGCCACCATCTTTAATTATATAGTCACCATTTTTGGAATCTGGACATTTTCTCTATTTCAAAAAAAACATATAAATGGTTTTAGAGCCTAAAACTGCATAGAACAGCTGCCACCTGGGCACAATTTTAAGACTGGAAATCAAATATAATTTGTTTGTAAAACCTAAAACTACATAAAAAAGCCGCCATCTTGGATTTGAGGCCGCCATATTCGATTCCCTGGTCACCGTTTTAGGACTCTGGACTCTTACCAAACATATCCATTTTGCATAATTTTAAAGCTTAAAACATTACAAAAAAAGTCGCCATTTTGAATTGTGGGCACCCATCTTAGATTTCAAACCGCCGCCGTCTTGGAATCCATGGGCGCCACTTTTAGACACTGGACATCCTCCCTTACTCATTTTGCATGGGTTTTTGGAACCTAAAACTTAAAGCAGCCGCCATCTTGAATTTTGGGCTACCATGCTAGACCCCCGGGTAATTAATTTTTTACTCTGGACATCTTTCCCATACATATTATGCATGTTTTTTTTGTGAAAATCTCCATAAAACAGCCGCCATCTTGAATTTTAGGACGCCATCATTGATTCTCTGGTCACCATTTTTGGAGTCTGGATATCTTTCCTATACCAAATTTGTATAGTTTTAGAGCCGAAAGCTCAAAAAAAACAGCCGCCGTCTTAAATTGTGAGCCGCACTTTTGATTTTAGACCGCATTCTTGAATTCTTGAACGACATCGTGGGTTTTCTGGGCTCCAGGTTGATTTTCGTCCAAAATCATTGATCCATGTTAGCAAGAATCGGCGCATTTTGATGTGTCTCATGATGGGTCTTGGTTTATTTTTATACATGGCCAGTTCCACCGGTAGTGCTCTGGGTCACTGAAATATCCATAACTATGGAACGCGTAGATTGATCCTAACCATTTTCAATAGAAAACAAAATGTCGAGATCGGCTGTGCGAATCTTGGTTTACCTAAGTTCATTTGCTGAAAACTCGGCTAAACGCTTGACATTTAGCGCTTTCGTTACTAACCTTCTAAACTACTAAACTAAACACTCTTTTCGCTATAACTTTTTTGTTTTTTCATTATTTTAAAAAAAAAATTGACGCAAGAAGCGCATATCCTTCTTATTTAGGGATTTACTAGGGATTGATGGAATGGACGCGATATACGAATTTCTCGGAAACCGTTTCCGGGGTCCATTTATAGAAAGAATGAAAGCAAACATCGTCAAGTGGCACCTTGTTTGTGGTTTATCGAGATGCATCATTCTGAGCTGTTTTTACGGTTTCCGAAATATTTGCTCCTGTGATTCATTCACTGCCGTGTGAACAGTTGTCCAATGTTCTATGAATTCTTCTAGGAATATCTCTATAGATTCTTCCAGAGATTTACCTAGGTATTCGTTCATGGATTCCTCCCGATATTTCTTCAATGAACTTCTCTTAGGATTCCTTTAGGCATTCCTGATGGAGTTGCACTAAAAAATTTCTGCAAAGATTATTCCAGTAATTCCTCTTTGGATTTCTCTAGAAATTCTTACAATATCACTTCTCGGAATTCTTCCAGGGATTCCTCAAGAAATTTCTAGTGGCTCCTATTGGCCTTGCTTCGAAAATTCTAGTCAGGATTTCTCAAGCAACTCCTGCTGCGGTTCTTCCAGAAATTTCCCCTAAAACTCCTCCAGAAGTTCTAACTGTGGTACCTTCAGGAATTCTACTAGAGATTCCTCTAGATATTTTTTCGAGCATTCTTGCTGGGATTCTTCCAAGAAATCTTCCTGGGATATTTCCAGAAATCCCTTCGGTGATAGTTCCAATGCTTTCTTTAAGGATTCTGTATACTTCTTCCTGAGATTTTATTCAGGGGTTCTTCTAGAAATTTCTTATGGGATTCCTTAGGAATTTCCTCCAAGATTTCCAGCCGGGATTCCTCAAGCTTTACCTATTAGGACTCCTGCACAAATTCTAACTGTGGTACTTCCAGGAATACTTCTGAGGATTTCTCCTGACAGTGATTTAGATGATGCCGTTGATACTTCAACGACCTTCATCATGGAAGCTTTTGAAGAAGCATGCCCTCTACGGTCTGTGAAGATCACAAGAGGAACCCCTCGGTGGAACTCTCATCTGACGAAACTCAGGAAACAATGTAGAAAGAGTTCGAACAGACGACGTTCGGCTGGTTCGGAGGCTTTCAGGTCGGCTCGCAAGGCCTACAGGAAAGCTCTCCGGTCTGCTGAACGATCCGGCTGGAAAAACCTTTGTACAAATGTTTCCAGCTTGAGTGAAGTCAGTCGGTTAAACAAAATCCTTGCGAAATCTAAGGATTTCCGGGTGAACGAACTTCGTTTGCCAAATGGCGATCTGACTTCCTCTGATGAGGAAGTTCTGGAATGCTTATTCAGCACACACTTCCCTGGATGTGTGGATATGACATCTTTGGATGAACCTGATGTCTTTTCTTGTAGTTATGATTCCCTGGCTTCGGCTCGGAGTATTGTAACTATAGAATCGATTGAGTGGGCTCTTAACAGCTTTGCTCCTTTCAAATCTCCTGGGGCAGATGGGATTTATCCTATTTTGCTTTAGAAGGGATTTGATTATTTCAAACATGTTTTGAAAAAAAATACTTGTTTGCAGTTTTGCTACAGGGTATATTCCCAAATCCTGGAGAGATATTACTGTAAAGTTTATTCCGAAAGTGGGTCGTGCGTCGTATGAAGAAGCAAAGAGTTTCAGACCTATCAGTTTGACCTCTTTTCTTCTGAAATGCTTAGAACGCATTGTGGATCATCACATCCGTGATGTTCATCTGGCCAATGTGCCTCTTCATGTGAACCAACATGCCTACCAATCTGGTAAGTCCACTGTGACTCTTTTACACAAGGTTGTTTACGATATCAAGAAAGCATTCGCTCAAAAGCAATCTTGTTTGGGTGTTTTCTTAGATATTGAGGGTGCCTTTGACAACGTGCCTTTCGATGCCATATTGGAAGCCGCACGGAGTCATGGTATATCTCCAATGATTTCCAATTGGATTCACCAAATGCTCAAAAACCGATATCTCTTCTCGACATTGCGTCTAGCAGGGATTAGGAAATTGAGTGTTTGTGGATGCCCCCAAGGGGGAGTCTTATCACCGCTTTTGTGGAATCTCGTAGCAGATACGCTATTGAGGCAACTCAATAATAGCGGTTTTCCTACTTATGGTTTTGCCGACGACTACCTAACATTGTTAGTTGGTATGTGCATCAGCACCCTTTTCGACCTGATGCAAAACGCCCTTCAGGTAGTTGAGGGTTGGTGTCGCCAATATGGCCTTTCGGTTAATCCGAGTAAAACATCTTTTGTTCTTTTCACGGAAAGGCGAAACCGTAATGGTGTTCGACCTTTGCGTCTCTTTGATTCTGAAATCGATGTGACTGAACAGGTAAAGTACGTTGGAGTCATTCTTGATTCCAAGCTTTCCTCGACACCTCACATTGAGTTCAGAATCAAGAAAGCTTGTATGGCCTTCGGGCAATGCCAGCGCACTTTTGGTACAACTTGGGGCCTAAAACCCAAGTATATCAAATGGATTTACACAACTGTGGTTCGGCCAATATTGGCTTATGGATGTCTTGTGTGGTGGCAAAAGGGCGAAGTGAGAACGGTCCAATCAAAATTAGGCCATCTCCAAAGGATGTGCTTTATGGCGATGTCTGGAGCGTTCTCTTCAACTTCCTCGGCAGCGCTCGAAGTTCTCTTCGACGTTGCCCCACTACACATTCATCTCAAACAAGAAGCACTTTCTTGCACTTACCGTCTATGGGTACTCGGTTTACTAGAGGAAACTCCTGTGAACCGCAGTTCAACACACACCTTGTTGTTTCCTCTTTTGGTGATTTTGGACAAAGTTGTCCTTGCTCCAAGTGATCTTACAATTGCTTGTAATTTTTCATATAGGACATTTTCCACGAAATTCCCTTCCCGGGAAGAGTGGACATCTGGTTATCTGGAGAGAAGTATTTCAGACGGCATCGTATGTTGCACTGATGGCTCCCTTCTCGAAGGTCGTGCAGGTGCTGGTGTTTTTTTTCGTGAGCTAAGGCTGTATCAGTCTTATTCACTTGGTAGACACTGCACCGTTTTCCAGGCCGAAATCTTTGCTCTTATGTGCGGAGTGCAATCAAATACTTCTGTTCAGATAACCTGGCTGCTTATAAAGCACTTGCTTCAGCCAAGATCAAAGTTAGTTAATGCTAGTCGAAGAGCTGAATTCAGCAAACGCTGTTCACCTTGTATGGGTACCTGGCCATTCTTCCATCGCTTTAAATGAAATGGCTGATGAATTAGCTCGCACTGGAGCATCACATGACCTCATTGGCCCTGAGCCAGCTATTCCGATATCGAAGTGTTGGGTAAAGCTTCAGATTCACACCTGGGCTGCCACTCAACACAGACAATACTGGAATAGTTTGGAATCATGTCGTCAAACCAAATTGTATTGTACTGAGCCATCTCCAAGGGTGGCGAAGTATCTAACAAATCTGTCAAAGCAGAATTGCAGCATTATGGTCAAAACATTGACTGGCTTCTGCCGACTCAGCTATCACATGGCGAATATTCAGCAAGCTGATTCATTTGCATGTGATAGCTGTGAATCCGATTATGGAACTTCGTATCATTTGATATGTAACTGTCCAGTTTTTGCGCAACTGCGTTTCCGAGTATTCGATAAACACTTATTAAGTGAAACTGACTTCAGAGACCTGAATATTCAGGATATTCTGTTGTTCTGAACCCGCTGTGGTAAAGAGCTATAGGCTCTCTTTCGCTTTATGCGTTATTACAGTGCCCTTTTCAGGGCGCTGTTTGAACCCATTGTGGTACGCTTATGCGTTAGTATCCTCTTCCAGGGTACTTTTCCTATTTCCCTACCTGTCCTTATCCCCATCCTTATCCTTATTTCCTTCCTTTTCCCTCAGGGAGATGATGAAATAGGCTATTATTTTGGCGATGGCACAAATGTCCCAAATGGAGGATAACGTGCCTCTGGAGCCGGCCTTCTGATACCTGATACTGCGCTACAGGCCCCGACAAGTCGATGTAATTGTCGATCAGATGTTGGAATATTTTTAATTGTTAATAATCATTTCTTTTCCTCCCTTGTTGGGGAAATCAAGTCACTGCGTCCAATAAGCTGAACTTTTGTAGCATGTCCCGTTTTGGTAGCTTGATAACTAATAGCCATAATAAGTACGCAGAACTAATGAAGCTTCTTGGCTTATCTAAATGGGTGGAAATTCAAAAAGCGTGGTAAACGGCATCATTCTAGCTTTTTCTTCTTGGATATACAGGGGATTGATCGAATTGAACACTGTTGTCGCCAAATCGACAAAAAATCAGAAGATGCCTTGAGTGTTAAAAAAAAATGTTCCAACAAACTAGTTGATCGTTTCTATTTGGCATTTCTATGACTATACCAGTAAGGTGCATGAGAGTCATTCATGTATGTTACCACATCTTTTCTATCGAAAGCCCCTATCCAATGACACCTGCGGTAGCTACTTACTAAATATCAAGCCTCCCATCTAGCCCCACGTGCTGCATAAGTTAGCTTACATACGGATAAATACTTGGCCCCATTGGGGTGAAGTGCCTACACCTGGCAAACGGGCAAACGGCAGTCAGTGGTACGTCATATCTACACCGGATGGATACTTATACTTGAGCCTACCCAAGCGACCTCGTGCGCCATCCATCGCGAGCTGCCTTCAAACGGCCTTGGCTCATGGAGCGAGCGGCTTGCGTCTTGAGACGGACCGACGGACACCCACCCTCTCGCGTCCTCGTAGTTCAAGATGATGCATTTACTAGTAGTAACCGGAGGGACTCGATGTTGCAGTAGAGTTGCTGGTGGACGATCGATCTTACCTGAAAATAGACGAAAGAAAAAAACGTAAGGTGAGTGAAAGTGGACAGGTAATTGTTTATCGAAATTCAAATGCTAACGGGGGCTAACGTGCGCGCGGTGGTGTGGCGTGGTGTTAGCCAGGAACTTAAAGGGGCTAATAAATCCCTTCCGGAAACTTTCACACCCAACGCACGACCCGGACCGAGGGACTCCCGCCGCCCGGTCGCAGTCGGATGGATAATGTGTTACTTCCCCGGAGCCGAGGGGTCTCCCGATCAGAAAGGGTGTTGGTCGTTGCGTTGCCATCGTTAGTGTGGTGTACGCCTCTAACGACCCGGGCGGGGAAGTGATTTGAGGGAGGGTGGGGTAAAATGTTTTTTTTTTAACGAAAAACTCAACAATTCATGCTAGTTTTTCCATAAGAAAGTCAAAACTCTCTATAAGACTGAAAATTTGTGATGTAAGGGTTCAGCTGGTTCATTTTACCTCAAACGTACATTTCAATCCGAATTCCCCCCCAGTTATATCTACGCATCGGATGGAAATCTGAAGTGGGTTCTACCCCGGGGGTATCACCACACCGCTAACTATCGCCAGTGAACGAACATATAGACTAACGCTACGGCACTGCGCTGCGCTGCCAGTTTTGTTTCCGAGTGAATGGGCGAGGAAACTGATTAATTACAGGGAAGTAGACACTTTGGGGCAAACGGTAATTCAATTATCTGAAGCACAGTAATTTTGAGTCCCATGGTTAAAAGGGGATTTCGTTCGTGGACCGATGCGATGGAAGAGAGGTTCGATCTGTAACGCACCTTGACGAGCAGGTTTTGTAAGATGTTTAAGATTTGAGAGGTGATGGCTTTTATTAGGTAAAGTAACTTTGAGTAACAAGTTTTGAAACTTTTGTATGATGTTTCATCTTAGCTCTTATAATCTGAACGTTCGATTTGATAATTCAGAATCAGACTGGAAAATCATAACTTTGTTATTTCTGGACCGATTTGGATCATCGACGTCCACAATGAATCGGTTAAATCTTTTGTTTTGATACGTGAACCAAAATTTTAAATTGGTAATTTGGTTGCGGAGTTATTCCAGGACGTACTGCGGGGTATGTTTTTGGCCAGGCAAAGGGACACTTTCGTTGGGTTTCTAAAACTCAGCATGCGACATATCAATCTTCATGATTTTGCAAAACAAGATAGAAGGTATACCTTCTATAGTCATATTTTGGATTTTTCACCACGTTGAACACGTTCCGGGATGTTCCGGGAACCTGGTTCTTCCGTGAAAATGGTCAACTTTATGTCTCTTCTAAACCTTAGCGAGCGATTTTCATGATTTTGCAAAACAATTTCTCCAGAGATTCCTCCAGGAATACCTCCAGAGATTCCTTCAGCAAATCCTCCAGAGATTCTCCCAAAAATTCCTCCTGAGATTCTTCCAGAGATTCCTCCAGAAACATCTACCAGGAATTCCTCCAGAGATTTCTCCAGGAGCTTCCATTGGTTCTTCAAGGAATTCCTCAGGGATTTCTCCAGGAGTTCCTCCAGAGATTTCTCCAGGAACCTCCATTGGTTCTTCAAAGAATTTATTCAGGGGTTCCTCCAGGGACTATTGTCGGATTTTCAGGAGATTCCTTTAGGAAATCCACCAGAAATTCTTCCGAAAATTCCTCCTGGGATTCTTCCAGAGATTAATCCAGGAACATCCACTAAAATTCCTCCGGAGATATCTCCAGGAATTTCTCCAGGGATTCCTCCAGGAATTCCTCAGGGATTCTTCCAGGAATTTCTAAAGGATTCCTCCAGAGATTTAACCAGGAACCTCCGTTGGTACCTCAAGGAATTTCAGCAGGAATTCCTGTAGGACGTCCTCCAGAGATACTTCCAAAAGTTCGTCCTGTGAACCTTCCAGAGACTCCTTTTGGAACATCCACCAGGAATTCCTCCAAAGATTTGTCCACGAATTCCTCCAAAGGTTCTTCAGGGATCCCTCCAGGAGGATCCTCCATTGGTTTTTCATTGAATTCCTCCAGGGACTCATCCATAGACTCCTCCAAGAATTCCTCCATGGATTTTTCCTCCATGGGATTCCTGCAGGAATTTCCTCAGGAATTCCTCCAGATATTTCTCCAGGCATTCCTCCAGAGATTCCTCCAGAAATACCTCCAGAGATTCCTTCAGGAAACCCTCCAGAGATTCTTTCTAAAATTCCTCCTGGGATTCTTCCAGAGATTCCTCCAGGAACATCCATCAGGAATTCCTCCAGAGATTTCTCCAGGAATTCTGCCACGGATTCCTCCAGGAATTTCTCAGGACTTCCTCCAGGAGTGGCTCCAGAGATTTCTTCTGGTACCTTCATTGGTTCTTCAAGGAACTTATCTTGGAATTCCTCAGGGAGTTCCTCCAGAGATTCATCCAGGAACCTCCATATTGGTTCTTCCAAGAATTGCTCTAGGAATTCCTACAGGGATTCCTGCAGGAATTTCTTCGGGAATTCTTCCAGAGATTCCTCCTGGAATACCTCCAGAGATTCCTCCTGGAATACCTCCAGAGATTCCTCCAGAAATACCTCCAGAGATTCTCCCAAAAATTCCTCCTGAGATTGTTCCAGAGATTCCTCCAGAAACATCTACAAGGAATTCCTCCAGAGATTTCTTCAAGAATTCCTCCAGGGATCCCTTCAGGAATTCCACAGAGATTCTGCCCGGAGTTCCTCTAGAGATTTCTCCAGGAACTTCTATTGGTTCTTCAAGGAATTCATTCTGCAATTCCTCAAGGATTTCTCCAGGAGTTCCTCCAGAGATTTCTCCAGGAACCTCCATTGGTTCTTCAAAGAATTTTCCCAGGGATTCCTCCAGGGATTATTGCAGGATATTCAGGAGATTCACTCAGGAAATCGACCATAAATTCATCCGAAAATTCCTCCTGGGATTCTTCCAGAGATTACTCCAGGAACATCCACTAAAATTGCTACAGAGATATCTCCAGGAATTCCTCTGGGATTCTTCCAGGAATTCCTCCTGGGATTCCTCCAGAGATTTATCCAGGAACCTCCGTTGATCCCTCAAGGAATTTCAGCAGGAATTCCTGTAGGACGTCCTCCAGAGATACTTCCAAAAGTTCGTCCTGTGAACCTTCCAGAGATTCCTTTTGGAGCATCCACCAGGAATTTCTCCAGAGATTTGTCCACGAATTTCTCCAAAGGTTCTTCAGGGATCCCTCCATTGGTTCTTCATTGAATTCCTCCAGGGACTCATCCATAGATTCCTCCAGGAATTCCTCCATGGATTTTTCCTCCACGGGATTCCTGCAGGAATTTCTCTAGGAATTCCTTCAGAAATTTCTTCAGGAATTCCTCCAGAGATTCTACCAGGAATTCCTCCAGATATTTCTCCAGGAATTACTCAAGAGATTCCTCCAGAAATACCTCCAGAGATTCCTTCAGGAAACCCTCCAGAGATTCTTCCTAAAATTCCTCCTGGGATTCTTCCAGAGATTCCTCCAGGAACATCCGTCAGGAATTCCTCCAGAGATTTTTCCAGGAATTTTTCCAGGGATTCCTCCAGGAGTGGGTCCAGAGATTTCTTCTGGTACCTTCATTGGTCCTTCAAGGACTTTATCTTGGAATTCCTCAAGGAGTTCCTCTAGAGATTCCTCCAGGAACCTCCATTGGTTTTTCAAAGAATTCTTCCAGGAATTCCTCCAGGGATTCCTGCAGGAATTTCTTCGGGAATTCTTCCAGAGATCCCTCCTGGAATACCTCCAGAGATTCCTCCAGAAATACGTCCAGAGATTCTCCCAAAAATTCCTCCAGAGATTCTTCCAGAGATTCCTCCAGAAACATCTACAGGGAATTCCTCCAGAGATTTCTTCAAGAATTCCTCCAGGGATCCCTCCAGGAATTCCGCAGAGATTCTGCCCGGAGTTCCTCTAGATATTTCTCCAGGAACTTCCATTGGTTCTTCAAGGAATTCATTCTGCAATTCCTCAAGGATTTCTCCAGGAGTTCCTCCAGAGATTTCTCCAGGAACCTCCATTGGTTCATCAAAGAATTTCTCCAGGGGTTCCTCCAGAAATTATTGCAGGATTTTCAGGAGATTCCTTCAGGAAATCCACCAGAAACTCTTCCGAAAATTCCTCCTGGGATTCTTCCAGAGATTACTCCAGGAAGATCCACATAAAATTCCTCCAGAGATATCTCCAGGAATTTCTCCAGGGATTCCTCCAGGAATTCCCCAAGGATTCTTCCAGGAATTCCTCAAGGTTTCCTCCGGAGATTTATCCAGGAACCTCCGTTGGTCCCTCAACGAATTTCAGCAAGAATTCCTGCAGGACGTCCTCCACAGATACTTCCAAAAGTTCATCCTGTGTACCTTCCAGAGATTCCTTTTGGAGCATCCACCAGGAATTCCTCCAAAGGTTCTTCAGGGATCCCTCCAGGAGAATCCTCCATTGGTTCTTCATTGAATTCCTCCAAGGACTCATCCATAGATTCCTCCAAGAATTCCTCCATGGATTTTTATTTTCTCCAGGAATCCCTCAAGAGATTCCTCCAGAAATACCTCCAGAGATTCCTTCAGGAAACTCTCCAGAGATTCTTCCTCAAATTCCTCCTGGGATTCTTTCAGAGATTCCTCCAGGAACATCCACCAGGAATTCCTCCAGAGATTTCTCCAGGAACTTTTCCAGGGATTCCTCCAGGAGTGGGTCCAGAGATTTCTCCTGGTACCTTCATTGGTTCATCAAGGACTTGATCTTGGAATTCCTCAAGGAGTTCCTTAAGAGATTCCTCCAGAAACCTCCATTGGGTTTTCAAAGAATTCTTCCAGGAATTCCTCCAGGGATTCCTGCAGGAATTTCTTCGGGAATTCTTTCAGAGATTCCTCCTGGAATACCTCCAGAGGTTCTTCCAGAAATACCTCCAGAGATTCTCCCAAAAATTCCTCCTGAGATTCTTCCAGAGATTCCTCCAGAAACATCTACAAGGAATTCCTCCAGAGATTTCTCCAAGAATTCCTCCAGGTGTCCCTCCAGGAATTCCGCAGAGATTCCCCCAGGAGTTCTTTTAGAGATTTCTCCAGACTCTTCCATTGGTTCTTCAAGTAATTCATCCTGAAATTCCTCAGGGATTTCTCCAGAAATTCCGCCAGAGATATCTTCAGAAACCTCCATTGGTTCCTCAAAGAATTGCTCCAGAGATTTCAAGAGATTCCTTCAGGAAATGATGAATTTCTGGAACAATCTATGCAGGGTTTTTTGAAAGGAATTCTCGAATTATTTTCTAAAGAAATCCATGCGAAATTTGTTTAAGTTATCAGTGCAAGACTTTCCTAATTTGATCATGGAAAAAGATCTGGAACACATTGTAAAGAAATCCCTTTTTTTTCCTCCCCTGTTGGGGAATTTAAGCCACTGCGTCCAATAAGCTGAACTTTTGTGGCATGTCCCGTTTTGATATTCGCATCTAGCCAGCTAATTACCATGTGTCAAGTAATCAGCTTCTGCCACGACGCGTCGTCTCCCAGTCAGGTGCAATGGAATTAATAAACCCCAAGACCTTCCCAGGTTCTGCAGACCAGATCTCACTGGGTTGCAAGCAACCACTATTTAGAAATCTTTGCCTGCGCATGTATAAAGCACCACAACTGCAAAGCAGATGTTCCGAGGTTTCACGTTCCGTATTACAGAAACGACAGATATCACTTTGAATCTGGCCAATATTTTTCAAGTGATACCTGCGCGGGCAGTGTCCAGTTACTAGGCCAGTGTATGTACATAGAGCTCTCTTGTTGAGCTCTAAGAGCTTTTTGGTTTTATAAGCATTTGGTGTTATAAATCGTTTTGACTGATTGCAATTTTTGACATCCATCCAATTGGATATCACCCTCTGCTATCCTATCCCTAATCCCTAGAAGAAGTTGTGAAAGAATTTCAGACTGAATTTCATTACCGTCTCCTAGATGATTTTTTTAAATGAAAACTACGAGGAGTTTCCAAAGGAGTCCCTGGAAGAACTTCTTCAAGAACCCCTGGGAGATTTATCAGGAACTCGTGATACATATTTGGAATGAGTCTTAGGATGGATTGCAGGATCCATGAAAAAATAATCGAAAAATCTGTGGAAGATTTTTTTAAAGTGATACATGGAGAAATTTGTAAAGAAAGCAATGGGAGATTTTCTAAAGGAATCCTTAAAAAAAATTGTGAAGGAACTCCCGAGCAGTTTCTATAGGAATCCCTGCAGGAAATTCCCGAATAAATCCCACAAATATTAAAAAAAAAAACCCTGGAGGAAATTCTAAAGAAATCTCAGAAGGTTTTTTTTGACAGGAATTTAAATTAAAAAAAAATATTCTCTGAAACTTCTAAAGCAAACCTCGGAGAAAGTTCTGGAATAAATGCTTGGAAGTTCGTTTAAGAGAATGCTTAGATGAATTTCCGAAAAAAAAATTCGGAAAAAAAATCTAGGAAAGTCCCGAAAAAATATGGTAAATCTCTACTGAATCTCATACACAACTTTCTTACAAAACTCTTTGTAAATTTTCTGTAGCAATCCCTAGTGGAATTTTTGGAGAAATCGGAAGTTGGTGTAAGAATTTCTAGTGAAGCCCATAAAAGAATTTCCAAAGTAACCCCAGTATAGTTTTTTGAAGGAACTTTTGAAACATTTTCTTAAAAACTCTGGAATAGTTTCTGAAAGCATCGCTGTAAATTTTATTAAAGAAATCTCTGAAGAAAATTCTGAATAAATGTCTAAGGGAATTTTTGAAGAAAACTCTGAACGAATGTTTGAAAGAATCTCTGGTAGAATTTCTGGTCGAATTCATAGACAGTTTTTGGAAAAATTGGAGGAATTTTAAAAGTAAATTGTTTGCACCCGTCGGATGCGATGAAAACGATTTATTAGTATGTTGGTGGCAAACTCAACTAAAATATATTTATAAAAATTCAAATAATAATACACAAAATAATATACAAAAATACTTACAATCTAGTTTTCGATTCGCAACAAACACTCCCTGATTACTGCTGGTGGTAACATTCCCCCACCCGTAAAACCTGTGGTCGTTTCACGTCACACAGGGATTACTTTTCAAACAAGTTCTCAAATACATCATATGACCAATCAGCATTGCTGGTAACCTCACTTCCGAAATTCTGCTAACACAATTTCGTAGACCAAATATTCGGCTCGTTTACTTTGCAATTTCCCTACTCAAACTTAACTCTCATACTACTCGCTCCAAAATAACAGCATTGAAGATCTGCCGCGCCTTCATCACTCAAAAAGATTACGCATATGCTATTCCAGAACTATAACGGCCGAGGTCCGTACACGGTCCAGCCTAGAAGAGATCGTACAGCCACAGGTTCTCCGGATTTTCCAACCCTCGCATCTAGCGGAGCGATCAGGTGTATGTTGTCGATCACTATCAGCACCTGTGGTGCAGCTAATTCGTAGCTAGGAACCTCCACATCATCCAAGTGATCGAATTCTGCAAAGTCCTCCTCCTTTACTTGTTGGGAAGGAAGTTCCAGCCTCTCTACTGTTCTAGTTTCTAGGAGATCATAGAGATGCGGTGAACCTCGGGCAGAAATCTGGATCTTCACAACCCTCGAGTATCTCTCTTTCTGCTGGATCCCATTAGTCCAATACATTTGCAGCGGTTGCTTTGGTCCATTCGCTCCCAGCAATTTCACCAGCTTTTTGTTCACCAAGGTAACCGCTGAACCAGTCTTTCAAGAGCATCCTTCTACTCCATTGAATTGAAAAAAATTGAAGATTCTTTGACAAAATTCTTTGTGCATTTTGTAGAGTAGGGGGAGTTTCTAAACAAATCCCTGAACGAAATTTCCTAATGAATCCATGAAAGATTTTTTTTAAAGAATCCGTGAGCCAATTTTTGACCGAATACTCGGACAAATTTCCGAAAGATTTTTTTTTAAAGATGTTTCAGAAAAATTACCAAAAAAAATATTTAGATTTTCTGAAGGAATTTTGAATAGGGCTCCAAACGAATGTCTAGCGAAATTTCTGAATATATATCCAGAGGAATTCCTGATGTAATCTCTGGGTGAATTTCTCAAACAATCTTTGAAATGATTTGTGAAAAATCAGGGAGTTCACTTACTTTTATTACCAGTGCAGAATTGCAACAAAGGACGACGGAGCAGATAGCGGTACAAACCTACGCCACTCGTACAGAGAGATCGTTCGGCAAATACAGAACAACCAGTAATCACGCTCTATCAAGTGCTTGTCACGAATCTTTAAACTTCCGAAGGAACCCCTTGAGGAATTTTAGAGGAGATCTCTGGAGATCTCACACAACAAATGGAATCGCAAATCGACCACGTTCTGATTGATGGACGGAACTTCTCCGACATTATCGACGTCAGGACCTATCGTGGCGCTAATATCGACTCTGATCACTATCTGGTGATGGTTAAACTGAGCCCAAAACTCTCCGTTATTAACAATGTACAGTACCAGCGGCCGCCCCGGTACGAGCGACTGAATAAACTGGATGTTGCCACCGCATACGCGCAGATTCTCGAGGTAGCGTTGCCGGACAAGGGTGTGCTCGATGTGGCCCGTCTAGAGGACTGCTGGAGTACAGTCAAAGCAGCCATCAACAACGCAGACGAGAGCACCATCGGGTACGCGGAACGGAGTCAACGAAACGATTGGTTCGACGAGGAGTGCAGAGCGGTTCTGGAGGAGAAGGATGCAGCGCGGGCGGTAATGCTGCAGCATGGAACCCGACAGAATGTGGAGCGATATAGACAGAAGCGGAAGCAGCAGACCCGTCTCTTCCGGGAGAAAAAGCGCCGCTTGGAAGAAGCGTAGTGCGAAGAAATGGAACTGCTGTGCCGTTCACAAGAAACACGTAAGTTCTACCAGAAGCTCAACGCATCCCGCAAGGGCTACGTGCCGCAAGCCGAAATATGCAGGGATGAGGATGGGAGCCTCCTGACGGACGGACGTGAGATGATCGAAAGGTGGAAGCAGTACTTCGACGAGCACCTGAATGGCGAAGAGAATGTAGGCACGGGGGATCAAGGCAGCGGATGTTGGTGCTGCAGAGGACGGGAACGAACCAACTCTCACGCTGAGGGAAGTTAAGGATGCCATCTACCAGCTCAAAAACAACAAAGCGGCTGGTAAGGACGGTATCACAGCAGAGCTCATCAAGATGGGCCCGGAAAAGTTGGCCACCTGTCTGCACCAGTTAGTAGTCAAGATCTGGGAAACCGAACAGCTACGGGAGGAGTGAAAGGAAGAGACAATCTGTCCCATCCACAAGAAAGGTGACATGTTAATGTGTGAGAACTTTCGAGTGATCACCATTTTGAACTCCGCCTACAAAGTGCTATCCCAGATCATCTTCCGTCGTCTGTCACCTAAAACGGATGAGTTCGTGGGAAGTTATCAAGCTGGCTTCATCGACGGCCGGTCGTCAACGGACCAGATCTCTACCGTACGGCAAATCCTCCAGAAATTCCGTGAATACCAGGTTCCAACGCATCACCTGTTCATCGACTTCAAAGCGGCATACGACAGTATCGACCGCGCAGAGCTATGGAGAATCATGGACGAAAACGGCTTTCCTGGGAAGCTGACTAGACTGATTAAAGCAACGAAGGACGGTGTGCAAAACTGCGTAAGGGTTTCGGGTGAATTATCCAGTTCATTCGAATCTCGCCGGGGACTGCGACAAGGTAACGGACTCTCATGCCTACTCTTCAACCTCGCTCTGGAAGGTGTGATGCGACGAGCCGGGCTCAACAGCCGGGAAACGATTTTCACTGAATTCGGTCAATTTGTGTGCTTTGCGGACGACATGGACATCATCGCCAGAACATTTGAAACGGTGGCAGAATTGTACGCCCTCCTGAAACGAGAAGCAGCAATGGTCGGACTGGTGGTGAATACTCAAAAACAAAGTACATGCTGGTTGCATGCTACATGCTGGTAAGCGGAACAGAACACGACCGGATCCGTCTGGGTAGTAATGTTACGATAGAAAAGGATACTTTCGAGGTGGTGGAGGAATTTGTCTACCTCAGATGCTTACTGACGGCTGACAACAACGTGAGCCATGAAATTCGGAGGCGCATCATCAGCGGAAGTCGAGCCTACTACGGGCTCCATAAGAAACTGCGGTCGAAAAAGATTCACCCACACATCAAATGCACCGGTGGGCCTCTACGGGCACGAGACATAGAGATGCTCGAAAAGCACCTGCAAGCACTCGCAGTTTTAGAGCGACGCGTGCTAAGGGCGATCTTCGGCGGTGTGCAGGGGAACGGTGTGTGGCGGAGAAGGATGAACCACGAGCTCGCTGCACTTTACGGCAAACCCAGCATCCAGAAGGTGGCCAAAGCCGGAAGGATACGGTGGGTAGGGCATGTTGCAAGAATGCCGGACAACAACCCTGCAAAGCTGGTGTTTGCAACTGATCCGGTTGGCACAAGAAGGCGTGGAGCGCAGAGAGCACGATGGGCGGACCAGATGGAGCATGACTTGGCGAGCATTGGGCGCGACCGAGGATGGAGAGTAATGTATGTACACTACCCGTCAAAAGTACGGACTCACAAAAAGTATTGCAACAATATTGCATCACCCTGACTCACCTCGATATCTCTAAAACCAAAACACCTACAAAAATTCAGCCTTCAGAGAAGTTGTTGCTTCTGGGCTTCTGAATAACTTTGCTGAAGGCAGCATCTTTGTAAGTCCTCAGGTTTTGGAGGTATCGAGGTGAGTCAGGGTGATGCAATATTGTTGCAATACTTTTTGTGAATCCGTACTTTTGACGGGTAGTGTATGTATGTTGTATAATGTGTTGGCGCATGGACCACAGGAGACGTGCTCCCTCATTTCAAAAATGGCATTTAGCTACTAGAATAAGAACGCAACCACTTATTAATGTCGCGATACTGAATCTTCTCCATGGCCGTTAAATACACTTTCCCAACCGAATGCTTGTAGTGGCTGGCTTTTTTTTTGTCCAGCGCTCGCCAAAGAAATAGAGAATGCAATTCACATCGACATACTTTACTTGACTGTAGAAAATGAGTGAGACAAATTCAACAGTTGAGTGAGAGTTTCCCATGCTTATCCGGACCAAATTTTCACAGCTTTTTTTTTGATGATGGGTTCAGAAACAAATTTGAAATTTTGAGTAAAAATTTCAGAATCAAAATGTGTAGATTTATTATCAAGAACTCCTCCAGCGGAACCTACGACAATTCTTTCAGTAAATGTTTCAGCAGTTTTAGATGTTTCAACAAATTTTTATTTTGATACTTTTGAAATAGGGTCTGGGACCGTTTGGGCAGGAGCATCTATTTTGGGCACTTGCGGCTATAGCTCAGTCAATTTTCAGCCAATTGACTTGATTTTTGGAATCCGGTAAGATACGCATAGTATTTAGCCATGTACAAAATTTCATATCAATTGGTTCGAAATTGACTGCGTTATAGAAACAAGTTCCAAAAATAGGTGCTCCTACCCAAATGGTCCCAGACCCTAGATGTTCAATTTACAAAGTTTGATCTCAAATGTAGATATTCTCCCATTGCAACACAACACAAACAACTTACAGTTCAATGACATTGTCCAAATTAAATTACCCGACTAGCAACCTCGAGTCAATTTACCACTCCATTTAGAGCACCAGCAACACAAAGAATCCATTAGATTCGCCTCCACTCACGTTTTATATTCAGCGCGCCAACATCCGAACCATCATCAATTAAAACGCTGCCAACGGCCATCTTGAAGTGCACCCGGAGGCATGATTTACCATCGAAATGCAGTTTGGTCAACAAGTGCTGCTGGCTCCCACCGCCTAGCCAACATGCATCAACCATAAATTTGTACCGCGAAGAGAGCTTCGTCCAACGAAGCCAAACCACACCACCCGAGGAAGGAACTGTAATCGATGCGATGTGTTGGAATCTATTTTTACAACCTGCCTGAAAACCTAACTTATCTGTGGCGTGTGGCGCAGCGTCAAGTCCTACTACCTGCTACAAATGATCCGGTTCGAAGTGGCCCCCCGACGAAGTGCGATGCAATCACACTTGCCTCAAACTTCGAATCGAATGGTGGATACTGATAGGAAGCGAATTGGTCACCGCGGGACATGTGCGCGACGAAGACACCTCATGGTTGGTGACCACCACTGCACTCCAGTCGGTCGGGTTATAACGAAAATCGATTGGAAATTATTTATCTCATCTTCGCGCACATGGTTCGCCTATTTTTCAGGGTTCGTCGCCACCGCCTGTGAGAACTGAAACTGTCCCTGCAGTCACTGAATGCCAGTTCGTTATAGGATTTCCTCCATTCTGCTCGTTCAACAATGGGCCAGGTACTTTCAGGACTTCTTATGCTCCAGAATTGACACCAGGTTTCACTGACGTACAGCAGTACAGATTACACGTTTGAGCGAAAATTCGGATTTAGGTGCCGCCAGTTTGCTGGGTGTATGTAACAGCTATTGTACATATTTAAGAAACGATTCAACACTAGCCCACAGTAGTGCAGTGGCTTCTGGTACCCCCTTGTTGCTCATTAGAAGCGTGCGAACACTGACTGCAAGCTCCCTGGCCGCAAGATCTCGTCCCGAGTTACCGAGCTATTAACCCACCATCAGTCGCATCAAAAAAAGTTACACGAGCGGTCGCGTCGTGTACTCAGTACACGGCATACGCTTTCAATTATGGTTTACATGATTTACTAGATACAATGTTGGTGTCTTCAGCAAAAATGTCCAACTGGATAATGCGCGTCTGATAGTGGACATGTGGAACCGGTCAACACGATCTGGTCCTGTCCCGGGTGTCGGAATGGCCCTCGCGGGAACCTGTTTCGTGGACATTTCAGTTATGGCACCAAAACTAGGCATGCGACGGCTCTATTTTCATGATTTTCCATATCCATTATTTTGGTAACCATGAAAATGACCAGTGACCTCCCTGGCCAACCCGTGGCCACCGGAATGTGCCCTGGAGGAACCTGTTTCGAGGACGTTTTGACCATGACACCAAAACTAGGCATGCGACGGCTCTATCGTCATGATTTTTCATGACCATTATATTAGTAAAGACGATAATGACCAGTGAACTCCCTGGCTAACCGTGGCCACCGGTATGTGCCCTTGAGGAACCTGTTTCGAGGACATTTTGACCATGACACCAAAACTAGGTATGCGACGGCTCTATCTTCATGATTTTTCATATCCATCACCTTAGTAGCCATGAAAATGACCAGTAACCTCCCTGGCTAACCCGTGGCCACCGGAATGTGCCCTGGAGGAACCGGTTTCGAGGACATTTTGACCATGACACCAAAACTAGGCATGCGACGGCTTTATCTTCATGATTTTTCATATCCATCATCTTAGTAATCATGAAAATGACCAATGACCTCCCTGGCTAACCCGTGGCCACCGAAATTTGCCCTGGAGGAACCTGTTTCGAGGACATTTTGACCATGACACCAAAACTAGGCATGCGACGGCTCTATCTTCATGATTTTTCATATCGATCATCTTAGTAACCATGAAAATGACCAGTGACCTCCCTGGTTAACCCGTGGCCACCAGAATGTGCCCTGGAGGATCCTGTTTCGAGGACATTTTGGCTTTGACGCCAAAACTAGGCATGCGACGGCTCTAGCTTCATGATTTTCCATATCCATCATCTTGGGTAAATCGCCAATTGTTAGACACCTTAAAAACTCGCCAATTGTTGCACACCTCATAAGAAAAGCATGGAGTGTGCAACAATTAGCGAGGTTCCAAGGTGTGCAATAACTCTGTATGAGTCGGTCATGCTTATAATTTCGCTTATAGCATGGTGAATCCGTTAATTTGATACATATTTGCCTCCCAAAAGCGTTTTTGTATTGTATAAAAATATGTCCAATCTAGTTTTGTAATTTTCGAATAGAAAGAAATAAAAAATAGTTTTTTTTGCTTCACGGAGCCGAAATTTTTTGTTTTGTGAACTTGGTTACCAACTGATTTGTATACAGTCATACCTCGGTATAACGTAGCCTCGATATTACGTAACTCAGTATAACGTAACTTTTACCTCTTTATAACGTAACTTTTTTATGGTTCCAATGTTTTGCTATTTGAATAATAAACGTGATTCACGGAATAGTCTTTATGATATTACGCTCCTCCTGGAACCAAGTCTACTAACCAGTTTAGCGATATACGAACACTTTCGCAGTTATATGACAGTAAACATCCCAAGTAACAAATTGACAACCTTTCAGCTTTCGTGATTATTTATAAAGGTTTTATTATAGCAGCAAACATGCCGCGTTGTCTACAGAAAGCATTTAAATATACAAAATAACCACAGATAAAAAAATTTACTTCTTATTGTTTTCACAACCTTCTGTAGCCAAGATTTAAAATCAAATATGACATGGCATTTAAAAAAGGTTTATCATAGCATTCTGTTCCTCTAGAGAACCGATCATTTAAAACTATACGCATGGACTTATGGGTGTTGTGATAAATTATTCTATAAATGTACTTTGTTATTATAAAAGACGCGAGTAAGCTTAAGGACAAGGTATTTGGAGTCTTCTTCTTCTTCTTCTTCTTCTTCTTCTTCTTCTTCTTCTTCTTCTTTATGGCTCTACGTCCTCACTGGGACTTGGCCTGCCTCGCTTCAACTTAGTGTTCTTTGAGCACTTCCACAGTTATTAATTGAAGGGCATTCTTTGCCTGCCATTGCATGAAATTGTATATTGTGAGGCAAGGACAATGATACACTATGCCCAGGGAGTCGAGAAAATTTTCCCGACCGGAACGGGAATCGAACCCGCCGTCTCTGGATTGGCGATCCATAGCCTTAACCACTAGGCTAACTGGAGGTATTTGGAGTACATTGCTCAAAATTTCCAGAGCACCGTTTTTTAGAACCGTTGAACGGATTTGGATGAAAATGCATCACGCTAATTGTTCAGTGGTTGTCAACAGCGTGATGCATTTTCATCCAAATCCGTTCAATGGTTCTAAAAAACGGTGCTCTAGAAATTTTGAGCAATGTACTCCAAATACCTTGTCCTTAACGGTTTTATGTAAGATCAAACGGCATTTAAACCAGCGGCTGCCTGCTGACCGAGCGCCATCATCGATTTTAGACGAATAATTCACATAGCGTAAAGGCAATCTTGCAGTGGCCAGCAAGAATCTATGTTTCGTACCAAAAATAACTACAGATGGAAGTTCATCTGGGCATACACCAGACCATGGAAGTAGAGCAGAACAACGCACGGAACCACAAACGGGACACTTTACGAACCACTCACCAGTGCCGCATCAGAAGGGAGTTTCAGCCGGCATCTCTAGTTGACTTGAACGAAGAATTAACAACGTTCGCGTCTGAATATTCAGCTACTTACCAGTCGGTTCTCAATAATTGAATATAATTGTTGATAAGAAAAGAACCATCGTACATTGCTGCCGTTTGTAATCACTTCGATAATAAAATAATCACTTTCACTCGAATGGATGGTGCAAATGTAAACATTGCATTCCAGCTGTCAAATTTTTAATAGGTTGCTGTTTAGTCTTCATATAAGTAAATAAATAACGAAGCGGCTTTAAATCAGCTTTTAACGTAACCATTTAGCATGCAGTTTGTCATTACAAATGCAATCACAAGGCATTATGCGTTAAATGATGCTTTTATGAAAGCAAAGTGGGAATGATAGAAAAATAGATATTTTCATCGTCGACATATTGGATTGTTGAATTTTTATTGCTTGATGATGATTTTCAAGCACATTTTCAGGTGACATTTCCATGTTATATTAATGATTTCGAAGAGGGTGCTTATTTTTTCGCATCGTTAATAGCATATTTCACATTAAATTTTATCTGGCAATTGGTTTGGCGACACTGTACGATAAATAATTACCGTGCGAAATTTGCAAATTTGGAACGCATTATTTGCATTATTTCTCTGACAGTTTTGTTTTTTCTTCCGTGATGAATTTATCAAGACGAAATATAATTTATAAATTCAGAATAGTTGCGATGAATGTCATTATTAGAGAGGATAGCATTCATTTAGGTAAAGTACTCTAGAAATAGTTACTACAAATGCTGGATTACTTTTGTTGAATGCACTTCGAAACCTTCACCAGAATGGGCCAACTAGCAAGATTGTAATCTTCCTGAGGTTATGGTAGAAGCAATGCGGATAAAGTTGCTTTGACTAGAGTTTTATTCTAGTAGGTTTATAATAATCTTCTAGGGTTTCATAAAACTGAAAATGTTACTTGGGATGGCACATCATTTTGACGTTTGGCGGTGCGATAACTCCAAATTTGTAGAACTTACCGGACTCACAGGTAAAAAGCATTGCAGTTAAACCGTTTGCACCGACCGAACGTCTACTGTACTTATGCTTGACATATCTACTGAAATATAGCCTTCCAACTCCAAAAGACATGACAGTAGACAGCAGTGGAAGCAAATTCGGTTTCATGCGATACTGCGAGTTATAACGCCGGGGCAAGTCGGCCTAGTCTTAGAAGAACCCTGCAGAAAATCGCTCAAGAAATTCTCTGATAAATCCCTAGATAAATTTCTTGATAAATTTCTGGCGAAATTTTGTGATATATCCCACGGATGAATTATTTCGGTGGAAATATTTCAAAAGTATTCTATTCTTCCTAAAGGAATTCATGAAATAATCACATGAAGAATTTATGTAGAAATGCCACGTGAAGTACCAGAGGGAATTTCTGGAGGGATTCAAAGCAAGCTTCTAGAGGAATCACAGCGAAAATCAATGAAAAAGGAGAAATTCCTTAAGGAATCATTAAAAGAAATGCTTTGAAAGAAAATGAGGCATCCCTTTTACCAAGGGCTGAAAGTCTCTTTAATAAAGACAAATCAATCAATGTGGCATCCCTGGGCATGAGGCATTCAATGAGGCATTCAACAGGGTTTCCTGGAACCAGCAATCTTTGAATGGGTCTCTGAAGAAATTCCTGGTGATTTTTGCCGATATCCTGAGTTTTCGGAAGAATTACCGGTGAAATCCCTGAAAAAAAAATTAGAAAAGAGTTCAAAATGTGCAGAATAAGTACCAGCAGGAATTACTGGGTGAATCTCAGCAAATACTTATTGAGCAGGAAGGTATTAGAGCATTGCAGGTATGACTGGGAGAATCCCAGTAGAAATTTTAAAGGGAATGGCAGGATGAATCCTTGCAAAAATCTCTGGAATCCCATGGGGAATCCTAGAGAAGCCACAGGGGAAATTCCTGGAGGAATCATATCGAGAACTTTTGGAGTAATAGGACAGATCGGTGAAGTACTAGATTTGTAGTAATGAGCTGAATTTTTGTATGGTGAGAAGTTCAATTCTGCGTTTCTGCAATGAAATGGTGCAAAAAGCGAGGGTACTATTATTCCCTACCTAATTTGATGCTGTTTGAGCAAAAATTTGGGCAACAGTGTTGTTGTTTTCTCCATTTCTTGCAACATAAATAACATAGTTATCCATAGTTTTGCTCAAACAGCATCAAATTAGGCAAGGAATAGTTATACTGCACGCTTTTTGCACCATTTCATTGCAGAAACGAAGGATTGACCTTCTCACCATACACAAATTCAGCTCATTACTACAATTCTAGTACTTTACCAATTGTTTCCTATTTCAAAGCCCTTTTTAGAGGAATCCTAGCAGATTAAAGCCAGTAGGAATAAATGGAGGAGTTTGAATCCTTGAAAAAAAAAAACTCTAGAGGAACTCCTTCGAGAATTTCAGGATAAATCACAGAAGGTATTTCATTAAGAGATTCCTGGGTGAATTACCGAGTGAATTTTGGAAGAATCTCTAGAGGAATTGTAGGAGGCATTATCGTATAGGAAACTTTGAATTTTCCACTGCTGAAAATGAAATGATGTACACTCCAACGCTACCTGCTAGGGGATTTGTTACTTTTAATCACATGAACAGGTAACGTTTGACGCTTGAGCAGTTCGGTATGTAAAAATGAAAAATAATCTTGTTTTATGCGATATTGGTTCAAATAGTTAGATATAAAAAGGTATACTATAAAGTTGACTTTTGAAGATAGGTATATAAAATACAACAATGAAAAAAAAACATTTAAACAAGCTTAAAAATCATTGTTGAGTGAATAACATAGTTTGGGGGGGATCTTTTTTGGCTTCGATATAACGTAACTTTGATATATCGTAACGAACATAAAAATGTTGTAACGTTATATCGAGTTATGAATGTATACTAATATTAGTTTGGGCGATCCACGGTACTCACAGCTGCTTAAGAATAGTGCAATGTAATGTATAAATATTACTACTGAATTTTTACAGTAAATCATTGTTCAATATTATAGGGAAGATTTATAAAAAAAAACGTCCGAAGAGATCGTAAGGGGAAACATTTTTTGAAAAATCATAAACCAGTCACACCTATTCAAATAAGATGATAAAGTAGCATCTAAATTTTACATTTACATCGTTTTCAATCATATAAGAATTGAACACAATCAACTAAATACATGTTGGATGGTAGAGTGATGAATCCAAACGACTGAAATTAGAAAAAAAAATCAATAAACTTTATGTTACCACATTGATATCACAGTTGATTGTGGTCAAAGGTTTGAACCTATGGTAGAACCACTGCGCAGCGTCCTTGCATTATAAGAAGTACGCAGTTCGCAAGATTTTTTGGCCTATCTCGATGCGTGGAAAATTCAGGTAAGGAATCGCTCGAGGAATGAGGAAGCTTTTGATTCTTCTTGACTCCTGTACGGAACTGAGAAGATACGTCAAATCAAATGAAGCTCTCTGTGTTGAAGTTCTTGACCATTCCGGTAAAGAAAAAATAATAAACTGAACGAAAATTACTTGAGCGATACCTAGCATAAACCCGTGGCCACAGGAACATGTTAGAGGACGGCTCTATCTTCATAATTTTTATATTCATTGTCTTGGTAACCGTTACCCCCAGTGGCCACGAGTGTGACAGATAGGTCACTGGTCCTATTTTAATAACGAAGGTTTTAATGTTTTTTCACATGAGGAGCCATGGGCAAAATGTATTCGGAACAGGTTTCTTCAGGGCAAATTCCAGTGGCCAGAGGTTAACCAGAGAGATGACTGGCACTGTTCACAGTTCCAAAGATGATGTACATGAAACATCATGACGATAGAAAACCACTATATCCACAGTTGTGAAGGCGTGATTATTCAGTATATGCATGCTGATGGTGACAGGTTCGATTCGCGGTCGGTACTGGAACTTTTTGTAATGGATTTTTTCTTAGCTTTCTTCGTTATAGAGTATCTTTGTGCCTGCCACACGCTATACACATGCAATATGATCATATGCAAAGGAAGCTCTCAATTAATAACTGTGGAAGTGCTCATAGAACATTAAGCTGAGTATCAGGCTTTGCCCCAGTATGGACGTTACACAAAAAAGAAGATGAAGATCATGGAGATAGAGCCCTTGCATGGCTGGTAGCCACGGGTTAACCAGAGAGGCCACTCGCAGTTTTTTTTCAGTTACAAAGATGATGGATATGGAAAATCATGAAAATAAAACCGTCGCATGCCTAGTTTTGGTGTCATGGTCAAAATGTCCTCGAAACAGGTTCCTCCAGGGCACATTCCGGTGGCTACGGGTTAGCCAGGGAGGTCACTGGTCATTCTCATGGTTACTAAGATGATAGATATGGAAAATCATGAAGATAGAGCCGTCGCATGCCTAGTTTTGGTGTCATGGTCAAAATGTCCTCGAAACAGGTTCCTCCAGGGCACATTCCGGTGGCCACAGGTTGGCCAGGGAGGTCACTGGTCATTTCCATGGTTACTAAAATAATAGATATGGAAAATCATGACGATAGATGCGTCGCAAGCCTAGTTTTGGTGTCATGGTCAAAATGTCCTCGACACAGGTTCCTCCAGGGCACATCCCGGTGGCCACGGGTTAGCCAGGGAGGTCACTGGTCATTTTCATGGTTACTAATATAATGGATATGAAAAATCATGAAGCTAGAGCCGTCACAAGCCTAGTTTTGGTGTCATGGTCAAAATGTTCTCGACACGGGTTCCTCCAGGGTACATTCCGGTGGCCACGGGTTAGCCAGGGAGGTCACTGGTCAAGTTCATGGTTACTAAGATGATGGTTATGAAAAATCACGACGATGGAGCCGTCGCATGCCTAGTTTTGGTGTCATAATCGAAATGTCCTCGAAACAGGTTCCTCCAGGGCACATTCCGGTGGCCACGGGTTAGCCAGGGAGTTTACTGGTCATTTTCATGGTTACTAAGATGATGGATATGAAAAATCATGAAGATAGAGCCGTCACATGCCTAGTTTTGGTGTCACGGTCAAAATGTCTTCGAAACAGGTTCCTCCAGAGCACATTCCGGTGGCCACGGGTTGGCCAGGGAGGTCACTGGTCATGTTCATGGTTATTAAGATGATGGTTATGAAAAATCATGACGATGGAGCCGTCGCATGCCTAGTTTTGGTGTCATGGTCGAAATGTCCTCGAAACAGGTTCCTCCAGGGCACATTCCGGTGGCCACGGGTTAGCCAGGGAGTTCACTGGTCATTATCGTCTTTACTAATATAATGGTCATGAAAAATCATGACGATAGAGCCGTCGCATGCCTAGTTTTGGTGTCATGGTCAAAACGTCCTCGAAACAGGTTCCTCCAGGGCACATTCCGGTGGCCACGGGTTGGCCAGGGAGGTCACTGGTCTGTTTCATGGTTACCAAAATAATGGATATGGAAAATCATGAAAATAGAGCCGTCGCATGCCTAGTTTTGGTGCCATAACTGAAATGTCCACGAAACAGGTTCCCGCGAGGGCCATTCCGACACCCGGGACAGGACCAGATCGTGTTGACCGGTTCCACATGTCCACTATCAGACGCGCATTATCCAGTTGGACATTTTTGCTGAAGACACCAACATTGTATCTAGTAAAGCATATAAACCATATTTGAAAGCGTATGCCGTGTACTGAGTACACGACGCGACCGCTCGTGTAACGGTCTGGTTCACAAAAAAGTTACACCAGCGGTCGCGCCGGTGTACTGAGTACACATTCAAAATGTGAGGTTAGAATTACGTATTTTTCGAGTACTTTCCGTGCATTTTTTCATTTTTTTTCTGCCTTACTAACAAGAAGAAGAGTGGATCTTGGAATAGGACCAACACCCGGTTCAATTTTTTGCGTATTTCGATTATTTTTTTGCATTTTTCTGAGATGCGTGTACTCAGTACACGCAAGCGACTGATGGTGGGTTAATATTAATTTACAAGTTACTACACACCAACCGTGCACACGACGATGACGCTCATCGTCGCTGCGGCACTTTACTCACCAGTTTTTAGCAGTGCCACAGTTTGTAGTTTCAGGGAAGTGATATTTTTCTTCTGCCGCCTATCCTAGAGACACGAAATAATTAATGGCGAGCTCCAGTTTGGATATGTTGTAGGTATGTAGCTCCATTGCTACCTGTATGCCGCCACATCTATTCCTCGATTCGGTTGCCCAGTTATTGAAAAGTAATTGAGCCCGAAGGCTTGACGATTTCTAAAAACGCGATGCACGGGGATCTCCTGGAACTGCAACAGCACCAGGGTTGGGTGTGAGTTCAGGATTTATGACCGCCGCCCGAGCGATTGAGCAAGTACACGGTAGCTTTGGCGCTTCGGTTGCGTCTCCCGGTGCGGCGATGCAGTGGAGAATGGCAATTGGAATTGCAGTGCAGTTTAAGTACCTACTGCTGCTACCAGAGATGCAGAAGAATGCTGCTTTACTGCTGCCTCTATTTGTTTGGCCCGCAGTGACAAAGGTGTTTCTGGTGCGATGTGATTAATTTCTTTGCTAAGTGGTTGAGTAACGCGGAATGACAAAATAACGACTTTTTTGCTTCGGTGATGTTTGTTCCCGTAAAATGACGTTGCAACATTGTATAACGATTGTCAAGGCTTGCAGTTGCACGTTCACTCAGATTTATTTCATGAGAAATCTCTAGGGAATTGCTTCGAATAATTTTGAAAAAGAAGGACACTAGTGGACTATAGCGGAATTTATTAAGGAAACGTGGAGAAACTCACGGAAGAATCTCTAAATGAGATTTGATTGATTGATTGATTTGTCTTTATTAAATAGACTTTCAGCCCTTGGCTGGTTCGTTACTCGTCTAAATGAGGACTTAAGAGATTTTTTTTTGAAAAAAATCCTGAAAACATCTCGGGAGGATTTCGTGAAGGAATATGTTGATGAATTCATAGAAAAAATCCTATATATATTTCGGGAGGAAAATAATACCTATAAGAGTTTTTGAAGTAACTCGTAGATAAAACTCTGGAAGAATTTCTAGAGAAATTATAGTGGATTTTTATTGGTAGAATCTCTGGATGAGTTCCTAGAAGAATTATTTCTGATATTGTTGAGGGAATTCATAGACTGACTCAAGGATTTCAACCGAAACTCTTTATGTGTTTTTCCAATTTTTTTAAGTATTCTCCCAGAGTCTCCTTTCATAACACAGCGCAACATATTTTTGTCTCAAGAGCAAACTTATGTGTCTCTGACAGATTTTGGGCCGCTGAATCCGAATCCGGGCTCAGTTTTGCTCCAGCACGTCACAATTTTGAGCTCCTCTCCTCTTCTTGGCGTAACGTCCTCACTGGGACAAAGCCTGCTTCTCAGCTTAGTGTTCTATGAGCACTTCCACAGTTATTAACTGAGGGCTTCCTCTGCCAATGACCATTTTGCATGCGTATATCGTGTGGCAGGCACGAAGATACTCTATGCCCAAGGAAGTCAAGGAAATTTCCTTTACGAAAAGATCCTGGACCGACCGGGAATCGAACCCGTCACCCTCAGCATGGTCATGCTGAATACCCGTGCGTTTACCGCCTCGGCTATATGGGCCCTCTTACAACAATTTTGAGCTAAAGGGTGATTCGGTCAAAATTTGGTCACACAATTTTTTTCATAACTTTAGACTGCGTACACCAAAACAGCTGATTTTTGGACCAGTAATGCTACATTATATGTAGCTTATACCATAAAATTTTCATCAAAATCGATTGAGTATTGGTTGATATATAGACAAAACCATCGACCCACCTTTTTAAAATTTTGTACAAAGGCGCTCCATAGTAAATTTTTGGAAATTTAAGGTCAATAAAGCACAATTTTGATCATAGAACTACCAATACTGCTCCGATTTTTATCAAAATTTTACAGTATAGTACTATTATGGTGCCACTTAAGCAAATATAAGTTTGTAACGGCTGGATCAAATTGAATGAAATTTTTACACAAGATTATGATATGCATACTTCACATACAGACAAATTTTCATTGAAATCGGTTTAGTATCTCTGGTTCTATAAATAAAACAGTAAAAATGTACGAATCCTTTTTGCACAAAATTTTAAAATTGCAGATCTCAGGGTTCAAAAATATCTCCGCAAATACTAGAACGATTTTGATGAAAATTTTATGGTACAAGCTATATATAATGTACCATTACTGATCCAAAAATCAGCTGTTTTGGTGTACGAAATCTGAAGTTATGAAAAAAATTGTGTGACCAAATTTTGACTTGACTTGAAAAAATTTGACAAAATTTGACCACCTAAACAAATATAACTTTGTAACGGCTGGATCAAATTGAATGAAATTTTTACACAACATTTTGATATGTATACTTAACATACAGAAAAATGTTCATTGAAATTGGTTCAGTATTTCTGGCTCTATAAATAAAAGAGTAAAAATGTGTTCTTATTTTTTAATCCTCTTTGTACAAAATTTTCAAATTGCAGTATTCAGGATTCACAATATCTCCGCAAATACTGAACCGATTTTGATGAAAATTTTATGGTATAAGCTACATATAATGTACCATTACTGGTCCAAAAATCAGCTGTTTTGGTGCACGCAATCTCAAGTTATGAAACAAATTGTGTGACCAATTTTTGACCGTATCACCCTTTATACCTCAATTTAAAGTGCAAAATGTGCGATTTTGGGCTTTTTTGATTGCCTGCCATTAAGCATGGAAATATTTTTTTAAGCAATCAAAGGGTAAATTGGTCAGTTAACATCTAAATTAATGAGCTATAACAGCCAATATTGGCCGAACAACAGTTGTGTAGATCCATTTGATATACTTGAGTTTTAGACCCCAAGTTGTACCAAAGGTTCGCCGGCATTGCCTGAAGGCCATACAAGCTTTCTTGATTCTGAATTCAATGTGAGGTGTCCAGGAAAGCTTGGAATCAAGAATGACTCCAACGTACTTTACCGGTTAAGTCACATCGATTTCAGAATCAAAGATACGCAAAGGTCGAACGCCATTACGGTTTCGCCTTTCCGTAAAAAGAACAATAGACGATTAACTCGGATTAATCGAAAGGCCATATTGGCGACACCAACCCTCAACTACCCAAAGAGCGTTTTGCATCAGGTCGAAAAAAGTGCTGATGCACATATCGACTAACAATGTTAGAAAGTCGACGGCAAAACCATAAGTGGGGAAACCGCTATTATTGAGTTGCCTCAATAGCGTATCTGCTACGAGATTCCACAAAAGCGGTGACAAGACTCCCCCTTGGGGGCATCCACAAACACTCAATTTCCTAATCCCTGCTAGACACAATGTCGAGAAGAGATATCGGTTTTTGAGCATTTGGTGAATCCAATTGGAAATCATTGGAGATATACCATGACTCCGTGCGGCTTCCAATATGGCATCGAAAGGCACGTTGTCAAAGGCACCCTCGATATCTAAGAAAACACCCAGACAAGACTGCTTTTGAGCGAATGCTTTCTCGATATCGTAAACAACCTTGTGTAAAAGAGTCACAGTGGACTTACCAGATTGGTAAGCATGTTGGTTCACATGAAGAGGCACATTGGTCAGATGAACATCACGGATGTGATGATCCACAATGCGTTCTAAGCATTTCAGAACAAGAGAGGTCAAACTGATAGATCTGAAACTCTTTGCTTCTTCATACGACGCACGACCCACTTTCGGAATAAACTTTACAGTAATATCCCGCCAGGATTTGGGAATATACCCTGTAGCAAAACTGCAAACAAGTAGTTTTTTCAAAACATGTTTGAAATAATCAAATCCCTTCTGAAGCAAAATAGGATAAATCCCATCTGCCCCAGGAGATTTGAAAGGAGCAAAGCTATTAAGAGCCCACTCAATCGATTCTATAGTTACAATACTCCGAGCCGAAGCTAAAGAATCATAACTACAACAAAAGACATCAGGATCATCCGAAGATGTAATATCCACACATCCAGGGAAGTGTGTGCTGAATAAGCATTCCAAAACTTCATCATCAGAGGATCACTCGGAAATCCTTAGATTTCGTAAGGATTTTATTTAACCAACTGACTTCACTCAAACTGGAAATATTTGTATGAAGGTTTTTCCAGCCGGATCGTTCAGCAGACCGGAGAGCTTTCCTGTAGGCCTTGCGAGCCGACCTGAAAGCCTCCGAACCAGCCGAACGTCGACTGTTTCAACTCTTTCTACATTGTTTCCTGAGTTTCGCCAGATCAGAGTTCCACCAAGCGGTTCCTCTGGTGATCTTCACAGACCGTAGAGGGCATGCTTCTTCAAATGCTTCCATGATGAAGGTCGTTGTAGTATCAAATTCACTTGGAGTGTCAATGGATGGTGAGTATCCATGAAATTTGGCCGCAACCAAATCAGTAAAAATATCCCAGTTTGTTGACCGGGGATTCCTGAAACGCAATGTTTGCGAAGTAACATTTAAATGTTCAAAAAAGATGTGGCGATGGTCAGATAAAGATTCTTCATCTGACACATGCCAATTGGTCAGCTCGTGACTAATTCTGCTAGAGCAAAGCGTTATATCTAACACTTCCTCTCTAGCAGATACCATGAAGGTTGGGCGGTTGCCTATGTTAAGTAATGCAAGATCTGTACTACTTAAGTACTCCATGAAACTGGAGCCTCTCAAGTTAATGTCTGAGCTGCCCCAGATGATATGGTGAGCATTAGCATCACTGCCAACAATTAGCGGAAGGCCTTTTGAAGTACAGTATGCGATGACTTGTTTGAAAGCATCCGTGGGGGATGGTTCATCATGCGGTAAATAAACCGAACAATATACATATTTCCTGTTGAGGTTTCCAACAGATGCATCAATTGTGATAGCACATACATCTCTGGTGGTGCTTATTTCATTCCGGAATACTTCCAGGATCAAGTTTCAGCATTCTTACAGAGATTTCTCCAAGGGGTTTATCGGATAAATCTTTCAAGGACATCTCCCGAAGTCTTCTTCGTTTTTCTGCTGATTTTTTTTCGGTTTTTTAAACTTATACAGGGGATAAACAAAATGATCGGGACAGGCAAAATTTTCACTTTTCAAAAAATGTTCAAACAGCTGTAACTATTCGAAAAATGCATCAAATATTCTCACTGTAGTATGATCAACTAGTTGTGTATCAGTGGTCAAAATATGAAGAAAATCAGGCAACTTTGAGCTATTATATCTTCGGATTCAATGAAACAAATGCAATGAAATTTTGATCGTTTATGACTTATATAATGAGCTCCGAAAAACGTTTGACTAAACTTGAAATTTTCCACAACGGAAAAAGTAATAACGATTTAATTTATTTTATGATTTTTCAGTAAATTGGTCTATTTTTAATATGCAGCCAATTACTATTTCAATTTATTGCCGGCTATGTTGTTACTTATTGCCGGCTATGTTGTTACTTACAGGGCCCATATAGCCGAGGCGGTAAACGCACGGGTATTCAGCATGACCATGCTGAGGGTGACGGGTTCGATTCCCGGTCGGTCCAGGATCTTTTCGTTAAGGAAATTTCCTTGATTTCCTTGGGCATAGAGTATCTTCGTGCCTGCCACACGATATACACATGCAAAATGGTCATTGGCAGAGGAAGCTCTCAGTTAATAACTGTGGAAGTGCTCATAGAACACTAAGCTGAGAAGCAGGCTTTGTCCCAGTGAGGACGTTACGCCAAGAAGAGAGAGAGAGAGTTGTTACTTACCTTCAAAACATATTTATATACAACTCAATTAGAGGGAAATTAAATGAACTTTAATTTGCATTTTGAATTTTGAAACGATGTTAATGTTTTGGATAATTTGGTGTTTTATTAGAAAAAAATAATCTTATCGTTACAATTTTCTTCTGCGTTAAGAATTTTAAGTTAAGTCAAACGTCTTTCATAGCTCACTATATAAGTCATAAATGGTCAGAATTTGGTTTCATTTGGTTCATTGAATCAGGAGATATAACAGCTCAAAGTTGACTATCGGATAATTATACCTTTTTCTAGAAGTTTTATAACTTCGTGCATAATAGACCGATCTCTTCCAAATTTGGACCAATGATAGAGTTAGGTGGGGCAAAAGTTCGACCTTAGTTGAAAATTCAACCTATTTCAAAAAATCGAAGCAGATGAAAATAAATAAATACCGTGTGGTGATTTTACCATCCATGAGCTAAAATTTTGCTGAACAAAGTTACGTCAATTTTTTTTTCAATTTTGAGTTACAACACTTTTTGTATATGTGTGTTTTATTCGAACTCTTGCCCCACCACTGGGGCAAAAGTTCGAATCAAGTGTTTGTGGAATTTCGCTAACCGTAGCACACTATTTTGATACTTTGGTAATAGGAATACCTGAAACCACTTAATATTTGATGTTAGAACTGGAATACACTTTAAAATTCGATTTGGATTTTACCCAAATCAGGGTTAAATTTACTACACCAAAAATTAGTAGTTTTCCGCCAAATTCAAATGAAACAACATTTTTTTTTCAATTTTAATCGAATTTTCTCACTAATTCCATCACTCTTAGAGAAAAAATATGTACATTTTGCAGAATTTGAGGTTTATACCTAAAGTTGCCACATGACTCGAACTTTTGCCTCACAATTCGAACTTTTGCCCCACTATGTGTAAAATACGATTTCCAAATCTTTTTTGCAAAAAGTTATACATGCTAGAGCATCTTCAAAATATACCTAGTCACGCCCCAAAATAAAATATCGAATTCGATTTCATTAAAATTTCATTCCATGCGTTGGAAGGGCCATCGCATGTTACAATTTTTTGATCAAAAACCAACATTTTGTCATAACTTCTCGAAATATTGATCAATTTTCATAATTTTTGGAGTGAAAGACTCTTTTTCAAAAAGGGTTCGAACAACCTTGACACCCGAAAGAAATAATTTGAATTGAGCTCAAAAACCTAAAAAGAAACTCTTGCCCCACTTAAACTTTTGCCCCACTTTACTCTACACTACTAGTTGATCAATTTACAGTGAAAATTTGAGAATGTTTGGTTTACTTCTCGAATAGTTACAGCTACATGACATTTTTTTGAGAAATAAAAATATTGCATGTCCCGATCATTTTGTCTATCCCCTGTACTGTGCTTGACTTCATTCTCAATTTCTCCCAGAGGTTTCAATATTTTTTCATTTTTTTTTTCGGAATTTTTCTAGGCACATTCTACCTAGCACTCTTCCCGAAATTCTACCAGGAATTTGTCCAGAAATTCTCTTAGTTCTTTTTTTCTTTTTATTCTAAGAAAAGCTCAAGAAGTATTTCCATTTTTTTTTCGTAAATATTTCAAAGATGGCTTCCGTAGCTCTTTTAAAAATGCTTTCCGGAAGTCTTTTTGAAATTGCTACCAGAATTTTCCATGTGTTTGTCACGTAGTTCTGATAAAGATTTCTGCTCGAGTTCTTGCAAGGATTCCTCTGAGATTTTATTCCAAGATTTCCCACTAATCCTTCAGAGATTTCTTTCGGAGTTCATGCCGGAAATCTTTCCGGAACTCTTCTAATGATTTATCCCGGAAGCCTCACTGAAATGTATCAATGTTTGTTCGATATTCTTCCAGAGATTATTATCAGAGTTCTCTCGAAGATTCCACCTGGATTTTTTTTCCAGAGATTCATTCCGGAGTTCTTCCACTGAATTCTACCAAAATTCTTAAAAGGATTCATCCCTGTATTCTTTCAATGACCTCTTACGGTTTTTTTTTTCAGAACATCTTTCCAGAAACCAGGTTAATTTTCAAGGTATCCTACCGGATTTTTTTTTGAAAGGACTTCTTCCGAAACTCTTCCCATGGATCCCCCTCGTAATTTTTCCTAAGATTCCATCCGGATTTTTTCTTGAAAGTTCATATGGATTTTTCAATAGACTCTCCAGGGACTTTTTAAAAAAATCTTCAGTTCGAAACTCTTTCAAGGATATATTTTTTTTCTTTAGAATCCTTCTGAGTTCCAGAGATCCATCAAGGAATTCTTTAACAACTTCTTGTCGAAGAAATGGCAGGTTTCCTTTTCCGGATTCTTATTTTCTGAAATTCTCATATATTTGTTTTGCAACATACACGAGATGCGACGCAAGACAAGACACGACGCTTATGGCTTATACAACCGTGCCAGTAATCTAGAGTTCGTGTCCGTCGAACCGTAAGAATTATACAAAACAAATGCTGATCGAAACCCAAGTTTGTTTTAAAAAGAATGCAAATGACAGGTTGAATATTTGGTTCCGACAAGTGGAATAAATGTTGGCAAACATTTCAGGAATTCTTACAAAGATTCCAACTGGAATTTTCCGCTTGATTCTGTAATTCCTCCAGGGTTTTCCCAGGGTTTCTCCCGTAATTCTCTCAAGGATTAATCCCGGTTTTCTACAAGGAGTTCTTCCTGATATTTTCGAATTCATTTCGAAAAAAAGTTCTCTTTCACTTGAATCTCTCTTCTCATCAATAGGCTTCATAGTCACGTGCAGCGTGGACACGATACTAAGCATCTCACCATCTTGTTGAATCAAGGTTAACACGATAAGCCACCGCGTGAAATCACTTAACCAGGCAGACGATCAATTGGCACCACATCAAATAAAAAATCATTCCCATCCTTCCTTCGCCATTACTATTCGCCCCTGCTGTCAAACACACGTCAACGCCGCTGCCGTGGCCCACAGAGAGCCAGTTCCAATGATTCCTGTTTTCCACCTCTCGCAATGGGACTCTCATTTGTCCGAATGATTAAGCCTTTTCCATCACGAGTCAGTGCAGTGCATGGACTGTGCAGTGTATCACCGACGAAACGGCAGCAAATTGTAATCAACTTCCAGCAACCCTAACGAGCCGGAAAGTAAAACACGCTTGCTCCCCACTGAAAATTACCCCATTAATCATCTCCGGAATAGTTAGGTGGACTGTAAATTGCAGGAAGCTATGGTTATCAATCTCCAAGGCTATCCAGCGCGATCCTGTACTACTGCAACGACGAAAGGAAGAGATGTGGAGATAGATAACGCGCGTACAGTCAGTTGCTCGATCGGAATTGAAACCAGTTGCAATTGAATGGACCACCACCGGGCAGCAGCGGCACCGATCGAAGATCAATATTATTCCTCCGGGTCTCTCTCTAATCAGTTTGATTCGAATATTTATGCGACAAATTATTTTATTTGCTTTTGCAAATCTGCAGACAAACGCAATCGCGGAGCAAATCGATATCGAATGGATTTCCGCTACGGTCAGGATGTAGTACAGCTGACAAACAATGATCCCGTAGCATGTTTCAGGTAGATAAAAACGTTGGTGAGCTCATTTTATGCTATTGTTACTAATCGAAAAATAGAATTTGGTGCATTATTCGACCTCTGGATTATCATTCATTTTGATGTGCACTTTCGTGCTTTACCCAGCTATTTAAATCCATAGAACAATGGAGTATCGTAACGATTCAACGCTCTGTAACCATTGGCATAGCTAGGTTTTTTTTGGAGGGGGCCCAAGGGGGCCTGACTTGAGATGACTTTTAAGCGGCATGGTCGTTCGTTATGTGGATATGCAAATCGACATTGCAATATTGAGGAATCAAAATGACTGTTTTAGGTTTGTTTCTAGTTCCGAAGTATGAAGAATTGCTCCATTTTTTTCCAAAACTATCTGCAGTGATTCCATCATGGATTCCTCCAGAGATTCCTTCAAGAATGTATCTGGGGATTCATCAGACATTTCTTTAGGGATTTATCCTGGGATATCTTTAGAGGTTCCTCCAATGATTGTTCCAGTGCTGTTTTCGCGGTTTCCTTCGGGAATTTCTCCAGAGATGCTTTAACCCTTTCAGTACGGTTGGGTCATTTGCACCTCGCTGATGCTTTCTACAGCGACGAGGTTGGTCAAAAAAGTCGTCTCGAAGGAGTTAAGGTATTCTGCAGGTATAACTTCAGGGATTTCTCCTTTTATTTATTCCAGAATTGCACAAATAATTCAATCAGGAATTATTCGAAGTGTTGCAGGAATGTATTCCAAAAATTCTTACAAAAAAATATACTAGAGATAATTTAAAAATTAATCCAGAAAGATTTTTATCCAGGGATTCCTACAGATTTTTTCCTAGGAATTCGCTAATAAAACTCTCCTGTGATTCCCTAAGGAATTCTTCGTGGGATTGCTTCCGGGATTCCTCATGTTTTTTTTTATTCAGAAATATCTCCAAGAAATCCTACAGGGATTCACCCTGGAAATATTTATGTGATTCTTTCAGGAAAAACTTCCGAGAATATTTCTAAAATGCCTCCAAGCTCTCTTATTGAGATTTCTTTAGGGATTCTTCCTGGAATTCATTCAGAAACTCTTCCAGAAACTGTTAAGGGATTGCCTTAGGAATTCCTCTCGGCATCGATTCCGAAAATCCTCCTGGAGATTCTTTGAGAACTCCTCCAGGAATTCCTTCAGAAACTGCTACAGGGATTCCTCCAAGAGTTCCTCTACGTACTCTTATAATAAATCCTTCAGAATTTCTTCAAGAATTTGAGCGATTTCTTCAATACTTCCTCCTGGGATTCGTTCAGGAACTCTTTCAGGAATTAATCTGGGATTGCTCCAGGAATTCCTCAAGGGATTTCTCCAGAAATTTCTTCAGGAATTGTTTCAGGGATTCGTCTTAAAAATCCTACAAAAATTCGTCCAGAAATTCCTCAAAAAAATCCATTACAGATTCCTCTAGGAATTCCTCCAGAAATCCTATCGAGATACCTTATCGAATTCATCTCGAGATTCCACCAGGGATTCCTCCAGGAATTTCCCAGGGATTCCTCAGGGATTTTTTCAGGGATTTTCCAGGATTTCCTCCATGGATTCTTCCTGAAAGTTCTACAATGATTTTTCAAGAAAATCCTCCAGAAGTTCCTCCACGAATTTCTCCAAGGATTCCTACAGGGATTCCTCATGGATTTATGCAGGAATTTTTCCAGGAGTTCCCATGGAGATTTCTCAAGGATTCCTCTAGGTATTGCTCTAAAGATTCCTCGAGAAATTCTTTTAGAGATTCCACAAAGGATTCCTCTAGAAGTTCTTTCAAGGATTCTACCTGAAAGTTTTCCAGTGATTCTTCAAGAAAATCCACCAGAAATTTCTCCAGGAGTTCCTCTGGAGATTTCTAAAAAAAAAATCTCCAGAGAATCTTCCAGGAATTATTACAGGCATGTCCTCTGGAATTTCTCCAGGGGCCCCTCCAGGCATTCCTCTAGGAAGTTCCTCCATGGATTTCTCCAGAGCTTCAGGATTTAATTTAGGGACTCCTCCAGGAATACCTTCAAGAATTCCTCCAGGAATAACCCTCAGGGAAATCCTTCAGAAATTTCTACGGCAATTTCTCCAGGAAATCCTTCTCCAGGAGTTTATACAGGCATTATTTCAACAATTCTTCCAGGGATTCCTGCATGAATCCCTTTTCAGATCCCTTCAAGGATTTTTTTAGGAATCCCCCAGGAAATCCTTCAGGAATTCATTCTAAACTTCCCCCAGGAATTGCTCCCGGGAATTATTCCAGATATTCCTCCAGGAATTCCTCCAGGATTGCATCCTGGAATTTCCCCACGAATTACCCCAAGATTTTTTCCAGGAATTGTTCCAGGAATTCCTTCGGGAATTCTTACAGCAATTCCTCCAGGAATTTCTCCAGGAAATCCCCCAAAGATTCCATCAGAAATTCTTTCAAGAATTTCTTCAGTAATTCTTCCAGATTTTTTTTCCAAGGATTCTTCTGGGAATTCTTCCAGGATTTCCTCCTCCAGGGACTCCTCCAAGAATTCATCCAGAGATTTCTCCAGGAATTATTTCATGGATTCCTCCAGAATTGCCACCAGGTAGTCCTCCAGGAATTTACCAGGAATTCCTCCAGGAATTTACCGGGAATTCCTTTAGAGATGCCTCTCAAGATTCTTCCAGAAATTTCTCCAGGAATTTCTCCGATAATTTCTCCAGTTATTCATCCAGATATTCCTCCTGAAATTCCTATGGAAATTCATCTAAGAATTCCTCTAGAGATTCCTCTAGAATTTTCTCGGATGATTTCTCGGAAGTACACCAAGAATTCCGCCAAGAGTTCCGCCAGGAATTTGTCCATAAGTTCCTCCTGGAATTCCTCCTGAGGTTCCTCCTGAAATTTCTTCAGGTATTAGTCCAGAAATTCTTCCAGGGATTTTTCCAAGAATTTTTCCAGAAATTTCTTTAAAAATTCCTCCCGGAATTTCTCAAGAGGTTTCTTCAGAAATTTCTCCAGGGAGTCCTCTCAGAATTCCTCTAGGGAATCCTCCAGGAATTCATACAGGGATTCCTTCAGGATTTCTTCCAGGGCTTGCTCCAGGAATTCATAATTCGTCCAGGGATTTCTGCAGTAAGTCCTCCAGGAATTGCTTCTGAAATTCCTCCACGGATTCATCTTGGGATTTCTTTACAAATTTATTCAGGAAATACTTCAGAAATTTGTCCAGTTTTTTTTCCAAGAATGCCTCCAGGAAATCTTCCAATTATTTCATCAGTAATTCCTTTAGGGATAGCTCCAAAAAAATCCTCTAGTGGTTTCTCCAGGAATTCCTCCAGGTATACTTTCAGAAATTCCACAAGGAATATCTCCCTGGATTCTACAAGCGACTTTTTCAAAAATTTCTTCAAGAATTCCTCCCATTTGCTCTAAGGATTTCTCCAGGAATTCCTCCTGCTAAACTTTCAAAAATTCTTCCAGCGGTTTACTCCAGGCATGCCTGCAAGAATTTCTCCAGGAATTTCCTCAGGAATTCCTTCAGGGATTGCTCCAGGACTTCGTTCAGGGATTGATCCGGGAACTCTTGTAGTGCTTACTCCAGAAATTCCTCTTTGGATATTTTCAAAAATTTATTCAGGTGCTCGGTCAGAAATTTCAGAAATCCGTTCATCATTTTTTCCAGGGATACTCCCAAGAATTTTTCCAGAATTACCTGATGATTTTTTTATAAAGATTTTTATAGGAATTACTCCAGCGATTTGTATTGGAATACTTTAGGATAATTTTAGAGAAATACAATAATCAGGAAATTCTCCAAGGAGTCATCCAGAAATTCTTTCACAATTATCTCCGAGAAATCGTTAAGGAGTTGATCCACAGATTTATTCAGGAATTCAACCATGATTTCCTTCAAGAATACCCTTGCAGCTTCCTTTTTAAGAAATTCGCCCTCGTCCTTTTTGAAACATATCGTGTTAATCTTCTACAGTCACTGTGATTTACTTTAAACATATAAGTACTTACATGCTAGAAACGCTTTTAAACATTTCTCCAGGAAATTTTTCAGGAATTTACCCATAGAAGACTCTTTTGGAATTCTCTTAGGGCTTCCTTCCGAAATTTCTCTTGAAAATGCACCACGAATTCCTTCTCTTAAAATAGTTTATCAAGAATTTCTCCAAGAATTCCCTTCAGAAATGCTCACAAGGATACCTCGAGGGTTTCCTGCAGTGATAGTTTCAAGGCTTTTACTGGAATACCTTCAAAAATTCGTCCAAGGATCCTTCCGGGAATACTTGACATTTTTTTTAAAGATTTTTTTAATCAGTTAACCTAATTTACAGCTCCTTTTGTCCACTAGGGCACTGCGTGAGCGATTCCAATTGGCGGCTGCACTTACACTTTGTACAGCATCTAAATGTATTCTGTTCTAATTCTTTTATATCGAACTAGTTGCCTTTGCGCTGCTGTCACTTTTCTACCCTGTCCATGGTAGAATGATGAGCACGAGGATGTTGATGTGTGGCTCCTGTTTTCCTGTTTTCCAGTCCGATTGGGGGTCTATTATGAGTTGCCGTTAGCCGATATCCAAGTTTCCGGGTCCGTTAGAGCATATGCCAGTTCAGGTGTCAGCCGCTCTCGGTGGGAAGAACAACTGACAAAAAATTGCATGTGCCGGGGCTGGGATCGAACCCATGACCATCCACTTATGAAGTGAACGTGCAGCCACTACGCCACGGGCCCCGGCAACTTGACATTTGTATAAAATTATGTTCTGAGATGAGTATACGCAGTATTGGAGTATATAAAATTATTTTATAAGAAATTCCGGCAAAGATGTACATTAGACCGATGCAAATTTTGAAATTTTCGCTCCCCTATGCTTAATCGATGCCAAATCGAGTTTTGATAGTCCTACCAAAATTTGAGCTCGTTTGGATTAAATTTGACTGAGCACACACCATTTGAAGTTTGTATGGGAATTACTATGGAAAAGTCATGCTTTCATTTGCACAAGCTGAAACTTTTTTCCATGTTGATTTTAAAATTTAACCGATGTGGATTCACATACACTACATTGTCAGCTTTCAAATTGCCGAAGACACCTAATATGTAAAACCAGCAGAAAAATCGTTATTCAATAAAATGTAACTTTAAATCTTTTGAAATGATGTTTCTCTTTGCTTTATGGGAACACTGCGTGCGGGAAATTCTGCCTAGTAGGCCTAAGGAAAATCTTGCAATGCAAATGTCAAAACGTGATGGCTTGCAGCCAAAGCGAGAACAGCTGCTCTAACCTAGGGGCGGGACAGCTTCGATAAAAATTAGTAGTATTAGCGGTATTAGGAAATACTAATCCTGAAATATACCGCCTTGGAGAGAATTTTCAACAAGCAAGCCATGATAAAAAAAACTCATGTGTTGACATGTACTGTACAACGCGTACTGTAAACCTCGACCGCAACAGAAAACTGGTGAACTGGGCATTTCTAGATCACCACGTCACGCGTTACGCGTATACTTATATTTTGGACACTTACGGTAGAATCAAATGGAAATGTCCAAAATATATACGCGTAACGGTCTGCCCAAATTACCTGCAACACCATGATAAGGCGCCCACTGTAGTGCACTTCTCCTACACAGCAAAAAAATATGAAAGTTAAGCAGCACGTAAACTGAAGATTAACTGAAATTTGCGACAGAAAAATGTAAGTCACCAACATTGAACGTCAGCCGAGCAGCCCGCTGCTGGTCAGACGGTTTGTTTACAGATTTTAAAGCATATTCGCTTTAAATTTACATGCATCTGCTATAAATCATGCCAGCCACTCTCCGTCATCAGCTAAACGAACGGCTGCTCGCAGCTGTGGCGGTTTCCCCGTTGTTTCTCTCAGTACTCTCTGCAGCAGCCGGAGCATGTCGGGAATGCGTGCATTATGGTAGAAGCAGTTTAACTTTGACTGCCTGCTCTTCAACAAGCTGAGATAGCCGAGAGAGCTCGGGCGTTCTACTCACACCCCAAGGATCTGAGTTCAATTCTCGCTCGGAGTTCAATATTTCTTTATATTTTCTAACAGATATCTGCAATGTAATTTTACGATCGCACAAAAATTTCCATCATATATGACGGGGTCCTTTTGTTACATTCGATCCGTCATAATTTTACAGGTTTTTTTCGAACTGTGTAGCCCGTATTGATCCGTATCTATAATAGAAATGCTAAACAAAAAAAACCTAATTTAAATGAAGAGCAACTCGTACTAGTATCGCTGGTTCCTCAAGTGCTAACATTCGTTACTGTCAATTGGGTTTTGTATTTGGAAAAAGTCATGACATACTACAAAAATTTCGATCCAATTTTGGTTGAAGATTAGGTATCTAATATATATTAGCGAGTATTAGCATAGGTATTAGGAGCTGTCCCGCCCCTAGGCTCTAACTGTTGACTGGGTAGTAAATTACGACAGAAATAACAGGGTGGAGACAAACAAAGCAAACTAATTAAAGGGACACTTTCTCATACTCTGAAACGAATACAACCACTTGACCCATCTTACTTACTGCCAACGTTCCATAACCCGAAACATTTAAATCCTTCTTCAAGATTTTATGATCGGTTATCTTGTCATGAAGTTCTCCGCCTTTTGCCAAAATAACGCAAAAAACCCTTCCCTAACGCCTGTTTTGTAGACGGGCTTCAATCCTTAGGACAGTTTCACAATATGATAAGCTAGCGAGAGTTCCGCTCTATGGGTCTATTCATTAACTACGTAGACTATCAGGGGAAAGTGAGATTTGGCCCGTATTCTACGATTAACCCAAATTTCGAATTACGAAGGGAAGGGGGTGTCCTGAGATGACCAAAAGTAAATCTACGTAGTTCATGTTATGGACAGTGCGCATGCAAAGCATAAGAGCGTATACTCAAGAGTCTGTGATGCGAAGCAACACGACGAGCAAGTTTGGTATGGTATCTGTTGAAATATCGCAGTAAAAGTGATGTTCATTTGTAAGAATAAATTCACAAAACACAATCATCATTCACTGGTTTCGCTTTGTTGCGCTGATGCTGCGTTTTGTTGTGTTCTCGTTCTGACACTTTGTTTTGCATGATTTTCCTTGGGCCTACTAGGAAAAAATTTGCGCGCGCAGTGTTCCCAAAAATCTAAGAGAAACATCATTTCAAAAGATTGAATGTCACATTTTATTGAATAACAATTTTTCTACTGGTTTTACATATTAGGTGTCTTCGGCAATTTGAAAGCTGACAATGTAGTGTATGTGAATCCACATCGGTTAAATTTTAAAATCAACATGGAAAAAAGTTTCAGCTTGTGCAAATGAAAGCATGACTTTTCCATAGTAATTCCCATACAAACTTCAAATGGTGTGTGCTCAGTAAAATATAATCCAAACGAGCTCAAATTTTGGTAGGACTATCAAAACTCGATTTGGCATCGATTAAGCATAGGGGAGCGAAAATTTCAAAATTTGCATCGGTCTAATGTACATATTCGGAACAATTCATCTGAAGGATTATTCTAAAATTGGATGAATAATTACTGAAATAGCTTCAGTTAGTCATGAAAGACATTATGTAGACATTTTTAAATAATCTCTTTCACCATAATACTTGAATTCCCCAGGGAAGCACTTAACAATATTTTGAAGTTATGGTGCTTAAAAAGCAACAAAGAATTCAAGAAGTTGTACAAATCATTGTTAATTATATAATTCTGCTTATATCATATTTCCAAACAAAACCAACAGAGTAAATAACATATACCATTTTGGACAATATTCTTGTAAAGTGTGACAAGTTGAGAATAGTCTCCAATAACTATCAATTTAAACACATATTATACCAAATAAATGTCTAATATAGATCTATGTTTGTCATTGTCTTGTTTTCAGATTTTTTCTTATTTCCATATATATATAATCATGAAAAGTTTGTGGGGGGGGGGGGGGGGGTGTTGTTTGGGGCCTGGCCTTTTTTTGCGTGCTCGTATTGAAAAAGCAAATAAGTGAGATAAGAAGTGATACTCTTTTTAGGCTTAGGCGAATATCAATGTTTATTGTCCCAAAACACACACGTTTTAGAAGCCATTGTGCAATTTGCATACGAAACACAACCCCTGCAGCAATGTCGCATGGTGACAACCCGCTCCTCGCTCATCTGAACAAGTGCGTGGACAGAAATGCACTTTGCGGAGGTTGACGGTTGCAGTTGCAGCAGCGAATGCTATGTTTATTGCACTTTGCTAGACCCCATGTTCTACAACAACTCAACCGGACTCCCGTGAACTGAAAAAATCGACCAGGTTTCAGTCAGCGTCAGGTTGCTCCCACTGACTGAATCACTCGAAAAAAAAAAAAAAAAAAGGAGTAGTTTTTCATTCAACATACGGGGGACTCCCTACGCAAAAATACTTGGCTGGGGCGACAGATCAGCCTCAGCCATGCAGTGCAGCGTGCCGAGGTCTTTGGTATGCAAAAAGGGGTCCCACTCACACGCGACACCGACCCAGGCAATTCCTAGGAAAATGTGGTTGTTGCCAGTGCAATAACACAACTCGACGACTCTCGTTGACCGTCGTCGGTGCTATTCGTCGTCGTCGTCCCCAGGCCTATCGTATCAATAATTATAACATTATTAATAAATCGTGGTCGCTGATTTGTGGCGACCGGGCTGTGGTGGGTTTGCGTTTGGTCAAGTTGCGTGTTGCTAGTTTGTTGTTTTAAGGTTTTAGCACTGGGAGTTGAGTTAAATCACGAATGACAGGACGACCTTGCAGGGGACCATCTTTGATGGACTTGCACGCATCCCATGGAAGGTTTTCATGGATTTCGAGTTTAGGCGAGCTATGATAATCAATCATAATTCCGATTGTTGCGGATTGTTGCGCATAATGCTCTTTAGATTCTTTACTGAGCACCCCTATGTATCACACATATATGACAAAGCTTCGCTGATAACAAAATCCTAATGGCAATGTGACACTAGTGAAGAGGTGACGGTTTTCTACTATGTACAGGGGGTGGCTAAAATGTTTGGGACAGGCAACTTTTTTTCTCCCACAAAAAAATTCAACATGCTGTAACTTTTCATAGAGTGCATCAAAAAATCTCAAATTTTGACTGTTTATCAACCAGTTATATATGCATCATTGCAGACGCGCCAACTTGGTCAAATTATTGGGGGGGCAAAGCCTGGTTTTTCAGATTTTTTGTATGGGAAAATCGAAAAATCATTAAAAATCATCAAATATTGGGGGGGCAAAACCATGCTTGCCCCCCCTAAGTTTTTTTTAGACAACTCATTTTTGAGCTGTCATATCTCGGAAACCAGATTAAGATATCCTTTAATGTAACACTTAAAGGAGTCTATGGAAGATGAAGTGGAGAAATTTCCAGAGGAATTTTGAACTTATGATTTTTCATGTGAGGATCGCTGAAAGCATATCGGAAAGTATTCCTGAAGCAGTTTGTGGACATATTTTTGCAGAAATTCTTGTAGAAATACTTTGAAAAACGAGCTAAGAAAAGTTACAGCATGTTGAACTTCTTTGTTAGAGAAAAAAAAGTTGCCTATCTCAAACATTTTGGCCACCCACTGTATTTCTCCATGAGTTTCCTCATAAATTTCTCCGGTATTTCCTCAATGGAAAGCTCTAAGAATTTCTACGTGCATTCTTTGAGAAATTCATTCAAAAATATTTCCTCTGTAACTTTTTTCAACGCTTGAAAAGTATCTATGTTTTAAAGAATTTTCAAGCATTAATATATTGTTGATATTAGTTCAAAATTTCATTCAATTCGGTTCACTGGTCTCGGAGATATGACAGCTCAAAAATTAGTTGTCTAAAAATAGTGTTTTACGAGAACGGTTCTACCTTCGCGAATCAAGCTCAAATTAGTACCAATGATGCACATATAATAGGTTGACAAACAGTCAAAATAAAAGAATTTTTGATGCACTCTATGAAAAGTTACAGCATGTTGAACTCTTTTGTGAGAGAAAAAAAAAGTAGCCTATCCCAAACATTTTGGCCACCCCCTGTATATTAAGAAAATCCTGAAGAAATCTCTGGATGAATTCCTGCAGGATTTTTTGAATCAATTCTTGTAGAAGTTCCTGGGAATTTTCGATGAAATTCTTAGAGCAATTCCTGAACAAAACTCTGGGGGATTGAAGAATAACCTGAACGAATTCCTGGGCTAATCCCAGGAAGAGTTTTTGAAGAAACCTCTGAAGATGAATTTCTGAAGTTATTCCTGCAGAAATAAGTGAAGGGAACCCTAGAAGAATTTTTGAAGTACATAATCCCTGTCAGAGTTTCAGGATGAATCTATTTGCCTTGACCAATTTCTGGAGAAATTCTTAAGGGAATTCCAGAAAGGAACGTCCTGAAAAAAAAATAGAGTTATTTTAAATGCAATCCATAGAAGATTGCTTGATGGAATTCTTGGACAAAACTAATGAAGGTATCTCATAAAGAATTTGAGAGAAAACTGTGGAAGAATTCCTTAAGGTGTCTGCGAAAGATTTCCTAGAGAAATCTGTGGAGAAGTTTGTGGAGCAGCTCTGAACTTTTGATTTTCTGAAGAAATACGAGGAAGATTTCCAGAAGGAATTCTCCGAAGCATTCCAAAATTTCCGAGGGCATCCCTGGCAGAATTTTTGATGGATTCTCTAAGAAATTTTCTGAATGAATCGCGTTGGGAATTTCCGATGCATCCTTTGACAAATTTCTGGGAAATCTTTCAACACATTTCTGAAGGAATAACTTAAGGAATTCAGCGGAAATTCATGGATGAATTTCTTAAAGAAATGCTTGCAAGATTTTCTAAAATAAGATTTTGAATTTTTTTTTGAGAAATAGCTCCTAACATATCTGAATTTGACCCTGTAATAAACTCCAGAAATCCCTGGAGAAAATTTAGATATGAATGAGTAATGCATGGGGGGTCTCCAGTTAGCCTAGTGGTGAAGGCTATGAATCAATCCAAAACGGCGGGTTCGATTCCCGTTCCGGTCGGGAAAATTGTCTCGACTCCCTGGACTTAGTGTATCATTATATTAGCCTCACAATATACAAATTTATGCAATGGCAGGCAAGAAAGCCATTCAATTAATAACTGTGGTAGTGCTCAAAGAACACTAAGTTGAAGCGAGGCAGGCCAAGTCCCAGTGGGGACGTCGAGCCATAAAGAAGAAGAAGAAAAAAGAAGAAGAGTAATGCATGGGCGCTCATTCGGGTAGGAAATTGTTTTGTTTTGACCTTAAATGAATGGTACGATGCCTGTGAAAGACACGTCTGGTTAGCTATTGAACCTTTTTCAAGTGCTTGCTATGCCATCAACATCCCAGCATGATTCACCAAGAGTTCGCCGAAGCTTCATCATTGCAAGAGATCGAAATAGCCAATCGTAGCATGAAGGCGAACAGAGCCTCGTTTCGATCAGGACTCCGTACCGGATAATCAATATTGTAACGCTCTATATCATCTTGGGGTAAATCCATGAAGTATTTCTCTACCTGGTGTTCATTGATTACGAAAAAGCTGTCGACCGTCTCAATCACAAAAACATGTGGGGAACCTTCAGGCGCAAACGTGTTCCTGGGAAAATTATCGGACTGATTGAAACACAGTACAAGGCATTTTCGTGTAGAGTACTGCACAACTTTGTCTTGTCGGATTCCATCCGGGTCATTGCTGGAGTGAGGTAAGGGTGTACTATTACCGCTACTGTTTTCCATCAAAATCGACGAGATCCTGGTAGGTGCGATTGATCGTGGGTAGCTGTGGCAGCCCATTACCATGGTACACCTAATCGATTTCGAACTGACTAATGACTTTGATCTCCTAGTTCAACGGTGCTCTGATATGCAGAGTTAGCTCGATGATCTTGCCGATCGCTCCTCGCCGGCACGCCTTACCGTCTACGTCAACAAAATCAAATCGTTGCAAGTACCTAGGCACGGTCAACTTCTCCAGCTTTGCGGAAGCCTACGTTTACCTTTGCTATGCGGATTTGGCAGCTTATCTGAAGTTAAACAGCAGAGCGAGATTGCCCTCATAGCTTTCACTATAACTTCCTAGCTAGTGCCACCCATTGTGGATTATCAGGTTCATGAAAACAAAAGGGATGACTTAGTAGCCATGTAACATGTAGCGATCAAAAAGCAGTGTCATCACATATCAAATCGCATTATATCAACATAAACGGTTCACGGTTATGCGAGTTTGCATATATCTTTCACGGGTTTATCTTTACATTTATGCGATTGTATTCATACGCCAGGGCGAATTAAACTGTCATAATAAGATCAAGTACCAAATGAAGTCGTATAATCATCGTAGTACGTAGTTATACGAATTTATTTCACACTTTATGAGTTTATTCAAATGCTTATGCGAATAAATTCATGCCCAATATGAAAATCTTGATTTTGTTTATATTAGAATGTCGTAGTGACATCTTGTATGAGTAGATTTATTAGATACATGTATTGCGATCTCAAAAACATCATATGCGATGAAAATTGTCCCGTTATACTGCAAATTCATCCTTTCAGGTATCCGTCCAAAGCACATGTTTTTTTCTTTACATAAATAAAAATCCAATTCCTTTCCGCATGCAGAGTCAAACATCGATAATGATTGATCATCCAATATTGGCATCCATATCCACGCCAAGAAACAACCAATTATTCATCAGGGAGACCTCCCCGCGGAATCGTCTGATTGAACGACCTCCGCCAACGAACGACGAACGCGCTAATCCGCTCAAAGCTCTCTAGGTATACGATCGGAAAAATTGAAAACGTATGCACAGCACAAATGCGCGCGCAGCGCACCCACAAACAATCAACCGACGACGATTCATCATTCCGATGTGGCACAATAACCAATGCGCAGAAGGAACGTGTGCTCAACGCAGCGCACGCAACAATCTCGCCGGATTGATCAGCATTCGATCTTCACGAGGGCTTCCGACGACGACGATCACTCACGGGGGACACACAGAAGAAGTTCAACGCAGTAAGTAGTTGCCACCAAGTTGCCATAACCTTTCCATGGTTGCAGAGGGCAACCATCCATCGCGCCGTTTTATGATCAATGTGATCCGATAAGCGCCTTAAATGCATCCGTTTCGGGAAGTCCAAACGCACGCACGCCCAGATTAGAAGTTCGATTCGATCCGTTTGCCGTTTGCGGTGCACTTTGATGGAAGTGGTTGTGGTGCGTGGGGGAACGTCACGAACCCTTTTGAGAATTGATGATCACACGTGTGTATGCGCGGTCGGTGGTCCCTTAGATGGGCAAACACGCACCAATAATGCTTGGATGGATTTGGATGGCCGGCGCGGCGGCCCGTTACGAGGTGTGAAAGATATTATCGGAACGAGAGTTGACAGAAGTCGCCACATTCCACGCGATAAGCCCGGCTCGTGATCGTTCAAATGGTAATTAATTATCCGCGCGCGTCTGAGACTGTTCGTGTCGCGCACCTCCCTCCGCGTACTATTTCGCGTGATTCATTTCACTTTGGAAGGATTCCTGGGATGGTGGCCCACACGCGAGAATAGATGAAATCTAGGTGGGTCGAGAAGGATGAGATTAATTGTTTACAATTGATTGATTTATTGTTGTTCTGCTCAATTACAATCTGTATTTTGATCAATATGTTGCCTATTTCTCTTCCGTGATTTTTTTCGAAACATCGATTGAAGAAAATTTCTACAAAATATAGTAAGGCGGTTACAAATATTTTTTTCACTTTTTGCCCCATCACTCTTTGACGGGTCGAGGGGGGGGGGGATAAAAATAATAAAGCATTTAATATGAAAAATATTTAAAACTCATCGGATTTGTTAAAGAACTTTCACCATAGCCCGATATTTTGATAAATATTTTTTCATCTGCCCCCTCAAAATGCAAAATCCAGCCAACATTTTTTAAGGGGGGGGGGGGACAAAAAGTCAAAATAAAATTTGTATCAGCCTAATAATCAAAACTATAGAAGTTAGAATTTATCCGTATTAACTGGATTTCTACCCCGGTCCTAGATTATCTCGGGTAGAGGTGTGCGCCAATTTGAAATCTGCCAGCGGCGGCATAATCGGCGTGACGCCGAATGAATTATTGACGGCGGCGGCGGTGGCGTGAAACGGCGTGGTTATAAGTTTTAAATTTTTGAAATCCCGTAATCAATATCAGTGTTTTATTTTTTAGTAACTCATAATTTTGAAGATGCAATGACATGTTTATAGTTACGGTTTAGTTATTTTTTTTATTTTCAAACGTTTTTTCAATTTTTTTTTAAATAATTGTTATGGTGAATCAGCTATCCAAAAAATTATCAGGAATGACCTTCTAATTCAAGAGGCATGACCTTCTAATTCTAGAGGCATGACCTTCGAATTCTAGAGGAAGTCCCGGTGGAATTTCTAGAGGAATTTCCGAATAAATTCTTTAAGGAATTCCCGGAGGAACTCGTAGAGGCATTCCTCTATGTATACCTAGAGGAATTCCCGGATGAACTTCTAAACGAATTTCCAAAAGAGCATCTAAAAGAATTCCCTGATGAACTCTTAGAGGAACGTTTCTCAGAGGAAATTCCGGGCATTCCTTGTGCAACTCCCATAAATATGTTTAGAGCAACCAGTAAAGTAATTGCCAGAGGAACCTTCGGAGAAATTTTCGGAGGAACTCGTAGAGAAATTGCCGAAGAAATTCCAAAAGCAATTCAAGGAGGAACTCGTACAGAAATTACCAGAGGTTTTCATAGATGAGTTTTCGGATGAACTCTTAACCTTCCAGGACGCGCGCCATCAAACAACCGAAACTGCACTGCGCTCGCGCTGTATACAAAAAGCGAGGTTTTTTGGTAGTGTTGTACTTTTTACAACAGCGAGCGCGCTGAAGGGTAAATGGATTTGCCGGAAGAATTTCTTGAGGAATTCCCAGCCGGATTTCTTAAGCAACTCCCGATGGGACTCCTAGAAGAATTCCCAAGAAATTCGTGAAGAAATTTCCGGATGAACTCAGATACTTCTGGAGAAATTCCTGGGAGAACTCCTAGAGGAACGTTCGGGGAAATTCTTAAACGACTTCTCGAAGGAATCTCCTGGCATATAGTTCTAAAAAACTTATATAGCAACTTGTAATGAAATTGCCTGGGGAACTTCTTCCCGGTGAAACTCGTAAAGGTGTTTCCGTAGATATTCGAACTCCCGGAAGCACTTCTAGAGGAATTCCCCGAAGAACTTTTAGAGAAAGTCACGGTGGAACTCTTAGTGTAATTCTCGGAAAAAAAATGGTGAGGAATCCCCGAAGGAGCTCGGAAGGGAAGGAATTTCCGAAAAAAATCCTAGAGGAAACCCTAGAGAAATACCCACAGGAACCTCTAGAAGAATGTTCGGAGAAACTTCTGGAAGAATCCCAGGGAGAACTGCTACAGAATTTGCCGGAAGAACTTCCAGAAGAATTCCCGGAAGAACTCCTAGAGGAATTATCGGAGGAAACTTCGGGTATTTCCAGTGCAATTTCTATGAACTCTTAAAAGAATTCCCGTAGAAATTCGTTAAGAAATTGCCGGATGAACTCTTTGAAGAACTCGAGGAATTACCGGAGGTGCTCCTACACTGAAAATAAATTTTGTTTCATTGTACGAAATCGGTCGTCATGTTTACAAATGCCATTCGTTGTTTTCTGCAACGAAAAGCTTCGTAATATGCATGAGTTCGTTTCGTATAAAATCGCTCCGACAAGTTTTTCTGTCTCTTTTTTTGTCGGAATAACATAAAACATGCTTTAAAAAATACCACACGTTCATCCACTTAGATATCACAGGCTTCGAATCACGTATCTTCTGATTTATACCTACCAGTGCTAGCCCCCCATCTGTGGACGCTTGTTGAAGCCGTCCGAAAACAACCAGAACGCTTTCCACTTTGGTTCTGTTTATGAATAACTTTCACTTTTCAACCGAGAGCATGTTTCCTTTCCTCTTCTCGCACAAGCACCGTCATATGCTCATTAAAACATGTTGCTATGTTTTCTCTGCGATACAATCAATCGTCAGTGATGACTGCAAAGCTTTGTTGCATTCTACGAAGCGAAATTTTCTTTTTACGCATGGTTAGTAAAAAATGTTTGACATTTGTTTATTTTGTTTCATTCTACAAAGCGGGAGCTAAAATCTACGAATGAGCAAGTTTTGCGTCTGTCGGATTCGTGATTTCGTACATGATACAACTCCATTTGTACTGTTTCAGCATGGTGGTACGAATGGACCGTACATTTTACGAAAATTGCTTCCAATTTACGAAAACTGGTTTTACGAAGCATATTCGTTGAGGTTTAACGAAAGAATATTCTGAGTGTAGAGGAATAGTGTGTGCATTTGGTTTTGAAGAGGGACTTTAACCTAGTGGTCATTCGTCCTTCTGTCCTAGAGGAATTGTGGGATGATCTCCTAAGGGAATTCCCAGGAAAAACTTCTAGACTTCTAGATGAATTCCTGGAGGATCTACTAAAAGAATACCCGGAGTAGCTCTTAGAGGAGTTTCTAGAGGAAGTACTACAGAAAGTCTCAGTAAAATTTCTGTAGCAATGCCCGAAGAAACTCCTAGAGGATGTCTCGGAGGAAACCCTCGGATTTCCCGAAGCACCTTCTAGAGTTCCCGGAGGAACTCTTAGCGGAATGCTTGGCGAAACTGCTGGAAGAATCCTCAAAATAGTTGCTGGAGAAATTTCATCTCTTCTGGCGATGAACACGACAACATTTTTTTTTCAGAATCACCAGCATTTTCTTCAATCTTTGGAATCCCTACATTCTTTTTTCAGCCATCAGTTATTTTCAGGAACCCCGGTATCTTTGTAAACTCGTTTTATTTCGAAGGACAAACTCTTTCACTTTTTTAGAACTGTTATAAATTGGGACCATAAAAATGGACCACCGCTGAAAACGACCTTACAAATGCGCTGTATGTAAATGACTCCGTTGCTTGAAATATTGTAATGAAATAAATCCAGAAATAATTTAATTAATTAATGCGTTTTTGAGGTCGGCGTTGAAAATTGGAGTTCGGCGGAGTAAGCGGCGGCGCGCCGAAAAATAATCGGCGGCGGCGGCGTGAACCGAAAATCGGCGGCGGCGCCGGCGTGGCGCGGCGGCGCACACCTCTAATCTCGGGACCCACGCTTTACTTCCCTTCCGAAGGAAGAACTCTCAATGTGTGAGTTTGTCGGGACGGGAGTGGGATTCAATCCAGGTCCACGGCGTGATATTCACGTGCTTTACCCATCCCACCAGGTGTGCTCCTCAGTTTCGGATGAACTTAGCAGTGTACTCCGAAATGGCCGCAGAATGTTTCGCCAACTCCTCTACGAAGTACCTTGTCACTAGCCCACTAGCAATGTACAGTAAAGTCTTTTTTACACGGGGGATACGTACCGCGTGAAAAATCGTGTTAATTCGTGAAATCGTGTAAAAAATACCGTTCTTATTCGGGAACCCGTGTTAAAAATTGAGGGAAATCTGAAAATATTTAAAATATCCTCACCTTCAGATTTCCGGGCATTGTTTTAGAGAGTTAAAGGGGAAAGGGAGAGGGTAGTATAGTAAGGGTTGATTCTAGGGGATAGTGGGGAAGAGGGTAATGGATGGGTTATAGGAAGTAGAGTTTATACTGGTTCCAAGGAAGGTTTCAGAGGATATTTTGGGGTGTTAAGGACTGTTTAGATGGACGAAGCGAAGCATTAAGGAGACTGTCAACCCCCCCTCCCCCCCCCACAGGTCCATGGAGCATGCTGGTGAAGGGAAAGATGTTCCAGGACACACAAGAACTACCGCGAATAGAGGATTTTATATCTACGAGCGCAATCGATTGATTGTTGTTACATTACTGATACGGTGCAACATCCTACAGGTCGATGGAGCATTGTTCTTCAAAAAAAAACAACTAATTTCCAAAGATGTTCTAGATCATTTAGGAATTTCCGTGAGTCAATGCCTGAAGATCTACAAGCGCATCAATACATTGTTGTTACATTACTGATGCAGTGTAACGTCCTACAGGTCCATAGTTCTGTAGAGAAATGATTTCCAAACATCATCTGGGTCAAGGTTGTTAACCGATAAATTATCGACAGTTAACTCAACGCAAACTCGATAACGATAAAGGTTACTCGATAACTTTTCGATAACGATAATCAAACGATCAATCAAAGCAAAGATCAACGTACCTTCGATAATTTTGCGATAAATCTAGTTACCCTAGTGACGGCATCAACAACGGGTCAGATCGTGAAGAATAAATTTTGGAGACGTTATCGAGTCGATAATTTCCACAGTTAACTGTATCGCCGATGACGTTACCGCCTGAAGACGTTATCGTTCTCAAAGATGTTCAGGTTCTCCAAGAACTGCCACTAGTAAAGACCTGAAGAATTACAAGCGTTATCAAAGGTTTATCGTCACATCACTGATGCAGTGTAAAGTCTTACAGGTTCAGGGAGCATAGTTCTGTGGAGAAATAGTTTCCATAGATGCTAGGTCATCCAAGAACTTCCGCGAATACAGGCCTGAAGATCTACAAGCGAAATCAATCTAAGGGTATGCGGTATGGGATTTTTTCAAAGCGAAACGAAACGAAACGATATGTGAAATTTCTGATGTGATGCGGTACGAAACGAAACGAAATTCAAAAATGTTTCGTGAGATCGATACGAAATCCGAATTTACTCGGTATTTTTCGAAACGAAACGAAATTTTCAAAAAAGTTCCGCGGAATTTTGCAGTTATATCAAATTGATCAGGAAATGGATGCTGCGTGTTTGCATTTTTTCTAACGGTGGCATAGCGGTGTTTCCGTTTAGTATCATCTTCAAGACTTCATTTGCTACAGTTCCAGTTATAGGTTTGTTGCTGGGGCTGCTGTGTTTCTACCGTTCCTCACATCAAACACGACATTGGATTTGTCTGCGGTAAGCTAAAAAGCTAAAATAATACATTTATTAGAACAAATATACACATCACACTATGAACTATGAAACTATGAGCAACCTTAGTGAAGATCGGGTAACCAACCCCGGTGGGAACTTTGGTCGTAGGCTGACAGGGAAGGGGGGGTTTGCTTCGGCAAACCTGAGCGTCTGTTCTCCAGGAGGAGCGACTCACAACAGCGTCTGATCCCCATGTTAGGGGCGGCTGATCTACGTCCGAGTGCCAGGGAAGGACTCTAAGCTCAACTGTGCACTATGGTCCTCCGGAAAGTAGGGGGTTGGTGTCAGGCCCTACGAGCCAGCCGTAAAAAACCATTGTAACGGAAAATCAGCAACAGAATAATACGAACCGAGACCAACGGCAACGACCCCAGCGAACAAAAAGGACTTGCGATTGGAAACTCGGTACGTGGAACTGCAGATCTCTCAACTTCATTGGGAGCACCCGCATACTCGCCGATCTACTGAAGGACCGCGGGTTCGGCATCGTAGCGCTGCAGGAGGTGTGTTGGACAGGATCCATGGTGCGAACGTTTAGAGGTAATCATACCATCTACCAGAGTTGCGGCAACACACGCGAGCTGGGAACAGCTTTCATCGTGATGGGTGATATGCAGAGGCGCGTGATCGGTTGGTGGCCGATCGACGAAAGAATGTGCAGGTTGAGGATCAAAGGCCGATTCTTCAACTTCAGCATAATAAACGTGCACAGCCCACACTCCGGAAGTACTGATGATGACAAGGACGCATTTTACGCGCAGCTCGAACGCGAGTACGATCGCTGCCCAAGCCACGACGTCAAGATCATCATAGGTGATTTGAACGCTCAGGTAGGCCAGGAGGAGGAATTCAGACCGACGATTGGTAAGTTCAGCGCCCACCAGCAGACGAACGAAAACGGCCTACGACTCATTGATTTCGCCGCCTCCAAAAATATGGCCATACGTAGCACCTTTTTCCAACACAGCCTCCCTTATCGTTACACCTGGAGATCACCACAGCAGACGGAATCTCAAATCGACCACGTTCTGATTGACGGACGGCACTTCTCCGACATTATCGACGTCAGGACCTATCGTGGCGCCAACATCGACTCCGACCACTATCTGGTGATGGTCAAACTGCGCCCAAAACTCTCCGTCATCAACAATGTACGGTACCGGCGACCGCCACGGTACAACCTAGAGCGATTGAAGCAAACGGATGTCGCCTCAGCATACGCGCAGAATCTCGAGGCCGCGTTGCCAGACGAGGGCGAGCTCGAAGAGGCCCCTCTAGAGGACTGCTGGAGTACAGTGAAAGCAGCCATCAACGACGCAGCCGAGAGCACCATCGGGTACGTGGAACGGAATCGACGGAACGAATGGTTCGACGAAGAGTGCAGAACGGTTTTGGAGGAGAAGAATGCAGCGAGGGCGGTAATGCTGCAGCAAGAGACTCGACAGAACGTGGAACGTTATAAACAGAAGCGGAAACAGCAGACCCGCCTCTTTCGGGAGAAAAAGCGCCGCCTGGAAGAAGCAGAGTGTGAAGAAATGGAACTGCTGTGCCGTTCCCAAGAAACACGGAAGTTCTATCAGAAGCTCAACGCATCCCGCAACGGCTTTGTGCCGCGAGCCGAAATATGCAGGGATAAAGACGGAGGCCTCTTGACGGACGGACGTGAGGTGATCGAAAGGTGGAAGCAGCACTTCGATCAGCACCTGAACGGCGTGGAGAACGTAGGCACGGGAGCCCACGGCAACGGAGGAAACGACGACGCCAGTACAGCGGAGGACGGAAATGAACCAACTCCCACGCTGAGGGAAGTTAAGGATACCATTCACCAGCTCAAAACCAACAAAGCAGCTGGTAAGGATGGTATCGCAGCTGAACTCATCAAGATGGGCCCAGAAAAGTTGGCCACCTGTCTGCATCGGCTGATAGTCAGGATCTGGGAAACCGAACAGCTACCGGAGCAGTGGAAGGAAGGGGTAATCTGCTCCATTCACAAGAAAGGCGACCATTTGGAATGTAAGAACTTCAGGGCGATCACTATTTTGAATGATGCCTACAAAGTGCTATCCCAGATCATCTTCCGTCGTCTGTCACCTAAAACGAATGAGTTCGTGGGAAGTTACCAAGCCGGCTTCATCGACGGCCGGTCGACAACGGACCAGATCTTTACCGTACGGCAAATCCTCCAGAAATGCCGTGAGTACCAGGTCCCAACGCATCACCTGTTCATCGACTTCAAAGCGGCATACGACAGTATCGACCGCGCAGAGCTATGGAGAATCATGGACGAAAACGGCTTTCCTGGGAAGCTGACTAGACTGATTAAAGCAACGATGGACGGTGTGCAAAACTGCGTAAGGGTTTCGGCTGAACTATCCAGTTCATTCGAATCTCGCCGGGGACTGCGACAAGGTGATGGACTCTCATGCCTACTCTTCAACATCGCTCTGGAAGGTGTGATGCGACGAGCCGGGCTCAACAGCCGGGGAACGATTTTCACAAAATCCGGACAATTTGTGTGCTTTGCGGACGACATGGACATTATTGCCAGAACATTTGGAACGGTGGCAGAGCTGTACACCCGCCTGAAACGCGAAGCAGCAAAGGTCGGACTGGTGGTGAATGCCTCAAAAACAAAGTACATGCTGGTAGGCGGAACCGAACACGACCGGATCCGTCTGGGTAGTAATGTTACGATAGACGGGGATACTTTCGAGGTGGTGGAGGAATTCGTCTACCTCGGATCCTTACTGACGGCTGACAACAACGTGAGCCGTGAAATTCGGAGGCGCATCATCAGCGGAAGTCGGGCCTACTACGGGCTCCAGAAGAAACTGCGGTCGAAAAAGATTCACCCACGCACCAAATGCACCATGTACAAAACGCTAATAAGACCGGTGGTCCTTTACGGACACGAGACATGGACCATGTTCGAGGACGAGGAGGACCTGCAAGCACTCGGAGTTTTCGAGCGACGCGTGCTAAGGACGATCTTCGGCGGTGTTCAGGAGAACGGTGTGTGGCGGAGAAGGATGCACTACGAGCTCGCTGCACTTTACGGCGAACCCAGCATCAAGAAGGTGGCCAATGCCGGAAGGATACGGTGGGCAGGGCATGTTGCAAGAATGCCGGACAACAACCCTGTAAAGCTGGTGTTTGCAACTGATCCGGTTGGCACAAGAAGGCGTGGAGCGCAGAGAGCACGATGGGCGGAACAGGTGGAGCGTGATCTGGCGAGCATTGGGTGCGACCGAGGATGAAGAGCGGCAAATTACACTTCATGTGCCCTGTCTTCACTACACTTTGACTTTGACAGTTCTATCTCCTATACATTAAGCTTCGATCATTATCATGATCGACTATTATGATTATTCCGTTGCGATGACACCGTATGGCAGTGCTGGCAGCAACAAGTATTGTAACAACAATTGATTGATTACGCTGGTAGATCTTTCGACCTTTACTTGCGGAAGTTCTTGGATGACCTAGAACATCTTTGAAAGTTACATCTCTATGGAACCGTGTTCTATAAATGTGTAAGATGTTACAACGTATCAGTAATGTTACAATAACTGATTGATTACTCTAGTAGATCTTCATGCCTTTACTTGCGGAATTTCTTGGATGACCTAGAACACGTTTACAGAAACATGCGCCAAGGACCTGTAGGATGTTACACCGCATCAGTAATGGAACAACATTTCAGTATTATACTTGTAGACCTTTAGGCATGCCTTAAGGCCTTTACTTGCGGAAGTTCTTGGACTTTTTAGAAAGTAGTTCTCTACAGAACCATGCTTCATGAACCAATACGATGTTACACGCCATCAGTAACGAAGCAATAACCCATTGATTTCGCGTTTAGATCTTAAGGCCTTTACTCTCGGAAGTTCTTGGATGCCCTAGAACATCCTTAAAACCAATTTCTCTTCAGAACTATGCTCCATGGACCAGTAGAATGTAATGTAACAAAAATCCATTTATTACGCTGTTAGGTATTAAATTCTTTACTCGCGGAAGTCGTTGGATAACCTATAACATCTTTGGAAATTAGTTTTCTAAAGAACCATGCTCCATGGATCTGCGGGATGTTACACCATATCAGTAATGTAGCAACAATTAATTGATTACGCTCGTAGATTTTCAGGCCTGTACTCGCGGAAGTTATAGCATCTTTAATTTACTACTTTTCATGTTTCTGTACTTCAGGAACCACCTTTAAAAAAACTCGTATTTAAACCCTATTTAACAGACCAACCACAACCCCCCCCCCCCCCCCCACCTTCACATATCCCTTATGAACCCTACAATCTCCTTTCATCCTTTTAATAAAAGTTCTGAACACTTAGCGCGAGAAAGTTGAAAAACCCACGTTAATTCGAGAAACCGTGTAAAAAAGCCGTGTAAACAAAGACATTTGCATACAGCAGGGTCTCGTCTTACCCTCACGCTATGTCGGTGCTACACCCATTTCACATATCAAGAACGCTCCGTCTTCACTTTCGACTGGTGTTTGTCTTGTATTTGGATGACCTACGAAGTCTTCTAGCGTAACGAACAATTTATTGAGTCCAGATGCTTAAGGGTTTTTTTGGGGTATGGGGTGCAGCCAAGGATGGAGAACTGCAGCCGCGAACCGAGTTTGGCGTAACATCATCTCTATAGATAAGGATGACTAAAAAGTAAAACATAAAACTACAGACGCCAGTATCTCGGCCCAATCATTTGTTAAACAAATTCAGACACACTAATTTTCCTCGCAGACAGCATCCGTCGCCGTCGTCCATGCAAAATGTTTTCGCTAATCAAATCAAATTATGCTTCGACACATCAGCCAGCAGCCTGCTATGCCACTTATTTTGACCTGGTTTCCTTCTGCTGTGGGTTCTGCCCTAATCGCTCTGCGAACAGCGAGAGTAGAGACCCCCGCAAGACCAGTTCCAGTCAGGCACCAGGCACTGCTGGCTGGGCTGGCGACCGACCGGCGACCGGCTATCCCACTCGATCATTATGTAACAAATACCCAGCCTATTATTAGCGGTAATGGTTTTCGGAGCGCTTATCTCGGCCTCTACGCCTCTTGCCAACACTCTCTTTCTCTATGCGGTGAAGTAACTTACGATACACAAAACTCTCTAGATGTTTACCCTTACGGCCGGCTTAAGAGTGCTTTTGCGTGGATTTTCCTCCGGTCCGCGCATACACATCATCTCTCACTTGGCCCGCTGCACTTTGGAAGACATGGAATACTCTCTAAGTGCACCTCTTAATAGTTCCCCTTCTCGATAGATGGATACCTCTCATTGCACCGACCGACGAACAACAAACCACCCATTTGCTGCAGTGAACGATCGGATCGAACCGGGTCGATCAACCTGTTTCTTATTGCAATTTTTTTTTCGTTTCGTTTCGTCCGGCGACGGCGACTGAAGGCAGGGCGGCACATTCAGAAGTCAGTCGCACGTCGTCGTCGCTGAGTTTACACAGATAGATCGATCGATCGCCGGTCGATTGGCGCCAGTCAATTGGCCGGTCCGCCGTGGTCCTGAACAAACATCTATAAACTACCACCTCCGCTGAGCGTACGACGACGACGACCTGATGGACTAAACTGGCCGACGACAGGATGACGATGAGAGTTCCGCACACGGACGGTTGTTCCCGTTCCGGGCGATGATCGTCCGTTCCAAATTGCCTACTTCCAAGTGGATTACGAAATTAGTGGTTCAACGTCGTCCCAGTTTCGATGCAAATGAGGGCCCTCAGCGCAGATGCTGCACTGTGCATCGTCTGAAAGATGCTTGTTTGATCGTTGGATTCCTTCGGTCGGTGTGGTGCAACAGATGCAGAAGCAGCACTGCACCACGCAGAGATTGTTTTCCCCTGTAAACGAATCGTTGAATGACGTCTCGATGGTCGGTGGATGACCATCATCAAGTGGTCGGTTTGTTTGTTCGGACATCGCACTACTGCAATCGCGTGAAGAGCAGGGAACAGCGAATGCGGGGACGCAAGATTGGCTCAAAAGGATGCCGCCGCCACCGCATCGTCATCCGAGCATCCAGATGGAACAGCAGCGCGCGTGTCGCGTAAGGGCACGTGCTGTATGCGAAATGATTGCGAGATGACACCGGCTGACTCCTTCCAAGAAGCCGTGGTTTACGCAGCCGGCACGACTTTGAGAGGTATGCACATCGTGCCAACGAGCCGCCGCTGCAATCCCGTTTGGATGTTTATTGAATACATTTGCGTATGGGCACTTCAATACAGTAGATAAATCTGACGAGAAAAATCCTTCGTACGCGAGTGTTTTGGCACACATGCACCCAACAGCTCCCTGCATTCTGTTTGAATTAGGTCGGGCTTGGTGGCTTGGTGTGGTTGCATTGTACACTAAAACCTATTTTTTATGCATGTTATTTTTATGCACTATTAATTAATGCACCTTTTTTATGCCCTGCAGGGAAAGCAACTCAGAACCAATATTGTGCAGAAGAATATTTAATAATGACGGAAACTATTGCAACGCTGGCCAAGGGGTGTTTACAGAGGAGAGCAAAGGAAGGTTACAGGTTCATTTATGGGTCTTTCCGAAGGTCTCATGTGCGTTACATGGGGTCCGAGTGGGTCTTAAGGGGGTTTCGCAGTCATTTCAGGAAGTCTCAGAGCATTTTAGGCTGGTTACAGAGGCGTTACGGAGGCGTTTTGGTTTTAGAAGGATTTTTTGATGTATTTCACGATGTTTCAGACCATTCTGGGCGTGATTCATAGGCGTTACGGAAGCGTTACGGAGATGTTTTCAGGGTGTTCGGAGCTTCTCAGGTGCGTTACATGTGGGGTCCGAGGGGATTTAAGGAGGATTTCGGAGGTATTTCAAGCCGTTTCAGAGCATTTTCTGCGGGATTAAGAGGCGTTGCGAAAGCGTTACGGAGGAGTTTTCGGGGGGTTTGGGGTCTCTCAGATGCGTTGCATGGGGTCCGAGGGGGTTTAAGGGGGATTTTGGAGGCATTTCAAGACGTTTCATAGGATTTTCTGCGGGATGCAGAGGCGGTTCTTAAGGGTTACGAGGATTTTTTGTGGGGTTCGGAGTCTCTCAGGTGCGTTACATGGAGTCCGAGGGGGTTTAAGGGGGATTTTGAAGGCATTTCTGGACGTTTCAGAGCACTTTCTGTGGAATTAAGAGGCATTACGAAAGCGTTACGGAGCAGTTTTTGGGGGGTTTGGAGCCCCTCAGGTGCGTTACATGGGGTCCGAGGGGATTTAAGGGGGATTTTGGAGGCATTTCAAAACGTTTCAAAGCACTTTCGGGGAATTCAGAAGCGTTACTGAAGCGTTACGGAGCCTCTCAGGTGCGTTACATGGGATCCCTGGGAGGTTCAAGGGGGATTTTTGAGGCATGTCAGGAAGATTCAGAACAGACTCTGAAATACCTTAAAACGCCCCTCAAACCTCGTGCAACGCCCTTTAAAGGCTCCTGAGATCCCTTGAATTGCTCCTAAAGCCCCTTGGAACGCCCCTAAAACCCATTTAATACCATAGAAATACCCTAGAATTTTCCGTAATCCCATGAAAACACCAAAAAATCTTGACAGAACACCTTTAAAAGGTTCCTCAAATCCCTCTAAATCACCCATTAAAACGCCCCTGATGCCATTTAGAACCCCGAACCCCCTTTTTGGGCTCTCTGGGAATTTTCTGGAAACCCCCTTAGCCCCACCTCAACTGTTCAGCTTTGTACACATCCAGTGATGACCAGATTTTGTCAGTCCTTGGTAACATTTTGAGAGTTCTGGGGAACAGGGATGGAAAATGTCACGGAATGTCATAAAAAAAATGTCATGACATTTTCTTCCATTTTCGCACTACAGGTATCCCTCGATTAAGTTGACATTTCAATTTTCAAAATGTCTATCGAATTTTACATAAAATCGAAGCATTTTTTTTAATTTTAATTGTATACTAAAATGTAGTAAAAAATATATAAAAACTGCATGAAATCTGAGTCTTTAATACAAGGTTAGGAGTTTTTGGCATATGTTAGTAATTCTTGCTAAATAATGAGCACACCACTATCTTACAAGCTTGTTAGGATTGAAATATTTAGTCTCCAAATATGGCTGATTCAGAAGCCAATATTTTGAGCAATGGACATACACAATAATGTTATTTACATAAATGTAAAAAAAAAATCAAAAAGCTCTAAAATTGATTCAGGGATTCATTTGAAAAGATCTCCGAGGGTTTACCGTGGAATTCCTTTATGCATTGCATCAAACATTTCCCTTAACGAATTGCTTCAGAAATTCTTGCAGGGGTTTCTTCGGAAATTTGAAGATTTTCAGAAATACCTCCGAATATTTATTCAGAAATTTCTGTAAGCATTCGTTTGGAGAATCTATAGGAGATTCCTCTACCAATTTTTTTTCAGAAGTTCTTCTAAAAATATTAAAAAAAATTTTCTCGGAAATTTATCTAAGTATTCCGTTAAAACTTCCCTCGCGGATTCTTTCAAAACATCTTCCATGGAACCATTCGGAAATTTTCTTCATGGATTTGTTTAGATGTTTCTCCTATTCTACAAATTCTGCATATAATTTTTTCAAAGCATCTTGCATGATTTACCTCTATTTCTGTTTCTATTCCTTCATTTTTTTTGTCAAAATGGATGAATTTGAAAATTTGTTCAGAGATTCCTTCCAGACATTTATTCATAAATTTATCTAGAGATTCCTTTAATCAAACTCAGAGCGATGCTCAGAGTTTTCCAGAAAAGGTTTCAAAAGTTCCTTCAAAAATTTGTACTGAGGTTACTTTGTAAATTCTTACTAGTATTTCACCAGAAATTCCAACAGCAACTTCCAATTTCTCCAGATATTCCACTTAGGATTCCTCCAGAAGTTTCAAAAAGAGTTGTGTATGAGTTTCTGCAGAAATTCCTCCAGGGACTCTTTAAAAAAAAAATGTGAGATCAATTCAGGAGTTTTCTGCCCTAGGGGTCCCTTCACAAATTTTTCGAGGGATTCTTTCAGAAAATCTCCCAAGGCATTTGTTATAAATTTAACTTACATATTCTTCAGAAATATTTCCAGATTTTCCTCCAGAGATTTTCAAGGATTACTTTGAATAAACTTCTGCAGATGTTTCGATTATTCTTTCATGGATCCTTGCTGAAACCCATCCAAGGACTCATTTAAAAAGTCTTTCACGAGTTCCTGAAAAAAAAAATCTTAAAATTTTTTGAAGAAACTCTTTCAAAGACTTTTTTGGAAACTATTCGTAGATTTACTTCTAAAAATCATCCAGGAAATCCTGAAGAAGTTCAGTCACAAATTCTTTCAAAAAATCTTCTAGGGATTCCTTTAGACTTAAGAATATCCTACAGAAATTTTTACAAGAACTCCGTAAGAAAGTCTTGCACGAATAGCTTCCAAAAATGTTGCATGAATTCTTTAGATTTTTTTTCGAAAATTCCTTTCAAAACATCTTGCATAGATTGTTCTAGAAATTTATCTATTCGAATTTCCTCATTTTTTTTACAGAGATTCCTGCAGAAAATTTTTCAAAGCATTCATCTAGAAAACCTTCTACGAACTTTCTCAAAAATACTCCATGGATTTTTTTAGAAAATGAGAACGGATATATTAGAAATGAGCATTTCAGTAATCTTTCTTTATTTTCTTAGAATCTTTCTAAAGAATTTTTCTCTGCTTTAGAAGTTCTACAAGAAATCATTAGGGAAATTCCCAAGATTTGTTCACATTTCTTTAGACATTCCTTCAAGACATTTCTCTTCTAGAAATTGCTCCATAGATATCTTAAAACAATCAGAGAAAGTCCTCCAAGGATATTTTCATAACATTTTCTACAGGTTCTTTCAGAGATTCTTATAAGGAATCTTTCGAAAAGGCTGGAATACTCTCCGTCAGAGATTCTCATAGAAATTCACACAGAGATTTCATCACAAATGGTTCTCTATGGATTCCTCCAGGATTTTTTCCCCACCTTAAGAGGTTGTGTTAGGTGTTCCTCCAGGGGTTTCCAGATGTTCAGGTTGTCATCCTGGATTTTCCTAAAAAAAACATCTTTGAGTTCTTAAAATATTCCTGTTCTTTTTTCAGAAATTCTTTCCGAAATTCATTTATTTTTTTAAATTCCTTCTGAAATTTCTTCAGCGATATTTCCGGAAATATCTCCTTCAATATTCCTAGAATTACTTCAGAAATTTCAGCAGGGATTTCTTCAAAAGTTGTTCCATTGATTCTTTCAGAAGTTGTGCTAGCAATTCCTTCAGGAATTGCTCAAGCAGTTCCTTCAAAAATTCCTCCAGGAATTGATCCATGGGAATGTACCAGTAAAGGGGTGCTATAATCGGGGAACCTTGACTAACTAGCTCTGATTTTAGAATGACAGCACTAGAAATAAATTATCAAACATCTTGTCAGTAATCTGCCGATGTATTACAATGATCTTGTTATGGGGATTGCTACAAATTTTGGAATTCAAAAAAAGCGGAGTGCATGACAAGATAGTATAGGGCCTCTACCAAAAGTATCAGGAATGTATTAAAATTCTCGGTGAGGAAGTCACCGAAAGAAGTTTATTAGATCATGCACTCCACTTATCGTGATCATCGACATAGCGAGAGATATGTGTAGAAAAATGAAGTCAGAAAAGAAATTATGAGATTAGAGTAAAGGCTGAAAATCCCTGCAATAGAAGTTATCATAATACAAACTGCAAGTTTCAAACAGATCGGATTTTAAAAAATTTTCCTTAAAAAAATGTGCATAAAATCGAGGTAAAATGTACATAAAATTGATGTAAAATCGAGGGTCCACTAAATCGAGGTCTACCTGCAGAGGTATATGTACGATGGACCGCACATGATTCGCGAACAAAACGTCGGATTTGGGTCATCTTTGTTTTATTAGTTTTCACTCTAGGAAGGTTTAAAGGCAAACAACATGGAAAAATTGTGAATTGATGAAAATCTATTTTTCATGCGTTTTGAAAGGAGATTTGGACTTGGCTAGGGACTTCACAAGTAAATAAAAATGCAGTATGCAGAAAAAAATTTGCCGGGGGCAGCTAGTTTATGATATCTATGGAAAAACTGGGAATTGAACTCGGACCTCCTGATACACGATCACTCACCTTAACACCTACACCACACACAATTGTATACCTATTCTTGAAAACGGGAGCATTACTTGTTGTGTCTGAATTACCAAGCACATAAGTTGCACTAAGCCTGTATTGAGGCTGAAGAAGCTTTGTGGACTCTACGAAAACATTCATGGGTCAGCTGTCAAAAACTATTTGGTTAAAGGTTGATCAACAGATTACACAAGTTGATTACACAGATGCACAATATTCTATTCAACTTGATATTCAGCCATCTATGTATTGCTGATTGAAGAGGTTAGACAAGCCATACTTCAGACCAATATTCAGCTATCATTGTATTCAGCCACTGACACCATTAACCAGCTCATGTTCAGCTAATACTCTCACTGTTCAGCATTCATTGTTACTTGGGCGACCATCCGAGAATCATTTTCGGTCATAGTGGATCCATACGGTCGGTGAGATCTTGCAAGAACGCCGACAAGAGGACTTGTCGGCTAACCACCAACCTTCGAAGTGTGCTGTATTCGAAGCAGATGAAGCATTCGCATTGCGTGCAGACGTGAGTCCCTGTCCACCAGAATTTGAGGAACCCGCCGAGACACAGCGGCTCATCCATCTTCGTCAATTCCGAATTCGCTCGGAAGGAGCATTCTAAGCCGACCAGTTTCGAGCAGCTATGCCACGTGGAGTTAACGCCGACACCAAGGCCTGTTCAGGAAAAGCTCTCTGGTCCGTCCAGTGTAGAACAACCCCCGTTCAAACTGTGACATTTATCGTAGAATCCACCTTCACCCCAAGAAGGCAGACTAGGCCGTCTGTAATGGAGCTGACGAACCAACCACGCCACACATACCACCGAGTCCATGACAAGCATGAGGGAGTCAGAGTCCGCTCAGGAGAAGCTCCCTGATTTGTCCTGTGTGAAACAGGATATTCAGGCTACGGTGGGCGGGTCACGTCATCAAGATGTCCATTAGCAACCCGATTGAAATGGTTCTTGAGAGCAGTCCGACCGGTACAAGAAGACGTGGTGAGCAGCAAGCTAGGTGGATCGACAAAGTGGAGGACGATTTGCGGACCTTCACAGAGACCTTAAGAGTGACTGACTTGTTAGGCCCATATTTTGCCATGTTTTTCACCAACAAATATTGAAAACTTCGTCACATTAAGTGTAAGTCCACGCTTCTGAGTCACTTTTGGTTAAGTGCCTTGGTTGAAACAGAGCCCAAGTAACACACTTGTCACCGAAGAGTCACGGCGGCGCAGGTTTTTGTTGCGCAGAAGTCACTATGACTTACTTCTAACGAATAAATACTTATTTGCTAGAAGTAAGTCGCAGTGACTTCTGCACAACAAAAACCTGCGCCGCCGTTACTTGGGAGGTTACATGACTTGAGTCATGTAACCTCGCCGTGTGTGTATCCAGTGTATCCAGATCATGCGACATTCCCCCTCCTTAAGAACAATTTTTTTTTCCCGTGACATTCGTGTAGAAGTAGAGGTGATCTTGGGTTAAGTACGTCATACTAGCATTTCTTCCCTTCCTCGATGAGCGAGGACGAGACCGGAGCCGATATTGGCTTAATAATATTTGGAATTCTCGAAGGTGTACAATGAAAACGGCAAGCTACTCCCAAGCTTCGTTTGTTGGTTTTTTGTGTAATTATGATTATTTTGGTTAATTACGGTGTAGTAACTACGAACTATACGTTCATCCAAGTTTATGACCATGTCCATAAAATAGATCCTACAGTTTCAACGAATCTATTGAAATCAATCAACGGGTGAAGAGTGGTTCTGGTGCGATAATTCGTCCTGGGATCAAATCACAATTCCGACAAACTCACAAACCGTGAGTTCTTTCTTTAGAAAGGAAGTTAATTAGTCAAGGACTAAAAATATAAAAAAATCCACTGTTTTGTAAAAAATATATATACCAAAATGTTCTCTTTCAGAGATACGATATGAAAATCCCTGAAGCGGCCCTGGTGTGATGGTTAGAACGCATGCCTATCACGCCGAGGACCTGGGATCGAATCCCACTCTCGCCATACTCACAAAATGTAGGTTTCTTCGGAAGAGATGAACTAGCCTAGGATCAAACATTCATCATGTTAAAAATCTCATTAACTAGCTGACCCGGCAAACTTTGTATTGCCCCATTTTAATTGTGGATCTTTCTTTACGACACTTTAGATTGGTTTTGAATATCTTCTGTTCTCATAGAACTTATGATATTTTCTCAATTTTTCTAATGTTTTCGTTTATTTTCTTAATGTTAATGCTCTCACCCTGAGAACAAATTGAACAATTCAAAAATCTTGTTGATCATTTCTTTCGTTTATTAGTTATATGGCTACAAATGATATGCAAATCATTGTGTGTATTGATTGGAAGGCTGGCTGCAGAAGCACGTTATCTTCCATTTGAATCATTTGATCTTATCTTATTTTATCTATGGTTAATTTTTTATGTGAAGGCCTATTCTTTCATAACAGTTCAAAAGAACAGCCTATTTCAAAAGAAGGAAAAATCTCAGATAAAGAATGCTTTTTTGTGGTTTGGTTGCTAACCAACTCTTTATCAATGTATCTTAAAGGGACAAATCGACCATAGAGTTCATAGTTCAACTGCCATAAACTACACAACAGCGCCACTCGAAAGAAACACCTTCAATAAAAAGAAGGAAACATTTTGGTATGTTTTAAATTTTAGCAGATGGTCCTTAAAGAAAATTTATTATTGTGACTTGAAAGAACAGCCTATTACTAAAAGAAGGAAAAATCTCTGATGGAGTGAGCATTATAAGCAGCAGGATGTACAACCTGTGTGACAAAGAGGACATGGTCATGACCATTGGTCATTCTACCTTTCGATTTATTCTGTTCTATGAACTTCGCCCTAATAACCGTTGGTCTTACATTTTTCCTATTTATGCAAAAATTTCTTTTTAATTTGCATGAGAACCCCCTACACTCTCTGGAAGCACTCACAATATCATAGACATTCCATGCCTTCAAAAATGCCCACATTCCAAATTTAGATTGTTTTACACATATTATGCAGATATTCTCTGGATTCTGTTTCATTAGGATTGTTTGGTTTTGCCTTGGGTTTTGCTCCCAGATGAAGGAAGGGTCGTTGACCCTCAGCTTTTGAAACATTCCTTGCCTTCAAAACCCTCCACATGCCAAATTTTGATTTATTTTCTTGATTATTTTTTGAGTTATGATTCATGTTTTATCTGTATGAGAGCCTTTACCTCTGGAGGAATCTCCGAAAGAATCTTTAGTGGAATCCCAGAAGGTATAAATTCCTCGAGGAAAGGCTGATAAATTACTGGTAAATCCTGTTTGTATTACTGGAGGAATCCCTTGAATAAATTCCTGGAGAAATCTCCGAAGGACTACCTGGATTCTTGGAATAATGCGTGTATAAACTCCGGGAGGATGATTTCCTGGAGAAATACCTGGATAAATTGCCGTTTTATTTTCTGAGGTGTTCCTGGGGTAATTTTTGGTGGAATTCTTAAAGGTATTTCTGGAGGAGTCCCATATTTAAATCCTGAAGAAAAAATACCTGGACGAATCCCTATAAAATTCCCTGGAGGAGTGCGTGGAGGTATTCCTAAAAGATTTCCTAGAGGAATTCCTAGAGCGATCCCTAGAGGATTCCCTAGGAGGAACCCCTGAAGGAATGTCTGTGCGAATTCCTGGAGGAATATCTAGAGAAAATCCTTGAGAAATTGTCAGAGGAACTCCTGGAGGAATTTCTGGAGGATTTTCTTGAAGAATCGCTGGAAAACTTTCAGGTCGAAGCCCTGGATGAATCCTTTAAAGATTTTCTGGAGAAATTTCTCGAGGAATCCCTTGTGGAATTTCTACAGGAATTTCATGAGGTATCTCTAGAGAAATACCTGGAGGAATTCCTCGAGGAATCCTTGAGAAATCTCCAGAGGAACTCCTGGAGGAATCCTTGCAGAAATTCCATTTGGAATTTTCAGAGAAATTTCTGAAGAAATTCTAGGAAAAATTATTGGAAGAAAATCTGGATGAATTATTGGAGGAATCATCGGAGGAATTCTTGGAGGAGTCTCTGAAGAATCTTTGGAGGAATCCCTGAAGGAATTTCTGGTAAATACCTGGACCAATCCCAGAAGGAATTCCTGGAGGAAATGCTGGTGGGATTGCTGGAGGGATCCCTTGAACCAATTCCTGGAGAAATCACTGGAGGAATCCTTGTAGGAGAAATTTCTGGAAAAGTTCCTCAAGGAAACCCTGGAAGAATTCCCGGAGAAATCCCTGGAAAAACTCATGGAGGAATTACTGAAGAAAATATTAAAATATGCAGAGTGAGAGGGATTTCACATCACAATACAAACACATCTCTTGACTTCTAGGCTCTCCATTCGCTTAATCGGCTCTCAAGCAGAAGCTTTCATTGATTATTTTAAAGAAAATTTTGCAAGCTTAGGATAAGTTTAAGAACAACCATTTATAGAATAGATTCGCAGAAATCATATTTAAAAAAAAGGTTTCTGTTAAATTCCTCGGTCGGTGGATGCCAGCGCAGCCATTCCGCGCCCCGATATCTTCGGAATTGACCTTATGGGCTCAGACGCATGCCTGCAAGTGGAGGTCGACGACGAATCCGAAAAGTTGTTGACCATCACTGAGGCTTATTCCGATTCAACCGTTTGGCACTGGGTGTCAAATCAGCCCCCGGCGCGTTTCAGCAGCTGATGGCGAAGATGGTAGCCGGACTACACGGCGCTGAAGTTTTCCTCGACGACATTCTGGTGCACAGCAAAACACTCGCGGAACACAACCGAATCCTGCACATGCTTTTCCGGTGCCTACGTGAGTATGGTTTCCACCTGTAATCCAGTAATCCAGAGGTGATGGTTCCGATGCCAAAATAGCCCTACACGATCACATTGTTGACATATCTGTTCGCTCATTTGTATTTCCCGGCAAACTTCGTACTGCCTGCCTACTGTGTTTTTTGACATACAGCTCTATAGGGGCGACCCCGGCGAAGTTATCTGTATGGGAGCCCCCCGTTCCAGAGACCGGAGAGGTCTCACACCAAGCTAAGAACCTTCCCCGGCCCCCAAAATACCCACACACAAAATTTCACACCGATCGGTTCAGTAGTTTCTGAATGCATAGCGGTCAGACAGACAGACAGACAGACAGACAGACAGACCGACAGACAGACAGACAGACAGACAGACAGACGGAAATCCATTTTTATATATATAGATAGATAAGAATAAAACACCCTGATCAACAGCGTAAATAATAATTTCGATGCTACTATTTGCTATGCAATCGATATAGCCATAGCATACTGATTCCCAGTGATTTTCGGTTGATTGGTTTTGGTGAAGAAGCCGCGCAAATCCACTTTGTCGTTGACCATAAACGTGAGTAAATCTTTAATCGATATGCAAATTATCCAAAATTCCACCGCAAGCTACCGTGATGTGACTGGATTCCTTAAATTCCTCATGAAAACCAATTGAATGCTTTTTACGACCGGGTGCATCATTAAAGCAGTAATAATAACCGCGATATATATTGTGGGACGGTTCTCTAGCTACAAAGATTGAAGCCGCTTGATCAATTCGGTCCATAGGAATCCAGGAAGATTAGTGCATCGTTTAACGCCAATTTCTAGCGTAAATTATGGAATTACTTGGATGTAACTCATCCTGAACTAGGGGACTAGGGGAGATCGCGTGGGCAATATAAAAGAATCGTTGAATACCAGCTAGTTACAATGTATAACAAAAAACTCAAATGCAAATCATGTTGCTTGCTGTGCCCCTTCGAAAGGCAGCATCGTAAATGCGGATGAGTCCATTCGCCGCATATTGTGTAATTATCCTGCCACATGGTAATTAATTTGTTCAAAACAGAAAACGAAAGGTTTTTGCCTGTGCCCTGAGGGTGTATGCAGCCGCATCTGCATACTTGAGTTGCCGTTGCCGATGTGCAACGCTAATGTTGTGTGCACTTTTCGTGTGTGCGGATCTGGTTTATGATGTACCGTTGCTAGTTTTTATTATGTCGAGTGTGGGAGATTCTTCCAGACAATTTTATGCGCAATATCATGTTCCAATAAATGACTTGTTCTTCCCACTACAGCTTAACGAAGAAGGTAGGATATACTGTTACTAAATTCAGTCTTCGCTCTCGTCGAATTACCGCAAGAGAACTGGAGGTATATTGAAATGCTTGGGCATCATTAGCTGTCAGGGACTCTTTCTGGAACTCTTATAGAAATACGTCTTGTAATGCAATTTCTTATAAGTTATAAGTTGCTTTTTCGACATTTCACATCAAAGTCCTCTTAGAAGCTCTATCAGATTCCTACCGACGATTTCTAAAGATTTCAGCAATTCTTTACCCAATTCCTCCGTGGTTCACCGTCCAGGATTCCTGATCCCTGATTTTTGCCTGAAGTTTCTCATTGAGATCTTGCACGAATTCTTCCCAGGATTTATTTCCTAGGCATAGTCCCCCGAGCGATATCTCTCAGAGTTCCTCCAACATTTTCTCCTTGAAATTTTCATGGGATTTTCCTACAATTTCTACAGGAGTTTCTCTCCGAATATTTTTCAGGTGTTGGAGCGAGGTTTCCTTTAGAGTTTCTTTCGGGATTCTTCTAGATTGTTTTTGGTAATTCTTTTCTAAAAAGGTTTTTTCCCGGAACTTCTCCCAGAATTTCCACAGGAGTTATTCCTGGAATCTCCACTAAAGTTCCTCCCAGGATTTTCAAGAGTTTTTCATGGGTTTCCTGCAGCAGTTCATCCTGAAATTTCTTCCAGAGTTTTTTGCGGATTCGTTGCCAGGATCCCCCAGGGTTACTCACGGAGTTTCTCTTGCAATTTCTCCAAAAAAAAAATATCATGAGATTTTGCCAAGAGTTTCTTTTGGGATATTTATTAATGGTTCTCGCAGGATTTCTCTTGAAGTTCCCGTGAAAGTTATCTTGGAAGATTCTATTCAAAATTGCTCCCGGGATGCCTCTCAGAGTTTTTCAGAGCTCATCCTAGACTTTCTTCAAAGGTTTCACCTGGGGTTCATTCGTCATTCCTTTTGGGATTTCTACAGAAGTTAGTGTAAATATTTTTCTTGCAGTTCTTCTCACGATTTCATTATTCGGCTTTTCTAGCCTAATCCTCGTAGTTGTTTCCAAAACTTCTGGCTTTGAACATTCCGAGATTTTATACGTTCAGAGCGATTCAAGACCTCCAAGGTCGTACGTACCTGAATCTCTCAGAAATCCACTGAAACCCCTGAATCTGCAGCTGAGACTTCCTGAAACGATGACACTCCATTGATACCCTCGATACCCCCCAAACTCCCTGGAACCCCTCGAAATGCCCCATGAACATCCTGGATGCTACTGAGATTTCCTCAAACGTTGCTGAAACCCTCTCAATACCCCTGAAATTCTCTTCGACTGAAACCTTGACATTTCTTAAAAAAAAGTGTAGAATTAGCATAAGTTAAAATACACGTTAATAAAAACAAAAGAAAAAACCCAGGTTAATCCACCTAGTGGTGATAGTGCCTTTCTCGTCGAATATGTACTCAACATTTTTTCCGGCCATAAGCCGAAGTGTTCCTGAATCCTGAGAATACTCTAGAACGGAATAAATCTCATTTTCTTCTTTTGTCACAGTGCTCGTTGACTCGTCAATGAGGGGTGGAGTTGATAAATAATAAATGTATTTGATGAAAAAAATCATTAAAAAAATTAAGCAAAACCGCTTAAGGCGAAACTGGAAGCATTTCCTATTTTTTTTTGGTTTTTGATTTTTTATAAAATAACGAAGCAATATTTTCAAAATCGGTTTTCGTGCACATGTTGAGTATGGATCAGGGTATATTTTGATTTTGTTACGCGGCACAAAATGTTTTTCGTTTTTGCAGAAACCATTTTTTGTGAAATTTTGTTCAAACATGGTTTCTGCAAAAACGAAAAACATTTTATACCGCGCAAAAAATCAGAAGATACCCTGATCCACACTCTACATGTGCACGAAAACCGATTTTGAAAATATTGCTTCGTTATTTAATAGTACATCAAAAACCAAAAAATGAGGAAAGGCTTCCAGTTTCGCCTTAACTCATCGATTTTGAAAAAAAAACTTCTGGAAGACTCTAATTTCAATTTAAAATTGATAAATCTATTGGTTTATTTATTTGTGCACTTCTTCAAGATGTTGAATTCCGACCAAAATTTCCAAAGGAGACCCCTCTGGACTTAAGAGAAAATCAAAATTTGTGTCAGCCTTATTCAGAAAAACAAGAATTTTATCAAAGCCATAATTGAATTTGGAAACTTATTGATGGCTCATATTCCGACGCTATGTTAAACGTATAGGCCGAGCTGAAAAAATATCAAATCTCTCAGTTGACTGCATGACCACCTTCACTAGCACTGACTGGATGCCGATCATTACCAAGACATTTCGGCAATTTTTTTCTGCGCACTTTAGTCTATATTTTATTATCATTAGTTATAAGATTCATGTAAAATTTGACAAAAAAAGTGCAAGCAAGCGAAATTTCCCCTATTAAAGCCCATTTGAATTTCTACCGTGTTACAGAGCGCGAGGACTCAACCAGTTGCATCAAAATTGTTCGCAGTAATTTTAGACGCAGAAGGGGATTGGTGCTATAAAATTTATTTTTTTCCATACAACGTTGATCCATCCTACTGTAAAATGACGCCTCAGGAATCTAAAATGATGTAATTTAACAAGATCGCTTAAATTTTTATCAAGATTTTGTTCTTTTACACATATTAATCGCTTGCATCGATTTTGTTCACCTGCGTAATTTCAGCAATGGATCCAACCCTGATTCTGCAACACTGCTGGTAATCTTAAGTGTGGTCAGAGACTATTTTCTTGCTGCCCGTGTAACTGGATAACGAACATTTTTGATGATTTGATGTTTCGCATGCATGGGTTTTGTTTTGTTTTTTAATTGGTCACTTCCGACGGGACACCTGGAACCGGTTTCGGAACACAACCGGTTTAGATACGGTATGAAACTGTTTTCTTGCTTACCGTTCATCTGGTTATCGAAAAACCCCGCTCTTCCATGTATCACATGCATGGGCTTGGTTCACTTTTTTAATTGACCACTTCCAGCGGGACAGATGGAACCGGTTCCGGAGCACAACCGGTTCAGATATAATCTGAAACTATTTTCCTGCTTACCGTTCATCTGGTTATCGAAAAAGCCGCTCTTTGATGTGTCGCATGCCTGGGTTTGGTTCATTTTTTTAATTGGCCACTTCCGGCAGGACACCCGGAACCGGTTCCGGAATACTACTGGTTCAAACATGGTCTAAAACTATATTCCTGCTTACCGTTCATCTGGTTATCGAAAAAGCCGCTGTTTGATGCGTCGCATGCCTGGGTTTGGTTCACTTTTTTAATTGGCCAATTCCGGCAGGACATCCGGAACCGGTTCCGGAACACTACTGGTTCAAACTAGGTTTGAATCTATGTTTCTGCTTACCGTTCATCTGGTTATCGAAAAAGCCGCTCTTTGATGTGTCGCATGCCTGGGTTTGGATCACTTTTTTGATTGGCCACTTCCGACAGGACATCCGGAACCGGTTCCGGAACACAATCGGATCAAACATGGTCTGAAACTATTTTCCTGCTTACCGTTCATCTGGTTATCGAAAAAGCCGCTCTTTGATGTGTCGCATGCATGGGTTATGTTCACTTTCTTATTTGGCCACTTCCGGCGGGACACCCGGAACCGGTTCCGGAACACAACCGGTTCAGATATTGTCAGAGACTATTTTCCTTCATCCCCTTCATCAGATAATTGAAAATGCCGTGGTTTGATGGGTCGCATGCATGGGTTTGTTGCATTTTCATATCTGGCCCCTTCCTGGGGTACCGGTCCGGAACACCTAAATGGCCATAACTCCGGAACGGCTGGACCGATCTGAACCATTTTCAATAGGAAACAATGGGACAATGTACCCCGTCGAATGAACCATCGATCGTTGAAATCGGTTCATATTTACTATCTAAAAATGAGGTGACCTTTTTGTACACACACACACACATACACACGCACACACATACATACACACACACATACATACACACAGACATCATCTCAACTCGTCGAGCTGAGTCGATTGGTATATAACACTTGACCCCTCCGGGGGCTCTATCAAATTTTCGTTTTTGGAGTGAACATATAGCCTTTCGGTACACCTTGGTGTACGAGAAAGGCAAAACAAACAAATGTTTTTTTCTTAAAAACACCTGAAATCCGTAAAGCCCATAACCTCCTTGAAACTTCACTGGAAGTTCCTTTGAAAGTCCTCTGGAACTGGAACCCCCTGAGCCCTCCTAAAAGCTTGAGGGCGTACGCGTGTTCCAAGAAATTTATGAAAGTTTCATGGAATCCCCTAATACCCTTTTTAAATCTGCTGAAACCCTCTGAAATCCCCTCGAGTCCTATGAAAAAGCATCTCTGCGACTCTTTTTCGCTCTTTCTTATGACTAGAAGTCTGCATACTTGAAGGAGAAATTTCCGGAGGATCTACTGAAGAAATCTGGCGGGAAACTCTATGATAGAAAAAGCGCTACAGAGTATCACAAAGGGTCCCTGTAGAAACTGTTGGAAAGTTTTCCCCGTAAAGCACAAACAGAAATTTTCGAAGGAACTTCCCGAGAAGCTATGGAAGATATTTTGGGGTCATTAGGCCTCAAAGGTCTTTAGGCCGCAAAGATCATTAGGCTGCAAAGGTCATTAGGCCGCAAAGATTATTAGGCCACATAGGTCATTAGAGCACAAAGGTTAATAGTCCGTAAAGGTCATTAGAACGCAAGGGTCATAAGGCCGCAAAGGATATAAGGCCGCAAATGTCATTAGGCCGCAAAGGTCGTAAGGCCGCATAGGTCAATTTGCTGCAAAGGTCATTAGGCCGCAAAGATCATTAGGCCGCAAAGGTCTTTAGCCCGCAAAGGTCATTAGACCACAAAGATTAAAAGGCCTCAAGATGATTAGGCCGCAAAGGTTATTAAGCCACAAAGGTCATTCGTTCATCAGGCTGCAACGGTCATTAGGCCGCAAAAGTCTTTAGCTCGCAAAGGTCATTAGACCGCAAAGGTCAATTGGCCGCAAAGGTCATTAGGTCGTAAAGCTCATTAGGCTGCAAAGATGAAAAGGCCTCAGGATCATTAGGCCGCAAAGGTATTTAGGCTGCAAAGGTCATTAGGCCGCAACAGTCTTTAGCCCAAAAAGGTCATCAGACCGCAAAGGTCAATTGGCCGCAAAGGTCATTAGGCTGCAAAGATTAAAAGGCCTCAAGATCATTAGGCTGCAAAGGTTATTAGGCTACAAAGGTCATTGGGCTGAAACGGTCATTAGGCTGCAAAAGTCTTTAGCCCGCAAAAGTCATTAGACCGCAAAGGCCATAAGGCCGCAAAGGTCATTAGGTCGTAAAGCTCATTATGCTGCAAAGATTAAAAGGCCTCAAGATCATTAGGCCACAATGGTCATTTGGCCGCAACGGTCATTTGACCGCAAAAGTCTTTAGCACGCAAAGGTCATTAGACCGCAAAGGTCAATAGACCGCAAAGATTAAATGGCCTCAAGATCATTAGGTCGCAAAGGTTATTAGGCCACAAAGGTCATTAGGCCGCATAGGTCTTTAGCCGGCAAAGGTCATTAGACCGCAAAGACTAAAAGGCCTCAAGATCATTAGGCCGCAAAGGTTATTAGGCCACAAAGGTCATCAGGCTGCAACAGTCATTAGGCCGCAAAAGTCTTTAGCCCGCAAAGGTCATTAGACCGTAAAGGTCAATTGGCCGCAAAGGTCATTAGGTCGTAAAGCTCATTAGGCTGCAAGGACTAAAAGCCCTCAAGATCATTAAGCCGCAAAGGTTATTAGGCCACAAAGGTCATTATTCTGCAACGGTCATTAGGCCGCAAAAATCTTTGGTTTGCAAAGGTCATTAGCCCGTAAAGGTCAATAGACCGCTAAGATTAAAAGACCTCATGATCATTAGGCCGCAAAGGTTATTAGGCCACAAAGGTCATTAGGCCGCAAAGGTCATTAGCCCGCAAAGGTCAATAGACGGCAAAGATTAAAAGACCTCAAGATCATTAGGCCGCAAAGGTTATTAGGCCACAAAGGTCATTAGGCTACAAAGGTCTTTAGCCCGCAAAGGTCATTAGACCGCAAAGATTAAAAGGCCTCAAGATCATTAGGCCGCAAAGGTTATTAGTCCACAAATGTCATTAGGCCGCAAAGGTCATTAGGCCGCAAAGGTCATTAGGTCGCAAAGGTCATTAGGCCGCAAAGGTCATTAGGCCGCAAAGGTTGTTAGGCCGTAAAGGACATTAGGCCGCAAAGATCAGTACGACGCAAAGGTCATTAGGCCGCAAAGGTCATTAGAACGCAAAGGTCATAAGGCTGCAAAGGATATAAGGCCGCAAATGTCATTAGGCCGCAAAGGTCTATAGGCTTCAAAGGTCATTAGGCCGTAAAGGTCATCAGGCCGCAAAGGACATCAGGCTGCAAAGGTCAATAGGCCGCAAAGGTTATCAAGTCGCAAAGGTCATTAGGGCGCAAAGGACATAAGGCCGCAAAATTCATAAAGCTGCAAAAGTCATTAGGCCGCAAAGGTTAATGGGCCGCAAAGGATATTAGGCCGCAAAGCTCATTAGGCCCCTATTCGACCTAATGACCTATTCGGCCTAATGTCCTATTCGGCCTCATAACCAATTCGGTTAAATGACCTTTTTGGTCTAATGACCTACCTATTCGGCCATAATACTTTGATACAACAATATTTTGCGGCCAATCGACCTTTTTCCGACCAAATGATATATCGGCCTTGCGATCTTTTCAACTCAACATCAAATTCGGCCGAATGACCTTTTCGATCTATTAACGTTTCCGGCCTATCGATTTAATAACTTACCTATTTCGATAATACTGAATATATTTCGCAGTAAATTACAATAGAAAGGCATGTTCCTTATTTAAGTAAAATACTGTATCCATTAACGTAAAGAATTCATTTAAATATCCGCAACTCATTACTTAAATGGAGGTTTTAGTGTCCTGGTATTCTAGTGACATGCGATAATGATGTTACCCGCTGGTGCGGTGAAAAGACGTATTGCACCTGCCAGTCGAGCCTTATTCGATCTGCTTAACCAACTGTAGTCCCAATAACTGCAAACGAAGACAAAACTCTACAACTCGACTCAGATTCTTCCGATCGCTTTATACGGCCATCATTCATGGACGTTGAGGAAGTGAATCGGAGAGCCTTTGGAGTCTTTGAACTTAAAGTGCTGCGAACAATACTCGGTGGTAAACCGGAGGATGGTATCTGGTGGCGTCGCATAAACTACGAATTGTACCAGGATATAGTGAGGCGAATAAAACACGGCAGGCTGCGGTGGGATGGGCACGTAGCTCGTATGCCGGAGGACCGACAAGCTTAAACCAGCTTAAGCAGAGAACCAGGAAGGTGCCGTCGGCTTCGTGGAAGGTCGCGCATACGTTCATTTTTTGCATTTGAGGGGGACCTAAGCACTCTAAAGGTTCACCCAAGGAACAATTCAAAGTCATAAATAAGCATGCATGTTGAATAATTGCTGGTTAATAACATTCGCAGCTGAACAAAACCAAATGCTGAATAATAAGCTGAAATGATGCTATTTACATAGTAATTAAGCCAAAATGCTACATTTGGCACGTATGTGAACAGCAACTTAATTTTAAGCTTAACAAACGTCAGCCGTTTTTGTTTGTTCGATTTGCCCTTACTAGCTTTAATATAAGCTGAAGAAGACCTTTTTTCTACGCGTTAAAAAGCTTATGTTCCACAGTTGCCGAAAGCTGATTATTGTGATCTACATAAGTTGAATAAATGCTTTTGATGTTTAATACTTCAGCTATTGTGGGAACGTTCAATAATGGTTTAACAGTAGGCTGTATAAACGGATTTATGATTTATTTGTTCGCTTATCACTTTTCGATTGAAAAACAGATCAAAGTGATTATAATAGGGCAGTACTGGAACGTTATTATTATTAAATATGTATTGATGTCTGTTGCACACCAATGCGAAATATTCGAAACATTTGCTAATTTTCGTAGCAATTTCAAAGTTGTACCCAAGTAATCATGCTGTTGAAGCTGTACTTATTGCATACATAAAGCGCATATATTGGCATGCATTGCCCTACATTAACAATTGAAGTTGAATTAAAGTGGCAAGTGACGCCACTATTGTTGACTTACGATTATACTGGTATAATCGTAATTCAACAATAGTGGCGCCACTCCCCACTTTAATTCAACTTTAATAGTTTATATAGAGTAATGCATGTCAATATATGTACATTATATTTGCAATACGTACAGCTCCAACAGCGTGGTTACTTGGGTAGTCATCTCCACAACTTTTTTTCAATAAATATTTACAACCATTCAAAAATCTGAAGATCATCTTGCCGATCAGCGAGCATCTTGCCAATTCCAGGATGGCGTAGTCGGTAAGGCATGCGACGGGTGATTGGGTGATCACGAGTTCAAATCCCAAGTTGAGAAATTTTTAGAAGAGCTTGTGTGTTATAAATGTGTTTAGATGTGACAAATAAACATGATTGAACTATAATTGCACCTTGGACTTCAATTTGTTTTTGTTTTCGCAGCAGGTTATTATAGCTGAATACAAGTTTTCTATGTGACTGATATAACACAGATTACTTCCTACTGTAAAGCCTCTATCGCGCTTGCAGGAAAGATTGCTGAATAACTTCTCCACTTTTGTTTGAACAACGCCTGATTACAAGCTGTGATGAAATAATGTTAAACTGTAATTCAATTAAATGTGGAATAAAAGAGTCATTGCAATGTTGGTTAAATGAGTGATTGTTCCTTGGGCAGGGCAGCTGCAAGCGATTGGTTCAGAATCGAGACCAGTGGAGGCAAATGCTCCATTCGGCGCAGACTCGAAACTACGAGTTGTAGCCCATCAAGTACACAAGTTTACAAAATAAAACGAAAGTCGTGAACTTCTATCAACGACCAAAGTTTTTGAAGCACAATTTAGTGCTGATTTCGAAACCGACCTACAAAAAATTTTAAGTAGAACAGTTTTTGAGTTTTAGCTCAATATCGAGTTTTGCAACTTTTCAAAATATGTAATTTACTAAAATTCAAATATATTGCGTTTTGTTCAATCAATTTGAAATCTTTTTCCATAAATTAAAAGCTGAATACAATACCATTCGATCATCTGAATGCAGGTTTTGCATCAGATTGATGAAATTCAAGATATTGGCGAGTTTGAGGGATGATCTTCTTAAATTTTAGCAAAATTTCCAAAAATTTTTAAAGAAATGTATTTTTTTCAATAAGAAAAAACCAACTTAAAAATTCTTTTTAGACGTTTATTTGACATATCATATGTAGGCGAGTTACAGTAAAAATTTCAGCTCAATCGGAGCATTGATTACGGAGAATGAGATGTTTGAAGTGAGCGACTTTGCTTAAAAATAGAACAAAAATCGATTTCAAATCATCAACCTTGTATGGAAAGTCGAAAAAATTTCCGGTCTACTGTAATTTTTTTCTTTCGCGTTTTCGAACTCAGGGCATGATTCTACACCAAAAATGATCATCAGCTTACCGAGTTCAAAAATGCTGTAAACTAGTGGTATCAATTGAGAAAGAGTTTAAAATAAAGGAAATATTCGTTTCACATTCACGTAGAGTTTTTATCTAATTCCCGTCTATCAAAGTACCGACCAATAATGATCGAATTTATTCTTGCACTTTGCCTAACGCCACATGACCAATTTGGTTTCAATTACTTATTTATAAATTAGCTTCCGTATCATGTATAACAATATATTAAAAGAACTGCAATTTCCTTAAATTAATAAGATTGAAAAATTGTACCTTGAATTCTGTTTCCATCTAGTCCCCTTCTATTTTGGGCACAACCTGAATTCCGTTCCCGGCACGCCTTCTACGTGACACTATGGTACATGCGATGGCCAAAAATTATGATTCGATCGTAGGTTTTTATTCGGAAAGTCGGTCAAATTCTTCGCAATCCAATTCAAACCATGTTTTCAAAGTACAATTGAACAGAAAGTTTTGAATTGAGGTGGATGTCGCTTTAGAATAACTACCAACATATTACCAACATATTAATTATTTTTGCCCACCAGATTATAATACGTGCATTGTGATGCAACGAAGAAATCTTCCACTGTGGTTGTGAAATTCAGAAAATCCACGCACACACTGGCTTGTATCCTCCCTAGACGAAGAAAACTGCAAACAAACATTTACTGACGGGAAAAAGTGATTGATTTGATCAATTGAACAGCTTTTGCTGCATTCTGCAGCAGTGAAATTCAACTTTGATGTGCCACAGAGCTTTTGTGGGGTGCGAATTGAAGGTTCGTTCAACAAGTGAATCTGGAGTGAAAATTGAACGGTGATGAAGAACTATTCGGCTAGCTGCTGCTTTGGTGCGGTTGCCTTCGTCATACGCAAAACGAATAGTGAATTAGAGTAATTATTCGATTTCCAGTGCTCAAGAGTCTAGTTATCGATAGTCTACATATTTATGCTTTCATCTAATGAGGCATTGGCAAAGGTAAATCGGGATATCTGTAATGATTGTCTATTTTGACGTAGGACTACGTCTCTCTTTTCTATACCGGGTGTCATTCTAAATTTTCAGAAATCGGCCGCGTTACGTTTGAAGTGGAGATTTTGAGCGTTAATAACTCAGCCATTTCTAGTTGAATTTTCAAAATTTTGGCTCCAATTGATTGGAAATCTTTACACCAATTATGTCCAATATTAACATTTGCTGATTTTCAATAACAAACTATTGAAAAATTGGGAAAAGTGAACCCATGTTTATTCCAGCCAATCACGATCGAGCACATTTTGGATGCTCCCGTCGAATATAAAAGCTACTGCTTCTTCGCATCTTCCCTCATTTGTCTTTGTCGCCTCGAGGCGAACGCATCGAACGAGAGCTGCTCACTTTCTTTGTTTGCGGTTTCGCTCATTCTTCTTTGACGGCCGTGTCGGCTCGGTGTCGGTGCGGTGGTTGTCGGCAAGGGTGCTGTTGTACATTCGCCTTCTAACCGTCCAAGGAAGGAATACTTTTCATCGATTGTTCGGCGGTGGTGGCAGAGGCAGCAGCAAAATCCGGAATCGCACCCACGGCAGCAAGCGGCGGGCCATCGACGGCTTCCAGCAAACAGCACGGAGAAATCCAACACGCATTGCGTGGCATGATAAATTCATGTCAATTTTCTGTCTGAAATCGTCCAATATTCAAACGGTTCTTTTCAGGACCATAGAAAATTATTCCTCAAGAGTTGTGAATCAGATAATTATTTAATTCCATCGCTCGGTAGAAGTGTGGTGCAACCGAAAAGTGAAAAACTGTATGTTTGGTTGCCCCGCAACAATAATGATGCCGGCCACTAATGATTCCACCAGAAATTTAGCAACGTTTTATCATACCCAGACCATTTTTCGTGAAACATTGTTTGATTTAACCATTTTTCGAATTTAAATTATCCAAATCTTCCAATATTTTGGTTACTTTATTCGTTAAATGAAAATTTTCTCATTTCTCGGTTGATTAACCGTTTCAAGCGTCTGGTGCATGCGGGGCGGGGCATGCAATCGAAATAAACTGGAATCCAGTCAAATGGGAGGAGCTTCATCTGCTAATCTAGAGACATAAAAGCTTTTCCCCCTGATTCCTTTCGTCATTTTCGTTGGATCAGTCAAGCAGGGTGGATGTCACCTCCACAGCTGAGCAGTGGCACATCAACCCAGCCGCAACTCTCGGCTATCGTGCGGATAGCACCAGAAATCTCATTCATGGCAGAAAGCGGCGTACCAGTTTTCGGTGGCATCCTGTATTTAGCATTAAGGAGAAAACCTACACGCATTGCGTGACATGATGTTTTCATGCCATTTCGTTCCTAAAATCGTCAATTAATCAAACGGTCCTTCTCAGGACCACCGAAAATATTTCCTCAAGAGTTGCAAATCAGATAATTTCATTCCATCAATCGAGAAAAATGTGGTTCAATCGAAAAATGAAAAATTGAATTCCAGCCACTAATCGTTCCACCCAGAATTAAGCAACGCATTGTCCTATCAGAACCATTTTTCGTGAAACACTGGGGAGCGTCCAGAAATTACGTCACGTTTAAAGGGGGGGGGGGGGTCAGCAAAGTGTGACAACCCATACAAAAATTTCAGAGGTCCCATACAAAAAGTGTGACATAGGGATGAGGAGGGGTTGAAAATGATTAATTTTTGTGTGCCTTAATTTAAGGACGATCCCTTGTTTAATTCTAGCATTTTTCGAATTAAAATGATCTAAATCTTTTTATATTTTGGTTACTTTATTTTGTTAAATGAAATTTTCTCTCATTTCTTGGTTGAAAATCGTTTGAAGCGTCCGAAGCATGCGGGGCGGGTCATGCAATCGAAACAAACTGGAAAGCCAGCCGAATGGGAGGAGCTTCATCTGCTAATCTAGGGGCATAAAAGCTGTTTCCTCTGATTTCTTTCGTCATTTTCATTGGATCAGTCAGGGAGGGTGGAGGTGGATATCACGTCCACGGCTGCGCAGCAGCACGTCAACTGCGACGAGTGATAGCACCAGGAATCTCATCCACTGATCACGGCTGCGGTGGGCCCGGCAATGGAAGTTATCTCCGCAGCTGGGTAGCTGCGCACCAACCCAGCGACGGCTCTCGGCTATCTATCTGATAGAACCAGGAATCTCATTCACGGCAGCAGGCGGCGGCGATGGCTTCCCGCATTCAGTGTGGATAATTTTCAATTGTCTTTCTAAAATCAACCGTTATTTGAACGGACCTTTTCAGGACCAGAGAAAATTATTCCTTAAGAGTTATGAATCGAATAATTTTCGGATATATTTCAACGATCAATCAATCAACGATCGCAGTTTGTTTCCTTGACCTGATACATGGTTTGTAAAACTAATAGGCTAACGTACCCAATAAACAACAAATTACAAAATTACAAATTACGATCGGTAAAAGTGTAGTGCATTCGAAAAGTGAATGGTTGAATGCTTGGTGGCTCAGAAACAGCAAAATCGATCACTAATCTTTCTACCCAAAATTTAGCAACGCGTTATCTTATTCGGAGAATTGTACCTGAAACATTGTTTCATTCTAATATTTATCGAATTAAAATGATCCTAATTATTCAATACTTCGATTAGTTTATCCGTTCGATTCGAAATTGTCTCAAAGAACGGTTGCAGTAGTTTGAAGCGTCTGACACAATGTGGGCGGGTCATGCAAACGGAATAAACTGGGAAGCCCGCCGAATGGGAGGAGCTTCATCTGCTAATCTAGGGGCATAAAAGCTGTTTCCTCAGACAACTTTCGTCATTTTCCATGGATCAGTAAAGGAGAGTGGAGATGTCACCTCCCAGCTAGGCAGCAGCACACAAATTCAGCGACGACTCTCGGCTATCGTGGTGGCAGCATTAGGAATCTCATCCACGACAGCAAACGGCCGCATTCAGTATGGGTAAAATCGTCTTTTCCAGGATCAGCGAAAATGATTTCTCAAGAGTTATGATTCGGATAATTAAAAGCGACAGATTGAAAACTTGGTAGTTCAGCAATAGTGAAGTGGCTACTAATGTTCTTCCTGGATGAAAACAACGTATTGTCGAAAGAGTTTCACGTTAAACTTTCGTTGAAAAGATCTATTTAACGCCGTTCAATTATCTATTAATTTTATCCGCTCGATGAAAATTCTCTCGTAGAACAGTAATTTAACCAATTCTCTTCAAAACGAAATAACTCTTGAACTAGTCAACATCTTCCCAAATAACAGAACCAGCTGAATAACAGCTTCTTGAGCTAAAGATAGCTTAAGAGTGATTTGTTTTACTCTTATACAGCAAAAATGTATGTTGGGTTGTGAATGCGTTCAGCGAAAGCGATCACACAACAACTTTACTCAACACATCAGTCCACCATTTGTATTATCATAACAACAAACATTGTATTATGGAAATATAAAAGTCGGAATCTCGTTCCAGCCTTTGTCCTACGTCAACATTGCGGTTATGTCTCAGACATTACCCACTCCTAGTTTTTCAGAACATTCTAAGCTATCATTTTACAGTATCGGTTAAAAAGTTTTAGACAAACTTTTTCAACTTATGACAAAAATGCAAAAAAGTATGTTTTCCCATACAAAATCCCATACAAATTTCAATTGCAATGCGCAAAGTGTAGACGCAACCGATCGTGCTCAAATTTTGCACAGATACTCAGGACCCGAAACGGAACCAAAAAAGCTTTGATCTGAGAAAACGGTTCCGATGACCCACGCTAGTGGGTATTGGTTGCACATACTTTGCATGCCAAAACAAACAAACACCTAAACGACGATCACACGGCCACGAAAGATGCTTCGATTGGGAAATCATTAAACAAATACGGTGACTTAATCACGCGTATTTTTTAACATTCATGTTACCTGTACATTTACTTGTTTTGAGCTAGTTTAGCAGAAATACTGATAGCTCTTCGAATATAATAAGAACTTTTATGTATATTGTGCTCTGATTTTGCTGGGCATAACAAAAAAATGTTATGACATTCAAATTGCTTATCATGACTAGATAATATAACGTTAAGCCGCTGTTTCTTCTTACCCCACCCGTTTTAACTTGGCCCGGTGTGCCTTATTTTAAACCAAATGTTGAATAATCATTTTTGAATGCATTAACATAATATGACAACGCCAATCTTATGTATTTTGCGTCAACTTTTTGTTGTTTGAGACTCAACAGCCCACTTAACTCTAAAGGTATCATAATTTTAAGATTATGTATGGACAAAAGTCCTCAACAGAACAGAGGCAGAACTTTTACAAATGAGTCATGTACGCTCAGTATAGTCGTTTTGGCAAATATCCATGTGAAAGGGGTTTGACATGCAAAGTATGTGCAACAAATAACCGCCATTTCAGGCAAATTAGCACATAAAGGGTATGTGCTGCAAATGCTTCGAGGCACAGGTGTATGGCGCTTCCTCAAATGTATGAGTTGCACTAATGGGAAGTATTTGTTTACCTTCATTACAAATATCTATGTGCCAGAAAAACGGAAGAAATGTAGACTTTTATGATTTATGACTTTCGGCAGACTGTAGTGGGCTGGACACATGAAACAAACGCCAAACAAATTTAAACTCGTTGTAAAGACTTTGAAATTCGTTTCTCACTAAATGGTTTCAAATTTATTAATAGAAAGGGGACTTTTTCTAGCGGAGTTTAGATTCATCAGATTTGCGTAATACCATATCATATGGGAAAAGTGGTAAACTACTAAAATCGAATTTATTTTAATTTTCCCCGATGAAAGATTTTTTAACCTCCAGAATCTTAATATATGCTGCTAAGGCTAACTAATAACGAAAAAATATTTTAGGTTCATGAAAGTGCGATAATAATCCTGTTTCAACACACCGTGCGCCAATCACGTGGGTGGCAGCGAGCGTGATGGTGCAGAATAGTGGACGCCGAGCACCACGCTTCTGTGAGAGATCGCTCGCGCTGGAACGATATGTTACCCCATTGGCAATCGAATCGAATCGGAATCGAGTGCATCAAGAGTAGACTTGCACTCTAGAGTGCACTGTGGCTAGATTTATGCGGATTTCAGCATAAATTATCGCGCTCCGATAATGGTGGATGGCTCTTTGCGGGCCCCGAGACTCGGCCGAGGTGCAAGTTCTAACGCCCAAATATGTCTCGAGGCTGTGCGATTGGACGCGATGATGTGGGATTGAGTGGTTTTTTAATACTAACAAATGAGACCAGCAGGTTTAGGTCAAACGTAAGAGCTCGGCGATTGGAAAGTTTGTTGGCAAACTGTTGAGATATGTGATTGTAGGGTAGAAATTCACTTCGTCATATGCGCTTATTTCCGTCACATCAGACAAAAAAACTAGGAGTGGGTAATGTCTGAGACATAACCGCAATGTTGACGTAGGACAAAGGCTGGAACGAGATTCCGACTTTTATATTTCCATAATACAATGTTTGTTGTTATGATAATACAAATGGTGGACTGATGTGTTGAGTAAAGTTGTTGTGTGATCGCTTTCGCTGAACGCATTCACAACCCAACATACATTTTTGCTGTATAAGAGTAAAACAAATCACTCTTAAGCTATCTTTAGCTCAAGAAGCTGTTATTCAGCTGGTTCTGTTATTTGGGAAGATGTTGACTAGTTCAAGAGTTATTTCGTTTTGAAGAGAATTGGTTAAATTACTGTTCTACGAGAGAATTTTCATCGAGCGGATAAAATTAATAGATAATTGAACGGCGTTAAATAGATCTTTTCAACGAAAGTTTAACGTGAAACTCTTTCGACAATACGTTGTTTTCATCCAGGAAGAACATTAGTAGCCACTTCACTATTGCTGAACTACCAAGTTTTCAATCTGTCGCTTTTAATTATCCGAATCATAACTCTTGAGAAATCATTTTCGCTGATCCTGGAAAAGACGATTTTACCCATACTGAATGCGGCCGTTTGCTGTCGTGGATGAGATTCCTAATGCTGCCACCACGATAGCCGAGAGTCGTCGCTGAATTTGTGTGCTGCTGCCTAGCTGGGAGGTGACATCTCCACTCTCCTTTACTGATCCATGGAAAATGACGAAAGTTGTCTGAGGAAACAGCTTTTATGCCCCTAGATTAGCAGATGAAGCTCCTCCCATTCGGCGGGCTTCCCAGTTTATTCCGTTTGCATGACCCGCCCACATTGTGTCAGACGCTTCAAACTACTGCAACCGTTCTTTGAGACAATTTCGAATCGAACGGATAAACTAATCGAAGTATTGAATAATTAGGATCATTTTAATTCGATAAATATTAGAATGAAACAATGTTTCAGGTACAATTCTCCGAATAAGATAACGCGTTGCTAAATTTTGGGTAGAAAGATTAGTGATCGATTTTGCTGTTTCTGAGCCACCAAGCATTCAACCATTCACTTTTCGAATGCACTACACTTTTACCGATCGTAATTTGTAATTTTGTAATTTGTTGTTTATTGGGTACGTTAGCCTATTAGTTTTACAAACCATGTATCAGGTCAAGGAAACAAACTGCGATCGTTGATTGATTGATCGTTGAAATATATCCGAAAATTATTCGATTCATAACTCTTAAGGAATAATTTTCTCTGGTCCTGAAAAGGTCCGTTCAAATAACGGTTGATTTTAGAAAGACAATTGAAAATTATCCACACTGAATGCGGGAAGCCATCGCCGCCGCCTGCTGCCGTGAATGAGATTCCTGGTTCTATCAGATAGATAGCCGAGAGCCGTCGCTGGGTTGGTGCGCAGCTACCCAGCTGCGGAGATAACTTCCATTGCCGGGCCCACCGCAGCCGTGATCAGTGGATGAGATTCCTGGTGCTATCACTCGTCGCAGTTGACGTGCTGCTGCGCAGCCGTGGACGTGATATCCACCTCCACCCTCCCTGACTGATCCAATGAAAATGACGAAAGAAATCAGAGGAAACAGCTTTTATGCCCCTAGATTAGCAGATGAAGCTCCTCCCATTCGGCTGGCTTTCCAGTTTGTTTCGATTGCATGACCCGCCCCGCATGCTTCGGACGCTTCAAACGATTTTCAACCAAGAAATGAGAGAAAATTTCATTTAACAAAATAAAGTAACCAAAATATAAAAAGATTTAGATCATTTTAATTCGAAAAATGCTAGAATTAAACAAGGGATCGTCCTTAAATTAAGGCACACAAAAATTAATCATTTTCAACCCCTCCTCATCCCTATGTCACACTTTTTGTATGGGACCTCTGAAATTTTTGTATGGGTTGTCACACTTTGCTGACCCCCCCCCCCCCTTTAAACGTGACGTAATTTCTGGACGCTCCCCAATGTTTCACGAAAAATGGTTCTGATAGGACAATGCGTTGCTTAATTCTGGGTGGAACGATTAGTGGCTGGAATTCAATTTTTCATTTTTCGATTGAACCACATTTTTCTCGATTGATGGAATGAAATTATCTGATTTGCAACTCTTGAGGAAATATTTTCGGTGGTCCTGAGAAGGACCGTTTGATTAATTGACGATTTTAGGAATGAAATGGCATGAAAACATCATGTCACGCAATGCGTGTTGGTTTTCTCCTTAATGCTAAATACAGGATGCCACCGAAAACTGGTACGCCGCTTTCTGCCATGAATGAGATTTCTGGTGCTATCCGCACGATAGCCGAGAGTTGCGGCTGGGTTGATGTGCCACTGCTCAGCTGTGGAGGTGACATCCACCCTGCTTGACTGATCCAACGAAAATGACGAAAGGAATCAGGGGGAAAAGCTTTTATGTCTCTAGATTAGCAGATGAAGCTCCTCCCATTTGACTGGATTCCAGTTTATTTCGATTGCATGCCCCGCCCCGCATGCACCAGACGCTTGAAACGGTTAATCAACCGAGAAATGAGAAAATTTTCATTTAACGAATAAAGTAACCAAAATATTGGAAGATTTGGATAATTTAAATTCGAAAAATGGTTAAATCAAACAATGTTTCACGAAAAATGGTCTGGGTATGATAAAACGTTGCTAAATTTCTGGTGGAATCATTAGTGGCCGGCATCATTATTGTTGCGGGGCAACCAAACATACAGTTTTTCACTTTTCGGTTGCACCACACTTCTACCGAGCGATGGAATTAAATAATTATCTGATTCACAACTCTTGAGGAATAATTTTCTATGGTCCTGAAAAGAACCGTTTGAATATTGGACGATTTCAGACAGAAAATTGACATGAATTTATCATGCCACGCAATGCGTGTTGGATTTCTCCGTGCTGTTTGCTGGAAGCCGTCGATGGCCCGCCGCTTGCTGCCGTGGGTGCGATTCCGGATTTTGCTGCTGCCTCTGCCACCACCGCCGAACAATCGATGAAAAGTATTCCTTCCTTGGACGGTTAGAAGGCGAATGTACAACAGCACCCTTGCCGACAACCACCGCACCGACACCGAGCCGACACGGCCGTCAAAGAAGAATGAGCGAAACCGCAAACAAAGAAAGTGAGCAGCTCTCGTTCGATGCGTTCGCCTCGAGGCGACAAAGACAAATGAGCGAAGATGCGAAGAAGCAGTAGCTTTTATATTCGACGGGAGCATCCAAAATGTGCTCGATCGTGATTGGCTGGAATAAACATGGGTTCACTTTTCCCAATTTTTCAATAGTTTGTTATTGAAAATCAGCAAATGTTAATATTGGACATAATTGGTGTAAAGATTTCCAATCAATTGGAGCCAAAATTTTGAAAATTCAACTAGAAATGGCTGAGTTATTAACGCTCAAAATCTCCACTTCAAACGTAACGCGGCCGATTTCTGAAAATTTAGAATGACACCCGGTATAGAAAAGAGAGACGTAGTCCTACGTCAAAACTTTGTTGAAGACCGCAAAGCGATCCGATGCTTGTAAAAATAGATATAACCAACGAACCGCATGCATGTGTTTATGTTTTAACATGTAAAGGAATAACAATACAGGTCGGACTCGATTATCCGGAATGAGATCCTGATGCTTTTGAAACATAAATCTTGGGAACGAAAAGCTGTATAAAGCTGAAATTTTGACATTTTGTCAAGTCAACTTCGATTAGTTATCAGTCAAAATTTCAGCTTCTTACAGCATTCCGTTTGCGAGATATTATTTTGGGAAGCACCAGAACCCGACTCCGGATAATCGAGTCCGACCTGTAGCAACAAAATCATGCTGTTTCGTCAAGCAATGCCAACGCTATAACTTTTTTCATAAGCATCAGATCACTTCGCGGTCTTCGACAAAGTTTTTCAGGGCACCCTAGGCTGTGTTTTCACTTTATCGGTTACATGGTTTTAGAAAAATTCGAGCTTGTTATAAGAGAAATGCAAAAAAGTGTGTTTTCCCATGTAAAACCCCATACAAACTTCAAACGCAATGCGCAAAACGTAGACATAACCGATCCTGCCCAAATTTTGCACACTTATTTGGGCCCTGAAATGGGATCAAAAAAGCTTTGATCTGATGGGATACCATTGAATTTTTCATTTTTCCATATAAACGATGACCCACTCTAATACCCACCATTTCAGGCAAATTAGCACATGAAGAGTATGTGCTGCAAATGCTACGAGTCACAGATGTATGGCGCTTCCTCAAATGTATGAGTAGCACTAATGGGAAGTATTTGTTTGCCTCCATTGCAAATATCTATGTGCCAGACAAATGAAGGAAATGTAGACTTTTATGATTTATGACTTTCGGCAGACTGTAGTGGGCTGGACACATGAAACGAACGCCAAACAAATTTAAACTCGTTGTAAAGACTTTTACATTCGTTTCTCACTAAATGGTATCAAATGTATTATTAGAAAGGGGACTTTTTCTAGCGGAGTTTAGGTTCATCAGATTTGCGTAATACCATATCATATGGGAAAAGTGGTAAACTACTAAAATCGAGTTTATTTTAATTTTCCCCGATGAAAGATTTTTTAACCTCCAGAATCTTAATATATACAGCTAAGGCCAACTTTTAACGACAAAATATTTTAGGTTCATGAAAGTGCGATAATAATCCTGTTTCAACACACCGTGTGGCGTTCGCGTGGCTCGCGCCAACCTGCTACGGCAAGGTCTGCTATAATGTGGCGGCGAGTCAGTTGGAAGAGAAATCAGTCGCCATTCGGCCAACGCGCAACGCCAGCGCCAAATCTTCTAGGTTTCTATCTGCCGAGTCCGAATGATATCTGTAAGACGGGGTGAAACGTTTTACACTCTGAATATTATTTGAAGTAGATCAATTGAAGTTTCTCAATCGTCAACACATGAACGAATTTTGAGAGTATTTTTTGTAAGGTTTTGTAGACAATTTGTTAAAAGTAGTAACATACGAGTTTAAACTATTTCTTTAAATATCCATTTTCATTCTGTTTTTCTGGTAAAGCTGTTTTAACAAATTGATGAATTCGACCCCGCTCTCCCCTTTTTCCCGCAAGTCTCTAATTATCAATTTATACGCGCAGACTCAGAACAAACAAAACCCATGGGCGGACGGAGAAAAGTGGTCCCCGCTGCCGCGAGCGAGGTCCCGATCAAAACAAAAACAGAAAACCAGAACCGTTTCGATAGACGCGGAAAAAAAATGTTGCGCCAAAACAAGGGGGCGATAATGCACGACGACGGGACGGGTTCGTTGGCTGAATGGTCTTCGCAGTACTGATGTGTCAGATAACATAAAGTGTGTCCCTGTCGGTCGTTTCGTAGGATGCTAGTCGCCGCAGTGGTGCTGAAATCCTAGCCTTTGACCATGGATGGCGACAAGTGAGCTCGCTATTTAGGTGTTGTTGTGCTACTAGTTTTTGTTGTTATTTGGTTGTAATGGATTTACGTGTAGACAAATCTGTTTGGGCGTGGCGTCGTTCGTTGACCGCGATCGGCGATTGACAGCCAGGAATTTCGAATAGTGGGTTTTCCCAATCAGAAATCTTGGAAACTTTGCCGTTATGCACTTGGTAAGAATTTTTCTTGAAATTTTTCTCCAAATTCTCTAGGTATCCCGAGCAGAGGAGAATAGCAAGTTAATAACTACGAAATCACATAACCTGTTTTTATATCTTGTTTTGTTATTATTAAATTATCAAGGCATAGCTTTTCCATGACAAATTTTGTTGGACAATCTCATTTTGTTATAATCAAGCAATTTATATACATTAACTAAATTACATTTAAATAACATGTTTTGTTGAAGTACAAGTTTTGTTATTGTTGTAGTATTGATCCACTTATCAGCAATAGCACAATAGTAACAAGTTTTGAAATCACAGCAACAATTCGACAATTATGACCTGTCCCTTTGTGTTGTTCAATTTTTGTATTCAGTTAAGAAGGAAATTTCTGTACGACTCCTTATAAGAATTCCTTAAACAATTTTCGGATAAGCACATGGAAGTTCTGGAGGAACGATAAATCCCTGGAGAAGTCTTCAAGAGAACTCCTCGCGCAATTTTCTTAGAAATTTCGAAGATAATTCTTCTGAGCAATTATGAGAATTCTTGGCAGAATCTTTTGGAAAACTCCTGGAGAATCTTTCGGAAAAACTCCTGGTGAAATCCTCAAAGAAGTTTTCAGAGAAATATTAAGATGATCTACAGGACTCATGATCACAGAAATCCTTGAAGGGATTCTATGCGGTGTTCTGGAAGAATTTCTAGAGGACTCTTTGAAAATCCATGAAAGATTCCGTAGAAGAACTCCCGAAGAAATTTCTGGAAGATTCATGACCAAATCTGTCGACGAATTTCTAGGAGAATTCTATAACAAAGTCACTTGATAAACAAATAAGGAGTTTTTGACGGAATCCTTAGAGAAATAAAAAGAGAAATTTTAGAAAAAAATATTGCCAAAAACTCTGGTGAAAGTCCTATAGGAATCATCAGAGGAAGTTCAGGAGAAATTATAGAAAAATTATTGGTGAAATCCTTGTAGAATCCAGGAGGAATATTCGACATAATTCTTGAATCCAGGGAAAAATCGGAGAAATGAAAACAAAGTTTCCAGAAAAATTGTAATAAGCTGTACAAAATTTCCAATATCCCAAAAATTTTCTGCAAAACTGTTGAGCATTCTAGAAATTCTTCAGTTTCTATGCTGAAAAAAAAAACAAAACAAAAATCATAAATTGCTATCGACGATCAAACTTTTTCAAGTACACGTGTTGATTTCAAAACCGTGCTCCGAAAACAATTAAGGTAGAACAGTTTATGAATTACAGGTGGAAATCGAAGCTCGTCGTATTTAATAATATAGAAATTACTAAAGTTCGATTATTTTGCGACTTCAAATCTCTTAGAATGAATTAAAAGTTGAATATAGTATTTTTCGATCATTTGAAAATATTGCTTACGTCAGAGTGATGAACCTTATGCTATTAGCGGGCTTGTGAGACAAAGCGAATAATTTTATATAATAAGTATTATAACTTATTTAGTAACGAGTTTGGTATCATAGTAAATTCTGCTCTCCGATTATTATCAATAACATATTAATATCAAAATTTGTTATTGAAATATTTTCCGAATTCACTGTTATTAAGTTGTTATTGAAACTAACAAAACAAGTTATTGAAATGATTTCCCAGGAACATTTTTTTGTTATGGAATTTGTTATTTTGCCGCTTATGACAGACAAGTTTATAACACAATATGTTATGGTAATAACTTAGAAATAATCGATTTTATTATTCAGTTATTTTGCCCAAATAACACAGCTCGTTATGCTGTTGTTATTCCCTTCTGCTCGGGATTCCTCTAGTCTAGAGGCTCTCTAGAGGCTCTCCACGAATTCTCTAAGGAATTCCTTCAGGAACTCCATTAAGGTCTACAAATTGTAAGTTCTGTTATTGGAGAAACACTCTATGACACAATACGTGCTCAATTTCTCATTCAACACCCAAGTATAGATCACTTTGAACATCTAATATGAATTCTTTTACGAAATCTGGCAAGAATTGCTTCACCAATCCCTCCCAGATTTTTCACAACTCATTTCAGAGATTGTTTGAGAAATTCGACCAGGGATTACTTCAGAAATTCTTCTAGAAATTTATTCAGAAATTTCTCGAGGTAAAAATTTCTGCAGAATTTCTTCTAAAGATTTCTAAAACAACTTAAGGGAATTTGACCGAGTATTCGGCCAAAAAATCCCTCACGGATTCTTTCAAAAAATCTTCCACGGATTCATTCGGAAACTTTATTCAAGGATTAGTTCAGAAATGCCTCCTATTCTACAAATTCCACGAAGCATTCTTTCAAAGCATTTTGCATGATCCACTTCTGAAATTCCTTTCAAAAATTTATTTAGAGATTCCTTCAGAAATTTCTTTAGACATTCAGTCAGAAATTCTCCAGAGATTTATTTGTGGGCTTCGTGGCCGTGCGAATGGCGGCGACAGTCGTCTAGGCATATCGTAAGCCTCAGAGTGTGGGTTCGATTCCCACTCCAGTCGGTGGAAACTTTTCGTCAAACGAAAAATTCATCACTGGGCCACTGGGTGTTCTGTGTGTTATCCGTTGTTTAGTGTAAGTAATGTGTTCAGTCTGCGCAGCCTCTGGCTGAAGACGGTGTGAATTGTCTTTTTATTCAATAAAACGTTCATCGACAAAGTCTTGCATGGATAGCTTCCAAATATGTTGCATACATTTCTTCAGAAAATACTTCAGGAATTCCTTTCAAAAAATCTTGCAAAGATTATTCCAAAAAATCATCTACGATTTTTTCCGTTTTTACCCTTCTTACACCCATAAGAAGGGTATAAATATCGCTCGAAAAACCGACTTTAGATCCGAGGCCCGGAGGACCGAGTCTCATATACCAATGAACTCAGCTCGACGAACTGAGCAAATGTCTGTATGTGTGTATGTGTGTGTGTGTGTGTGTGTGTATGTGCATTACAAAAAAAGTCACGCACGTTTCTCAGCCGTCTGTCAACCGATTTGAGTTCTCTTGGAAGCAAATGAAAGCTACTACATCCTAGTAGAACGCTATTGAATTTTTTTTTCGATTGGACGTTTAATTACCGAAATATCTCTCGAAGAGTACTTTTGAGTCATACATCTAAACTGTTTAAGATTTTTGACCAAGTGTATCATAATAAATATTTCGGCCATTTGTCAATCGATTTGGGTTCTCTTGGCACCAAATGAAAGCTACAGCATCCTAGTAGATCGCCCAAAAATTTTATTTCGATTGGACATTTGGTTACAGAGATATCTTTCGAAGAGTAAGGTACCCCGGGGCAAGTGGGACCTAAAAAAATGCTAGTTTGGTTTTGTCAAGCCAAAAAATTCTAAACATAAATAATTTTATAATTCAAATGATTCTAAAAGACATTGTTGGTATATTTCTACTTATTAACGGGCATTAAAACTGTTTAATTTTTTTTTACATTCTGTATATTATGCATATAATGAAAAGTGGAGCATCACGGGGCAAGTGGGACCAATTCGGAATTTTTGTACAAATGGTTTAGTATAGTTGCTGCATATATGTAAGGTAGCATAAATTATAAATATCTTATGCGAATAACTACGTTTAGCGATTTATGTTGGAAGAGTTTTGTGGTATCGTGCATAAATTACGTAACACATATAATAATCAATCACTGAGAAAAAAATTGATTGAACTCTAGCAGCTCGTGCAAAACAAATTGATTTCATTTATACAAAAAGCACCATAAAGTTAAATACCGAAAGATTTTCAAACTTGTTTTTCATATTACGTAGTTGATGAATCTCGCCGAAAGATTTTTCAGGATTTACAGATGTTATGTTTATTTCGCGTACATAATTTTACGATCATTAAATAAAGACTTTTTAATCGTGAACTTAGAATAAGTCGTTTTCCATTTTTTTTATACTGTACATATGGCCAATGCCTTAACATTCATGAAGGAAACATTATGCAGCGAAAAACGATAAAATGATGGAATTTGCTTAGACGAAAATATGAAAAATAGATGGTTTCGAAAAAAATATGTTGTTCCCAAGACTTAACCATATTAAACAATAGCCTCATCATCAGAACAAAAGTAATTATGTATAATTCAACGACTGATTACTTAAGGCACCGATGTTTACTTCACTTTTGTGTGAATTTCGACTTAGGCTGAAGAAAGCGGCATCAAACTATGAAATTGTGTTTGTTTACTCACATGCCCCAGATGCTGAAATGCACTGGGGCAAGTGAGAGCAGTTAACTAAAGGTAATAGATGATAACAAATTACAGCTTTTTCGATTAAAATAACTTGGAAGCACTCCAAATATTATCCTGCAATCGAAAAAGTTTTACTTCATTTGTTATCCTATTTTTAAACGACGAATATAGTAGAGCACGGTAATCTCACTTAGTGAATTGAAAATTACATATGAACAACAATAACATATATGGTCTCTTTATGGCGGGAACAATAACAATTTTTGAATTCGAAGTATCCGTTGGTGTGATACCTATGTTTTCCATGAAGAATGTTTGCCTTAAAAATAATAAATAGATAAAATTATAGCCGTAGGTCTCACTTGCCCCGGATTCTCACTTGCCCCGGGTTACCTTACTTAGGATTTACATATACAACTAAACCATTTGAGATTTTTTACCAAGTGTATCATAATAAATATCTTAGCCGTCTGTCAACCGATTTCGGTTCTCCTGGCACCAAATGAAAGCTACAACATTCTAGTAGAACCCTATACAATTTCATTAGGATTGGACATTTGGTAACCGAGATATCTTTCAAGAGTACTTGGGAGTAATACAGGTTAACCTTTTGAGAGATTTTTGACCAAGTGTATCATAATAAATATCTCAACCGTCTGTCAACCGATTTGGGTTCTCTTAGCACCAAATGAAAGCTACAGTATCCTTGTAAAGACCCTGAAATTTTATTTCGATTCGACATTTGGTTACTGGATATCTTTCTAAGAGTATTTCAATAAATTCCTTTTTTTTATTATTATATTCGCTTGTTATCTTGCATGAGCTTTTGACCAGTCTATGGGGAATTATTGTTCAATAAATAATAATGACCTCATATAAAGTGTGTACTAGCAGGTTATTGTTTTCAATAAAATTATAAATAACAAATTACAAATACACAGGAATTCTATGAAAACTAACAATATGGTAAATGAAAGCTTTGAATTTATATAATGTGGGAAAAATGCAAGAACTTGACAGCCAAAATAAATAGCTAATTCCAAAACTGATTAACATAGTAGATATATCATTTTTGTCCTTTTTACACCATAACCATGAATACCAAGTACTTCGGAGCTAATTTATTGGACTGATTAAGAGATATTAGACAAAGTGTATCTCGCTGATTTTCTTATCCATTTGTTAATCGATTCAAGATCTTTTGGCAGTTAACAAAAGATACAATATTCCAGAATATGTAAGTTATTTTTTGAAAATTTCATACAAGATTCTAGAAGTTGTCTGGCATTTCTGGTAGTTTAGTCCATGGTCCATGATGCTATTTTGGAAACCAATCTACTAGATGCCAAATCCACAATATTTTCTAGAACTTTTGGTCCATCACACAAAATCAATATGTTAAATACAAATAATACAACAATAGTTTCAATAAGTGTAAGAAGGGTTCTGTTCACCATAGGTGGATTAAATCGGGTTTTTTTTTTCATGGAGATTCTTCCAGAAATGCTTCAAAGCATTCTAGAAAACCTTCCATGAACTTTCTCCAAAATACTCCAAAATACTTCAAAGAAAATGATACACGGTATAGAGATGTACAAAGAATTTTCTCCTAAGATTGCTTGAGAAGTTTGACAAGAGATTATTAAGAAAATTCCCAAGATTTCTTCACATTCCTTTTGATATTTCTATTCTAGAAATCTCTTTTTTTTTCAAGAAAGTCTTCAGAAATGTCTCTACAGAGTCTCTCAGAGATTCATATGGAAAGGCTGGAAGACATTCTTGTAGAAATTTCTGCAGAAATTCACACAGAGATTTTATCAGAAATTCCGCTGGTTATTCCTCTATGTATTTTTTTTTCAGAAATTCCTCCAGTGTACCTCTAGGAAACTAGGTGGCTCTAGTGAGCATTCAAATTTTATAACCTATATATCTCAGAATCCTTATTACTTAGAAAGATATTATGTTCGGCCAAGTTGTTTGGTAGGTCAAAGATTAACTGATGGTTAGCCGTACGTTTTGAAACTCCACATCTAGGTGGCGGTAATGGGCATTCAATTTTGACGTAGGACTACGTCTCTCTTTTCTATACCGGGTGTCATTCTAAATTTTCAGAAATCGGCCGCGTTACGTTTGAAGTGGAGATTTTGAGCGTTAATAACTCAGCCATTTCTAGTTGAATTTTCAAAATTTTGGCTCCAATTGATTGGAAATCTTTACACCAATTATGTCCAATATTAACATTTGCTGATTTTCAATAACAAACTATTGAAAAATTGGGAAAAGTGAACCCATGTTTATTCCAGCCAATCACGATCGAGCACATTTTGGATGCTCCCGTCGAATATAAAAGCTACTGCTTCTTCGCATCTTCCCTCATTTGTCTTTGTCGCCTCGAGGCGAACGCATCGAACGAGAGCTGCTCACTTTCTTTGTTTGCGGTTTCGCTCATTCTTCTTTGACGGCCGTGTCGGCTCGGTGTCGGTGCGGTGGTTGTCGGCAAGGGTGCTGTTGTACATTCGCCTTCTAACCGTCCAAGGAAGGAATACTTTTCATCGATTGTTCGGCGGTGGTGGCAGAGGCAGCAGCAAAATCCGGAATCGCACCCACGGCAGCAAGCGGCGGGCCATCGACGGCTTCCAGCAAACAGCACGGAGAAATCCAACACGCATTGCGTGGCATGATAAATTCATGTCAATTTTCTGTCTGAAATCGTCCAATATTCAAACGGTTCTTTTCAGGACCATAGAAAATTATTCCTCAAGAGTTGTGAATCAGATAATTATTTAATTCCATCGCTCGGTAGAAGTGTGGTGCAACCGAAAAGTGAAAAACTGTATGTTTGGTTGCCCCGCAACAATAATGATGCCGGCCACTAATGATTCCACCAGAAATTTAGCAACGTTTTATCATACCCAGACCATTTTTCGTGAAACATTGTTTGATTTAACCATTTTTCGAATTTAAATTATCCAAATCTTCCAATATTTTGGTTACTTTATTCGTTAAATGAAAATTTTCTCATTTCTCGGTTGATTAACCGTTTCAAGCGTCTGGTGCATGCGGGGCGGGGCATGCAATCGAAATAAACTGGAATCCAGTCAAATGGGAGGAGCTTCATCTGCTAATCTAGAGACATAAAAGCTTTTCCCCCTGATTCCTTTCGTCATTTTCGTTGGATCAGTCAAGCAGGGTGGATGTCACCTCCACAGCTGAGCAGTGGCACATCAACCCAGCCGCAACTCTCGGCTATCGTGCGGATAGCACCAGAAATCTCATTCATGGCAGAAAGCGGCGTACCAGTTTTCGGTGGCATCCTGTATTTAGCATTAAGGAGAAAACCTACACGCATTGCGTGACATGATGTTTTCATGCCATTTCGTTCCTAAAATCGTCAATTAATCAAACGGTCCTTCTCAGGACCACCGAAAATATTTCCTCAAGAGTTGCAAATCAGATAATTTCATTCCATCAATCGAGAAAAATGTGGTTCAATCGAAAAATGAAAAATTGAATTCCAGCCACTAATCGTTCCACCCAGAATTAAGCAACGCATTGTCCTATCAGAACCATTTTTCGTGAAACACTGGGGAGCGTCCAGAAATTACGTCACGTTTAAAGGGGGGGGGGGGGTCAGCAAAGTGTGACAACCCATACAAAAATTTCAGAGGTCCCATACAAAAAGTGTGACATAGGGATGAGGAGGGGTTGAAAATGATTAATTTTTGTGTGCCTTAATTTAAGGACGATCCCTTGTTTAATTCTAGCATTTTTCGAATTAAAATGATCTAAATCTTTTTATATTTTGGTTACTTTATTTTGTTAAATGAAATTTTCTCTCATTTCTTGGTTGAAAATCGTTTGAAGCGTCCGAAGCATGCGGGGCGGGTCATGCAATCGAAACAAACTGGAAAGCCAGCCGAATGGGAGGAGCTTCATCTGCTAATCTAGGGGCATAAAAGCTGTTTCCTCTGATTTCTTTCGTCATTTTCATTGGATCAGTCAGGGAGGGTGGAGGTGGATATCACGTCCACGGCTGCGCAGCAGCACGTCAACTGCGACGAGTGATAGCACCAGGAATCTCATCCACTGATCACGGCTGCGGTGGGCCCGGCAATGGAAGTTATCTCCGCAGCTGGGTAGCTGCGCACCAACCCAGCGACGGCTCTCGGCTATCTATCTGATAGAACCAGGAATCTCATTCACGGCAGCAGGCGGCGGCGATGGCTTCCCGCATTCAGTGTGGATAATTTTCAATTGTCTTTCTAAAATCAACCGTTATTTGAACGGACCTTTTCAGGACCAGAGAAAATTATTCCTTAAGAGTTATGAATCGAATAATTTTCGGATATATTTCAACGATCAATCAATCAACGATCGCAGTTTGTTTCCTTGACCTGATACATGGTTTGTAAAACTAATAGGCTAACGTACCCAATAAACAACAAATTACAAAATTACAAATTACGATCGGTAAAAGTGTAGTGCATTCGAAAAGTGAATGGTTGAATGCTTGGTGGCTCAGAAACAGCAAAATCGATCACTAATCTTTCTACCCAAAATTTAGCAACGCGTTATCTTATTCGGAGAATTGTACCTGAAACATTGTTTCATTCTAATATTTATCGAATTAAAATGATCCTAATTATTCAATACTTCGATTAGTTTATCCGTTCGATTCGAAATTGTCTCAAAGAACGGTTGCAGTAGTTTGAAGCGTCTGACACAATGTGGGCGGGTCATGCAAACGGAATAAACTGGGAAGCCCGCCGAATGGGAGGAGCTTCATCTGCTAATCTAGGGGCATAAAAGCTGTTTCCTCAGACAACTTTCGTCATTTTCCATGGATCAGTAAAGGAGAGTGGAGATGTCACCTCCCAGCTAGGCAGCAGCACACAAATTCAGCGACGACTCTCGGCTATCGTGGTGGCAGCATTAGGAATCTCATCCACGACAGCAAACGGCCGCATTCAGTATGGGTAAAATCGTCTTTTCCAGGATCAGCGAAAATGATTTCTCAAGAGTTATGATTCGGATAATTAAAAGCGACAGATTGAAAACTTGGTAGTTCAGCAATAGTGAAGTGGCTACTAATGTTCTTCCTGGATGAAAACAACGTATTGTCGAAAGAGTTTCACGTTAAACTTTCGTTGAAAAGATCTATTTAACGCCGTTCAATTATCTATTAATTTTATCCGCTCGATGAAAATTCTCTCGTAGAACAGTAATTTAACCAATTCTCTTCAAAACGAAATAACTCTTGAACTAGTCAACATCTTCCCAAATAACAGAACCAGCTGAATAACAGCTTCTTGAGCTAAAGATAGCTTAAGAGTGATTTGTTTTACTCTTATACAGCAAAAATGTATGTTGGGTTGTGAATGCGTTCAGCGAAAGCGATCACACAACAACTTTACTCAACACATCAGTCCACCATTTGTATTATCATAACAACAAACATTGTATTATGGAAATATAAAAGTCGGAATCTCGTTCCAGCCTTTGTCCTACGTCAACATTGCGGTTATGTCTCAGACATTACCCACTCCTAGTTTTTAAAATTCATACATCTCGGAATCCAGAATACTAAAATAGATGATGTCTTTGACATATTTGTTTGGAAGATAAAGGGGTTACAGTTGATGTTCCGTTTGATGCGAGACTTTGTTACAAGGTGATGCAAAATATCAATTTGGTAAAACATACAAATGCATGAAATTTCTTAGAATGTTTTCAACCAGCCGAATTTTTTTCAGTCTTTTATATTTCAACCGAATCCAATGTATTTCAAAGCTCAATATGTTAGTTGACCTTCCGTTCATCGCGCCATTATACTTTGTATAACACATGAGAATTATCTGCCATTACTTTGTAATAAATGTTTCTATTGATAGTAAACCCAAATATTTTCTTCAAGAAACTTAAATAGTACAGGAACTTTAAGAAAACAGTGTTACTTTTTATAATGCGGAAAAATGAAAATCGCATTATGAAGAACGCATTGTATATTGTATTGGACAAGGCTGCTAAATGTGAATTGTTGTATCATAAAACCATGATGATCTTTCAATGTGGTGTCTTCAACAAAGTTACTTAGGTTATAAAGGCTACCACGCGACAACATGAATAGTTCGTATTTCTACCAAAGATATAAAATTCATGTGCTCACTAGCACCGCCTAGTGGTAAAATTTTAAATTGAACTGCAAATCATCTGTAAGTCCTTGAGGTACCGAACAACTTTGTCAAAGACACTGCTTTTCCAAGTACGTAGGATCCTGAGATATGTAAGATATAAAATTTACGTGCTCACTAGCGCTGCCTAGTGGTGAAATTTCAAATTAAACGGACAATCATCTATAACTAGGATAGAATGCGTTACGTAGTCAGCCAATTTGAGACCATTTTGTTGTCAAACGGAGACCAGTCGCTGATTGATCGAAATTGATATCCGTTTGCTGCGATTATATCGCTTTGTTGTTGGTTAGGCCGTGTTGCTAGTTTTTAGGTTTAGCATGTGAAAACAATATTTAAAAACATTGTATTTTTCTATTCAAGTTTAATCGACTCAAAAATATCAGCATTCAAATGGAAATCAACCTAAAGTAACTCCCATGTCATAACCTTGATAGAAACCATTGATTTGATACAAAATCAATTGAATTTTTGATATATTTCACCATAAATGAAATAATTTTTCTTTTGAAAGCAATTTTACTTGCAAGTTATGGTATTCCATTTGCAAATAGTGATTTATGGTGCGAATTATGCATCCGGATTTCAATCGTTAAATTATAATTGTATGAAAGATTTGGATTAAAGTAAAGTGGCAGCACTGGATTTCCATCCTCGACGAAATCGAACGAAAAAATAACAAGGCAGGAGAATTTTTGTTGTCACATACTATCCTAGATAGTCATTGACCTACTGAACAACTTTATCGTAGACACTGCCTTTCTAAGTAATCAGGATCCTGAGATATGTAAGATATAAAATTTACGTGCTCACTAGCGCCGCCTAGTGGTGGAATTTCGAATTAAACGGCAAATCATCTGTAATTCCTTGACCTACCAAACAACTTGCCTGTCTAAGTCATCAGAATCCTGAGATGTATGATATAAATTGTGCATGCTCACTAGCGCCGCCTAGCGGACGTATTACGAATCAACTTTACCAAAAGTAGCTCATGAAATTTACAATAACTTTGTCGAAGACAGTTTTTCACTAAACAATCAGGGTCCTCAGATATTGCAGAAAGCATGGGTGTTGTACAAAGTACAATGCGCGACTGCTCGCGTTGCAAAAACTGGCGCAAGTACTGAAAGGTTAAAGATTGTTTAGGAGTTTACAAGAGAATTTCTCTAAGTTTTTTTTTTCAAATATATCTCAAGATATATTGTTAGGTATTCCACCAGGGGTTTCCAGGTGATTCTTCAGGTATTCCTTTTGGTTTTTTTTATCAGAAAATTCAACTATGGATTCTTAAAATATTCCTGTGTTTTCAGAAATTCATCATGAATTTTCTTCAGATTTTTTGAAATTTCTTCTGAAGTTTCTTCAGCAATACTTTCAGAAATATTTAGAGACTTCTTCAATAATCCTAGAATTACTCAAAAAATTCAGTAGGGATTTCTTCAAAAGTCTTTCAGAAATTGTTCCAGCAGTTTCTTCAGGAATTGCTCATGCGGTTCTTTCAGAGATTTCTCCAGGAATTCATCCATGGGAATGTACCAGTGAAGGGGCGCTGAAATCGGGGAACCTTGACTAACTAGCTCTGATTTCACCAGGACAGCATTGGGCATAGTTTATCACACATCTTGTCAGTGACCTTCCGAAACATTACAATGACCTTTTTATGGAATTTGCTACCAATTTCGGCTGAGTACATGCCAAGATAGAATAAGGTGTCTTCTAAATATATCAGGAATATATAAAAATTCTCGGTGAGAATGTCATGAGAAATGTTGAAAAAAGTTTGTTAGAAAGCTTAGAGGAAAAGTCTGGCGAATGGGCACCCAGACAACCAGTAATCGCATAAGATGTTGCATGAGATGATAAAGTGGAGGCCAAATACGTGCATGCTTCCATTTAGGCGCATGTTAAATGTACGCATATCGCCTCCACTTTAACATCTTATGCAACATGTTATACGATCACTGGTTGACTGGGCAGTTTACATGCATACGCCAAAAATGTTGTCATTGCATATAAGGAAATCCATGACGACTTTTCACGATGGGGGTGACAGCCAAAAGTGTAAACACAGTGCGAGTACAACCTAACAAAGTTTCGTCAATTGTCGTTGGTGCTTAACAAATTCCTTTGTGTTCAACTGTCACCCCGATCATCGGATGTCAAAAATACATGGTAAACAAAAAAAAATCAGCTGATTGCATCTGTCTCATGGATTGCCTTATAGTCCGATCATTGTGATCATCGACAAAGTGAGAGATATTTCGACACTGATTCTTCATTAGGGCCTAACTGACATTTTCGGTTTCTCTTCATCGATCCTCTTTTTGTGTTATTACGGAAAGTGCATTAAGTTTTCCAAAGATTTTTTTAGTTGAAATGCGAAGACGACGACCACATCTTGCTGTAGAAACAAAAAGAATAATGATTTTGTTTATTATTAGCGAAAGAGAGAGAGAGAGAGTTGACGAAGAGAAATCGATCAAGTCAGTTACGCCCTTAAGAAAAATCATTGTCGATTTATAAAAAAACTAGCTGTCCCCGGCAAACTTTGTCTTGCCTTCTGCGTTTTTGACGCTTCAAGTCCCTACCCGATTTTCAAAAATTCTCAAATTTCTCATGATTTTTGCCTCATAAACCTTCCTTGGGTGAAAACTAATAGAACAAAACTTAGACGACCCAAATCGGACCATCCGTTCGCAAGTTATGCGCGGTCCCACGTATGTCACTGCATTTTTATATACATATATATATATAGATATAGATGAAGTCAGAAAGGGAAGTATGAGATTGAGGTAAATAAATAAAACTAAGTAGGTACATATGTCATAAGGGATGCTTTGGCGCTATTATGGGTTCTCCACAGGTTTTGGGACAGAAGGTCGAAGGAAAAATGGTCGAAGGACGAAAGGTCGAATGGGGCAAAAGGTCGTATGGGACAAAGTGTCAAATGAAACAAAAGGTCGAATGAGACAAAAGGTCGAATGGGATAAAAGGTCGAATGGGACCAAAGGTCGACTGGGACAAACGGTCGAATGGGACAAAAGGTCGAATGATAAAAGTTCGAATGGGACAAAAGGTCGAATGAAACAAAAGGTCGAACAGGACAAAAGGTCGAATGAAACAAAAGGTCGATTGGGACAAAAGGTCGAATGAGACGAAAGAACGAATGGGACAAAGGGTCGAATGAAACAAAAGGTCGAATGAAACAAAAGGTTGAATGAGACAAAAGGTTTGAGAGAAGTCTTTGTTGCCGCTCATTGTAGTGCTGTTATAGAATTCATATGCATTTCAGCCACTAACATTTATATAGGAAATTGTTTATAGGCTGTTCTTTCAAGTTGTTTTAATGTAGTGTTTATTTAATGGCAATTTAGTTTGATTTTTTTTTTATTTAGGAATGCTTCCATCTTAAATTTTTTGGCTGTTCTTTTAACTAATATTTATACTTTTAACTTTATATTTATTACTGAAATAATTATCGACTCCTTAGGGTCTTATTTTTCAATCAGAAATATTGCCTTCTACTTTTGAATATCTGTTCTTTCTTACTGTACTGCAGAAATGTTCATTGACTTCTTTTACTTAGTGATCATCTCCTCTTGGATTGATAGGTAGATCTTAATAATTATACTGTATAAGTAAACAATTTCATTTTGTTTGCTCATATAGGCGTTACGCCAAAAATTGAGAATTTTCGATACCGCTCCCCCTGCCCTATGGGGCTGTTCATAAACCACGTGGTCTTTGGGGGGTGGGGGTTCGGCCAATGACCATTTTGTATGGACAAATAAAAAATTTTGTATGGACTAATGACCAGCCGGGATTTGTCCTTTACTAAATCAAACAGTCTATGGCTTCATTTAATCGCTGTAATGATTGGAGTTTTAAATGACAATATTCCGATCTATGATCCATCCTTCTTCAACCCATAGGCTGTTCTTTCAAGGAATATTGTTATCCATATTTAATGAACAACAATACTTTCCATAATTTATAGGGATCTATTTCGAATTGCAATGTGGTAATAAATTGCTGCATATAAGCTATTGCAAGTTTTAGTAGACACTTTCCTATCTTCTAATAATGATTATTTTGAAGTTGATGAATAATTTTGGTATCACTGGTTCTATTTTTTGATCGTCGTTTTTCTGTCGAATTCTGATCACTTTTTCATGTATTCCAATTTATCTTTAGTCTTTTTAACCTTTTTGCCCTTTTCAACCTTTTGTCCTTCGACCTTTTGTCCTTTGATCTTATGTCTTTCGACCTTTTGTCATAGATTCGCTCCACAAAACAATTTATTGATATGAAGTGCTCCGTGTATCAAAAAGCTGAATCTGCATTATAAGGCCGTTCGCAATGCTGTTTTATTTTGTATGGCGAGTTTTAAAAAATTTAAAACTCGCCATACAAAATAACACAGCATTGCGAACGGTCTAAGTCATCATAATAAAAACTGCAAGTTTTAAACTGATTGCATATTGAAAATTATACCATTGATAAAAAATGGCAACATATTTATTGCACCCATAAACAACTAGAAACGCTCCATAGAAAATCAAAAAGCGCTCCATAATGAATAAATATATGTTCCATCAATATGTGCAATGTTACCCATAAATATTTGAAAACGCTCCATACTTTATAGAAAATATACCAGTAAAGCATAATAAAATTTTCTCATTCAAAGTGTAATATTGAACCAATAAATAATATTAAAATGCTCCATAATAAAATAAAATTGTACCCATAGTAAATTGAAAATTGCTCCATAGAAAAATTAAATTGGACCAAAAAAAAATGAAGTTGCACCACAGGAAATAGATGAATGCTCCATAAGTATTATCAAACTGCTCCATATAAAATATGAATTGTTCCATGAAAAATCGAAAATTCTCCATAGATAGCATATTGTCATAATTTAAGTTCGGCAGTGCTGAATTGCTTTACATTGGACTACTTAAGTGGTGCAGATGTTTTAAGTTATGGAGAATTTTTATTTTTTATGGAGCAAATCATATTTTATATGGTGCAGTTCGATAATACTTATGGAGCATTTATCAATTTTCTATGGTGCAATTTTCTTTTTTTTTGTGGTGCAATTTTATTTTTCTATGGAGCAATATTCAATTTACTATGCGCACAATTTCATTTATTATGGAGCATATGCATTTTATAATGGAGCATTTTAGTATTATTTATTGGTACAAAATTGCACTTGAAAATTTTATGTTTTACCGGTAAATTTTCTATAAAGTATGGCACGTTTTCAATTATTTATGGATAACATTGCACATTTTCATGGAACATATGTTCATTCTTAAGGAAACGCTTTTTAATTTTCTATGGAGCATTTGTAATTTGTTATGGTCGCAATAACCGTTTGCCTTAAAAAAATATAGGGGAAATTGTGTATTTTCAGCAGTTTTGTTCTCTTCGTCATGGCGGGTTTTTCGAAAGCTGTTGAACTCAGAGTTGGCCTCAAATCCTTCCCAACCAAGCTGAGTTATACGACCAAGTTTCAGGAAATTTGACCGACAAAAACCCCCCATGACGAAGAGAATAAACCTGCCGATAATACCCATCGTCACCCTACATAAAATCGAGATTTTCCCGATCAGAAATCTTGGAAACTTTATCGTTATGCACTTGGTAGGATTTTTTTCTAGGAATTTTTCAAATTTTTATCTAGTTATGCCTCAAGAGGTTCTTCTATAACTTTCCCAAAAGAGTCCGCTGGAAATTCTTCAAGGTTTTCCTTTAGTAATTCACAAGGATTTTCTCCACGAATTCTCTAAGGAATTTCTTTAGGAATTCCAATAAGTTATAGAAGTTGTTAGTTCTGTTATTGGTGTATGTCATAGAACCGCAACTAATTCAAAATCCCAGTAACGATCATTTTCAACACCTAATAATCTTGCAGGTTGGTAATTAAATTTCCATTACACACGTCGTCGCAATCAATCGCAACAATGTTGCAACCCAGCCATCGAAATGCATCAAGCACAGCAAGTTGCCCTCCACATCATTCACCGCTTCATTAGACTTCGATGGGGAGATTGTCTCGATTCGGATCGTATCTCGAACGCATGCAGCAGGGCATTTGCTTAATTTTTGCGTAGGCCATCAAACAGCTTCGTCTACCTAGGGTAAAAGCCCCCTTCTTCGGCCTAGTACCTATATTCATCTCATTTTGTCTCAAGGACTAGAGATGTGCGCCGTCGAGATTTATTGCTTCACGCCGCCGGATGTTTTGATTTTCTAGCACGCCGCCAGCTTAAAACTCATCACGCCGCCGAACTTAGAATTTCCCCAATAATCTTCAGAAAATAATCGATTTAAGTTTAAACGCTCCCAAAATGAATGCATGTCATTCATTGCCGAATAAACAAAATATTTCGTTCAATGATCCTATTGAGATTTTAGTTACTTTTTAGTCACTTATATATCATCATATAAAAATCCTAGCAAATATCATATTCTTCACACAAGGTGTATAAAGCATGCAATGACAGCATGCATGCTTTTCCCCGCGTGACGTCATAACGACGTTCGTTTATAATTGAGGGGGTTAGAAGCAAAGGGGTGTAAGTGACAAAAACCCACTTTCGAGTAAATGAGGTTTAAAATTTTTCGTCAATTTTTCATTACATACATACAAAATGTGAGGAATTTCAAAATCAACCCAATTTTCTCCGATGTAATGAAATCTGAAGAATTCAGGTTCAAATAATTCAATTCATGCCATAACTTAAGAATTATTTAGGCAGCATCCATTTATTACGTAACGCTAAAATTTATATTTTTGAGTCCCCTCCACCCCCTCCGTAACGCTTTTTTGTATGGAAATCCAAAATTTTTTGTATGGGCCGTAACGCTTGGCCATACTACCCCCCTCCCCCAAGAGCGTTACGTAATTTGTGGACTGCGCCTTATGGATTTTTTTTATTTATTATGGAACGTTTAATTGTCTGCCGCACTATATACGAGTGCGCAATTACAAGTTACTACACTAAAACCTCAATTTATGCACATGGCTGGGGGTGCATAAATTAAAAAAGGCATAAAATGAGGGAAATTTGTGCATAAAAAAAAACGCTTCCGTAACGCCTCTGAATCCCGCCGAAAATGCTCTGAAACTTCCTGAAATGGCTCCAAAATTCCCCTTAAACCGCCTCGTACCCCATGTAACGCATCTGCGACGCTCCGAAACCCCCGAAAACGCCTCCATAAGGCCTCTGAATCCCGCCAAAAATGCTCTGAAACTTCCTGAAATGCCTCCAAAAATCCCTCTAAAATCCCCTCGGACCCAAATGTAACGCATCTGAACCCCCAAAAACGCCTGCCTAACGCCTCCGAATCCATCTAAGACCCACTTGCACCCGTTTAACGCACGTGAGATCCTCGGAAACCCCCGAAAACGTACCAGTAACGCCTCCAAACCCCGTCGAAAATCCTCTGAAACTCTCTGCAATGCTTTCGAAAACCCCCTCAGACCCCCGAAAACCCCCCGGAGATCTCCTGGTACCTCGCGGAAACCCCTGGGAACCCCCTGAAACTCCCCTGTGACTTCCATTTGCTCATCCTTATAAACACCCTTTAGCCGCCGTTGCAATAGTTACCGTCATTATTAAATATTCTTATGCACAATATTGGTTCTGAGTAGCTTTCCCTTAATTTATGCAGGCCATAAAAAAAGGTGCATAAATTAAAAAGTGCATTAAAATAACATGCATAAATTGAGGTTTTACTGTATTTACATTCTCATATGCAAAGTATAGTTTGTTAAAATGTTTCGCTATATGAGATGTAAAAGAGCGAAATATTGAATTCTCATTTTTAACGCCGCCGCCGCCGACGACCAAAAATGATGTTTTAACCGCGGCGCACATCTCTGCCGAAGCACCAAAGCAAGCATCACAGCGGTGCCAGACATCAAGAAACAAGTAGTTAATTGAATGAGATTTGGTCACTACAAATACGATGTTTTTTCAATCAGAATATGGTCGTTTCTTGGTTTAACATCTTGGCAAATCGATCAATAATTTCATTTTCCAACGCCATTTCTTTCAAAATATTTGGTTTGGTTTTCATCTAAATATGCTGCTACCGCTCAAGCTTTACGAACTATCATCCAGTTCGGCAGCACTGATTTGCCAATCAGCTGTGAATGTATGCGAGTGCAAAACGTGGGGAGCGAGCATAGACGATTCGTCGCGCCGCACATTGTTGTGACTTCTCCTTTGCGAGAGAGGAAAACAATCACAATGAAACTGTCACCTGCTAGGGAAAGCGAGTGCGTTAGTGGGTGAGTGCAGAATGCTCTACGATGAGAAAATGTGAGAGTGGTTGTGGATTTGCTGTAAATACTGTTGAGATGAATAAGGGGCCACCCGGTGGACCGCAATGAGATGAAAATTTTACGGTGTGCTGAAGATAGGTGCGAGTGGCTCGCGATTTGTGATCGCAATTAAATCAAATATTGAAGGTAACTCCCACTCCAGTGCATCGTAAGATCAACAGTGGAAGTGAGCACGTGTGTTAAAGGTTTGTATCATTAAGTTTGAAGCGTATACATTGCGCTGTGAGTGATTTTTCATGTTGCACATCCTTAATGAGACTAAGATAGGCACAAATACCCTACCTACCTAACCAAATCAAACGTAGGTACGTGCCAAGCAACACTTGCACCATCGACCACGTAAATACCCACACGTTCGACGTTCTTTTCAGACGAGGAACTAATTTCTCACGCAATTGCCCCGGTATTGGTCAGTTGTTGGGGTCTGAGAGCTGTGGTCACTTGCTGTACTGTGACGACGGAGACCGATTTGGCGACGGCGCCGTCTCGGACGGATTTCATAACGCCTGCTTGCCTGGTATTTTTCACCTGGCACCGTTCTGACCGGTGCGACGGTGCAAGGTGAGAACTTTGTCCACTGTGGATCGCCCCCGAATCCATATGTGATGGCGCAAGACAAAGGAACGCAATCTGCGGTCGCTCCGAGCTTGGCGACCATAAGGGACCAAGTATTCGCGGGGGTTGAAGAAAAATTAGCATTTGCCGCTGCCTGCGCCTCGGGTAGCTGCCCACACCAATCCAGCAAACGGAGGGAGCAGGTATGTGACGACGTTCTCCAGGTTTCTGAGAACACCCCGGAGGCGTTCTGGTCGGGCTTTGGTGGACCTGGTGGAAGGAAAGTGGAAATCAGCCAAATGTTCTCCTGAGGCTATAATAAATTTGTCACTGGACTTGTTCACGCTGTGATTTATCAAGATCAGCAACAAGGTTCACGCTTGTTCGCAGTTGGGATATCGATCGCTGGGACTGGCAATGTCGATTGCTGGATTGAGTGCAATCGGAATCTAATGCATTTACATGGGCTACGAAGCAGCGGTTTCCCATTGAGAATGTAACAAAACTAACTAAACCTTGAAATACTATCGCATTTCTTCAATGTAGTTTCTTAAAAAGTTCTTAACTAATCAAGTAGGAGACACTGAAGACTACCTTACAGTTGACGTCGAAATACGAACCTGTCATAAGATGCAAACACATAGTTGGAATTAAAAAGAACAGTACTCTAAAATCTTTTTTTATGAAGGTTTCCTTTTTTTTAAACCCTGTATAGAAAGAGGGAGAGCTATTTCAGAATCAATATTGTGCGGTACATAAGCAAATGTAATTAGCTTATGAGGATTTTTTTTTATTACCGTACGGGTTTAGGCCGAAGGGTCCCAGATCTTCTGGAAACTTTTTCCACAGGCAGGGCTCAGAGATATATGAACAAAAAATGAGAAAAATTCAGAGTCGCACATTTTCCCGGAAACTACTACTACTTACTTGGAAAAAGCATAACTCAAGAACGAAGCATCGTAGAAACAAAGTTTTTTTTATAGAAAATGAAAGCAAATTTTCTCAGGAATAAAAAAAAAATGAATTGAAAAAAGTTTTCCACAAAATTTTCCACCGTTGAGAAAAATCATAATGAAAAGCCGGAAAAATTATGTCCGAACTCACGGAAAATTTTCGAAAAAAAAAAAATGTTTGTGAAGGTGATTTTATATGCTTTGATTGCTGAAATTTTTGGAATGCACTTTTTTTTTCGTTCATGAGTTATGGCTAATTTTGTGAAAAATGACCATATAATATAGGCTTACATGGTCATTTTTCATAAAATTGGTCATAACTCAGGAAAGAAAAAAAAAGTGCATTCCAAATATTTCAGCGATCAGAGCTTATAAAATCACCCTCTCAAAAATATTTTTTTTGGAAATTTTCCACGAATTCGGGCATAGTTTTTCCGGCTTTTTTTTTATGAACTTTCTCAACGGTAGAAAGTTTTGTGAAAAACTTTTTCCACATCATATTTTTTTTGGATTCCTGAGACAATTTGCTTTCATTTTTATTAAAAATGTTTGTTTCTCCCATGCTTCGTTCTTGAGTTATTATTTAAAAAAAAGCTTATATGGGGCTGTCCATAAACCACGTGGTCATGAGGAGGGGGGTCCGGCGAATGACCATTTTGTATGGACAAAAAAAAAATTGTATGAACAAATGACCACGCGGGGGGGGGGGGGTGATGAAAAGTCCCAAAAAAATGACCACGTGGTTTATGGACAGCCCCTATGGCACATTTGGACATTTTTAAACGAAATTGGCTATAACTCAAAAACGAAAAAAAAAGAGCATTCCGAAAATTTCAGCAATTAAAGGTTATGAAATAGCCTGCTCAAAAATATTTTTTTTGAAAGTTTTCTACGAGTTCGGGCATAGTTTTTCCGGCTTTTCTTTACGAATTTTCTCAACTGTGGAAAACTTTGTCCATTTCATATTTTTTTGGATTTCTGAGAAAATTAGCTTTAATTTTCTAAAAAAAACTCTGTTTCTACGATGCTTTGTTCTTGAGTTATGATTTTTCAAAGTATGTAGTGTCAGGGGAAAACAAGAAATACCCACCTGAGTTTTCCGGAAAAATAGAGGACCCTGAATTTTTCTCAATTTTTTTATTCATTTATCCATGAGCCCGGAAAAAGTTTCATGAAAATCTGAGATCCTTCGGCCCAATTTGTACGATATTAAAAAAATGCCCTATGGCTGGCAAAACGGCGATCAGAGGGCGTTTATGGGGGAGAGCAAAGGGAGGTTTCAGGGGCGTATCAAGAGCTTTAGTAAGGTTAAAAGTAGTCCCACGGGGTTTCTGGGGAGTGAGTAACATGAGGTCTCAGGCAGGACCATAAAACATGAAAGACACTAAAACTCTTTTATAGTAAAATATCATCCAATGTCGAGTCATATTTTAATAAATGTTGGACTACTGTTGGACCCACATCGGATAACTGTTGGGTCTGTGTTGGGTTTGGTGGTCCAAAAAAACAGGTTAATATCGGGTTATACGTCATCAATGACAAACAAAGCTTTAAACCTGAGACTTGTTAGCTGGGGCTCAATTGAATGATATGTGCCGGTCATTTCAGCGATATTCCAGGGGAACTCTAGGGCACTTCAGGGGATCTCAGGGACGTTTAAGAAGGTCTTAAGAGGGTTTCAGGGAGTCTCAAGGATTTTCAGTGGATCTGAGGGGCGTTTTAGGGGATCTACGTTTCAAGGGCTTCCAAAGGAATTCAGATGGGTGCATGGAGGACTTAAGAGCGTTTCAGTGAGTCCCAGGGGGTCTAGTAGGTGGACATGAAGAACCCAGGGACTTTTCAGCAGATTTCACCGGCGGCAGTATATATGGTCATTTAAGGCAGAGGCGGCGGTCACGCCGGCGTCACGCCGTTTGCCCTATATGGCGGCGGCGGGGCTCAATGGCGGAAACTTAGTTTTTATTTTATTTTCGTGAATTGCTACTGCTATTCATTAAAACACGCCCACTAATTTTTTGTTAGAGTTTCTCGAATTGTTCCGTATAAAATTCTCCGTTCTTTTCATGACTCCCTGCAGAGATTATCTCAGGCGTTTTTTTAGAAATTCAGAAAATTCAAGAGATTCTTTTAGAAGTTGTTCGTAGAAGATCCTCAGATATTCCAGATAGTTAGTTTATAATAACTTATTTATTTAAAACTTTTTTCGAAGATTTTTAATAAAAATTTTCCGGGGACCATTCCAGGAATCCATTTAGAAATCATTTTAGGATTTATTTCTTGGCGTTTCTCCTGGAATATTTCAAGAAATTCTTCTGGAATTAGAGCATTCTTTCAGGAGTTGCATTTCCGTTTAGAAATTTATTTTTATTATTACTTCAAGAATTCTTCCTGATTTGATTTGAATTTCTGATGCCATATATTCATCTGAATAACTTTCACACATTTTTCAAGAATTCCTCTAGAAGTATTTCCAGCAGTTATTCAAAGGTTTCTTTCAGATCATCCTCCAGGATTTCCTGGAAATCCTTGGATTTTTTTTTAATTTTTATTCAATAATTCCACGGATTCCCGCGGATTTTTTAAAAGATTTCTTTCAGAAATTTCTTCATAGTTCCATTGAGAAATACCTCAGGGATGTCCTTTAGAAATCCCTCAAGAGATTTTCTCTGAAACTTCTCCATGGATTTTTCCTTAAATTTCTCCAAGTGTTTCTTATAACATTCTTCTAGAAATTTCTACAAAGTCTAGGAGTTTCTCCATGCATTCACCATGGATTCCTCCAGGAACTCTTCTAACGATTATTTCAGAAATTGATTCAGAGAGTTATGTTCAGAAATCTCTTAAGGAAATTTTCAAAAATTTCTTCTTGGAATCTCCTGAGGTATCTTCAGGCCTGTAGCCTCTCAGCTTACCCAGTAGCAAGCCGACCCTGAGACCCAGTTCGAGGGATCTCCTGTTACTATCAGATTATCCGGTTCAATAAATATTTACAATTCCCAAGAAATATTTCTGATGGAAACGCAAGAGGAATACTAAAAACGAAACCTTCTAGAAAATTCTCCGGTAACCCCAGACGAAATTTTCCAACAAATTTGTTTTCTAGTTTTGAAAATTAAAATAAAAATCCATCAAAATTTGACAGAAGAATCGACTGTATTCTTGGCAACACAGATTTATTGTCTTAATGAATCAAAATGAGTTGTTATCTAACCCGACGTTTCGACACTTTGGAAGAAGACATCATCGAAAGTGTTGAAACTTCGGATTAGATAACAACTGGTTTTTATTCATTGAGCTTGCGTAGCCGTTCGTTACATTCGAGTTTATTCATGCCCATTATTGAAACCCTTGCTGACATTCATGAAGAAATGCTTATTGAACTACTGAAGGAGTCTTTGGTGATATTTCTGAATGAATTCCTGAGGAAGTTTTAGATGTCATCCGTGGAGGAATTTCTGAAATAATCTTTGGAGAAATTTTTGAATAAATCTTCTATCTTATTCCTCTAAAAATCCCTGGAGCTATTTGTAAAAGCATTCCTGGAGGATTATTACGAAACAAACCCAGGGAATTAGCTAATAGAATTCTGGAAGGAGTTGCTTTATAAATTCCAGGAACTCTCCCTCAGAAATCCTTAATGGAACTCCCGAAGGGATATAATAAATATTTAGAAAAAATCTTGGAGAAGTCGCTTACCAAAATTCTCGTGATCGTATTTTCAAAGAAATCTCTGAAAGAATGTCTGGAGAAACACTTAAACATCTGTTAAGATTCCCAGATCAATTTCATGATGAATTTCCTGAAGAATTTCGGTTAAACTTCCTAGGAATTATCTCTGAACATCCTAGAGGATCCGAGTAAAAACTCCTAAAGGTATCCTTCGAAGAAATTTTGGAGGAATTTCTTTGGAAATACTTGGAGGAACTCATGAAGGATTTTTTTATCCTTATTAACAAGATTTTTAGCCCTAGGCTAGTTCATCTCGCTTTACTTCCCTTTTGAAGGAAGAACTCACATTTTGTAAGTATGTCGAGAGTAGGATTCGATCCCAGGTCCTCGGCGTGATAGTCAGATGCTTTAACCATCACACCAGGTCCACTCTCTTGTCTTTTGAAGGATGAAGGAATATCTATTTTTTTTTTGTAAAACTTATGGAGGAACTCAAGGCATCCCAAAAAAATGGGAAGGTTATATTAGAAAAAACCTCAAAAAAAAATCTGAAAGAATTCTGAACTCCTAAATTGATAAAATAAAAAGCTGGAAGAATGTCTGGAATCCGTGGATGGATTTCTTAAAGAATGCCGGGAAAAATTTCTGAAATAACTCATGAAGGAATTTCTTATGTATTGCAGGTTTCTAGGAGAATTATTGGTGAAATTTCTGGAGGCTCCTCTAAAAGAATTTTCAGAATAACTCCGGAAGAAAATTTCATAGAATATACTCCTTTCAGAATGCTATACGCAAATTGCCATAAAAATCTTCCAAGAAATATACCAACTATATGTTGGAGAAGGGTGAAGGGTTAGAAAAATATGAACCGAGTCAACTTAACTGGTGGCGATGGCGGTGCGAGCCAGGAGGTCTCGAAGGCGTTTCAAATGATCTCATGGGCTCCAGAACGTCTCTGTTAGAACGCCCTTGAAGGCTTCTGATACCCCTTGAAACGTCCCTGAAGCCCCTTGGAGCCCTTTCTTTGGGGATCTTTGAGAACTTTCTGGGAACGGCCTTGGCCCCAACTCAGACTCCCAGGAGCAAGAGAGCTGTTCTGGCAAAATAAGCTTTCTTATCAAAGCTCTGACATAATTTATGCACAAATTTTCCTCTTTTTATGCCTGTTTTAGCTTATGCACTCCGCGCAACGGCTTAAAAAGAGGTTCCAGAGTACTCGATTTTTACTTGGAAGTATTCCACTAACTTACCCAGGTTCATCATCAAGATACACCGTATCGGCATCGGCAACGAATGTAACAACAATCCATCTATTACGCTAGTAGATCTTAAGATGCTAACTCGCGAAAATTCTTGAATAACGTAGAACATCTTTGGGAACACCAACCAACGACCCTATTTCTACGTTGAGAGATATTAAGGATACTATCTAGCAGCTCAAGAACAATAAGTCAGCTAAAAAGGATGGTTTTACAGCTGAACTCATCCAAGTGAACCTGGAAAAGTTGGCCATCTGCTTGCACCGACTAATAGTCCGGATCTAGCAGACCGAACAGCTACCGGAGGAGTGGAAGGAAAGGATAGTCTGTCCCGTCCATAAGAAAGGCGACAAATTAATGTGTGAGAACTTTCGAGCAATCACTATTTTGAATGCCGCCTTCAAAAGTGCTATCCCAGATCATCTTCCGTCGGTTTTTCAACTAAAGTAAATGAGTTCGTGGGAAGTTACCAAGCCGGTTTCATCGACGCCGACGGTCGGTCGACAACGGACCGGATCTTCATCGTACGGTAAATCCTCCAGAAATGCCGTGAATATCAGGTCCCAACGCATGACCTGTTCATCGACTTCAAAGCGGCATACGACAGTATCGACCGTGCAGAGCTATGGAGAATCATGGACGAAAACGGCTTTCCTGGGAAGCTGACTAAACTGATTAAATCAACGATGGACGGTGTGAAAAACTGCGTAAGGGATTCGGGTGAACTATCCAGTTCATTCGAATCTCGCCGGGGACTGCGACAAGGTTGTTGTGGAGAAATTTATGTTTGGTGAAACTGGCAGCACTGATATAGCTCAACGTGAAAAACAGTACAATATATAGCTTTAGTGTTGGGATGTTTGTGTACGGGAGTGGCACAAAAATACTAGAATGTAAGGTATATTTTGGATTAAAATGAATTTTTAATAAAAATTTATAAAATTACAGCATTGAAGCTGACCGCAAAAAGGCTGCTTTCAATAAGTATTGCATCGCCCGGAACCCGCATCATCCTAACAAAGGTGATGGACTCTCATGCCTACTGTTCAACATCGCTCTGGAAGGTGTGATGCGATGCGCCGGATTAGAGATGGGAAAATGATTCAATTTTGAGAGTGAATCGCTAACGATTCACTCTCAAAAAATAGTCGACTCTTTTGACCGATTCAGTAACTCTTTTGCGTAACTTGATGAAAAATGTTATTATTCGATGTTAGCTGACTCCTTTTTTATATGTTCAGTTTTCTAGCTTGCAAGGTATGGACGTCGACTCAGCCATAGACGCAATAAATACAGGATACACAGATTTTCGTTCTTTCCATTAAAGAGTCGAGTCACTAGCGCGAGCCGGCCATACAATATACGAATGAAAATTGATCGATTGGCAAAGATTACTTTGTTCTAGGTCTAAACATCACTTAAGTACGCAGTTAATCCAACTATTTTTGCCATTTCTTCTTCTCGAAATGAACTTCAGTGAATCGTAACTCTTTTGAAAAGAATCGTGATTCACTCACTCGGTTGCGCGAATCGGTTCTTTGAGTCGGCTCGCGAGTGAGTTACCCATGTCTCTAAGCCGGATTCAATAGCCGGGGAATGATTTTCACAAAATCCGGTCAATTTGTGTGCTTTGCTGATGACATGAATATTATTGCTAGAACATTTGGAACGTTGGAAGAACTATACACCCGCCTGAAACGTGAAGCAGCAAAGGTCGGGCTGGTGGTGAATGCGGCTAAAACAAAGTATGTGCTGGTCGATGGGACTGCGCGAGACAGGACAAGCCTTGGCGGCAATGTTACGATAGAAGGGGGCACTTTCGAGGTGGTAGAAGAATTCGTCTACCTCGGTTCCTTGCTAACGGCTGACAATAACATGAGGCGTGAAATACGAAGGCGCATCATCAGTGGTAGTCGTGCCTATTACGGGTCCAGAAGAGACTGCGGTCAAAAAAGATTCACCCACGCACCAAATGTACCATGTACATACAAGGCCGGTTAATTAGATCGGTGGTCCTCTACGGGCACAAGACATGGACCATGCTCGAGGAGAACCTGCAAGCACTCGGAACTTTCGAGTGACGCGTGCTAAGTACGATTTTCGGTGGCGTACAGGAGAACGGTGTGTGGCGGCGAAGGGTGAATCACGAGTTCGCTGCACTCTACGGTCAACCCGACACCCTGAAAGTGGCAAAAGCTGGATGGATACAGTGGGCAGGGCATGTTGCAAGAATGCCGGACAACAATCCTGCAAAGTTGGTGTTTGTATGCTAACTATCTGGGTAGTACAGGAAGGCGTGCAGCGCAAAGAGCACGATGGGCGGACCAGGTGGAGCGTGATCTGGCGAGCGTTGGGCGTGACCGACGATGGAGAGCTGCAGCTGCAAATCGAGTATAGTGTGGCGTACTATTGTTGATTATGTCTTATCTTAATTGTAATGTTAAGCAAATAAATGTATGTATGTATCCTCTGTTAGACCCTTTCCACCAAGTCGAGTGAGATTTACGCGAGTCTCTTCCCACGTGTCTGACCTGCTGCTGTCGGCATCGCTGCCAGCTGGGCTGGAATGCATCGCACGCAGGTTGATCCACGCATAGGAACACCTCGAGGCCCTCGAGATCGAATCGAAAGTTTGCCAGATTGAACATTTGGGTCATTTTTTCCCTTTTCAAATTCTAATAAATAGTACCTGACCGTCCGTATAATTGTAGCTTCATTACGGTCGCCATTCACTGCGACGGGCAAAGCTGGCCGATGAACCAGTCGAGAAGATGACTCACCTGAAAAGATAGGAGAAAAGAGAAAACGATCGTCGTTAATAAAAGGGGCCCCTTCTTTTTCAGCGATGTAACAAATTGAAATTAACAGCCTAAATAGCAATTAATCTGCCTTTTTCACGTGCTAACAAATCACTGCCCCACCCCGGCGAAATGATTTCCATAACTCTCGACCCGTTCATCTTAGGCGAGGAGAGTCCAACGCAGAGGAAAAGGGTGAAACGCATCAGTGTGATCTGTTTGCACCGTGCATAGAGTTATATTTTTCATTTCCATTTCTCTGATGAGGAGGGGAACTCGAAGCTACGATCATTTAAGGAGAGGGCGGTTCGCCCGGGTGAGGAAGATTATCATTTCTGTCGGATCCCCCCGCAGTCGGACAGGCTGAAAGCACAATTGACTATGGGACTTCACACCCAAGTTTACATACATTGGTGGAAAATGAGACAGAGGAGGGGACTGGGGAAATTATATGTATCAGTGGAAGACGTCGTCGTTGGTCGTCGTAGGAATTACGATCGAAAGAATCATAAATCATTTTGGGATCGGTGGTGGTGCTGGTGGCCTTGCAGATGGAGGGGGTTCGATGCGAGTCTCGAGACGGACGATGACCGCGCGGACGGGTGGCTTAAGCCAGATGGAAAACTTTCAACACATTGCATTAGGGAATAAATTACCGAGGGGGGCTTTTACGTGTGTGATCTGATTTGTTTGCTGTTTTCATGGAGGACATTCGGATTACCACCCGTGGATTCTGGATGATTGATGGTGTTTTGTGAAATCGTTGGAAGTACATACCTATTACAAATGGCAGAGAAATGCATCAATAAACTTGTGATGTGGTGTCCCATGTTTAAATGTTCGAATAACTGGAGCAACCACAATTTAAGCTTTTGATATTGTTCTACCCGCGAAAAAGTTGTTGATTAGCGAACCCAGCAGATGAACAGGGACATCAATCGAACCTGTAGCTCAGCTGATAGTCATATCTTTCTTCTTTTTGGCGTAACTGCTGTTATGCTAGAATTAGAGCTGGTTATTCAAAGTTTCCAAATCCCAGCGCCTTTTTTATTGGTACGCCTCCAAAGGAATAACTACAATATGTCACCTAACATAGAATAATACCGAAAACACACTCCATACGTTTTCTCACGCTTTTTTAAATCCCTCCCTGAGTTCATTAAGAATTCTTGTAAAGGTTTATCCGAGAATTCTTCTAGTGTGTATGCATGTTTTTTTAGAATTTTCGTCACGATTATTTCCATGGACAGAAATTACTATATGAACGCAATTAGGATATTATTTTTATTCTTCAATTAACTTAATTTACAGCTCTTTTTGGTCCACTAGGGCCCTACGTGAGTGATTCCAATTGGCGGCTGTACTTACACTTTGTACAGCGCCTGAATGTATTCTATTCCAATTCTAGTATATCGAACTGATTGCCTTTGCGCTGCTGTCACTTTTCTACCCCGTCCATGGTAGAATGATGAGCTCGAGGGTGTTGATGTGTGGCTCTTGATCCTTTTCCAGTCCGATTGGGGGTCCATTATGAGTTTAGCCGATATACAAGTTTCCGGGTCCGTTAGAGCACATGCTCAGAAGAGGGTCAGGTGTCAGCCGCTCTCAGAGGGAAGAGCAACTGACAAAAAATTGCCAGTGCCGGGGCTGGGATCGAACATATGACCATCCACTTATGAAATGAACGTGCAGCCACTACGCCACGGGCCCCGGCACATTCAGGATACATCATTTTTTTTTAAATTTTTGTAGAAATATTTTTTTCAGGATTTTCTAAAATGATTGCAGCAAGAACTATTTCAAAGATTCCTTCAAGTATCCCTTTAGAATTAATTCATTCCTTGGAAATTTCTCCAGGGATTCGTCCAGAGATTCTTGCGGAAATTTCTCCAGGAATTTTCCTAATGTATTCCTCAAATTTTTTTTTCAAGAAATTGCTCAAAAGATTAATTTTGAAAAATTACACAAATAGTTTTATTTTTAGAAATTCCTTTTGGGATTTTTTCTTAGATTTTGTATTATTCCTTCATGTATTGCTTTATATATATTTGTGAAGGAATTACTCCAGGAGTTTTTCTTAGGAATTTATTCAAATGTTCTTCTGGAAATTTCTCAAGTAATTCTTCAGTGGATAGTTTCAGAAATTCCTCTGGGGTTTTCTTTCAAAAGTTTTGACATTTTCTCAGCATTTTTGCTGGAATTATTATTGGAATTTCTCCACTGGTTCCTTCAGATATTACTCGATATGATCAGGGACTCTCTCAGATATTTATTCAGGAAAGCCTCTAGAATGCTCTTGAGAGATTCTTCGAAATCTTTCTCTAGGATTTCTCTAAAAGTTCCTCCAGGTAATCCTTCAGGGATTGCTTAGGATTCGTTAAGACTTCTCTTCAGGGTTTATTTAAGATTTTTTTTCTGGAAACGCTTCAAAAACTTCTCCAATGATCCTCTCAGTAGTTCCTACAAAAGTTACTCTTTACTTCCATGGATACTTGTAAGAGATTCTCCAGTTTTTCGAAGAATTCTTTCAAAACTTTCTTCTTTGACATTTTAATTTTGTTTCATTTCTCCAAAACACTTCTCCAGGATTTGTTTTTGTTTCTGCAGTATTTTCTTCAGAAACTAAGTCTACTAATACGTTCAGAAATTTAAAAAAAAAAATCTTCTATGAATTCCTCCAGAGATATCTCCCGTAGCTTTTCCAAAGATTTCTTCTGAAATCACTCAAGGGATCCCTCAAAACTCCCTCAGTAGCTTTGTCAGCAATTTCTGCAGACATTTTGCAGAGTTTGCTTCAGAACACAATTATATATTCCTCCAAAATCTTTTCAAGATTTTCTCTCTCTAAAACTACTTTTTTACAGGACTTAAGGAAGAAGGAATTTTCATATGTGTTTTCCCAGGCATTCAAGGCATTTATCCAGGAGTTCTCCAGAGATATTTTCAGAATTTGCTTCAGGAACTTTGTCCAGGAATTCCCCCAAAAAATGTTAAAGATTTTCTTCTGGGAATCTCTAAAGGTTATGGAAATACTTTTGAAGAAATATCTTGCTGAAATGTTTGAAAAAAAAACCCCAAAACTCAAAATTTTGACAAAGTTTCCTCCAGGTATCCCTTTAAAATGTATATATTGGAAATTTTGGAAATTCCAGAGTCCAGAGATCCTTGCGGGAATTTCTCCAGGATATTCACTTAGGTATTCTTCAAGATTTTTTTTCAAGAAATTTCTCAAAAGATTAATTTTGAAAATGCCCACAAATAGTTTTATTTCTAGAAATTCGTTTTAGGATTTTTTTCAATGATTTTTGAATTATTTCTTCATGTATTTCTTCATATATTTCTAGAGAAATTGCTCCAGGAGTTTTTCTTTGGAACTTATTCAAAAGTTCTTCTGGAAATTTCTCAAGAAATCCTTCTGTAGATAGTTTCAGAAATTCCTCTAGGGTTTTATTTCAAAAGTTTAGACATTTTCTCAGCATTACTGCTGGAATTATTATTGGAATTTCTCCAGTGATTCCTTCAGATATTACTCGATATAATCAGAGATTTTCTCAGGCATTTATTCAGGCACGCCTCTTGAGTGCCTTTGGGGCATTCTTCTAAGTCTTTCTCCAAGATTTCGCTAAAAGTTCCAGAGATTGCTAAAGAAATTCATTCGGAGAATATTTCAAGGTTTCTTAAATTATATCCATATAATTTCCGGAAGAACTTCTAAAGGAATTCTCGGAGACACTATTTGAAAAATAACCAAAGGAATGTCTTTACGAAATTGGAAGTAATTTCTAGAGCAGCTTCTAAAAATTTCTGAAAAAATCACTTGCTGAAATTCTTGAAGAAATCCCCAAAACTCTGAAGAAGTCTCTGGGAATATTTTTGAAAAAATACCAGAATAAATTTCAGATGGAATTCATGCAGGAATTCCTGAAAGAAATCTTCGGTAGAACCCTAGCGGAATCCCAGGAAATACTCTTGCATGATCTGGAGAAATCTAAGCAAAATTCTTGAAGGAATCTCAGAAGAAATTCCTCAGAACTTCTTGTATAAATAGTTGTAAAGGCGGAAAATCCTCTGTGGAATTCCTAGATTTTCTGGTAGAATTCCTGAAACAATCTTTGGAAATATTCAGGAAAATTTCTTGAGATAATTCTATACGTGATTCTGAAAATTTTTTAGAAATATTTATGAATATATCTTTTAAAAATCCATGGAGAAATTCAGAGAATTATTCTATGAGCCAATACTGAATTAATTTCAGGCAAAATACGTGTAGCACTATAGGAAATCATGAAGGAAACCTTATGCGAACTCCTGTAGATATTTCTTGAGGAATACTTGTCCAGTAATTATGCAAAAATCGCAAGGAACAGATTCCTGAAGGATTTCTTGCATGACTCTGTGAAGGGATCCATCGAAATTTTTTGAAGAAATCGCTGGAAGAATTAATGAAGGAACATCTGAAAGAATCCCTATAGAAATTTCCCTTGAAGAATTTCTAAAAAAAAACATGGAAATCTAATTAAAATGATTCACTAGTCGACAAAATTGAAACTTTTTTTCACGCACTTTGACCATTTATTCCATTTCTAATGGGATTTGGCTTCGGGGGGGGGGGGGGGGGGGGGGGGCACTGGGATTCCGAATCTTGTCACACGTACAGTGTAAAAAAGTAAAATTTTCTTCACAAAATTTCATATTTTCATAGAAAATAAAATATTGTTTTTATATTTTTCTATATTTCATCTGCTCATCATAACCTATATTTATATTCAATAGATTTTGATCCAATGGTTCACAATCTGACCCAAAATTTATTTACCACGTAAAATTTTGAGAAAAATTGGGGTTTCTTCACAAAAATTCATAGAAAATAAACTACTGTCTATATAATTTTATTTTTTTTATCTGCTCATCTCAACCAATAGTAATCCAATAGTAAAAAACTGTACGTGGTACAAAAGTTCCGGGGTAAGATTTTGAATAAGCAGAATAAAACTTATTACATACACATATTTGTTTTATAAGAAAACTTTTAATTTCAAGAAAAAAAAAACAAAAATTATATTTTATTTTCTATGGAAATTTGGCATGTTGCGAATGAAACCCCATTTTTCTCAAAAATTTCTTTGATCAGTTCCCTAATCATTGCATTGGATCAAAATCCAGTAAACATGAATATTCGTTAGGTTGAGCAGAAATAAAAGAGTTAAAATTATCAAGACAATATTTTATTTTTCAAAAAAAAAAAATCGTGAATAAAACTCAATTTTTCTCAAAAATTTTAGGTGTTAGAGGATTTCTTAGGTCAGATTACGAATCAGTGGATCATAATCTATTGAATATAAAATATTGGTTAATATGACTACATAAAAACTTTAAAATGATAAAGACAATTTTTTTTCTGAAAATATGAAATTTTATGAAATAAACCTCATTTTTCTCAAAAATTTTACGTGTTATAGAAATTCGTATGTCAGATTACGAATCAGGGGATCAAAACCCATTAAATATTAATATTGGTTATGAAGAGCCCAAAAAAGTCACAAAGACAATAGTTAATTTTCATGAAAATATAACATTTTGTGCATAAAACCCCCGTTTTCTCAAAAAAATTTACGTGTTACAGGAATTCTTTGGTCAGAATACGAATCAGTGGATCATAATCTATTGAATATTAAATATTGGTTAAAATGAGTAGATAAAAACTTTAAAATGATAGAGGCTATATTTTATTTTTTTCTGAAAATATTAAATTTTATGAATATAATCTAATTATTTTCAAAAAAAAATACATGTTATAGAAACTATTATGTCAGATTACGAATCAGTGGATCAAAATCCATTAAATATGAATATTGGTTATGATGAGCAGAAAAAAAATAAAATTTTAAAGACAATAGTCAATTTACATGAAAATATGAAGTTTTGTGAATAAAACCCCCTTTTCTCAAAAAAAATTACGTGTTACAGAAATTCTGAGGTCAGAATACGAATCAGTGGATCATAATCTATTGAATATAAACTATTGGTTAAGATGAGTAGATAAAAACTTAAAAATGATTAAGACAATATTTTATTTTCTCTTAAAATATGAAATTAAATATGAAATGAATAAAACCCAATTTTTCTCAAAAATTTAACGTGTTATAGAAATTCTTATATCAGATTACAAATCAGTAGATCAAAATCCATTCAATATGAATATTGGTTATGATGAGCAGAAAAAATATAAAGACAATATTTTATTTTCCATAAACATAAAATTTTGTGAATAAAACTCAAAAAACTGTACGTGTTACAGCAATTCCGAAGTCAGATTCGGAATCAGCGAGCCAAAATCTATCGGAAATGGAACAAGTGGTCAAAGTGCGTGATCCACTGTCGACTAGTGGAAGTAATTTCTGTAGAAATCCTTGAGGAAATATCTAGAGGAGAGATTTCTTAAATAAACCCCGGAAAAACCTGAAGAAACCACTGCACAGTGGGAAGAATCGACCCAAAAAACGGATCTTTTAACGCCGCTGGTTTCGGTACGTGAAGTTAACTATTTCTGACGTAAAAAATACGAGGAATCGTTTGTTGCTAATTTCATTCACCGCACGTCACGGGAAGTGGTCCATTTTGCCCCATTTTGCCCTTTTCTCATACAAAAAGAGAATCAAAATGTACTTTCAAATAACTAACACGACTGTGGATCATTGGAAATAGCTGCAGGTGTAATTAGAGGTTATTAGAAATCATAAAAATATATGGAAGATCCTTTTAAATGCTTATATTGCCCCATATGCCCCAACAACTGTCAAATATTCACAATTTTCCTAAATATGAATGGATTTTTAATGTTACTGATTTGAATTTCTTTTTTGTTTGCATAATCAAAAAGAGCTAGATCTGTTATCACCAGAATCATCTCAGTAGTTGTCCAATTTGCCCTATTTTGCCCTATTATCATAGAAAAGTGAGATTTAAAATATATTTATAAGAAACAGATACTGTAATGGAACGTTGAAATTAGTTTTAGTTACAATTGGAAGCTAACAGCTATCGTGCGCATAAATGAAAGATATTTTCCCTATTTTGCCCTACATGCCCCTAAAACTGCTGAATGATAACATTTTTTCTATTGTTTTGTAATGTTACTGGTTACAGTACATGAAATCCTGGATCACTTTTTATATATACAAATACAGTTTATCGATAAGGTTTAGAATCATTCACGGGAGGGTACAAATAGCTGTCCATTTTACCCCAATTTGCCCTGATTTGTTGTCGCCTCATGAATGAACCGATTTCCCCCATTTGTTTATGTCCGAATTGATGGACTTTTGTTTCTGAAACCAATGTAATCGAAAGGACAGATAAAACATATGACTTTGGTGGGGAATACTGGATATAACAAGCATTAACCCTAATCTTAATTTGTGGCGAATATGCACACAACTGATTAAATGAGGCATCTTAAATATATATTTGGTATTTTGAGACGCCCTATTTAATCAGTTTAGCGCACATTTCACATATTTTATAAAATGCTTATTATTCCCTTATTGCCCCATCAAAAGCTGAAGTTATAGAAAAAGTCATATATAACATTGGTTTCAGTACCAATGCTAATAAGGGAAATAAATTTGTCCATTACTTGACAAAAAATCAGGGCAGGATCTTTGTGAATACACGCGCGTAATATTAATATTGGGGTGTCCATATAGTCTAGTGGTTAAGGCTATGGATCGCCAATCCGGAGACGGCGGGTTCGATTCCCGTTCCGGTCGGGAAAATTTTTTCGACTCTCTGGGCATAGCGCATCATTGTACTTGCCTCACAAAATACAAATTCATGCAATGGCAGGCAAAGAAAGCCCTTCAATTAATAACTGTGGAAGTGCTCAAAGATCGCTCAGTTGAAGCGAGGCAGGCCAAGTCCCAGTGGGACCGTAGAGCCATAATGAAGAAGAAGAAGAATACCAACATAATTTGAAAAGTTTTAATAATAATACACAGCCACCTTCTTATAGATACAAAGCGTTGCGCAACCCCGTCGTGTCTCGTGATTTAAAAATAATTAATTCACTGACTGGTCAGCATCTTCATTTACATGTTGAGCGCACATCACATGCTGGCCAACCATCTCACCTCGTGAGGAACATATTCATAGTATATAGTAAGCTCTTTCCCGGCTATCATTATTGTAATGAGCTTATCTTACCGTCTCGCATCACACAGTTGCATTGGTGAATACCTGACCGACGAATACTGACCACGACCATCTGCGCAATCTAAAAGCGTGCGTTTTGGTGATCCACGGTAGCTTGAGCCGCCTAGAGATTGTCTTGTTGTCGTTGCTTTTGCTGATCGTCGTGCGCTTCAACAAACCAGCTGCTTTCATTCATGCTACTCCAATCCAAATTCGCTCATCACGGTGACCTTGTTCGAGGTCCACTTCAGTTGATCTACAGCATACGGCTCCGTTTCGTACAACAACGATCGCGTACCGACCAGCCGTGTGATTAATCTCTTCTGCTAGGTCCACGATGCGGCCGGCGGTCGTTCGCTCGCATTGTACTTTGAGTGACTGATGTGTGATAACCGCAGGAAAGGAAAAGTCGTATCAAGATTGGATATGCATTTCACGTTTTGTGTGGAAACAAACGAATCGTCTACACTACAGAGCAAGGGGTTTGTTCAAGTGGCATTGCCGTTTGTATTTAGATTGCCGCGCGCTGTCACATCATCCGGTAGTTGCTTGGCGAATACAAGTCCTGGCGAGTATTTTCGCTTTCTTGCAAAGCTCAGAGAGGGGTTGAGGTGAAATGCGTTGCCATTCCAAAATTCCAGTTATAGATTATAAGCGACTCAAATAAATGGGTTCTTAGGCACTTCTCCAGCATGATCGATGTTAGAACCCAGCGATACTCTAGAGACGCACCCAAACTCTCCTTTAATACAATGTAATGTACCAACGACCGTCTTGATTCGACCTCTAGAGAGTGACCGAAACAACCGGTGTAGCCTTAGCTTACGCGCAAAATCTTGAGGCAGCGTTGCCGGACGAAGCCAAGCTTGATGTGGCTCCCCTGAATGACCGCTCAGACCAGTCAAAACCATAAAAGACGCAGTCGAAAGCTGACAAAACGAGTGGTTGAACGAGGAGTTCAGAGTAACTTTGGAGAAGAAGAACGCAGCGTGAACCATAATTCTGCGACATGGAACCGGGCAAAACGTGAAACGATGTACCCACATGCGTAAGCAGCTGACCCGCCTTTTTTGGGAGAAAAACGCCGTCTGGAAGAAGTGAAGTGCAAGGAAATAGAACTGCTGTGCTGTTCTCAAGAAACACGGAAGCTCTACGCATTCCGTAATCTAAACGTGCAAGAATAATGACGCGAATGTTTTGGTGGCCGAACGTGTAGTGATTGAAAGGTGGAAGCAGCACTTTGACGAACACCTTATTGGCGTGGAAAATGTAGTCATGGCAATCAAAATTTTGAATGTTGCCTACGAAGTGGTAGTTTTATAGTTTTTTGCATTAGAGCAACATATTTTCTTCAAAAATAACGTGAGGGTTTTTTTTCAAAACTTAATGAAATATTTAATACCATCCTCCCCAGCAAACGGAGCGCACTTGGAAAATGAGTAATTGCAATATTTGCATCCCGGGTTGAATGACCGTAGCCAAGTATCTACGGCATTGCTTGGCTTTGCCAGGCGTGGTTGATCGGTGCTCCTGATTTGAATTTTCGTTTCATTTCATTCGGAGCATACGAAACAGAAGGAAAGGACAGCTGCCTAAGGGACTGTCAATCGACCGGAGTGAGGGTGTGATCACATGCTTTCTTCTTGAATGTTTGTCCATTTCAGAGTCAGTGTAAATACATGAATCACATATATTTTGACACAAAAGTGTATATGTATCAAATTATATAAGATATTATCAAAATTTGTATACAAATCTGATAAATCAAAAATGAAACTAGCTGTCTCCGACCAACTTTATCTTGCCTACACTGCTCATTGTTAATATTTGCGTAGTCGGTGTAAGCGCAACTGTTGTTTTTAAAATTTGAACAATGATTTTTTTTTTGTTGGGGGGAGTTGAACCACTGCGTCCAGTGAGTTGAACTTTCGTGGTATACCCCTGTTTACTATTCGCATCTTACAAAGCTGATCACCCTTTATTAAGTTATCCGCTTAAGTATCCTGACGCGTCATTTCCCAGTTAGGCAAAATAGAGTTTATGAAACCTACTACCTTCCCGGGGTTGAGAGACCAAATTTCACTCGGTTGCAAGCAACCATAATTTAGAAATTTGGATCTACGTTTGTATAAAGCACCACAGCTGCAAAGCAGATGTTCCGAGGTTTCCAATTCAATGTTACAGAATCTACAGATATCATTCTGAACCCGACCTATGTTCTTCAAATGATATCTGCTCGGGCAGTGTCCAGTTATTAGGCCAGTGAACGTGCACAAAGTTCTCTTATTAAGCTCCAAGAGCTTCCTAGTAATTCCTGCATTTGGTGTTATAAATCTTTTTGATTGATTACATCTTTTGGTTACCATCCAGTTGGTAATCACCCTTTGTTCTTCCCATCGTTTCAATTCCATTTTTATGGCACAGTATGCTATGCCACAGAAAGGTTCTGGTCCAAAGAACTGTGTATTAGATCCTTGTTTTGCGAGCTCGTCTGCCTTTTCATTTCCCTCAATGCCACAATGTCCAGGAACCCAATATATGTTTACTGAATTCACTTGAGACAGTTTTCGCAGTGAGAGTATGCATTCCCAGACAAGTCTCGATGTACATTTATAAGCGTTCAGTGCTTTCAACGCAGCTTGGCTGTCAGAGAAAATACAAATATTTGCATATCTGTACTTTCTTTTTAAGCTACAGTCTGCGCATACTAGAATAGCAAAGATCTCCGCTTGAAACACCGTTGGATAGTTCCCCATTGGCACTGAAATGTTTATTCCAGGGCCAAAGATCCCAGCCCCCGTTTGTGTCCCAACTTTTGATCCATCTGTAAAGAATTTAATGGAACCTTGACGAACAGCTGGTCCTCCGGCATCCCACTCTAAACGCGATGTTTCACATACGTTGTAAGGAATGTCATAATTATCCACTGGTTTCATCCAATCTCCATTCATATTCATTACAGAGTTACTTTGGAAGTGTTTTGATATGCTTAAGTGATTTACTTAATCTCCTGGCATAAATTCCTTCAACCGTTTTAATCTGATCATACTCTTTTCCGCTTCTAATTGCACAAATTCATGCAATGGTAGCAAATAAAGAATTACATCTAACGATTTTGACGGAGTACTTCGCATCACTCCCGTTACAGCGATGGACATCAGGCGTTGAAGTTTTGCAAGCTTAGCCTGCGCAGTGGCCTCTTTTGTTTTTGGCCACCACACGAGCGAAGCATACGTTACTTTGGGACGTATAATAGATGTGTAAATCCATTTTATCATATTTGGTTTTAAGCCCCACTTTCTTCAAAACGTTTTGGAGCAGCACCAAAAAGCACTGGTAGCTTTGCCAATTACATACTCAATATGCGCATTCCAGTTTAATTTGGCGTCTAATATTACACCAAGGTACTTAACTTGTTCACTAAGACGCATTTGTACACCTCCAATCTTCAATGTTTTGAGGTTGAACTTCCTTTTCCTAGTGAACGGAACAATTACTACTTTTGAGGGGTTGACGTTAAGGCCTTCCTGCACACACCATGAATGGGTAAATTGCAGAGCCTGTTGCATTCTCTCTGAAATGATACTATCAAACTTTCCTCTCACTATGATGACAATATCATCTGCGAAGCCTACAACCTCGGAACCAAGTGTCTCCAAGCTTCTTAGCAGATCGTCTACAACTAAGGACCACATCAGTGGTGAAAGGACCCCTCCTTGAGGACAACCTTTCGTTGCCTTACCCACCTAGCTCAGAAATGATTTCTCTTTTTGCAAGCATAGAATGAATCCAGTTAATGACAGCCGCATCAAAGCCCTTTTTTTCCATGGCACGAGCCATCGAAGAATAGGAAGTGTTATCAAAAGCACCTTCAATATCCAAAAATGAACATAGTGCTATTTCTTTTGCAGTAAGTGTTTTTTCCACTTTAGACACCAGAGATTGCAACGCCGTGACTGTTGACTTCCCAGATTGGTATGCAAACTGGGTTTCTGATAGTGGATGTTCTTGCATGTGATTTGAACTAATAAAATCGTTAAGAACTTTCTCCATAGTCTTTAACAAAACTGATGAAAGACTGATGGGTCTGTATGATTTAGGATGCGTCCTATTCCGCTTCCCTACCTTTGGTACAAAAATGACTTTTACTTTTCTCCATTTTGACGGAATGTAGTTCAATCTTATACTTGCCTTGAAAATCTCTATTAGAGACGGAATTAAAACTGCCTCGACTTTTGAAGAAGTGCAGGAAATATTCCGTCCACTCCAGCAGATTTGAAAGGCTGAAAAGATCTAACTGCAATCTCTACTCTGGCTCTCATGAAGATATTGTCGGCTAGATCTGGACTGATGTTTTCTGTTCTGGTAGACATGTAAGATGTCTTCATAGAACACCTTTCACCATCAAGGCCTTCAGATCTTACCGGATCTGCACATTGAACCGATCCAGGGAAATGAGTCTCCATCATTAAGTCTAAAGTTTCGCGAGGAGTTTTTGTAAAATCCCCATTATTACGTTTTAAATATCCGAGTTCACTGGTGTGATCTTTTGCTAGCAATTTCTGTAGCCTTGCAACTACAGGGGTATTGCTGATGTTTTCACATGTTCGAACCCAAGATCTTCGTTTAGCTTTCCTTATTTCATTATTATATTCAGTTAAAGACTTCCTATACTGAGACCAGTCTGAAGTAGCTTTCGCTCTATTAAACATTTTACGAGATATTTTCCGAAGTCGTTCAAGTTTTGTACTCCACCACGGCACGTCTCTGTTTGAGGACGCTCGTTTGGTAGGACAGCTTTGGTAAAATGAACTGAGTATCTTATCGTTTAACTTTTGAGAAAAGGATTCTAATTCCTGAATTGAATCAATCTTTCCCCTCTCCGTTACTAAGCTCGTATTCAGATTTTGTACATATTGATCCCAGTTTATTTTCCTGGGATTTCTGAATGTAGTAGCAAGGCAATCGCCTACCTTCCATTCAAACATAATATGTCTATGATCAGACAAAGAGGTTTCATCCGACACATGCCAGTTTGAAATTCTTTCATAAATTGCAGCGTTGCATAAAGTCAAGTCTAAAACTTCTTGTCTGATTGCGTTTGAAAAAGTTGGTTCATTTCCCTTATTACATATATCTATGTTACTTGCTGAGAGATATTCCAATAGGCACTCACCTCGACTGTTGATATCCGTACTTCCCCACACCGTATGATGGGCGTTGGCGTCACACCCAAGAATGAATGGCTTGTTGATTTCTTTGCATTTTTGGACGAATGGATCGATCTCAGGAGGAGGAACCACAGTATCATCACCAGGGAAGTACGCTGAAGCCACAACGACCTCTGTTTTTCCCCTAGTTGTTGGTACCTCCACCATGACCGCAACAATGTCTCGTTTAATAAATTCTGTAATTGGATAGCATTTGAGTGTTTTATCAATTAATACAGCAGTTCTAGGTGAACTCTGAGTTTCGTCATAGAACAACTTACAATTTTGTGTTTGAATACCAAGTATTTTTCCTTTATTGGACCATGGCTCCTGAATTAGAGCCACGCCCAAGCCTTGCTTACAGAACCTCCGACACAACACAGCAGACGCACCGTTTGCGTGATGGAGGTTCACCTGCACGAACCTAATCGGTTTCATGAGAAGGCAGTGAACGCTTTTCTTTGCCTTTGCAGGAAGCGATGGTCCTATCGTTTTCATTTTCAAGAAATACACGGGTTTCTCTCATCTTATCAGGCATCCTTTCAGGCACACTCCTTTTCGTGGAATGATGGCCATCTTTACTGCAATGAAAGGTTCCTTTGTATATTCCGTTATGTTCGATTTTGCACCTACAGTTGATGCGTTACCTTTGGGAGGAGTGGCAGTTATCTCCGAATGACGCTGCCCAGGATATTTCACCTTTCTCAGCTGCGTTTCGCCAAAGCGGAAGTTTAGAACAAAGTTTCTTTGCGACAGTATCTCCAAGGAACCTTCATCTACGTTTAGCATCCACTCTGCGTGTTTATTCGCGTTCGAACGTGTTAGAATTCTCCAGCCTTTTGTGCTTAGACCATCATTCTGACTCTCTATGAGTCCTCTAAGCCGCTCATCGCTGTAGTCAGCACTGAGGGGAAAGAACGCATGAAAAACTTCCGGGCGAGGAATATCTTTTTCATCCAACGCAATTAGTTCCGCATTTTCCCAAGGAGAGAGCATCCCAGTTACATCTTTTAGCCAATTTGCAGTTACTGAGTCTTTGCAGTCAAGGTCCAGATAACCTTGCCTATAGCTAAATTTTGTAAATTTGGGTTTAACTTTCTCATGTCTTTGATTCTCTATTCTTAAAAGAATTGCTTCCTGCAGAGCATCAAGTTGCTCTGTTGTCATTTGATGATTTGGATAATCTTTTACTAGTATGCCCATTTTAACCATCCTTGCCGCATCTCTATAGGAGTGTTTTGTTGAATTTGGAATGGCTGGCAGGTTACCAGAATATTCCGGAACTTTTAATGCAGCCTTCCCTGAATTCTTAACAGTCTCCTTCTCCTTCATATATTTGTCTTGGATGTTAGAAGAGATTAACCCCGCACGCATCTTTGGACAGAGGTTCTCCTTCGTCCTCTTTGCGTTCGGGTTCTCTTCACTACTACCTTGTTCACCTTCTCTCAATCTTTTAGTTGTGTTTGGAGTGCCAGGAGTAACATTAGAAAATACTTGTTTCCGAGCTTCGTGTTTATTCAGCCCAGCTTCCAGACATTTCTTCATTTTATTCCTTTGTCCTTTTGACATATTTTTACGCCATTTGATTTTAGGCTCACTATCACTTAGAGATCGACTATTGTTGATCTCACTTTCGATAGCAGACCTAAAAATCACACTGGAAATCGGTTTGATAGTAACATTTATACCATCGTCGTCACTATCACTTTCCAACAGGTCATTTTTCGGCGTATTGAGTATCGAAGAGGAACACGACGGAACTTCTGAGGCAGAATCACTCAGCAGATCATTCTCCCTACACACTTAATTCAGATTGCCGGGATATCAGCATTTTTCCATTCTTTTGCCGAGATTTGCACAGCCGAGTAATCAGCAAACAACAATTTTGCTGAGATCTCAGCAATTTTGACAGTTCATTGCTGAGCTTCGGCAATCGTTTTGCTGAGAGTCAGCTAACAAATGTCACTTTTTGCTGGGATATCAGCTGATAGTTTTACTGAGCAGACGGCTGTGCGCGTTTTTGCCGAGCCCGCAAATCTGTTTTGAGTGTGTAGATTCAGCTACTTCCATATCCACTTCCTCAGGTTCCGAATGGACAATTGTGTTAATCACTGTCTTTTCGTGATTCATTTTTTTATCGCCTCTTGTAGTACTTATGTACACAAGAAAAATATGTAGTTGGTTTGGAATTAGCAAATATACTGCTGTCAAAATTGATTAGATAGGGAAAAAGGAAAGGAAAAAGAAAAAAATAAAAATAAAATAAAATAAAAGTAAATAAATTAAAATAAGGATAATATTTTGTGTTTTTGATCCCGGTTTTCTGTTTATTTATGTACCGTCGTACTTTTGAAATGCGGGGCTACTTTGGACACTTTTGAATATGGATTTTTTTAATTCAAAATATGGTTCAAATCTGTTTGATGTCTTTGGGACTATTGTGAAGCAATTGTTTTCGCTTCATTTGGTTGAAATTATTTTTCAAACAGACCGTTTATTGCTTGTCAGGATGCGAAAAAACATCGAATTTACCAATAAAATATACATAACGTATCAGAACATTTGGTCTGTAAGCATTGTTTCTACAGTTCATAAATTTCAAAGGGTTGATCAATTCATTCAAAATGTATCAACGTAGCATATACAATCGAATATTTGTATTGTTATACATTGTAAATGACCGTTTCACCTAAATAAAGGATTGATGGTCCCTTTTTTCAGGCTATCTATATAGCAATATCACGCTACTCATAATACCAAAGTTAGCACAGAACCATCTTAAAACGCATATATTTATTGAAATCATGTCCGATATTGTATACTACAGCATTGGTACAAAGTAGTTTTCTAAATAATCCTGGAATTTGAAATGCAGTATTGTTATAGATAACAATGTCCAAAGTAGCCCCCATCCGGTTCTATATGACATGTGTCTGATTGGTGTATGAACAACTTTTTTGTTTATTGATGGATTTAGTTCAAATTTTGCATACATCCTACATACATACTCACAATTATTATGTCTAAAAATTTTGGAAATCCATTAACTACTCTGGGAGTTATAATGTCATAAAGTTGAAAAACCATGAAAAAGTGTATAAAGAAGCCCCGCACGACGGTATTAATCTTTCGTCTATTTTATTTGTCGTAGAACTTATTCCGTGTATATTGCACCATAAATGCTGTGCAAGTTCCACCCCAATTGTATGCAAGAACACTTTCAATATGTCCTGCAGAAGACATTAAAGCATCTGACAGTTATGCACTACAAGAAATTCTTGCAGTTGCATCCTCGTCATGCATGATGGCCTCTTTCCTTTCTTTCTTTTACAATTCCAATGTTGAGCACAAATCTGGAATTAACTACACTTGAATTCACTAATCTCACCTATGCACTAGCAAAGATCTAAACGGCAACGCCTTAGAATACTTTTGCACTATAGCTCACGAACAATGATTACACATAGCTCAAGATTTTTCCACGTTAGTGTCTGGGAGTAAGGTTTAGATCTTGTCCTCTAAAAAAATGAATCCATTGCTCCGCTAAACCTATAAAACGATTCTCGAAAAATAGTCAAACGATAACTTTTCAATATTCCATAGAAATATAAAAAAAAACAAAAGCAGTCATTCGGATCCATGCAAAATAGTCGAATGGTCCCTTAATTTCGGAAATTTTCATTTTCATTTAATTTAACTGCTCCATAAAATGATTGGGATGATCCGTGGAATGATTCATAAATCATAAGAAAGTATCCTTAAAAATAGAAACTAATTTATAAAATATAATAAATGATTCATAGAAAATAGAAGAACGATCCATAACATAAAGGAAAAGATCCATACAATTTTAGAAATGATCCAAAGAATTTTGAAAATGATTCATATTGTATGTTGCTTTCATATCAAAACGCTCTGCCAACTTCCAGTCGGCAATTCTGAATCATCGCAACGAATCAAACACCACCTCTGCTGCTGTTTATGTTAGTGAGATCGGACAAACGACAGACTCCCGCCTGCTGATTGGCTGCAACGACTCTAGCGACGGTTTCATAAGCGACGGGTTCAAATCGTCGCGTTCGATAAGGGGGGAAACCGTCAATAAACAAATGAAATCTTTACGAAAATGTCGTCTATGTTTGTATGGATTATCCTTGATGGATCATTTTATAAATTGACCAAGTTCTACATATGGCGGATCGATTCCAAAATATTTTGGATCATTTTTAAATTTTTATAGATAATTTCCTTAATTTTGAGGATAGTTTTCCTACTTACAACGAATATTTTACCAGTTTTTGGAGATCGTTTTTTTTTCTGGATCATTCAAAGGATCATCGTTTCATACATTTCATGGAGTAAATGAATCCTTTCTTAGGCGAAAACAGACAAAGTGCTTCTGACATTTTCCACTTAGGGTTGTAATGAAAAACCACTGCTGCAACGGAAGTAGAATGAGGTGCGTGGTAGGCTTTTTTTTAGGAAAGCTTGTCTACAAGTACCTTTTAATTCCAATTCCTTTTTCAGAAACACCGAATACAGAATTAGTAAGATGACCATTTTTTCCAAATTTCATTATCGTAATTTAATATAAGGCAAACTTCTCAGTTTTTTTAGGAAAAATACTGACCTCAATTATTGTTATGAGCTTTTACATAAGGTTCACCCTATTTTCCTTCATGTGCTTTCATCTTTTCCTATTTTTTTTCTTTTTCTAACATGTTTCTTAAATTCTCTCAAAGATTTGTCCTGAAATTCTTTCATAAGTTCTATTAGGGGCTCAGCCGACCAGCCAACCATAGAAGAAGTTCAATTCTTCAGTTCATTTTGAGTCATCTAAGAGAATTCCTTTACACATTTTTTCTGTTTTTTTTAGGCTCAATCTTGTATATCCCGATGTTGGTTTTTCTTCGAATATTTGAGTGAAATTACTGTCTAAGCCTAGGTCTAAGCTCTGTCAGGTATATTGAATATATTAACATTCTTCCATCATAAACATTTTCACGCATCCCAGTATACATTCCAACATATTTTGTAGCAAATTAAAAAAAAAGTTCGCCTGAAATGTTGAAAGTTTTTAGCGAAACTTTTGTGGGATATTTTAAAATACTGCTAAAATTTCCTACATAGAAGAAAGACAGAGAAAATGAATCGATGAATTCTGAAACTCTGGGGAAGATATTTTTAGAAATTGTGAATGATCAGCAGCGGCCCCATTAGAGAATCAATAGCTGGAGCAAGAATTTCATTGACAAATTTTCACCAGAAAGTTATTAAAATAAACCAAAATTTTCCGAAAGCATTACTTAAGAAAATATTTTACAAATTTCCGAAGTCCTTTCAAAATGTTTCAATAAACTGTTTTCTTTCGCAGTTTTGCTTTGATGTCCTTTTGCAGATAATTTTTGAATACCGAAAAATTCGTCCAAAAGTACAACAACATATTTCCCTCCCATCATAGACTTCTGTTGCTCACATAAAATTGTCGATTGTTTTATTTTCTGCTGTAAATGATCTGTGTCAGTATTTCCACAGCAACTCTATTAAATAGTTATACAAATATTTCTTGGATTTCTAAATTTATTGCCAGGTCTGAATTCATTTAAAGTGAACAACTTGAAGAATAATTTCAATCATTTCAAATAGGACTGCAAAAAAAAAACGGAAGAACTTTTAAAAACAAAATCCCCACTTCTGCTAAATATCTCTTTTTCGAAATTTTCTACTGAACGAATGCTTCTTAAATTTGTCACCATAGAATAGAAAAAAAGATGCGTTTTGTTTAATTGATGGTGCTTTAAAAAGTTACTTATATTCTCTCAAACATTTTCGAAACTTTTATCAAAAAGTTTTGAAGTAATTTCACCTGTGGTTTCTCGAAATATTGAAATATTCCTCCAGAGATTTTGCTAGAATTTCGTTTAAAAAAAACTGGGAATTCTTCGTTCTTCTTTACATTTATCAGGGAAACTTTCTTCATGAGCTATGAGCAAAGCATCCTTCCAGTTTTTGTACCTAGACCTACTTGAATCCACATAGATTCCACAAAATTTTCCTTGCAGAGGTAGACGAAACTTTCTAAGCTCAAATGATATTGTGGTCATGAAAAAGTTTCTATCTGAAGTTATTTTTTCATGTAATTTGTTTTGCAATATTTTGAGTATTGAGAAGAGCATATGAAAATTGCCTAAAATAAAAAAAATACACTGAGAGTAATATTCATATCGGATCTATGTTGAATGGTATATAAATTCAATTTTCCATAAACCTTACCCTTTTTTATTTTTGAACATGATTTTCCTGTATAAAGCTGACTTCCAGCCTCAAAGTTTGGCAAGTAGCCTACCCAGTCAACACACGATGCATATGATGTTACACAGGACGCAAAAGTGGAGGTGATATACGCACACTTTACTCGCGGTTAAATGGAAGCATGTACGCATATGGTCTTCCCTTTGGCTTCCTATTCAACATCATATAATACTTCGTGTTAGCTAGACAGGATGGTCAAATGCTTCGTGCTTTTTTGTCGATTTTAAAAACATTAAAAGGAATCATTTTTTGAGATTTTTGAAATCAAAAACAAATTATACGTGAAAGCCACAATGAAAAAACTCTACATATATTTTATTACATTCAACTATACTTAAGTTACAGTAAATTAAAAAAAAGGAAAAAAATGAACCTTGTTGAATATTATTCGAGACAGTCTGAAAACTCACCTGTCTGAGATTGTTTTTTTGAAGGAAACTGTAAAACTGTAAAAAAAACCTCAAATACCATTTAACAAATTTAAATACATTTTTCCTATTTTTTTCGATTTTTAAATTCGCTGTAATTTGAGTATAGTTGAATGTAAGAAAAAAATATGTGTATATTTTCATTAAAACTGTAATTTGAGTATAGTTGAATGTAAGAAAAAAATATGTGTATATTTTCATTAAAACTTGTACGTAAGACCTACATTTGATATCAAAAATCTCAAAAATTGTTTCAGCTTGTTTTGAAAATCGATGACAAATAAAAATTCGAGAAAAATAGTTAGAAGCATTTGACCATCCTGTGCTGCTTGCAAAATTTGATGCTGGAAGTCAGCTATCTACATAAGAATAATAAAAATATCGAATGGTAAGGTTTTTGGAAAATTTGGATTACCGTCAAGGCGCCATTCACCGTGGGGGCTCCATTCACCGTGTGCCTTCGAATATTTTTTCATTATTTCCATATTATGATTGAATGATATGACAATTTCCCTTCAATTTCACCAATACAACACTAATGTATTGTTACCATGTCAAAACGCTCATTAGAAACATTTAAAAGTATCATTTTGTCACTAAAGTGTGTTTACATGAAGCGGGTTTCTGCTCGTTCACTGCATTCATAGTGAAAAAACGAAAACTGCGCTAAGGTGATTTAAGCGATAAACTAAAGGTAGTAACGTTTTTATTCCACCAAGAAGCAATTAAATTCACATATCAGGTATGTATTTTGCATTACCGAAGTAAGTTTAACAAGAAAGTACGATTACTCGTACTTTTTAATTGAAACAAAAAGGCACGGTAAATGGGTACCCTTAAAATCAACGGTCTCCATTCACCGTGCCCCATATTATCCCATATATCTAGAAAAAATCGAAAATTTGAACATTCGTTTTTCTAATAAAATCTAGCAAGTTATTACTTGAAATGAATTTAAACGAAGAAAATTCTCTTGGCTGGGTTGTTTTGATCATTTTTAAACAAAATAGAATAAAATTTCTCATACACGGTGAATGGTGACCAACCACGGAATTAGGCGACCCTACTACCCTTTACTAATTGTAGTATATCACCAAATTTCGTGAAAAATTTTCAACTTCTGTGGATATTGCTTTAATTTTAACCTATAATGAAGGCAATTAAAAGCGGCACCAACAATGTTTATAAGACTGGTGTCAAATGACAGCCCTTATTTGCCTCGAATCCTCTTAGATCCACGGTGAATGGTGCCTTGACGGTACATGACATCTAACATACAGTATATCAAACAATTGTCCGTACAGCAATTTTTTGGCCAACATAATTTTTCAATAAAATGTTTATAACTTTTTACACGTCAATCGAAAACGCTGAAATTTTGACCAATTATGAATCATATATTGAAGCTCCATTGGTAAAATTTTGTGCGAGATCGAATAAGTTTTCTGAAAGTTATAGAACTTTTAGAAAATCTTATGAGATTTTTGTAAACATTTTTAAAACATTATATCTCAGTATGTACTCGATGAAACTTTTTCCTTTTTTTGTATTACTGCTGATACCTTAGGATTTCATATGCAGCTTCTTTAGAGGTTTAATATTCACTAAAAAAAATATGAAAAATGTGCTTATGCAGTTGACGATATTTAAAAATTTACCATATTTAGCACATATAATCTGCCAAACGTTTTCCACCAATAAAAGTGCATTTACTGAATGAAAAATACATAGGACCTACTATTCATATGTAGTTTAGTAGGTCCTGTATAAAAATATAGCATTAAGAGAGTTTAAAAACGTTGAAAACACTTGGCACTTTTATTGATCAAAATATGATAAATTTCCGAAAGACACTCTGAACATATACGGATTTTTCATATTTTTTGTAATGAATATAAAACCTCAAACGAAGCTGCATATGAAAGCCTTAGGTATAAGCTGTATCACAAAAAAAAATTAAAGGGTTTCATCGAATACATATTAAGATATAATGTTTTAAAAATGTGTTCAAAAATCTTAAAAGTTTTACTAAAAGTTCTATAATTTTCAGAAAACCTATTTGATCTCGCTCAAAAGTTTATCAATGGAGCTTTGATATATGGTTCATGATTGATCAAAATTTCAGCGTATTTGATTGATGTATAAAAAAGTTATGATCGTTTGAATGGCAAATTATTTTAACCAAAAAATTGCTGTACGGACAATTGCTTGATACACTGTAGATCCTATATGGATAATACTCTCAGTATATTTTTTTTTTCTAAAACTCCTTCTATTCGCATAATCGTCAAAGTCATCATTTCAATCTAACAAACCGTTTTCAAGTTATAATTTTTACAGAAAAATTAGGTGTTTCTACGCCATTCTGAAATGTCGTATTTTTTCCTAATTTTTTTTAAATAATTCAAGTTTCGGAATGCTGGCTTTCTCAGTCTTGGGTAAATCAAAACGGCAAGTTTTGCTTTTCCCGACGTTTCGGCTTTTTATTAAGCCTTTTTCAAGGGGTAAGCTGTCAACCGTTCCTCGTTACATAAAGTGTTGCCGGATTTTTAGGAGGGAGCTTCTTGTATACAATTTTGTACATTAGTTCTACAATTTTGGGACACTGGGACACTACGGTAATTATCAACGACATGCACTACACTAGACGATAGACGACTCCCAATTCGCTAGACGGGCGCTTCTATTCCTTCAAGCTACGGAGTCACTCGACTATCTCCGTCGCCAGCGTCTCAATTTGTTCATCGAGCACGTGTTCTGTTGTGCACATGGATGTCAAAGCATTTTCAACAGTGTAATTTCCCACATGGCTTGGTCAGCCAAAGCAAAATCAAGAAATTGATCTATTGTTCTTTTCACGGAAATGCTAAATCGTAATGGTGTTCGACCTTTGCGTCTCTTTGATTCTGAAATCAATGCGACTGAACAGGTAACGTACGTTGATGTCATTCTTGATTCCAAGTTTTCCTGGACACCTCATATTGTGTTCAGAATCCAGAAAGCTTGTATGGCCTTCGGGCAATGCCGGCGTACTTTTGGTACAACTTGGGGTCTAAAACCCAAGTAAATCTAATGGATTTACACAACTGTTGTTCGGCCAATATTGGCCTATGGATGTCTTGTGTGGTGACAAAAGGGCGAAATGAGAACGATCCAATATATGGTCTTCTGTTCGGAGTGCAATCGACACTTCAGCAGCACGTAATGGGCAAAGTAATATATTTACTTCTGTTCAGATAGCCAGGCTGCTATTAACGCACTTGCTTCGGCCAACTCTAGGTCGAAGATAGTTATCGCTTGTTAAACTCAAATCAAGCAGCTGAATTCAGCAAACGCTGTTCACTTTGTATGGGTACCTGGCCGTTCTTCCATCGCTGGAAATGAAATGGCTTATAAGTTAGCTCGCACTGGAGCATCACATGACTTTATTGGCCCTTTGCCAGCTATTCCGATATCGAAGTGTTAGGTAAAGCATCAGATTCATACCTGAGCTGCCACTTAACACAGACAATACTGGAATAGTTTGGAGTAATGCCGTCAAACAAAATTGTATTGTACTTAGCCATCTCTAGGGGTGGCGAAGTATCTAACAAATCTGTCGAAGCAGGATTGCAGCATGCTGGTCAAAGCATTGATTGACCACTGCCGACTCAGCAAGCTGATTCTTTTGCATGTGATAGCTGTGAATCCGATTCGTATCATTTGATATGTAGCTGTCCAGTTTTTGCGCAACTGCGTTTCCAAATATTCGGTAAACACTTATTAAGTGAAACTGACTTCAGTTGAATCTTCAAGATATTCTGTTGTTTTTAAGGCTAAACATCAAGAAATCCCAATGCAATTGCAAACAAACTTTAGAGGCACGAATCTGACGAACGAAACTTTGAACCAAGCCGCACTTGTTTATCCTGGATTTGCTCACTTGCAAAAAGAGGCAGCTTTTCCAAAACGAGAGGATTTATTTACGATTTTTTCAGGATTGGTGCTCCTGAAGTAGCGAGTAGGGGACCCTACTAGGGAAATTCATCGCTGCTCTACAAAATTTTCATCAAAACCGGATTGACTATGACAAAGTTACAGATTTCTTTTAACTTTATGTTGGCATATGGTAGTGGGGGTGGTATTGATTTTTAAAAAGGGAATACTGAAACATACTTTTTTCCCTGTTCAAAAAAGCTTGTCAGAAAAGGTTCAGAAAAACTGATAAAATCACGGTTTTTGATATTTCACCCTTTTTATATTCAGATTGAAGCAATATTCCAAACAAAGAACGCAAATGTATTTCTCAGAAATTGTTAGCAAAAATATCCACATGATTCCTTCAAACAAATAAAATATTTTACACCGTGCTCCTCAGTAAACGGAGTGCACTCGGAAAATGAGTAATTGCAATATTTGTATCCCGGGTTGAATGGCCGGAGCCGAGTAGCTGTAGCCGAGTACTTGGATAGCCAAGCCAGGCGTGGTTGATCGTTGCTCCGGATTTGAATGCATTTCTATTTCGTTTACGGCGGCTTACGAAACATAAGGTATAAGGACAGATGTGTCAGGAGCTGTGAATTCACAGGAGTGGGGGTGGAATCACTTACTTTCTCCTTGAATGTATGCTTGTGTAATCAGTTTTGTACCTTCCAATTCCGCCCTATAATGCTTATCCTTTGACAGTTACGCGTATTTCGACTACCACTTGTAATCTTCCTCAGTGTGGATAACTGATAACTGAGGATGATAACAAGTACTAGTTGGAATACCCGTATCTGTCAAAAGATAAGCAATATAGGGGTTATAGAATTAAAAGGTACAAAACTGATTATACTTATCCAAACTACCCGAGCAGAGGGGAATACCTTCCAGATACCATGCAAAGAGCAACCTGTGCACTAATACCAAAAATTATAATTGCTATGTTATTCTACGATATTTTATGATAACATCATAATAACAATTGGAGGTATTTGAGCAGAGTTTGGTATTGATGCGGTATTTGTTTATTTAGCAGCGAAAATTACCGAAGAACTAGTGTTGCTATTTCATTTGAGAGCTATCTAAAAATTTACGATTTAATAGCAAGAAATGTTATTATTTTGTTATTCAATACCTTTTGAATAACAAAAACTGGACTTGAAATTTTAGGTATGCATTCATTATCGAAATAACAAGACTTGTTATTTTCTAGGTGTTCCTAATACTAAATTATGGTATTCGTTTTTGTTATTTTGACTCTTATTAAAGCCTATTGAAGGGCATATCGAGGTATAATGGTATTCAAGATTAATACCATGATATGTTATTCAGTTGTTATTCTTTTCTGCTCGGGTAGAGTCTGTCCTTTTAAGTGGTAGAGACTGGCTCTATCCCATTGAGCATCACCCTAAGAATCGCAAATTTGGAAAGAAGACGTAATGTCAAGTGAGAAAGAGTCGTGAAACCTCAAAGTCGGTACAATCATCTAAAATGGTGTATGTAGAAAAGTCTACGATGAATTAAGGGTTTTGTGATGCCAAAGAGTTGGCTACAATGTCTATATGCAACAAGTTCTTTTCATCGGTGCTTATTGAAAGCAGAAGCTTTTCTAGATGTTATTAACCCTTCAGCGCGCGCGCTGTCGTAAAAAGTACAACACTACCAACAAACCTCGCTTTTCGTATACAGCGCGAGCGTGGTGCAGTTCCGGTTGCTTGATGGCGCGCGTCCTGGAAGGTTAAAAACAGTACTGCGTTCGGTATATAATCTTAAAACTTACAATGACGTAGTTACATTTCATTCAATTAAGGAATAATTCATTGGGTCTCTTGGAAGAGTGACACAGCAGTGTTTCATAACATCCCTTCTATGCAATTGTACAATAAACCACGGTAGAGCACAATTAACAACTAGCATAAACATGTAGCAAATGAATAGATTCAATGAAATCAGAGTATGAAATCTCGTGATCGTGCTTCCACCAAACATACATAGTAGCATACCCAACAACCAGGGAGCTAATTACGGAGAAGGCTGTCGAAAGATCGATCGATCGACCGATCGATCTGGTTGGTTGGTGATCGACTCGCCAATGCAGATAATTGTGCGGGAGGGCGCTACCACCGACGCAAATCGCACATATCGATCGTAGAGGTACAACCAAACTCTGTAGGACTAGTTCTGATTGAGAGATTGTGATCGAGGTACAACGTCTAATGTGCAATGTGTTGCAACTTTTGCGCGAATTTTGTAATTAATGCTGCGCCCGGTTGACGACGAAGGGAAACCTTGTTCGCTGGCTGAATTCTAATTATCGCCCTAGTCCAGATCAGCGTGGCGCCCGATGGTTTCGGGTGAATGGACATTGTGGCAAAATTGGACACATAATTACATGGCGAAACAACAGCTGTGTACACGACGCGACGCGATGGCTGCTTTGGGTTCCTTATGGGGAATTGACGTCAACAGGGTAAGATGCAGCAAAATGTATTCCGAGCGGAAGAAACCGCTTTTTGTTCAACTCTTGTGATCGTTACAAGGTAGTATAGCTCCGGTGTCGAGTGTATAGTAGATCTGCATCGTAGTCTATCTTGAACGAGTTTTCTCCGGTTTGCTGGAACGTTTGCGGCTTAGAAGGTCTTCTTCCACCTGGGTCCACCAACTATTATTGTTTTATCTGAAAACACATTACCTTTTCCGGTTATTACATATGGCAGGCATTGGCGCAGATTTTTGTTGCACACTGTTGACGGTTGCATAAGAACTCCGCATATCGTTCTGATCCATGCTTTCCTACGCTTCAGAAATCACATTCTCTTTGCGCTACTATTTCTTGCTACGACGAATTCGTTTCTCTTTTGCTCTTGTGTGTCTATTATGTTATTGATATCCTAATGAGTAGTTACAGTGTACCGTGAAGCTGTAGACGTAAAGTAACAAACGTAAACACCAACATAAAAAATCCCATTCAATTGCCGTTTTATTTTTTGTCTATTGTATAACAAAAATGAGTCATATTATAGTTATAGTTACAAATCTGCCAACGTTGTAGCATTGTTTGAATACATCGTACGTATAAATTTCTAGCGAAACAGATCTCATTGTTGCAAAAATATACCTTTAAGCCAGCTTTGAAAATACTTATTTCATATTGTCATATGCAATATGTAATGGAAACAACTTGCTGAATTGATCGAACTCAGTTGCATCACCCGTCATTTGGTCAATCAAAACATCATCAACCTACGCAAAATGTTCGTAGAAATTAACGCATTCGTTAAGACGTCTCAATTTGGACTAGACTCGTCAGCTGTTCATTATCTCCTGCAAACTCTGTACGTGTGAGTAAGTCGCGTTTTGTTGGACACCCAGTCCAGCTGTACATTATACCACCCTCATTCGCAGCTCAATGTGCCAGCCCAGCCAAGGGGTTCCGACAAAGTGACCCGAACCAGACGCCAAGATTGAGTCGCACTCGCCAATTGCTCTCCAATCGAAATTGATTTAATTATTGTCGAGTTGAGCGCACTGTTCGAGCGCCTGTCTGCGGGTCGGGTGGAGGCTGATTCCAAGTCGTTGGAGTTGTTGGTCCACTCTGCTGAACGTCCACCGGGTGAGGGGTCTGTCAGTCAAACAAAAGACTCCCTCCGCTAGATGCACAAAGCGAGCGCCTAGTAGTCATTGCGGGGGTCTTTTAGTCAACTCTCTTTTCTTCTTTTTCCTTAAAGCTCCTCTCGTTCGGCGTGGATCGTATTGTTGTGGTCTTTTGCTCTTGGTGTCCCGTCGTCGGTCGTCGGTTGGTTGCGCCCGTGGACCCAGCTTGACAGTTTGTGGAAACGTGTAATTAACGTGTTGAAAACGGTTAAACAATCGTTAAGCTGACCTGACATTTTCCACTGCAGTGGTACCACGGCACCATCATCGTCGCCCCGTGTCGAGGATCGTTGCGCTGGTTTTCGCTGCACTTCGGAGGAGACTGAGGGCTGTCTGTCCGCCCCGGATGGGCGGGTTAACTTGGTGTGACGTGTAAATGGCGATTGGAATGACCACGGTGACCTTTGCACGTCATCAACGGAGGTTGTTGGCATCGCGTGGGTCCCGAGCGTTTGGACCTTGTGAACATTGGGCGTAGGAACTGGATCACTGGTCGAAAACATAGGGAATGTCTCAAGTCCACTGCATAATGAAACTTGACAACATTTAGGTCTCAAAAGGAAGGCAAGCAAATCCCCTTGATCAGTGGAGATCACTGCGCTCAACCTTGCAAACCAAAAACCACATGCCCGCGAGCAACAACTCAGAGAATTTGTTAAAAACCCAGTCTTTATCAGCGCCCGTATTTAACCAAAGTCGACATTCAATTACACGCTGATAATCTCAACCGCTTACATACGTCGGATAAGCTTCTGTCTGTTTGGCACCCGAACCTTATTTTTCGGCGACCGGATTGCGCACACGCACTTTTCAGACCTACCTACCGTTCCCAAAATGGAAAAAATGCGCGAAAGTGACGGGCTGCGCAACGCAGAGACCACAGAACAAACACCCGCTTAATTGCAAATCCGATAACTTATCACAACTCGCTGGTGCTAACAACAGCGCCTGCCATGTATGAAGTGCGTGTGATCGAGCCGCGGCAACAACTGCAACAGCAACAACAACAACAGCAGCATAGTGGATTACTATAATGCTCAAATTTACGGCCATTGAGTATTCGCCGCCTTTACAAGGTCCCTGAAGGAGTCAGAATCTGCAATAGGGTTTTTGAATTTTACTGCGGTGCACTTGGCATTTTGATTGGAGAACGATGAACGCCATATGATTTCGGGACAAAAGGTATGCCAGATTACCAAACAGGCGCTGATTTGACTGAATTGAAATCAATGCTGTGAGAAAGCAACTGTGATTCAGCCGAAGGCGTTAAAAGATTTCTTGCCAGCTGGCGAATTTTTTGACCGAAAAGTAAACAGTGAGTGGAAAGTGAAAAAAATGTGACGCAAACATCTATTCTTACTAGTACAATAATTTACGCAGAAATAGGTCTGAGTATGACCGTCCGATGAGACGCATATTGGTGAGATCTTTCCGATTAATTATGTGTCCATTATACAGGTATACCTCGATTTAGTGGTCTATAATATCTAATTGTACACTCAGTGAAAAAAACTAACGAAATTCATCAAAATACCCTTGAAAATACGTTATGTTTTTTTGCTATGAGTAAAAATTATGGATGACATAAGAACAGTGTGTCAATCTCAATCAGCACGAAGTAATAAACACTTTGTTGCTCTCATTCTTTGTTACCAACAAACCCCTTGGCTTGTTATGACAAATTTCATTAGATAGACTAATGAAAAGAGCAAAAAATGTTTAAAATGATGCTGACTGGATTCGATCCATGAACGTCAGGATCACTGCGCTCGTGTTTAATTCGCGCGGCTACCGACGTTTGAGAATATCATGTTGCTAAGCTAGAGCGACCTTATGAAACTCATCCTAATCATTATGAATTTGAAAAGGCTGTTTCATAAGTTAGGCCTTACGAAAATCTTAAGTTTATTTGGCTCAGTGTACATAAAATGGAAGCATTTTTTTAATTTTTTTTGTTTACCCAAAATGAACTAAATATAAAAAAACCCTAATTAATCCACCTAGCGGTGATGATGCCTTTCTCGTGCTTTAAAATATTATTTGCAACAAAACTCAAGCGACATGTGGATGACACTGACATAAATACAAAATGGAAACTGCTTGCTAAATCTATTCTATATGGATACATTTTATATTAGCATAACATTCAATATTCAGAAAATATAAGACAACGATCCAAAATTCAAACCAAACAAGTGTCATGAAGCCGCAAAATTTTGAAACGTCATTTTAGTTTTTCCGGTCATCATTTTATGACTCCGGATATCTACCCCAACTAAACTAACCGCCATCTTGAACATTGAGACACCATCTTGGATGTTCTGGTATTCATTTTCGGACTCTGCACCTAAAATTATATAAAATAGTCGCCATATTGAATTTTGGCATGTCGTTTATGATTTTCTGGTTACCAGTTTTGGACGAAGACCGGCATTTTTATATGAGAACTTAGACCTATTCGTCACTGTTGTTCATACCTTTTGTTTATCAGGCCATTAAACTAAGCCACGATTTAATTTTTCACATGAACGTTGGTTTTGCTACACAACAGCTAGTCTCTAATGTGATCTAAGGCTATTTTCTTGCTAACCGTTCATTAGATTATCAAAAAATCTGCGATCTGATGTGTCGTATGTATGGGTTTGGTTCATTTTTATACTTGGTAATTTCCGGTGGGATAGCCGGGTCTGATTCCATGAGTCATGGACCATGACACTACCGGTTGTCCCAATTATGGTCTGAGAATATGTTATTGCTATTTATTCACCTTTACCTAATCACCGCGATTTGATATAGCGCATGAATGGGTTTGCTTCACTTTTACTTCTAACCACTCTCGAAGCCACAGCTGAACCCGCAACACTACCGGGAATCTAATGTGGTCTGACCCTATTTTTCCATCAGGTTGTCGATAAGTCGTGATCAGTCTTCGTTCTACTGCTCGTGTTGTGTGTAGGTAAGAGGTAACGATAGCGCACGAATGTAACAAAGCCGACTGACACCCGACTGCGGCAACGAAATGAAGGTAGTAAAAAGTGTCGAATGTTTACAAGACTGGTTGTGATTTGATGTACCGCATCCATGGGTTTGGTTAAATTTTACATTTTACTACCCGGATCTGATTCCGGGTAACTACCGGCTGAACCAAATATGTTTACTAGGTTTAATCACCGCATGACTTTATCATAATTAACTTTAATTGGCTTTTTTCGGTGATATGAATACTACTCAAAGTAAGAGGGAGTAAGGAAAGTAATGAAAGAATACGATGGATAGATACGCAAGCGAACGATAAGAGAAATTGAACAGAAATTGAAATTAACAGAGGGCCATTGTTGAGCAACACAATCACAACGACGATCTTCTTGCCATGCGTTCTCGAGTTGAACGGCTAGGTAATAGTAGTTAGATGAATACTACTATCCCTAGACTGGCAAAAAGATCGTGGTTGTGATCTGTTAAATGTTGCTCGGCGGTATTTTCGGTTCTATTGATCGGTGGTACTTGTTCAGAGATTCATGACGAGCGAGCGTTACTGTTGTACTGTACTGCCCTCTGTTGATTTCAATTTCTGTTCAATTTCTCTTATTGTTCGCTTGCGTTTCTATCCATCGTATTCTTTCATTACTTTCCTTACTCCCTCTTACTTTGAGTTAATTATGATGAACCAAATATGGTCTAACATTCACGGTCCGACAATATTTTTGCCCAGCTCCAAATTTCACTTTTTCTGATTGCTCTCGACTAGAAACTCATAAATCTGAAGTTTCGACCCTCCCCCTCCTGGGAGAGGGGAGGGACATTGATTTAAAATTTTGAAAAATCGAAAAATTTCGAGGTTTTTCGATCGCCATTTTGGTTAAATGCACGATATCGAAAAAGGAAAAGGTTGACCACGGAGCTTTAGGGGTTGTGCAACTACCAACAAAATTTCACGAAGATCCGTCAAGCCATTTTCGAGAAATAGTGTTTTTGCGAAATGATGTTTTAAAGATTTCTTATATTGCACGCAAAGAATCCAACTACTATATGGCACAATTGCTGATTTAACCATGTCGTTTAGCATCATGGTGTCTTCGAGGAAGTTTTTCACTACAATAACGTGCTTCTTTTAACCTTTTGGTAAAAATGATCAATCCCCCTAAAAGTGCGATAGAAAATTTACTTTTTGAATTTTTCAAGATACAAGGTTGATGTCTTCACAAGAGTTGTAGAAAATGCTGTTCTGAATAACTTTGTCGAAGACGCCAAATTCGTAACTCCGTTAGTTTTCAAGATACGTAACGTTTTTATTACCGGCGGTTCCTTGAAAGTGTTTTTTTTCCTTAATAACTTCTTTCACTTTTGATTCCACAATTCTATTCTCACAGTCTCCAATAGGTCAACCATTTTGACTTTCTAAATAAGCCAATTACTTGAACTTTTGTACATTCACATTTGTACCCATTGATACATGGGCCGGGACGAACAGCTAGACTTTCCTTCCTAAGTAAGACGTGATAAGATATTTTTGTCTCACCAACTAAGGTGAGAGGTAACCAAGTTGTTGTAGTACACAACAAAAGCAATAGATAAAAACAAAAGAAGCAGTGCACAATGGTACAGAGCCGTTTCTTGCTGGATGAAAAGTATAACGGCCAAATAATAAGTTTTTGATTTACGCAAAGATGTAGAAGTTTGTTCAAATTTTTTATACTTTTTTTAATATTGGAGGTCCAAATTTTTCTCAAAATCAAATTATCATGAATTTTCCAATTATCAAATTATAATGAATGTTCCACAAATCTCTGAATACTTTTTATGCTTGTAATATCATACATTTGTGTTTAAGACTCAAATCTCGTATCCTTTTATTTTTTTCGTAATTATGGCCATTTTTATATGAAAAAAATCATAATCTCAAAATTTACTTAATCGCCTTAAACAAAAAAAAAAACATTTTTTTTGTTTCTTCGTCATTGAAAAGTGAAAATTAGATCTTTTGTACAATACTAATAAATTGAAAATCCACTTGAATCATCATAAGATAAAAAACCCAAGGATAACTTTTTTAAATTGGCTTACTAAAAACTCCCTAATATTACCCAATATTGACAACATAGCTAAATCAAATAGTTAAGGTGTAAAGCTTTTAGTTAAGCTATAGATACGGCACTGGACCATTGTGCAGTGGTTCATTGTTCCATAGTGAAAAAAGAAGAGGCATGTGGATCAATGCAAGTGTTCAATCGATTGACTTTTGTGCGGAGCCGTGTTATCTAGGTGGCCATGAAAACAAGTTCATTCTGTGTAAACATGGCACCGCCCAAACGCCAAATAAGTGAACTTGTGCAAAAGTTCATATTTTTTTGAAATTCAGTCATTCCACAGGAAACCAATATAGTGGACGCTATATTTGATGGAAAAGAACGAAAAGTTCTTTGAAAAGTATTAGATCATATTTTATTTTTATGTTGACAGTACAGTAATTAATTTTAACCCTCTAATACCCAACCCCGACTTAGGGTGGGGTATAGTTTGAACATTTTTGTATTTTATATCTGATAGCTAGGATTGTTAAGCATATCTGAAAATATTTTTTGCAGCTCGGCACTATAATATTATTTTTTGTACTTGCCGTTTCGGTAAGGTAACGGCCTACTTTTCCGAAGGATATCAAACAATTGCATTATGGTTCATAATGCAACTCATTTCAATTGCATTATGAGCCTTAATGCAATTGTTTGATTGACAACCTCAGATTCCACGGCTAGAGCTTGAAAAACTGTAACGGTTAAACTATATTTTATCATGTGCGAACTTTTTCCTCAAGTATAGGGCAAATGTTCGCATTGAAGTACTTGCATTCAAAGCTTTATTACAAGAGCTACAAAAAGAACTCGATAACATCTAGTGCTATGTTTTGGAGGTTACATGATAGGGAATCGTTAAGCAATGAAAAACGAAATTACATATTGTCTTTCCGCTTAATAGTTATTTTGTGGAGACTGTTAGGTGCGAACTTTTGCCCCACACTACTTTATTGGCAATTGTAAGCAAATTACCTCATACAAATGCGAAAGTACAAGCAATTGTCTTATTTAGAAAGTCAAAATGATTGACCTATTGGAGACTGTGAGAATAGAATTGTGGAATCAAACATGGAATCAAAAGTGAAAAAAATTATTGAGGAAAAAGCACTTTCATGGGGCCGCCGATAATAAAAACGTACGTATCTTGAAAACTAACGGAGTTACGAATTTGGCGTCTTCGACAAAGTTATTCAGAACAGCATTTTCTACAACTCTTGTGAAGACATCAACCTTGCATCATGAAAAATTCAAAAAGTAAATTTTCTATCTCACTTTTAGGTGGATTGATCATTTTTACCAACAGGTTAAAAGAAGCACGTTATTGTAGTGAAAAACTTCCTCGATGACACCATGATGCTAAACGACATGGTTAAATAAAAAATTGTGCCATATAGTAGTTGGATTCTTTGCGTGCAATATAAGAAATCTTTAAAACATCGTTACGTAAAAACACCGTTTCTCGAGAATGGCTTGACGGATCTTCGTGAAATTTTGTTGGTAGTTGCACAACCCCTAAAGCTCCGTGGTCAACCTTTTTCTTTTTCGATATCGTGCATTTAGCCAAAATAGCGATCGATAAACCTTGAAATTTTTCGATTTTTCAAAATTTCAAATCAATGCCCCTCCCCTCTCCCAGGAGGGGGAGGGTCAAAACTTCAGATTTATGAGTTACTAGTCGGGAGCAATCAGAAAAGTTGAAATTCAGAGCTGGGCAGAACAAAAGTTGATTTTTTGTCGGACCGTTGTCTTGTTAACTGCTCATCGGTTAACCAAAAACGCTGCAAATTGAAGGTGCCACATGCAGGGTTTGACAATTTCGGCGGGACTCTCTGAACCAATTCCGGACCACTACCATTGACGTAAGGCTATTTTCTAGCTAACTGTTCATCAGGTTATCGCAAAAGCCACGATTTGATGTGTCACATGCCTGGATTTGGTTCACTTTTACATTTGGCCTCTTCCGGCCACTCAAAACCGATTCCGAAACACTTGCTGACCGTTCATTAGGTAATCTAAAAAGCCGCTGATGTGACGCATGTACGGGTTTGTTTCTCTTTCAGATTTAACCACTTCGGCGGGAACCCCGGAACGGGTTCCGGAACACTACTGGTCCAGATATGATCTGAGATGGTTTTCCCGCTCATTGTCCATCAGGTCATCGAAAATGCCGTGGTTTGATGTGTCGCATGCATGGGTTTGATTCAATTGTATATTTCGCCACTTCCAGCGGGACGCCTAGAACCGGTTCCGGAACACTACCGGTTCAGGTATGGTCTGAGATGATTTTCCTGCTCATTATCCATCAGGTCATCGAAAATGCCGTGGTTTGATGTGTCGCTTGCATGGGTTTGGTACAATTGTATATTTGGCCACTTACAGCGAGACGCCCAGAACCGGTTCGGGAACACTACCGGTTCAGATATGGTCTGAGACTATTTTCCTGCTTACCGCTCATCAGGTTATCGAAAATGCTGTGGTTTGATGTGTCTCATGCATGGGTTTGATTCACTTTGATATTTGCCGCTTCCGGCGGGACACCCGGAACCGGTTCCGGAACACTACCGGTTCAGATATGGTCTTAAGGGGCTGTCCATAAACCACGTGGTCTTGAGGGGAGGGGGGGGGGGTTGGTTCGGCCAATGACCATTTTGTATGGACAAATAAAAAATTTTGTATGGACAAATGACCACGGGGGGGGGGTTGAAAAGTCCCAAAAAAATGACCACGTGGTTTATGGACAGCCCCTTAGACTATTTTTCTGCTTACCGCTCATCAGGTTATCGAAAATGCCGTGGTTTGATGTGTCGCATGCATAGGTTTGATGCATTTTCTTATCTGGTCCCTTCCTGGGGTACCGTTCCGGAACACCTAAATGGCCATATCTCCGGAACGGTTGAACCGATCCGAACCATTTTCAATAGGAAACAATGGGACCAGATTCCGCGTCGAATGAACCGTCGGTCATTGAAATCGGATGAGGTTTACTGCCAAAAAGTGATGTGAGTTTTTTTGTACACACACATACACACACACACACATACACACACACAGACATCACCTCAATTTGTCGAGCTGAGTCGATTGGTATATAAGACTTGACCCCTCCGGAGGCTCTATCAAATTTTCGTTTTTGGAGTGAACATATAGCCTTTCGGTACACCTTGGTGTACGAGAAAGGCAAAAATGCATGGAAGATGTATTTTAGATGAAAGGTTCGGAGTTTTTGGCATATATAAGTAATTCTCCCAAGATTTACCCTTGAATTCCTTTACAAAATGCTTCAAACATTTTTCTTTAAGAATTGCTTTAGAAATTCCTCCAGGGTTCCCTTCTGAAATTCCTCAAGGGATTCTTTCGGAAATTTTAAGATTAGTGGCAAGCTTGTGATAGAGCGTATAAGTATAGTAGTAAGTAAGTGAACACAAAATTTCTAACTTTATTACGATGATAGCTTCCCAAATCAAATCAAATCAAAGTGTCAAATTCCTCTGGATATTTATTCAGAAATTTCTCTAGGCATTTCTTTAGAGAACCTATTGAAGATTTTTTTAGAAAATCTACCACAAATATCTTCAAAAAATTTTCTTAAAAATTCCTTCGACAAAAAAAATCCCTCACGTATTTTTTCAAAAAAAAAAAAAAAAATATCAACGATTCATTCGGAAATCGTCTTCAGGGGTTTGTTTAGAAATTCCTCCTATTACACAAAGTTCACAATGAATTCTTTCAGAGCATCTTGCATGATTTATTTCTGAAAATTTCCATTTTTCTCAAAAAAATATCCATGATCCATGTACCCCCAGGGATCCCTACAGAAATTTGTCTAGACATTTATTCAGAAATTTCTCCAGAGAATCCTTTAATAAAACTTTCAGCGATGCCTTCAGAAACTGATTCAAAATTTTTTTAAAATTTGTACTGGGGTTATCATGGAAATTCTTCCTAGGATTTCATCAGAAATTCCCACAGCAACACACCATCTCCCCAGAAATTCCACTTGGGATTCCTGCAGAAGATTCACAAAGTGTTGTGTAGGAAAATTGTTTATGAGTTTCTGTAGAAATTCCACAAAGGATTTCTTCAGAAAATTATATTTTTTCGGGACTTTTCTTTCGGAAATTCCTTTAAGCATTCACTCAAACGATCATTCCGAAACTTTCTCCGAAGTTTGCGTTGAAAATTGCTTCAGGGATTTTTTTTTTGAAAATCTGAATTTCTGTCAGAAAATCTTCCTGGGATTTATTTGGAAATTCCTTCAGGGACAATGTGAGACCCATTTGGAAATTTTCTGCAAAGATTTCTATAGAAACTGCCCTAGGAATTATTTCTCAAATTTTTCGAGGAATTCTTGCAGAAAATCTGCCATGACTTTTATTATAAATTCGACTGATAATTTCTTCAGAAATATTTCCAGGTTTTTCTCCAGATATTTCATTGCAACTTTGAAAACACTTCTACTGATTTTTCGATAATTCTTTCATGGACCAGTGCTGAAATCCATCCTAGGGTTCATTTAAAAAATTTTCATGAGTTCTTGAAGAAATCTCCCAGTGATTTTTAAAGAAATTATTTCATGGACTCATTTGGAAGCTTCTCGTAATATACGAACCAGCCAAAAGCTAAAAGTCTCTATAATATAGCTATATCAATCAATCAACTTCTCGGAGATTTAATTAGAAAAAAATATCCAAGAAGTACAAAAGAAAATCAGTCCAAAATTGTTTCACAAAATCTTCTAGGGATTCTTTCAAACTTAAGAAGTTTCGCCAAGAGCTTCTTAACCCTCTAATACCCAAATTTTTGATTTTGATCTGAATATCATTTTTCGTCATCTAAAATCGATTCAAACATGTTTTGGAAGATGATTCTTTTCAATTCTCGATTTCGTGAATTTCAGTTTTTGTAATTTTTATTTTTTAACATCCCCACACTTTTATATTTTTCCTGGAAGCCAATTTGGAGAACGGATTTTTTGAGACGAAAACATTTTGAGATTTTATGATTACTGTTGAAATATTATTATTTTAAATTTTTTTCACAGAAAATTTTATTTTCCGTTTTTTTCATAGAAAATTTTATTTTCAGTTTTTTTTCAAATAGATTTCTCCAGAAATTTTTCAACGCGTTCGTCCAGAAAACCTTCCATGAAATTTCTCAAAAATGCTTCATGGATTTTCTTTTGGAAACTGATTCACGAATACATTAAGAATCAGAAATTCTGAACTCCTTCAAAATTTATCCAAGAATTCTGTAAAAGACTATTATTGAAATTCCCAACATCTCTTTAGATATTCCTTCAAGACATTTCTATTCTTGAAATTGCTCAAAGGATTTCTTATCAAATTCTTAGAAAGTTCTCCAAGGATTCCGTCAGAACTTTTTTCTACAGAATCTTACAAAGATTTTTTTGAAGATTCTTAAAAGCTGGAAGACATTCTTGCTGAGATTCCTGCAGAAATTGACACAGAGATTTCTACAGAAATTCCGTCGCTTATTTTCTATGTATTTTCTCAGAAATTCCTTCAAGCGTACATTTAGAAATTGCTCCATGGATTCCTCCAGGAATTTATTTCAAAAAAATGGTTAGGATTTTTATCGGGGGATTTCTGCAGGACTTTTTTTTGTCAAAAATATCTCAAGAGGTTTTGTTACGTATTCCTCTGTGGGTTTCCAGGTGTTTCTAGAGCTATTTCTCCTGCAATTTCTTCAGAAAATCTGTTTATGGATCCCTAAAATATTCTGGTTTTTTTTTACAAATTCTTTCAGGAATTTTCTAAGCATTTTTTTTAAATTCCTTTTAAAATTTCTTCAGTGGTACTTTCGAAAATATTTTTATATACTTCTTCTTCCTATCATTACATCAGAAATTTCTGCAGGGATTTCTTCAAAAGTTGTTCCATGGATTCCTTCAGAAGTTGTTCAAGCAGTTCCTGCTCAGGAATTGATCAAGCAGTTGCTTCAGAGATTCCTCCAGGAATTTATCCGTGAGAATGTAGCAGTGAAGGGGCGCTGAAATCGGGGACTAACTTTGATTTTACCATGAAAGCACTGGATATAACTTTTTACATATCTTGTCAGTTACCTGCCGAAGCATTATAATGATCTATATTATGAAGTTTGCAAAAAAAATGTTGAATTCAATTAGCTGAGTACACGCCACGATAGTATAAGACATATCATAAATACATCAGGAATATATTACAACTCTTGGTGATGAAGTGAGGAAGAAATTTTTAAAGAAGTTTATAAACAAACTTGAGGACTAACAAGCTTTGAGGAAAAGTCTGGCGAATGGGTAGTTTGCATGCATTCGCCAAAAATGTTGTCATGGCTAAGGGATATGTACAAAATATCGCCAGAGAGCCACCCTATATACTCCGCTATTCTTCATCATTCAAAAATGAGCGATCAAACATAACTTTTCTAGACTTAATTGTCTAAACATCATCCGACATTGCTCATTTTTGCAGAGCTCACTTAACTCGACCAACAGTTCACTTTCCACTTGAAAATCATATACTGGACAGATTTTTTAAAACTAGAACTACCCTACTGTAGAGTCTGATTGACGATGTTCAGAAGCTTCTAACTTTTAAAACTGTCGCAGGGTAACTCTCGCTGAGACCGTCCCACTATTTACACCATGTCTTCAAAAATGTTTAAGGTGGCGATTTTCTGAAAGTCCCCCCTAAAAAAGTAAGAAAAATGCATTTGGTTTATCAATTTAATGGACCCCCCGTTAGTTAGAGCCACAACCATTTTTGCGGACCCCTCGATTTTGATCAATTGTTGGCTCATTTAAACCGTTATAACTCAAAAGTTTCTCCAAAAACCACCTCATAACAAAATGTTGTTGAAAAGAGGAAAGATAGGGCTTCTATTTACAGTTATAAAATGTTGGGTCGGCCATATTGATTTTGGCCGCCATCTTGGATTTTTATACCAAAACTGTTTTTTCACCATGTTGGCAACCACCGATTTTCAAAATCTTTGCGTCAATCGAAAGCAGGGACATTTTTACACAACATATCAAAAATTTAGAGATGTATCTTTTTCCTATCAAAAGTTATCTGCACTTTTGTAAATCATGACACTTTAGCGCACTGGGCCAGGTTCCGGTTGTTTACATAAATGCAGCGTTATTTCGCAGTGTTTACGAACAATTATTTGAAATCTGAACCCACTAATGGAAAGCTAAAGGTTTAATCTTTTCAAAACACCAAACAACTTTAAAAAGCAATGTCCGCATCATTGAGAAACAGTCAAAAACGGGAACGAACCTCCAATTTTCCCTAATTTGGCTGCAGGTGCCGTTGTGCATACAAGCAGGCGCCAACTTTGATGCTGTTGGGTGTCGTTGCCGATGCGCAAGGAAATGTATGAAGAAAACGTGTCATAATTAACAAAAGTGCAGATAACTTTTGATAGGAAGAAGATACATCTCTAAATTTTTGATATGTTGTGTAAAAATGTCCCCGCTTTCGATTGACGCAAAGATTTTGAAAATCGGTGGTTGCCAACATGGTGAAAAAACAGTTTTGGTATAAAAATCCAAGATGGCGGCCAAAATCAATATGGCCGACCCATGTTTTTATAACCGTAAATAGTAGCTCTATCTTTCCTCTTTTCAACAACATTTTGTTATGAGGTGGTTTTTGGAGAAACTTTTGAGTTATAACGGTTTAAATGAGCCGACAATTGATCAAAATCGAGGGGCCCGCAAAAATGGTTGTGGCTCTAACTAACGGGGGGTCCATCAAATTGATAAACCAAATGCATTTTTCTTACTTTTTTAGGGGGGACTTTCAGAAAATCGCCACCTTAAACATTTTTGAAGACATGGTGTAAATAGTGGGACGGTCTCAGCGAGAGTTAACCCCGCACTGGTTTGCAAAAGATATCCTCTTAAGTAACATTTTTGATTTTATCGAAGTTATTTAGCGATTCAAAAACCTAAAACATAAAACCATTGATGCCGACTTTAAAGTCATCTCGAGTTCTCATATGCCTCCATAAGCCCACGTTCTGGCTAGTTGGCCCAGTCTTATTATTACGATCTACAGGACTTTCGTATGCAAACTGGCTTAGGATTTCGGGTTGTATCATAGTTTTATCGTATCCCCGATACAACCTTCTAAATAAAACCATCTTCTGATTTGTCAAACATTTGTTTTGTTTATTTCTCACTAATGTTCGATCTTCAGAATAAATTATGCTTGTTTTTTTTATACAGCTATCAATTGGAAAGGTGTCGATCTGGACTTCAGATTTGTTTTCCTATTTAATACGTGTTAGGAGACATGCCACGGGAAATTTGTGGTGAATGTGACTGTGATAATTACAAAAAATAAGTGCGCCATAGCGGAGTTTCAAAGACATTATGTAATTTTTCTGAAAATAAGCATAACGGAAAGCTGTACGTAAAATCATAATATTGAGTAATGATTTTTCTGTATCTACATAAATTATCCCGGCTAGGGCGACATATTATTCTGATAAAACTCTGTGTTCGTGATGATTCTTCTAATAAGACTAACCCTCCTGAGGTGGTCATATCTGAGCTCATGACAGAACTAGCGGTTTTATCACAGCATTTTTTGGTCTATGATACGGCCACGTTGTTGGTTTCATGCATTGCCTCACAGTTTTGTGTATTTGTTTACACAAAAAATCTTTCCGACAACAACCGCAAATGAAAGTTTTATTGAAATGGTATATAATAAGTGATAAAACCAATCCATGACTACTTGCTAGTCTTCAACTGAAGATGTTTATAGCAGAAGTTATATGATAGTTTCATGGAATACCAAAAGTGCAAAGTGAAAACTACCACATAAAACTAATATAGAACAACTAGCTTTTTCACATGCTCGTATAAAACCAGGATAAAACATGAATAAGCCTTGACGGCATGCTGATTGTTACTTGAGAGCTCCCTTCCCATTCTCTTCGATGCCGTAGTCGTCTGTATATAAATAGATTAAACTTGAGAGCCACGGAATTTTATGTGACCGCTGATCCTAGCAACAATTAATATCATGCTTTTCTTTCTCAAGAAATCTGGAATTCGGTAACACCAAAAGAACGCACGAAATTTGCCGCAACCACCTGTCCCGTAAAGCAATCATAAATTCCCAGGGATGGGAACACTCACTTGAAAAGAGTTACATTCACTTAGTATTTTCTCAGCTCAGAAGCATGCTATCAAAAAACAGTGTATGGAGCACTTTTACTTTGTGGTTTTATCTAAAATATTGCCGAATACATTAAGGGTCGCACACGCATACCAAAGTCGTGAGAGGGCTATGAAGGCGAGTCTCCACGAGGTGAATGTAAAATACACTCACCTCGTGGAGAGTTGCCTTCAATGCTCTGTCACGACTTTGGAATGCGTGTGCGACTCTTACTTTATTCGGAAAAGTTTGGGATAAAACCACAAGGTAAAAGTGCTCCATAAACTGTTTTTTGATAGCATGCTTCTGAGATGAGAAAACAGCAAGTAAGTGTAACTCTTTCCAAGTGAGTGTTCCCATCCCTGTACATTCCTCAATTCATAGGAAATTCAGCTGTGGGATCAACTGACAGATCACCGTGACTCTGGTTGCTGTAGCTGTAGCTTGTAACACGAAATCTTGGTGTGATCAGTGTTGTGCAGCTGCAGCAGCTACCGAACAACCAACCGATTGCATGTCGCAGAAAAACACACTCTCGAACGACACGATTCGGCGGATGTTGCACGACTCTGTGTGGTGCCCCGAATCCATATTCCAACCTACCACCATACGACCGACCATACCATACCGAAGACCTGTCATAAAGTCATGCTTGCTCACAGGTAAATTGATAACCAGCACGCGTAGGTTGTTTTATTTGCCGCCGTTCGTCGCCGACGCTGCCAAGTTGACCACCAGTTGGGACCTGATCGACTCTGGCGGTGCACCAGCATCAGGACCCAGACAGTCAGTGGGGTCATAAATTACTATACTGGTAACTGGTAGCAGAACATAGTGGGTCCAACCACGATCAGACGACGACGACGACGACGACGACGGTGTCGATCGGCGTGCTCTATTATTTCATTAGGTCTAATTTGCGCAGGTCTCTGATCGGGCGGCTCTGCGCGTGGTGAACGAGTTTTCGATACATTTATTTATTCGCGAATGAGTATCTGTTACAAATATAGGGGCCAGTGGAGATTTCCGTTCAGGTAAAGTAATTTTTTATCACCCAATTCATGGTGATTATTAATGGTTTGTGTCGGATTTTAGATGGAGATTGATACTACTCGAAGAGAACCTGGAATGTGCCATAATTAAAACTTATCTGAAACTTTGAAGTTTAGGAGCTAGCCCAATGTTACCCCAATATTTCGAAAATTAAAAAAAATGTCTTCAGAAATCTAATTTAACCTGTACATGGAGAAATCCGGGAAACCAAAATGATTATACAGATTTCAGGGATCTGTCTGCGTAACTTAGATCCTCCTTTATGCATTGAAAAGCTGCATTCTGCATTTTTTTTGCTTCTTTGACAGCTTTTGTTCTTCAAATTTTCAGCGCATTATGTATCCTTTCGAAATAGTTTTGCATGTATTACATCTCAAGTATTGCAGTATTAAAATTGATTTTAGTAGCATTTTTCTAGGTGAGATTTTATTGTGCGGTTATGTATGCAGTTGATCCCTCTAGGATGATTTGCCAGATGACTTTATTGATTCATTTCTGAAAGAATCCTTAGAAATCTCCCGTGGGAATTACCAAAGCAAAATTAGGAGGAATCTTCGAAGAGGAATTTTAATTTTAAGGAATGCTCATACAAGTTCTCAGAGAAATTAGTCCTCCGAGGAACTTGCTGAAACAATCTGAAGAGGAATCTTCTGAGACATTTCAGGAGGGATCATTAGAAGAATCCTGCGAATGATTTCTTGGGGAATCTTTGAAAGACTGTTCGAAAATATTTTTCAATCAGAACTCGGAGGAATTTCTGAAGTTTTGTTGGAGAGATTTTAATTAATCCTCGGACTAAAAGATCCGACTTCTGAAGGATTAAAAGTTTGGAGGATTCTTCGGGAAATTTGTTAAATATTTATTGGATTTTTTCTTGAAGAATTTCTGAAGAATCTTCTGGAGGACTCTTTGAAATAATTCTCGTGGACATCTTTGAACAAATATTCGCCGAACCAACAAAGGGATTTTTTAGAAGAGCCCTAAATAAATTTTTCAAGAAATCTTGTACAAAATCCCTGGAGATTTATTTTTTATAAAACAATCTGGATAGGATGTCTGGAAAAAATCTCTCTAAAACTCCTGTAAATTTATATAGTCATCGAAAAAAAAAAAACATCAGCAGTATCCTTCAAAGAAAAGTCAGAAGAAAGCTTAAAAGATTATCTTTGTTAAATTCGTAGAACTATATTCTTCTAAATAATTCCAACTGAAAACAGATAACTAAGAAATTCTGAATATGTTTGTTTAAAAGTCTAGGATAAATCCTTAAACGGAATTTTAAATTGCTCAAGAAAATACTAGCTATTTAAAAAAAATAATAATGGAATGAGTTTAATAATTCAATACTATTCGAAGAAATTCTTGGAATTGGAGGACTCTTGAACAAATTCTCGAATGAATCTGTTTAAAACTCTGTGAGAAACTCTTGAAGTATTTGTTGAAAACAATCTGATAGATATTTCCGATAAACCTCGTTATTATAGAAATATCTGCAATGATTTTTTTTAAAAACTTCGAGAAACTTATGTGATACTCCAACCATTTTTCAAAGGAAAACTTAAATTAATTACTAACAGAATTTCTGTTGAAACAACTGTTGGAATTGTAAAACAAACTAGACTTTGAATGACACGGTAAGAAAAAAGAGATATTCTAGAATTTATGTATCGTCAATATAATCTCCCCATAACAGTCATCGCAATTCAATAAAATCGTTCAAAAATGATATAGAAATTTTCTTAATCCTTATAAAAAAGTTTAGTATATTTAAAAAAAAATATAATAAAAAACAAAAAAAAATTGAAAAATATTAACCTATTGTATCGAAAGTTTTGCTAAGAATTGAGCAATTAGTTTGAGTCATTTTTAGCCGCAAATGTCTTGTATATGTATTCGCAAAAATAAATGCATTCAAAGCAGTTCAAATGAATACAATTTGTAAATATGGCTTTATATTTGGCATACCTGGCTAGAAAACTCAAATTGGACAGTTGAACGTTAGAACAAGCGTTTTCATTTGCTTCATTTACTGGTCCGTAACACACTACTGAGTTATCATCGGCTGGATTGCTTTGATAAGCTCGGAAGTCGATAATTTACATCCAATTAAGGCTTTTTACGGCATCATCAGCATCGGCAGCCATGTTGGATACGTAGCTCGAAATTTCAAAGTGATAATTCTCTGCCACCAAAGCAAATATTCGTATAAAAAAGTATCATCCTATTTGCTCACTCGCAGTGATTGCGGATTCTTTTTCTGCTGCGTGGCAGCAGGATTGACAGTTTTTTATCACTTCAAAAACGCGAGGCAAACAATCATTGAAAAGCAAAAATTCAATGATTCGTGTGAAAGCTTGGTGATACATCATGACACCTTAAGTGAGATTTTGTGTCTACTTAGGCTTCATTGTAATAAAATTCGTCTTTTTTATTTTTTTTTATTTTGCTATGATAAATTTTGCGAGCTGCCTCATTTTATATTTTTTTTCTCATTGTCTTCAGGCTACCAGCTGATCATGTATACGCAACAAAATCAGCTGGTCCTCTTATATTTAAGTTTATCTTCAGTTCTTATTATTGATCTGTAGATATTTTCCAAATGTGTGTTTTTTTTTTAATTTAGAAAAGTTACTCTTTCTGAAAACTCAGGAATCTACAGTATGCGGCAGGAAAAAATGCGAAAGTGTTTTTCAACTTCAAACCTCATTTTCGTCCATTTGACATTAACCAATCTATGTTTCAACGTTCCATGATCTATAATAGGCTAGTTTTCTGAAAAGTTAATTAAAAAATTTCCCATTTTGGTCACTAACCTTTACAGGGCGGCGCCTGAAGATGAAGACAACCAGAATTTTCAAACCGCAGAAAATCGCACAGGTCGCTAAATTTGGCATCTGATAAAACAAAATTTTTGATTTTCTCTACAATATCATTAAACATATGTACTTATTTCATCTGGTATGTGAAACTACATGGCTCTGGATCAGTGTGGTCTGGTTGTTCATCGAATTTGAGCTAATTTTGTTACTGTTATAGTCATTTTGTTTAATGACCATTGGGCGCGCAGTTTATTGATATCCGCTTATTAGGCCTACATTATCACATGTTAAACATCAAATGTGTTCATTTTTATTTTTCAGTGCTAGAATATAGACATTGACTGATACACTGTCATGAAAAAATAGTCATATATCCCATATTTAGCGTGTAATAGTGCCTTGAACTTTTCGCACCCTGTATCGGTTATTTACCGCTTATTTGCATGAAATTACAGTAACTCTAGGAAGAATTATGTTTTTTGTTGAGTTCTTAAACAAAACTAGAACACCAACTACCTAAATTTGCAGGAGGTTTCGGTAAGTTTATAGGGTTTTAGGGAGTTTCAGGGATGTTTAAGAGGTTTGGAAGGGTTTGAGGGTGTTTATGGAGGTCTTAAAAGAAATTAGGTGAGTTTCTGAGTCCCTCTGAGGAGCGTTTAGGGAAGGTTTAAGGTGAATTTTCTGGAGTTCTCAAAAACAATTCAGAGATGTTTTAGGGATGTTTCAGGAGGTCTCAGAGGGCTTCACGGGGAGTTCGAGGATCGTTTGAGGGCATGTCATAGGCGTTTCAAAAGATATCTGGGGTTTCAGAGGAGTTACAGGGGTCTCAAGGTCGTTTTAGGAAATCTCAGGTGGTTTCAGGTAATCTCAAGGGCGTTTCAAGGGATCTCAGAAAACTCATATGTAGATGTTTGAGGGAATCTTAGTGTGTTAAACGGGGGTGTCAGGGGGACTTAAGAATGTTTCAAGGGGTATAAACCTAGGTATCAACAGCTCCTCCTCTCCTCCTCTTGGCGTAACGTCCTCACTGGGACAAAGCCTGCTTCTCAGCTTAGTGTTCAATGAGCACTTCCACAGTTTTTAACTGAGAGCTTCCTCTGCCAATGACCATTTTGCATGTGTATATCGTGTGGCAGGCACGAAGATACTCTATGCCCAAGGAAGTCAAGGAAATTTCCTTTTACGAAAAGATCCTGGACCGACCGGGAATCGAACCCGTCACCCTCAGCATGGTCATGCTGAATACCCGTGCGTTTACCGCCTCGGCTATATGGGCCCTAGGTATCAACAGCACTCAGGGGAAATTGAGGAACGTTTCATGGGGTCTCAAACCCGTTTTTGAGGGATCTCAAGAGCATTTTAAATATGTGTCAAGGGATCACAAAGACCTTACAGGGGCGTCAAAAGGATTCAAGATGTTTCAAGGGATCTCAGATATTTGCAGGGTGGTTTCCGGGGTTTTGGGGATCTCAGGATGATTCAGCGGAACTATAGTGGGTTTCAGTTGTGTTTCAGAGCAACTCATGTGCTTCTCAGGAAATCTCAAGAGGTTTCAGGGGGTCTCAGGAGTCTTTCTGTGGTCTTTAGGGGATCTCAGAGGGAATAAGGGAGTGTAAGTACAATCTATTTGGTTTTGTGAGGTCCAAGAGGCGTTAAGGACGACCTTAAACCGATTCTGTGGGAATTTCAGGGGATATCAGGGACGTTTCAGAGAGTTTCTTTAGGATACAGCGCTACTCACGAAGTTTTATTTGCGGTTTAGAGGGTCCCAAGAGTATTACCGTGGGTTTCAAGGGATCTCAGGGGTGTTGTAGGTAGTCTGAGTATGATGCAGAAAGTTATAGGGATCTTAAGAGCGTTTTAAGAAGTTTCAGGTAGTCTCAAAAGGAAGATACCCTGCATCTCATGGGGTTTCAGTAGCGTTTTAGGGTGTCTCATCCTCTTCGGTGTTATAGGGGAGTCTCAGGAAGATTCAAGGGCATTTCAGTAGGTTCTGGGATGTTTCAATGGGCGATTCTAGGGGTCTCATGGTTTCCTGGTTGTTTCAGGTTGGGTTAATATATAACGTCGTTGGTTTAATAAAGACTGCGTAGCCGAAAAACTATAAAATAAAAAAAAAAAAAAAAAAAAGGTAGCAGGGATTTTAAGAAGATTTTAGGTACAGCCATGAAGATCCTCGAATCGCTCTGAAATGCTTCTGAAACGGCTTTAAACCCATGAACAAATCTCAAACCACCCTGAAATACCCATGGAATGTTCTGAAACGTACCCATGAATGCACCTAAAGCTCGCTGCAACCACCTTTTTCGGCCCTCTCACATTCCCATGGAGCCTCGCAAAGCACCCCTGAGATCCCAGGAAAGGCTTTGGTCCCATCCAGTGATGCCAGATGATTTTCTGTAGCATTCGTTTAAAAATCTGTATCCCATACAAAATTAGGGTAAAAAATTTGTATCCTATACAGATGAAAAATGTGCATTCCATATAAACGCAATCTGTATAGATGCTTAAAATTCTGAATAATACTGATAAATCTGTGTATTTGGCATCCCTGGTTCCATCTAAAACTCTCCTGTACAAAATCTTCTCTCGATAACAAAGCTCTAAGAGTTTTAATCGAAATCATTCGGAAGTTCCTTCTGGCCGCCCTCCTGGAGCTTTATTTGAAGATTTCCCTGGAGTTATTTTTGGGAACCCAGCAGAAGTTTGTTTTAATCGTCCAGAAACTACTTTTTCTTCTTGGAATCTTCAATTCCACAGCCCCTATGAGGATTGTATCTATCTCTTTTACCAGTCCAATTGTCCCAACAAGTTCAAGTGGGTATCAAATTTCTGACCTCGACTGCAAATCACCCAGCGCGATGCCATTTTAACGAGTTATATTTCAGGCGTCCTTAACAATAATCGCATCCGATTAATATCGCTCTGACCACCAGCATCCCTTGTGGCAATCTCTTCAGATCCATACCCACATTCGTACTTACGCACCGAATTACCGAAAATAATTGCACCATTACGGTTTAAGCGCAACCCCATTAATAACACCCCATCAAAACGGTTAATGCACCACAGCACCACGCCACCGACCAACGGCAGGCATTTTGCGCGGGGCTGAGGGCTCCAAAATTACAATAAATAAAAATAACCGCGAACCTCGACCGAGAAAAAGAAGCATACATTTATTGAACGACGAGGAGACATAACGGCAATTCGTTTTCATTTTCCCGCTGCTGGCGCGCGCCCGCTGCACACATCCCTAAGCCAAGCGAGCGAACGAGCAAGCAGCAGCAATTTTCGGCTTGCCCGAAACAAATTTCAAGCCACTACCACCCCCGGGGATGATCGGTCACATGGCTAGCCGCCGTGTGACTTCTTGATGGGGGCGCGCAATGACTCTCGCGAAAGATTTAAATGCCCCGGTCCGGCCGCCAAGGGAACCCCATACTGTTTTGCACTAATCATAAACCATTAATATTACGTGTGGCGGTGAGTGTGCGCAGTGCAGTGCGGTGAGTAATTTTTCGCAAACTTTTTGCGAATAGCCAGCAGACGACCGAATCGAAAAGCATTTGATCGTTGCATTGCAGTTTTTTTGGTCCCCACAGACAGTCGCCTGCGGAGTGCTACTTTGTTTTTGGCGGTCCACTTTTGTCGTTGAAAAATTATGACATGGCTTATTTATTGGGTGGTTTAAATTGGATTTTGAAGTTTTCGAATGTGGTCGTAGAAGGACGATAATTTGGCGAAATCATAAATAATTCCACCCAAGCAACGAATTACTATGACCGTTTAAACGTTTTTGTTGAACAAAAAAAAATGAACAGGAAAAAAAAAATAAAAAACTTGACTGGAATTAAAAAAAAAAAGGAATACAATCAATAAGACTTTAAAGACTGTTGGTAGAGTCAGTCTAGTTTGCAGATTTTGATCTACATGATAACAGCACAGAACGCTGCTTGTGTCACCTCAGTCGCGGTGTATAGCGACTCTATGACAATAATCTGAACTCCATTACCACGAATGACCCATTACTTTGAATAGCATGAACTAGCTTGATTGATAAAATTGCGTTCCACTTTTTATATAACAGAATCACTTAGTGGAAAATACACGATATTATGTCCAGTTAGTCCTTAGACCGTTTACAAAAATATCTCTGACTAGTATAATTAAAGGGACGGCCTATAATCAAAAGAAAGAAAAATCTCCATAGAACTGTTGATATCAAATCATATGAAAAAAAAAGAATAATCCCTACCCTAAAACAGTATAACTTCAGCAAAAAGTAACAGTAGGAAGTTCTCTAAGATCTGTAGATTGCATCGAAAATGTCATATGAAGGCTTCTTCATGAATTGCTGATTTAAAATTTTCCCATAAAGATTTTATTGGAGATTCCTCTATGGGAATTCCACACGATTATTTCTCCAAAAGTACTTCTGAGGATTACTTCAGAAATTTATTATGTGGATTCTTCCATATTCTATTGTAGATTACTTCTGGGGATTTCTTCAGGAATTACACCAGTACGATTCCTAGATTGAATTCCTAGAAGATTCCCATAAAGAACTCCTAGAGGATTTCCTGAAAGAATGCCTAAAATATTCCCAGAATGAACCCCAGGAGGGTTCCCAGAAGGAACTTCTGGAGATTAAAAAAAAATGAGCTTCTGTATTATTTTCAGAGGAGGATTGCCAGAAAGAAATCTTTAAATCCTTCCTACTAGGTAATCCTGAAGAAGTTATAAAGACGCACTTGATGGAAATCAAGCAAAAGCTCCTGAAAAAATGGGTGAATTCCACAAGGAACATTTGACGGATCCCAAAGGAAATGTCTAGTGAAATTCTGCTCAAACCCCAGGAATACTTGGCTTTTCTAGACTAAAGTAGAAGCTTCAGTTTTGGCCAGTCCGGAGTTTTGGCCATAGTGCGGTACATACATTGTTCAATGTTTCTCTCTCTAATGGGTACTTCCCGGCGCTATGGAGGATATCGTCCGTTACACCTATTCATAAAAACCAGGTTAATCCACCTAGTGGTGATAGTGCCTTTCTCGTCGAATATGTACTCAACATTTTTTCCGGCCATAAGCCGAAGTGTTCCTGAATCCTGAGAATACTCTAGAACGGAATAAATCTCATTTTCTTCTTTTGTCACAGTGCTCGTTGACTCGTCAATGAGGGGTGGAGTTGATAAATAATAAATGTATTTGATGAAAAAAATCATTAAAAAAATTAAGCAAAACCGCTTAAGGCGAAACTGGAAGCATTTCCTAATTTTTTTGGTTTTTGATTTTTTATAAAATAACGAAGCAATATTTTCAAAATCGGTTTTCGTGCACATGTTGAGTATGGATCAGGGTATATTTTGATTTTGTTACGCGGCACAAAATGTTTTTCGCTTTTGCAGAAACCATTTTTTGTGAAATTTTGTTCAAACATGGTTTCTGCAAAAACGAAAAACATTTTATACCGCGCAAAAAATCAGAAGATACCCTGATCCACACTCGACATGTGCACGAAAACCGATTTTGAAAATATTGCTTCGTTATTTAATAGTACATCAAAAACCAAAAAATGAGGAAAGGCTTCCAGTTTCGCCTTAACTCATCGATTTTGAAAAAAAAAACTTCTGGAAGACTCTAATTTCAATTTAAAATTGATAAATCTATTGGTTTATTTATTTGTGCACTTCTTCAAGATGTTGAATTCCGACCAAAATTTCCAAAGGGGACCCCTCTGGACTTAAGAGAAAATCAAAATTTGTGTCAGCCTTATTCAGAAAAACAAGAATTTTATCAAAGCCATAATTGAATTTGGAAACTTATTGATGGCTCATATTCCGACGCTATGTTAAACGTATAGGCCGAGCTGAAAAAATATCAAATCTCTCAGTTGACTGCATGACCACCTTCACTAGCACTGACTGGATGCCGATCATTACCAAGACATTTCGGCAATTTTTTTCTGCGCACTTTAGTCTATATTTTATTATCATTAGTTATAAGATTCATGTAAAATTTGACAAAAAAAGTGCAAGCAAGCGAAATTTCCCCTATTAAAGCCCATTCGAATTTCTACCGTGTTACAGAGCGCGAGGACTCAACCAGTTGCATCAAAATTGTTCGCAGTAATTTTAGACGCAGAAGGGGATTGGTGCTATAAAATTTAATTTTTTCCATACAACGTTGATCCATCCTACTGTAAAATGACGCCTCAGGAATCTAAAATGATGTAATTTAACAAGATCGCTTAAATTTTTATCAAGATTTTGTTCTTTTACACATATTAATCGCTTGCATCGATTTTGTTCACCTGCGTAATTTCAGCAATGGATCCAACCCTGATTCTGCAACACTGCTGGTAATCTTAAGTGTGGTCAGAGACTATTTTCTTGCTGCCCGTGTAACTGGATAACGAACATTTTTGATGATTTGATGTTTCGCATGCATGGGTTTTGTTTTGTTTTGACGTAGGACTACGTCTCTGTTTTCTATACCCGGTGTCATTTCAAAATTTATGAAACCAAGAGCGTTACGTTTGAGTGAAAGATTTTAAACGCTCACAGTACCTTTCCCACTGAACGAAATGATAAACAAATCCCGTTATCCGAGAGATGAAACTCCCGCGTTCAATTTGTAATATTCGGTGAACCTGAAAATCATTGATAAATAGTTGAAAAGTTGTTTTAAAGTTAGACATTGAAATCGCTGAAATCTATAAATATGGGTAGCGGACAAATTTTCTCGTTCAGTATACCAACGCTCTCTGATTGGTGCGCATCGTGGGGGCAACTACGATGCAGGAAGGAATGCGATCATGCGAGAGCTGATCGTCAGTTCCATTTCGACCACCGTCGAGGTGACACCTCGAGCTGGGCAGCGGCACATCGACTCAGCGACGACACTTGGCTATCGTACTGATAGCACCAGGAATCTCATTCACAACAGCAAGCGGCGGGCCAGTTTTCGACTGCGTCTAGCGTTGAGCGCGGAGAAAATCAACACGAATTGCGTGGCATTGTAAATTCATCAAAATCGTCCATTATTCAAACGGTTCTTTTCAGGACTATCGAAAAAGATTTCTCAAGAGTTAATTGGATGAATTTCCACCCTCGATCGAGAAAGGTGAACCTAGTGCAAAGCAAGGACAGAGCGGCGTTTCTCAGCAAAAGCAAAGCCGGTCATTAATCGCATGCACGGCAGCAAGCGGCGGGCCAGTTTTCGGTGGCGTTCAGCATTTAGTGCGGAGAAAACAAACACGCATAGTGGCATAGTGAATTCATTTAATTTTCCTCCTAATTTAAGGACCATCGAAAATGATTTTTCAAGAGCTGTGAATCGGATAATTCCATTCCAACGAACGGGAAAAGTGTAGTACAACCGAAAAGTGAATGATTTTGAATGCTTGGTGACTCAGCCAGCAACAATTATGACGTCTAATTGTTCCACCCGGACTTTGGCAACGCATTATCATATCCGGACCATTTTGCGTGAAAAATGTTTCAATTCTAACATTTTCCAAATTAAAATGATCTAAATCATCTAATATTTTGGTTACATTATCCGTTCAATGGAAATTTTCTCATTTCTCGGTTGATTTATCGTTTGATGCATCTGGAGCATAAGGGGCGGGTCATGCAAACGAAATTAACTGAAAAGCCAGCCGAATGGGAGGAGCTTCATCTGCCAATCTAGGGGTATAAAAGCAGTGTTCTCTGTTTTCTTTCGTCATTTTCGTTGGATCAGTCAAGGAGGTTGGAGGTGGATGTCACCTCCAGCAAGGCAGCAGCACAACAACCCAGCGACTACTCTCGGATATCGTGCTGATGATAGCACTTGGAATCGCATCCATGGCAGCGGCGGTGGGCCAATTTTCGACGGCGTCCAGCATTCTCCGCACTCCGCAGCGAAAACCAACATGCATTGCATGGCATGGTGAATGCATCAAAATCGTCCATTATTCAAACCGGTCCTTTTCAGGACCATCGAAAATGATTCCTCAAGAGTTAATTGGATAATTTCCAACATCGATCGAGATGTAGTGCAACCAAAAAGCAAAAGACAGAGCATCGTTGCCAGCAATAGTGAAACTGGTCATTATTGTAATCCACGGCGGTCCAGTTTTCGGTGGCGTTTATCATTCAGCACGGAGAAAACCAACACGCATTGCGTGACATGGTGAATTCATGCCATTTCGTTCCTAAAATCGTCAATTAATCAAACGGTCTTGTTCAGGACCACCGTTAATTATTCCTTAAGAGTTTGTGAATCTGCTAATTTCATTCCATCGAACGAGAAAAGTGTGGTGCAATTGAGAAGTGAAAGATTGAATACTTGGTGGCCCAGCAATAATGATGAAACCGGTCACTAATGGCCTAATGGTTCCACCCGGAATTTAACAACGCATTATTCTATCCGAACTATTTTGCGTGAAACATTGTTTAATTAAAATTAAGTTTAAACATTTTTCGAAAATGTTCGAAGGTGAATATATGACGAAGCCACACCTAGAATTTTCTAGAGCACAAATCTGAAGAACCGAATGTCGGTTTGCGCTTAAAAGTTGATCGTTTGGTTACCCGCTGGTGGTTTGCTCATTTCTCGGTTGGTTAGTTGCTTGATGCGTCTGGAGCATTCGGGGCGGGTCATGCAAACGAAATAAACTGGAAAGCCAGCCAAATGGGAGGAGCCTAATCTACTAATCAAGGGGAATAAAAGCAGTGACCTCTGTTTTCTTCCGTCATTTTCGTTGAATCAGTCAAAGGGAATGGATGTCACCTCCGCAGCTGCGCGCCAATCCTGCGATGACTCTCGGCTATTTAGCTGATAGAACCAGGAATCTCTAGAATCTGGAACCAGGAATCTCAGGCTATATGGAACAGGGCCCATATAGCCGAGGCGGTAAACACACGGGTATTCAGCATGACCATGCTGAGGGTAACGGGTTCGATTCCCGGTCGGTCCAGGATCTTTTTGTAAAGGAAATTTCCTTGACTTCCTTGGGCATAGAGTATCTTCGTGCCTGCCATACGATATGCACATGCAAAATGGTCATTGGCAGAGGAAGCTCTCAGTTAATTACTTTGGAAGTGCTCATAGAACACTAAGCTGAGAAGCAGGCTTTGTCCCAGTGAGGACGTTACGCCAAGAAGAAGAAGAAGAAGAACCAGGAATCTCATCCACGGCAGTAAGCGATGGCAGTTTTCGATGGCTTCCAGCATTCAGTGCGGATAATTTTCAATTGTCTTGCCGAAATCTCTTGTTATTTAAAAGGTTCTTTTCAGGACCAGTGAAAATTATTCCTCCAGAGTTATGAATCGGATAATTAAAAGCGACAGACTGAAAACTTAGCAACAGCATAGCCGGCCTCTAATTGTTGTTCGCGTAACTATACAACGTATTGTTGAATCTAGCAATTGAGTTGTGTCAAATACACATGGCTACGGTGGCTCCATCTGTTAATTTCATAGCGGCAATTTTAGTTATTTTAATGATTGTTGCGATCGCAATATGATGTTTGGGAAGCTATGGCTTAACGCCTTTCAATATTATAATCATTCTTTCCTTTCGACGAAAATTCTTTCAAACTACGGTTGAACATTTATCTTCAAAATAAAATAATACTCAACCCTCAAGTGATGGCCAACCGCGCGAGTTACGGAAGGTTTAACTAATTAACATCTTATGAATGCGTTCAGTGAAATGGATCACATAGGTAACAACTTTAATCAACACATCACTCCGCCGATTTGAATTTTGCCAGCATACATTGTGTAGGCCTTTTATCGTCGGTTTCCTGCAATAGGGGCACAACTCAAAAAATGTGAATTTTCAGAATAAGCGTTTGAAAATTGGCAATCATGAAGCACCTCCTGCAAATTCACTTATTTCTCTCATCATTTGACAAAAGTAAACAAATTTTGATTGTTGTATCATTGAAAGGGGCTGAAGGACTATCTGTTTCATGAATTTTTGACAACTATTTTTCAACGACTATTGAAAAAATTGACTGATTTTGAGTTGTGCCCTTACTGCGGAAAATTGGTGAAAATGCCCAAATCTCGCGTTTCTCATCGAATTTTGGAACGGGTCTTTGTGAGATGAAATTTTACATAGTTTTTCATCATTTGCCATCAAAATCTCAAAAATGACATATTTTGAGTTGTGCCCCTATTGCAGGAAACCGACGTTATGTGATAAATTCGTTATGCATTTATTTACGAAGGTCGGACAACAATGACACGAAAAATCAGCTGATTTAAGACTTCAAATTAAAGGGCCCATTTCAATATATAAAAGTCGGAACCTCATTCCAGCCTTTGTCCTACGTCAACAATGCGGTTATGTCTCAGACATTATTTTAATTGGTCACTTCCGACGGGACACCTGGAACCGGTTCCGGAACACAACCGGTTTAGATACGGTATGAAACTGTTTTCTTGCTTACCGTTCATCTGGTTATCGAAAAACCCTGCTCTTCCATGTATCACATGCATGGACTTGGTTCACTTTTTTAATTGACCACTTCCAGCGGGACAGATGGAACCGGTTCCGGAGCACAACCGGTTCAGATATAATCTGAAACTATTTTCCTGCTTACCGTTCATCTGGTTATCGAAAAAGCCGCTCTTTGATGTGTCGCATGCCTGGGTTTGGTTCATTTTTTTAATTGGCCACTTCCGGCAGGACACCCGGAACCGGTTCCGGAATACTACTGGTTCAAACATGGTCTAAAACTATATTCCTGCTTACCGTTCATCTGGTTATCGAAAAAGCCGCTGTTTGATGCGTCGCATGCCTGGGTTTGGTTCACTTTTTTAATTGGCCAATTCCGGCAGGACATCCGGAACCGGTTCCGGAACACTACTGGTTCAAACTAGGTTTGAATCTATGTTTCTGCTTACCGTTCATCTGGTTATCGAAAAAGCCGCTCTTTGATGTGTCGCATGCCTGGGTTTGGATCACTTTTTTGATTGGCCACTTCCGACAGGACATCCGGAACCGGTTCCGGAACACAATCGGATCAAACATGGTCTGAAACTATTTTCCTGCTTACCGTTCATCTGGTTATCGAAAAAGCCGCTCTTTGATGTGTCGCATGCATGGGTTATGTTCACTTTCTTATTTGGCCACTTCCGGCGGGACACCCGGAACCGGTTCCGGAACACAACCGGTTCAGATATTGTCAGAGACTATTTTCCTTCATCCCCTTCATCAGATAATTGAAAATGCCTTGGTTTGATGGGTCGCATGCATGGGTTTGTTGCATTTTCATATCTGGCCCCTTCCTGGGGTACCGGTCCGGAACACCTAAATGGCCATAACTCCGGAACGGCTGGACCGATCTGAACCATTTTCAATAGGAAACAATGGGACAATGTACCCCGTCGAATGAACCATCGATCGTTGAAATCGGTTCATATTTACTATCTAAAAATGAGGTGACCTTTTTGTACACACACACACATACACACGCACACACATACATACACACACACATACATACACACAGACATCATCTCAACTCGTCGAGCTGAGTCGATTGGTATATAACACTTGACCCCTCCGGGGGCTCTATCAAATTTTCGTTTTTGGAGTGAACATATAGCCTTTCGGTACACCTTGGTGTACGAGAAAGGCAAAAAGGTTCTAAAAATATTGTAGAAAACTATCGTGCTGTAGCTATCCAGTCAGCGATACCGAAGTTTTTTGAATCGCTCGTGTATAACTATTAACTATCTATATGAGGCCGTTCAAACAAACTTTTCGGCTTCTCAGCATGGATTTATAAAAGGAAAATCTGTCGTTACGAACCTGTGCGAGTTTTGTTCCATTGTAACGGATTACATTTCGCAAGGATTCCAGGTCGATTGCATATATACTGATATGAGCAAGGCGTTTGATGTGGTAGACATAGAGAGTATTCTAAAAGCAGCATCTCAATTTGGAATAGCGAGCTCGATATTCAATTGGTTGAGAACGTATCTGGGAGCGAGATTTCAATACGTGAGGGTGAACGGAGAAGAGTCATCGACTTTCAAAATTGATTCTGGTGTTCCGCAGGGGAGTCATCTCGGTCCCCTTTTGTTTGTTATGGTAATGAACGATTTGCCAGACCATATGACAAACACAATTGTCTTAATTTACGCCGACGACGTCAAGATTTTTCGGGCAATAAAATCGGTTGAAGACTGTATATCTCTACAAGCTGATCTACAACATTTCGGTAGTTTCTGCCGAGAACATGGACTTTGCGTTAATGCCAGCAAAAGCTCAGTGATGACGTTCACACGAAGAAGTCAGCCGCTCGTTTATACGTATCAGTATGAACAATCTCCATTGGTACGAGTTGAGACCGTTAAGGACCTAGGAGTGACTCTTGATCATGCGCTAACCTTCCACGACCATGTAAATCGAATCGTACAGGAAGCATTGCATCTTTTTGCTCTTCTCAGAAGGTTTGGACGAGATCTTTTTGACCCTCACGCGATTCTACAAGTATACATAGGTCTGGTTAGATCGAAAATGGAATTTGCTAGCGTGGTATGGAGACCGCAATACGCCGGCCAAATTCAGCGCTTAGAGGGAGTTCAGAAGAAGTTCGTGAAGTTTGCTCTACGAAATCTACCGTGGTCGGGAGATCATATGCCGTGTTACCAGGACTTGTGTGGATTAGTCGATTTAGACACATTATTCGCGCGACACCGGATAGCAGATATTGTATTCTTCACCAACGTTATAACAGGACGAGTTTCAAGTGAACATCTCAGAGCCAAAATCCAGTTCAACCATAACTCTACAAATTTACGCCAACGTAGAATCTTCGATCCCCCGCTGCGGACCCGAAATTACCTGAAACATGAGCCTGTGATCCGATTCATGCATGAGTTCAATGGGGTAAAGAACGTTATTTCCCTGGATATGACGACAAATGTGATAAAAAATAAGTTAAGATTGTTTTATCGTGGCCAGTTGTATTAATTGTTATGTGTTGGCATATTTCTAAGTATTTTTACATTTTAAGATTTAATTATGGTAAAGGGTTAATCCTACATTCCAGATAAATAAATAATAAAAAAATAATGATTACAGCTGTGAAAACCACACATTATGATCAAAAACTGGAAGAAAAAAATATATTTCCTTAAAAAATCAGCTCCCATATATCTATTTTGGCCAGGGTGCTTCTAATTTGGCCACTCCCATAAGAAATACACGTGATTGGCCAACATAGAAACCAAACTTAAGAATATGGCCAAAACTGCGGCAGAGTTCCTATTTTGGCTTGTTTTAGCTTGATTTCTGCATTTTTCCTTCAAAATGTAGATTGAAACCTTTCATTTGACACATTGGTTGTTTTCATAGGATTATTGGTTATTTTTATAAAAATGATTTTCCTTAGGCTGGCCAAAACCGGTGCCCGCACCCTATGCAGTCTTCAGAAGTTTTGTACGCAAGATAATTTCCTGATTGAATACCGGAAGAAACTCTGTGAAGAATCTCAGGAATTTCTGGAGGATTCAGGGAAAAACTTCTGTAGTAAACTCCTATTTGCCAAGAATCAGCCCGCGACCGACCAGTGGGTCGCGACTAATAGTTCGAGAAACTCTGCTAGTATTTCCGCAAGAAATTCAGCGAAAAGTCTTTTAGAAGTTCCTGCGAAATGCTCTAGGCAGCATTCATTAATTACGTAACGCTAAAATCTTAATTTTCTGATTTTATTTGTAATGGATTCATGTGTGAAAATTCTAAAATTCTTGCATGGGCCGGACGCCTGCCCGTTCTCCCTCCTCTCCCTAGAACGTTACGTAATTTGTGGATGACGCCATAGGAACATGCTCGGGACCACCATGAATTTCTGTATAAGTTCTAGAGGAAATTTCTGTAGCTGTTTCGAAAGGAATTCTTCTAGAAGTTCTACCGAGAAGTCCTCTCTCTAGGACTTTCACCAGGCGTTCATCTAGGAGTTTCAACGAGAATTTCTCTATGAGTTTCGCAAATTATTTCTCAAATTTCCACAGAGAATTCGGCAGGAATTCTTGTGGGAGTTCCACCGGGAATACTTCTCGTAATTCTCCAAAATTTCCAAATTTTTCAAAAAATTCCTCTAGGATTTTCAAAGGGAATTTCTCTTAGAATTCTACAAAAGATTTCTCCTAGTGTTAATCAGAAAAATTTCTATAGGAATTTCAATAGGAATTCCTCTAAAAGTTCTACCGAGAATTCCTGTAAGAGTTCCACCAGAAATTCCCCTAGCAGTTCATTCGGAAATTTTACCAGAGTTGCAACGACAATTTCTCGAGAAGTTTAACCGTGAATTCTTTCAGATGTACAATCGCAAATTCCCACAGTAGTTCCTAGCACTTATTTAAGAGATCTACCGCAAATTTTTGTAGGAGCTCCACCGGGAACTTTTATAAAAGTTTTACCAGAAGTTCTTCTCGAAATTGCACAAAATATTGCTTTTCCCGGCAGTTCTACCGGGACTTCCTCCAAATATTTGATCGGGAATTCCTTCAGGAGTACCACTGGAAATTATTATAGGAGGTATACTCTAAGGCGCCATCCGCAAATTACGTAACGCTCTAGGGGGAGGGGGGGAATGGCCGAGCGTTACGGCCCTTACAAATATTTTCAGGTTTTCATGCAAAAAAGCGTTTCGGAGGGGGAAGGGGGGATCGAAAAATGTCCATTTTAGCGTTACGTAATAAATGGATGCTGCCTAATTTCTCTCAGAGATCCACCTTAGATTCGTTTAGAAGTTTAAATTCTTCTGGGAGCTGCACCCGAAAGTCCTCTAGGAGTTTCCCATGAACCTGCAGAAGCTCCGCCGCACAGTTGCTTCGTGGATGCCTTCAAGATGTAGCAGGAACCACCCCACTCACTTTCAAAATTACAACCGAACTTAGTAATTCGAACTCGCTGTCTTAAAGATATGTCATCATTTCAATAGAATCACCACCACTTGTTAACACTACACCACTTTATTTCTTTTTACTAGATAACAAAATATTGAGAATAGGATTTGGAACGACGGATATCTCCGGAGGAAAAGACTTCAATTCACAATAAACGTTTATTTTATGTCCGAACAGCTTGAGCACTTGAGAAGAACTGGCTAGGAAATTTTCCTAACAATCTATGTAACCAAGGGCGTTGCTAAGGGTTGCAACCGTTACCGATTGCCTACTTCAACACCCCCTCTCAATCGGACAATTTCTCCTGCCCACGTCACAATCATCTGCCTCTACATTTTCACACATGAACCCTTAAAAATATATCGTTTTTTTTTTCTTGTTTCTGACTATCTGATCGCCATTACGTCATCTTCATCATCCGGCCTAAGATGGCCATCTTCAAGCTTCCACAAAACGATCCCCGGTTCACTGGTTGGCTGCAGAGGCATCTCAAACGTTCCTGTAGGTTGTCGCACGCTTCCCTCAGCACCAGTCAGCTTCGGCTTACAGACCTTATCGTGGAACTCCAGCAAATCGTTCACATCGGTTGATCCGTGCCTTTCCAGCTTTGCTAGTTGCTGCCTTTGCAACTCACCCATACACGTCAAGCTGCTCCTAATCCTTCCTAATTCGAGATCCAGACCTTCAGACGACGCACGTTTACAATTCCTCTTCCAGCGAAACCTCGTGCTTGGGCCCATAACCTATTGAGGGACTTGGCTTCTAGTAAGGACACGGACACTTGAGAAACAACGACTAGCTTTATTTAAGACGTCCGTACTGGTTGGAGTGTTACAGTGGAATAATTTGTTATGAAAAAATAACAATGGTGGTAGCTATGCTGGCAACCCAGGGGCAATTGCTACTACGTTAACACCCCCCCTCAATCGGCCACCCCTAAATGACAGCATAGCTCATGTCGGCTTGGGTCCGTTCAGCCGAAACAAATTTTCATAGTTTGATCTGTAGCCAGAGAAGTATCCGAGTATCTTCCCTAGTGTACTGCCTTCCTGCCAGCTTTGCCTATACTGCACCTGATCTTCCGGGCTCCTTGTGTTTCTACCTGGTGTCCTGTGAATGCTGCAGGTACTTCCTCTTCAAAGTCCGAATGCTCATTTTCCACACGGTCCGCACGCTTCAACTCTTCTGCCAACAGCCTTTGCTTGACGAGATCCAAGGTTAACTCTTCCTCACGTATATTCTCCAAGGCTGTCACAAGCGGGTCGTATGAGTCTGTTAACGTTAAAAACAACTGAAACACAAAATCTGCTTCGACCAAGTTCGCACCTGCCGTTTTCAGCTTTCTTACCAACCCTTCGAACTCGATGAAGTGGCTTCTCATCTTGGTTCCACTCTTCATGCGCAGCCGCGCCAGCTGCTTCCGGATGAGGGTCTGGTTGGTAATCGACTTCTTCGCATACGTTGCCTCCAAACCTTCCCACATCAGCTTCGTCGTTGATTTCTCCCGAACGACCTCTAGGCAGTCGTCCGCCAGGCAGCTTACCAACAGCGCTTTTCCCTTGCGGTCCTTCTCCAGGAATTTGGTCCTCTCGGTTACTTGATCCGGAACATCTTCCGTCAGCACCTCCTAGACTCCAGCCGCTTCCTAGCTATGCTGGCAACCCAGGGGCAATTGCTACTACGTTAACACAAAATAATGTCTTACAAGAAAAACCGACTAACTGACTCATTGACTAAATTCATTGAAACTGAAGCACTAGCTAACAGCCTAAACAAAAGTGACTACAAAAAAAACTTCTAGGAAAAAGATAATATGACGAGACCAGCAGCCCCGATCCTTGGATCTGCAACCCTTTATATAGGGGTCCTCTCCCTAACCATCAACTCTTAGTCTCCTGATCAAAGATTCTCCAGGACTCTCCCCATACCAAAGAGAAACTAATTTACCAATGCCGCCATGCGTAATTGATTTTTAATTACGTTCCTTTTTAATATTTGCAAAGAGATCCTAAGACTGCTGCATCAAGGTCACGACGGAGAATTTCTCTGGGGAGTTCCTGCTGAAATTTTTCTTCAGAATTTACAGCGGGAATACCCCGAAGAGTTTCACCGGGAAATCCTCTAGCAGTTCCGCTTGAGATTCTTCAAAAAGTTCCATCGTTCCATCTGGATGCTCCACAGGGAATTCTTCTTGGATTTTTACCGAAAATTTCTCTAGGCTTTCAGGCATCGGGAAACCTGCTAAGATTTCCTACACAAAATCTTCAACGAGCTAAACCGGAACTAAGCTCTACCGCAATTTACTGCAAGAGTTTCGCCAGGAATTCCTCAACGACTTCCACAGGAATTCTCTTAGGAACTCCACCGCGAATTCTTCTAGGGTTTCTCCTGTGAATCTCTCTAGCAGAAATTCCTTCAATAGATCTCCGGAATTTCGTTCAGTAGTTTCTCAGAAAATTTCTACACGCGATCGTCTACGACCACGCGATTACTACAAAACTTTTTTGGGACATTTTTTCCAGCAAATTCGAAATTTCCTTTAGGAGATCGACCTGGATTATCTTCAATAGTTGCTCCGGTAAACTCTTAGAGGAATTCCCCTTGGAAATTTTAGAGGATTTGAGGATATACCGGGTGACTCCTACAAGTGGAACTTCTGGAGTAATTCTAGGTGGATCTCCAGGAGAATTTCGGGTTGTGGAGCACATCCCGCAAATTTCCAAAATACGGAATCATCCAATTGTAACTTTTATGATAACAAAAAAACAGAATGACAGATGAATTTCTCAAATTTTGCAACACAATCAAGAAACCCATAAGAGGTCAGTGATCCCTCCAGTGGAAAATAATGATAGTTTATTCATTTTTATATGCAAACCATCACAGGCTTCACAAATCAAGAAGCCTTCTGCCTGTCGAAAGATGCAGAAAAAAATAAAAAAGTATGTAACATAAATGGCGTTTCTCTGGTGGCCTGTAAAGATCGGGATCATCATTTGTTCATTTGTATTCCAAAAGCATCACAGTAAAGATAAATGATTAAGATTAAGTCGACGAAAGCCTACTTTTGTTGTAAAAATCTGAGTGCAATACAATATAGGTGGTCATTCCAGTAAGCATGTTGAATCAATATGACTATTTGTTTGAAGCCGTTATGGGGCATTATTTTTTTTTTAAATTAGGCCGTATTGGGCCGAAGGGCCTCAGATTTTCATGAAACTTTTTCCACAGACTTGAGCCCCGGATAAAATTGAGAAAAAATCAGGGTTGCCTATTTTCCCGGAAAACTCAGGTGGAAATTTCTTGTTTTCCCCTGACACTACTTAGTTTGAAAAATCATAACTCAAGAACAAAGCGTCGTAGAAACAAAGTTTTTATTTTTAGAAAATGAAAGCAAATTTTCTCAGAAATCCAAAACAAAAATGAACCAGATAAAGTTTTCCACAAAATTTTCCACAGTTGAGAAAATTCGTAAAGAAAAGCCGGAAAACTTTGCCTGAACTCGTGAATAATTTCAAAAAAAAAATTTTTTTTGAGAAGGTTATTCCATAAGCTTTTATTGCTGAAATTTTTGGAATGCGCATTTTTTTCGTTTTCGAGTTATGGCCAATTTTGTTTAAAAATGTTCGAATGTGCCATATAAGCCTTTTTTTTTTTTTTAAATCATAACTCAAGAACGAAGCATCGTAGAAACAAAGTTTTTTTTAATGAAAATGAAAGACATTTTTTCTTTCCTGAGTTATGACCAATTTTGTGAAAAATGACCATGCAAGACTATATTATATTTGTTTTCTTAAAATTCTACGATGGTTCGTTCTTGAGTTATGATTTTTCAATGTAAGTAATGTTAGGGGAAAACAAGAACCTGAGTTGTCCGGGAAAATAGGCGACCCTTAATTTGTCTCAATTTTTTTTTACTTTATTTATCTATGAGCCCTGCCTGTGGAAAAAGTTTCATGAAAATCTGAGACCCTTCGGCCCAAACCCGTACGGTAATAAAAAAAATCCTCTATAGCCACAGCATGATCATTCTTTGGGCATAAAGCATCTTCGTGCAAGCTGAGAAGCATTCTTTGTTCCAGTTGAGACGTTACGCCAAGAAGAAGAACAAGAAAAAGAAGAAGAAGATGATGATTATTCATTTGTGTATCAGACATGAACATCCATGAAGGTAGAGCCATGTAGCACCGGGATATGGTGAGAAAATTGTAAGAAGTTCATTGTCGTTACACAATTGATCACGTTCCTCCGGTTTTGCATTGACTAGACCTGACTAGAACCCGTAAATAATGGTCCTAAACAAGATGTTTCACATTTCAGAGAAGAATACAGAGAAGTTAAAAAAGGAAGCAAAAAAAAATGCATAGAGTGTATTACATTTGTCGTTTTTCAAGCACATAGCAACAACAAAAAATGACTTTTCGGATGTTCCGGATTCCCGGATCCGGTTCTGCATAATTAGTGAGTATTTACCCTCTTAAACCCAATTCTGCTTTTAGATGGGGTATATTTTGAGCATTTTTGTAATTTTTGCTTTTTTTTTGGCAAATATTTAGGACTGTTCTGTTTGTCTCAAAATGGTTTTTGTTATCTTTTAGCGTATTTATATTTTTTAGATTCAGAAAGTCATTGTTTATTTTGTATTGAATCGCTACAAATAACATATTTTATATTTTTTCCGAGTCATTCTATCATAGTCAAATAGTTTAAGGGAGTCGAATACACTTTAAAATTACACGGTAAATAAAATAATCCATGAAAAAAAAATAAAAATATTTGAACAATAATCATAAAATCTCAAAATGTTCTCGCCTCATAAAATCCGTATCCAAAACAGGCTTCCAGGATAAAATAAAAGGGTAGGGTAGTTCAAAAATAAAAATTAGAAAAACCAAATACCGAACGAAATTCACAAAATCGAGACCTAAAAACGAATAATCTTCCAAAACATGTTTAAATCGATTTTGGATGGCGAAAAATGATATTTAGATCAAAATTTTAAAAAAGTGGGCAGTAGAGGGCTAAAATATCATGTATACATTTCCAACGATACTTGAACGGTCCTAATTACTTATTAGGTTGTAAAGTTATAGCTTGTCAAAGTCTCTAAAGCGGCATTTTTCGGTTGAAGCTGGTTCCCGGTGGCCACAGTGACCAAATCCGGGTTTCTCCGGTGCTTTTCAAAAACTAGACATGTGTCTCTTTCATTTGAGCCGAAGAGATCCAAATCGGAGAAGCCACTTATTTTTGCGAGCTGTCCAAAGTTTGAGGTCAGAAATGACCCCAGGGTCTTATTTGTTAAATTCTTTTGATTTTTGAGAAAGGTTAATTTTCGCAAAAAGATAATTGTCAGAATGATTCAGATTGCTAGGGGGCTGAAAGTTTCTTAAATAAAGACAAATCAACCAATCAATCAGATTGCTAAGATTTGCCAAAAAAGCTACAAAGAATTGAAATTTGAAAAAAGTCAAAAAAGACCCCAAGATCTCACTAAGGTGATTGATTGATTTATCTTTATTATAGAGACTTTCAGTTCTTGGCTAGGGCCTAAGGTTAACGATGGGCAGTGAGTAGAGTGAGACGTATGTTTGTCTGTGGTACTTTTATATAGAGTGACACAGAGGGACTTGATCCCTCAAAGATTTTACACTCATCAACTCGATGATAAGAAGAGCTTAATTTGTATTATTTTAGTTCATGTAATGGAACTTGATATCATATTCTGATTTATAGACCGTATTCTATTAATAACTTGATGAATTTATGGCTATATCGGTTTTTTTCTACTCATAGTATATGGGAGTAGAGAGCACAGGTCGTACGGCAGAGGTTTCACGTATTCAAATTTTCATACTTGTTCGCTATCTAGCGAATACTCTCATATCTATCATTTCATTATCCACTTTGATCTCTACTCCCTTATACTATGAGTATAAAAAGACCGATATAGCCATCAATTCATCAAGAAACTTGATATCTCTAGTGTCCCCATTTTCAAAATACGATATTCTAAATCTATTCTAAATTTATAAACAATGTGAGCTTCGATTTCCAGAAGTATTGATCTTATTTTTATGTTTAATACGGTTTCGAATTCAACACGTGAATATTCATGACAAATTTAAAGCAGTTCATGACTTTCGCTTTATTTTAATTTTTTGTCGAACATTTTTTAGATACCGATAAAGTTTCACAGATTTTTACATTTTTCTGGAAATTTTATGTTAATTCTTCCGAAGATTTTTCTCTGGATTTAAGATTATCGTCGAAAATACCTTCAGGATTGCACGAGGTCTACAAACTTAACTAGAATTTCTCCCGAACTTGATGATTTCTCCAGGATTTCCACCAGAAATTTCTGGAATTTTTTTCCCAAAATTCCTCCATTGATTCTCTATGGATTTCTTCGGGAATGTCTTCCAAGTTTTCTCCAGGGATTTCTCCGAGGATTTTTTTCCAGAAATATTATCCGATAGTTCTTCCAGCACTTCATCGTCAGATTTTTTTATGAATTTTTTTGTGGGTTCTGTAATTAAAATCTCCAAAAATTACCATGAAAACAAAAAATCTAGAAATTTCTTCGGAAGTTCTTCCACGGATTTATTTTCGAAGATTCCTCTAGCTAGTAATTCCTTCAGAATTTAGCTTATAATTCCTCCATGCGTTTTTTAAAAAGTTCTTATGATCTTTGGAGGCAGCTTTCGACTGAGGTGTCTGGACACCTGGGATGATTTTCGGCGTGGCAATTCAGAAGATGTTCTTAAGATGATGTAATACACATCGAAACGTCGAATGAAGGAGAGTATCTGATCGTTTGATTGCAATTGCAACTGCTTCTTGAGCAGGAGAAAATAGCTGAAGAATAACAAACTCCAGTATGGAAAGCCGAATACCTACAACCCGAATGAGGTATTAGGACGCCAAATTTTAGGATGAGAGCAGTAGTATAACCTTATTTCTATTAGCTTTCAACCGCTTTTTACCGATCAAAGCTAAATAATCTAGAAAAAAAAGTTATTGAGTAAATTAACTCTTAATGTCATCGAAAAAAAGTTTGGGGTCACCCCTCATAATAACCTATCGGCCAAAAGTTTGAGGTCACTTTAATAAAACATCGAAAAGTCCGTGTCCCAAATTTGTAAAAGTCAATTGGTAGCTGCAAGTACCCAAAACAGTTTTCCGTGCTCAAGTGGTTCCAAACCCTATGTAATGGCAACAAAATTTGCTGATTTGTAGAGTACAGTAAACATCATACTTTAATTCAGAAAAAAATAATATAAAAATCTGCGAAAAGTATGGCATACATTTTGTATTAGCAAAACCCTAACGCTTTCCAATTTTCTGGAAGTTTTGTTTTCAGAAAACAAAATATTAACAAGTAGATAGCTAATCTTTGAGTTCAGCGTATTGTGTTGTGCACAATTAGGGCATAATCCAGGATTCTCCGAGAACATTTTGCATGATGCTTATAGTCTAGAGTAATTACAATAAAGAACGATTAACAAGTTTGCTATTAATTTAGCATTAAGGCCTCTTAGCGTCTCAGCTCAAATTTTGCTCTTCTTATTTTAATCTTATTCCAAACAATCATCAAGCACGATAGCAGTTGTGTAGCCTTTCTATACCATTTCCATAAACAACCAAACAAAAATAGCACCTCTTTGTCTCGGTATCTCCAATGTAAACATTTCGAGAATATGAATCATTTGAAAGCAACTCAAGCAGTTAACTACTCTACTTCAATGAATAACAAGGAAACATATCCAAATGTCACGAAAAATGTTAGATTTTTATGTAACAAGCTAGAAATGATCGAATTATTTTGGTACGCCACTGTTTATGTTTGCTGCAACAGCAGTGCTGGCGGACCGCTTGGTGAAGATTTCGTAAATTATAATGCTTTGCTTATTTCACTAACAATTGTGGTAAAAAAGTTAAAAAATAATCACCCCACAAATTATTTTTGATTTCATGACGCATAAACAATGTGTTTGACTAGATTTTTTAATTGATTTCGATCAATTTCATTGATGCTTTGGCCAGCAGGATCGACATCACTGCGTGCAATGATCGATGATTGTGCGCGCCAAAAGACATCACCGCGCTGCCGCCGTCGTCGTTGGTACTGCGGTGGGTGGTAAACACCGCCAATAACATTTTTAGTGCGGTCGAAACAAATCGATAAAAATGTCTACTTTCGAGTGAAATAATGCTTAGTAATCGTGATTACTTGGAAAGAGGCTTGTATTTGAAGTAGTGTGAATACATTTTTATGGCGAATGCCTCGCGTGAAATTGATTATTTTATAGAATAAGATAATTGTCGATTTTTTACAAATACATATGTATTGGTGCAATGTTGTGTAAAGTTGATTTCGGTCAATGATTTTGAAGAAGCCGTTTTGCGATGACACGCTAAGGGGCCTTAAAATAATCAATTTTGTAAAAAATAAGGTTTCGGTTGTTTTGTTTTGTTTTTTAACTTTTTTACCACCAAATTGTTGAGCTATTTTTTTTGATCAAGTGCTACAATTCTACAGAAATTTCGCCACCAAATTGATCAGATCAGACGCCATCCATTAAGACTATCTCCAAAGAAGCCGCCAAACATTCACCAGCCACTGCTGTCGCCATGCTAATATGCTAACTGACAACCATGTGGCGCGTCTCTTTCCAGAGAAAAATATCTGGTAAATTTACGATCGCTGCCCGAATATGGTGGGAGCACGTGGTAATTAAATTAATTGCAATTTTATGCACTTTAATGTCACCATTGGGGCACTCCGCGCTCTTTCGACAGACACACATATGAATAGATTGGTTCGCCAAGTTATGCGGACGCGTCGACGGTACCCATGTTGTTGCACCAAGCAGTCGGGTAAAACTTCCCTCATGGTATTAGAATTAATAGCTCATAATGTTTGGGGCGATTGGCTCTATGCACTTGCAAAAATCTCCGCGCGTCAGACGAGAGACGCCGGCAAACAATGTGCTGAAAGCCGAGTGCAAAGTGTCCGTTCGTGATCGCCAATAATGTAATGACAGGCGAGCCTCTCAGCATCATAAACCATCGCCATCGCCATCATCATCATCATCGTCTCATCGTGGTCCTAAACTGCATTGAACGCAGAGTGCAAAATGTGTGCACCCCATGCACTTTAGAAAGCGTCGGACAGGCAGGCCGGGCCGGTCTGGTGGTACACATAATCTCACCCCTACGATCATAAACGTTAGAAGAGCTTTGAGGGACGAATATTAAAGTCCGAGCGATGAAGCATAGTGGAAGAAGTCGGAAAAAAATGGTCAAATCTTTCTGTGCGGTTTATCTCACTATTTTGCACATTTGTTTTCTGTAATCTATCTATCGTTCTATATCTTTCATCTTTCTCTTCTCTATTAATCTTTCCATTGTTTTCTATCTTTTAGCAACCATCTACTTTTTTTCAAATAGTTATCTTTTTACCTTAAACTATTTTTTTGTTTCTTTTTTCTTTATTATTTCTGTTCTCTTTTACATCTGCAATTTTTGTTTTCGTTTTTCCATCTTCATATTACCTCTTGTCTTCCATCTTTTATGTTATATTTTCTGCTCTTTTCTTGGTTCTTCTTTCCTAATAGTAGAATTTAGCTTGACCACTTTTTCCAACTCCATCCCTCTGTGCGTAGCCGTGGGACCGCTCTTCCCATTTGGGACCCCTGCGCCCAAATTAAGGTATACACACACCGTATGGCGTGCGGTGGCCGGCGAATACCAAAAGCACTGCTGATCACAGTGACTGACCTTATGTGCGCGAGTCCAGTTTGGGCATGCTCGTTCGTACGGAGAAAAGAGGAATACCGCAGTATTGTCAGGGGTCCATACTGTCGGGCCAGGGCCCTGCTGGCCCGGTCGTCAACGAGTGGGAGAAAAAAAGTGAAATTTATCGGAGATTTATGATCCACACTGGATGGCGCTGATTGTGGCCGTTTTATTTTTCGCCAAACGTCATGTTTTCGGACGGCAGTCGGCAGTGATTTATGGCTGACGGACCTCCGGTCGTCAGGGCGAGGGTTGATTGGTTACCGAAGGGAATTTCATGCCTCGTTAAAGCGGGGGTTTATCGCATCTAGAGGTAGGTACTGGCTGCGCGCCAAAGAGTTTGGAAACTCGGAAGTGATTGAGCCGTACGATACGGGAAAATGCCAAGTGTTGTTCCTGGAACTCAAAAATTAAGCAATCTTCATAAATACCTTCTGGAACTTTCCACAGGATTTTCATTAGGTATTATTCAGCAGTGGAGAAAATTCTAAAAAAATTCCAAAAATTCTAAATTCGATAAAGTTAGAAATATAGTCCTAGAAGTAACATGTTGAAAATTTCCAGATTAATATTCTGAAGGAATTCGTGAAAAAAAAAAATTAACGAATTGCAGGAGTAAAGCCAAGAAAGTTCCTGAAAAAGTTGATATAATAATAGCTAGAGTAAATTGATGGATGCATTTCTTGGATTAAATTCTTCAAGACTCAACAGTGATTGCTTTGGAAATTCCTTCAGGAATTCCTCTACAAATTCCACCACGAAGATCTCCAAGAGTTCCTCCAACGATTGTATAAAGAGTTCCTTCCAGAACTACTATCCGCAAATCTTCCATAAATATTTCTAGGAGCTCCTCCGGACATTTTTCCAAAAATGTCACCACAAGGAATAATTTATCCAGAGCTATATATTTTTCCGAGATATCTATCAGATATCATTCCTTCTGAAATTCCCACCAGAGGAACTCGTTCAGATATTTCTGCTGAAGTTCTTTTGGAAATCTATCCAGAAACTCTTCGAGAGACTTCGCAAGCGATTTCTCCGTAGATTCCTAATGAAGTTCTCCCCGGAATTACTCCATAGATTCCCCCAGGAGTCCGGTCGAAGAGTTATCCCAGAATTCTTCAAGAGGTTCTTCCATAAGCTTGTCCACAGAATCTTTCAGAAATAAGTCAAGATATTTTTCCAGTGATTTTTCCGGAGGTTTTTATATCGAAAGCTTTCTTCAGGAATTCCTCTTAGAGTGCCTGATGTGGTCCTCCAGAGTATCCTTCTTTCAAGATTTTTTTTTTCCCCAAAGATTTATTTGAAATGCCTCCAAATATTGCATCAAAATTTTCACTAAAAAAAATACGGAATTTTCTTGTGGAATTCTTATACAGGTTCTTATGAACAAATCTTCTAATGATTGACTAAGCATTTACTCCAGAGAATACTTTGGAAACTCTTTTACAGATTCCACAAGAAATACCTCCGGTTTCTTGTAAGAATTTGTTCCGATTTTTTTTTAGAAATTCTACAAGGGATTCCCCGAGGAACAGCTTTTTGAGGAACCTACGGAGGAATAGCTCGAGAATTCTCTGCCAGAGTATCTGAGTGGAGCACACCATGGTTAAAACTGTCACATCGAGGACCTGGGCTCAAATCCCCTTCCCTTCCTTAGGAAGAGAATTAAAACTGTGGGTCCCAAGACGAATAAGCCACGGACCAAACATTTCTTAATAAACGGGGGACAGCTATCCCCTTGAAAAAGGCCCAATAAAAGAGCCGAAACGTCGGGCAAAGCAAAACGAGCCGTTTTGAAAAGTCCAAGACTGAGAAAGCCAGTTTTTCGGAACAACAAAATTACCAGTCGTACTAATCCTGCATAATTTCTTAAATAAGATAAAAAAAATGTTCTCGGTTTATCTTATCTAGCAAGCTTTTAGAGGAACTTCGGTATCTCAGGAAAAAAAATCTGCAGGATTTCTGAAGGAATTCTTAGAATTCCAAAAAAAATGGTGAAGGTGGACCAGATCTTTAAAGTATTTCCAAAGAAATTTATGAATGCATCGCTGAAGAAATAACAGAAAGAATTTTTGGTGAAATACTGGTGACAAAACCCGTGGAGAAAGTCGTGGTGAAATTTCTAGAGGAGTTCCACTGTAGTTTCAAAAATTATTTTCGAAGAATATTTTGAATAATCCCAAGAAGAATTTACTAAGCACTAGATTATATTTTGGATGAATGAGTAGAGGAATTATTGTGCATGAATCGTTGAAGAACTTTGTAGTGCATTTTCAGAAAAAAAAAATGCTGGAGCAATCTTAGTAAGATTTTTAGAGCAAGGCTTCAGAATCATTCATAGAAGAATTTGCTTCAGGAACTTCTTATTCAATTTTTGCAGGAAAACCAAAGGGAATCTTTGGAGAAACCTCAAAAATTATTTCTCGATCAATTTTTATAGGAAACCGGAAGAACTTTGCGAGGAATCTCTGGGTAAATCTTTCGATCAATTCGTAGAGATTTGCTCAGGAAATCCTTTGTGATATATCTGGAAGATGCTCTAGGTAAATCTGGATTTCTTGGAAAGTTCACTGGCAGAGGTTATGAAGAAAGGTTTGAGCGATAAAAATAAACCGGACTAGTGTCTAACACATTTATCTGACAGGATATAGAGAGAAATTCGTAGATAAATTTCGGATGATTAAAATTTACCCGGGAAAAGTCCTTGAAGATGCCCGGGAGGAATACTTGAAGGAATTTCGGGATTGAATCTCTTGAATAAAATCCGTAAGGAATCCCTAGAAGAGATTCTAAGAATAATTTTGCAGATAATCATTCATTCTGGAGAAGTCTCTGAAAAACTCATAAGTTTATGGGGGGAAATCCCAAAAGAAATCTTCTTTCTATAAGGATTCCGAGAGAAATTACGGGAAGATTTTCTTGAAATAATTGTGGGAGATTTTCAAGGTAGTTCCTTGTTTAAGTTCCGGAAGAATTTTTGAAAGAATTCCGGGAGAAATCTCTGGAATACTCCTCGGGCGAATATCCAGAAGAACTCCAAAACAAATCTCAGGAAGATATTCCGAAGAAAGTCCTTGAAAAATTTTGCAGAAAGTCCATGAAATAAATTTGAAATTAATTACAGGTATAATTCCCATAAGAATCATTGAAATTTCATTAGAAATCTTTAAGAAAGTTCGAGAGGAATTCCTGAAAGATTTCCTTAAACAATATTTGGAAGAAAATTCTCTAATTTTCTAAAAATACCCAAAAAAATTGTTGTGAAATTTTCAAAAAAAAGAATCCTTGAAAAAATTCAAGAGAAATTCTTAAACTTCCATTAGAAATCTTTAATACAATTCCAGAATTTCTAACTGAAATTCTTGGAGAAATCACTGAAAAAATCTAGAAACAATCTCTGAGAAGAAAAGTAGATTTCTGGATGAAATCTCTAGGAGAAATCAAAGAAGAATCGTTTGGAAACTTCCGAACATAATTTCTTGAAGAATTTCGGTAGGAATTTCTAGAAAAAAAAATCCTTGTTTTTTTTTGAAAAAAAGTCCAGGGTAGTATTTATAGTAAAAAAATCCGGAAAAAATACCAGGAGACCAGGAGGAATCTAATAAAGATTTCCGAAAACAATCTCTATGAGTATTCCAGGAAAAATCCTTGGAGGAATTATCATAAAAAACTCTGAAGAAATCCGGAGGGAATTTCTATTAAAAATACGCGGAGGACCTGGGAAAATATGAGTTCTTCCTTTAAAAGGGAAGTAAAGCGTGGGTCCCGAGATGAACTAACCCCAGGCTAGAAATCTCGTTAACACAGATAATAAAAAAGGATTTCGGGAAAATCCTGGGAGAAATCGTTAGAAGATTTCAAGATCTAATTCATGGAAAATTTCCGGAAGCATTTCGGAATGAGTACCTGGAAGTTTTATTCGCAAAATTTCTAAAGAATCCCGGGAAGAATCCTTGGTAGAATGCTAAGGGAGAGTCTAAGAAAAATTTCGAAAAATTTCTGAACAATTTCGAAAAAAAGTGTTTGGTTTATTTCCGGAAGAATCTCTGGAAGCATTTTGGGAAAAAATCGGGTAGATTGAAATAGAGGTCGATGCCCAAAAACTGTGGAAATAATGAAAGGAATAATTGTGAAAATTCCGGTTAGAATTCTGTGGGAATTTCGGAAGGTATTTCTAGAGGAATTCTACTATAAATCCCCAAACGAATTTTCGATGATTTGTGTAGAAGAAATTCTAGGATGATTCCTGCAAAAAAAAACACGAAATCTTTAGCTGAAATGTGGAAGAAATACGCAATGAATTTGATGAACATAACTGTGAAAAAAACCCGCTGGTATAATTGCAAGAAAAAATCATGAAAAAAAAAATGCGAGAAGCGTCTCAGAGAGAATGGTGAGAGGAATCCATGGAAGAATTCCGGAAACAATCAGTGAAAATCCGCTGCCAAAGTTCCGGGAAAAATCTGTGGATCCATTTTCAAAACAAGGGAACTCAGGCTTATTTTCGAAAAACAAAATGTGGAAAAGTGCCAGAAAAAAATTAGGATTTATTTATACAAACAAACATACCAGGAGGAATCATTTTTTTTGTTGCTAATTTTGTTGATGTAGCTTTGGGAAGCATCTCTGGAAGAACTCCTGGAGAAAACCCTGGAAGATTTCTAGAAACAATTTCATGGAATATTTATGGGAGGAAGCGCGACAGGAAATTTAAGAATAAATCTGGGAAGAATTCTTGAAAAATCCATGAAAGAATTCTGGAAGGAGTTCTCAGAAAAAATCCAGGAAGATTTTTCGAATAAGATTTTTTGAAAAAATGGTCATGTAAAAACCCATAAAATGTTCTTAAAAGAATTCCAAGATGGAACCTTGGAAGAGTTCTGATCAGGGATGCCATATATACAGTTAAATCTGTATTATACAGATTTTTGAGCTTCCATACAGATTTTATTTTACATGAAATACAGATTTTTGAGCTAGAAGGGGCCATTTTATTTTTATATGTGATAGTGATTTTATCTCAAATTTTGTATGGAATACAGATTTTTGAAAAGAGTGATACAGATTTTACAAAAAATCTTCTGGCATCCCTGGTTCTGATAGAAATCTCTGGAAGAACTTTGGAAGAATTCCAGATGGACTCTGGAATGATTCCCTGTCGAAAATATGAGAGATTCTGAAGTAAATCTCTCGAATAATTAGGGAATTTTTGAGAATTCTTGGACGAATTTTGGTAGAAACCGGTGGCATCTAACAAAAATGAATTATTGGAAGAACTCGAAATGAAACGAGATTTCAAAATACCCAGTAAAATCTTTGAGAAACTTGCGAAATAAATTTTAGGTAGATTTTCGGATGGAATTGCTATGAAAATTCTTTCAAATAATTTTGAAAAGAATTGCTGGAAGCATTCCGGGAGCATTTTCTGGAATAATTTCAGAAAGAACCCTTGGAGCCATTTCCGGAAGAAGTCCCGAGGATTTAGGGGAGAAATCTGTAAGAAATTCCGGGAAGAATCCTTGAAATGAGGTCAGGAAGGAAGGATAAAGAGCTTAAAAAAACATCTCTGAAAGGATTGCGGAAAAAAAGTTGTGCAAGGGTTTTGTAAGGACACTATGTTAAACATTCATGAGGAAATTTAAGAAAAAAAATCCGGAAGAATTCCAATAGAAATATTTGAAAGAATTTCAAGAGAAATTCCTGAAAGATAACTTATTATGATTATTGGAAGGAAGAACTGACATAATTTCAACCAGCATTCGAGGGAGAATTCCGGTATAAATTCCCTGGAACATTTCCTGGTTGCATTCTGGAAGGAATCTCTGAGAGAAATTTGCATTTCATGAAAAATTCCGTTAGAAATCTTATTTGAAATTGCCTGAAGAATTCCAGGAGATATTGGAATATCATCTGCAGTAATTGTGGAAGAATCAGTGGAATACGGAAGAAAATCTTTGAAAGAATACCTGGCAGAATGATTGGAGAAAATTTTGGGGAAGTTCCTGGAAAAGTTCCGGGATCAATCTGTCGGAGAATTCTGGAAGAAGTTCCTGGAATAGTTTCGGGAAGAATCAATGAGACATTTTCAAGTGGAAGCCCTAGGAGAGATTAGGAACAAATTCGAGCCAAAAAAGAAAATTAGACAGACTTCTATTATACTTTTGCCGGATATTTGTAGAAGTGTTCAGAGAGATGTCGGAATTCCGGAAAATGCTTCTAGAAAAATTCAAGGAGAAATCTTTGTAAAAATCATTGAGAGAATTTTAGTACAAATATTTTGAAGAATCTCCGAAATAATATCTTGAAAGAAATTCCGGAAAGATTTCTGGAAGAAATCACAAGAAATATTCTGGAAGATGCTCTTGCAATGATTCCAGTAGGAATTCCAAAAAGAACTATGGATAAAATCTGTGTAAGAATTCTGAATTGCTCCGTTGACTTTAGAAATAAACCAAAAAAAAAATCTAGGAGTAACCTCTGAAACCCGAGAGGAATCCTTGAAAAAATCCTTTAAAGAAATGCTCCTGGAATAATTCCCGAAAAAAAAGGAAGAGTTTTGGTTGGAATTCCTGTAACAGTTCTTTAATAATTTATTTTTCATTTATTTATTTGTTAATTTCTATAATTAACTAGCTGTACCCGGCAAACTTTGTCTTGCCTACTGCGTTTTTTGACGTTTCAAGTTTCCAGCCCGGTCAAAATGTATGGAAGATCGCTTTTCAAAAACTCTCAATTTTTCCATGTTTTTTGCCTCATAATCCTTCCTTGGGTGAACACTAAGGAACAAAACTAAGACGACCAAAATCGGACCTTCCGTTCGCAAGTTATGCGCGGTCCCACGTATGCCACTGCATTTATATATATATATATATATATATATATATATATATATATATATATATATATATATATATATATATATATATATATATATATATATATATATATATATATATATATATATATATATTAAATTTATTTATATATTATTTTATTCATTCATGTTTTTGTTTATTTTGTGCATTTACTTTTTTCTTTTTATTCACTCTTTAGTGAAAAACACATTCAGTTCAACAAGTTGAGTGTTGTTCGAATATCGATGTGTTTACAATACTCCCCAATTTCGCATTTCAAGCACCTCACTACTACCAAGACAATTTGAATTTGCTGGTAGCACACGCTACTTCTAATGGGAAAGCCTCCAGTTTTGCCTTACGAATGGTATGGCAGCTAAGACACTTGATTGTATTCCTAGAGAACTTGAAGAGAACATTTCTTGTGATTACTTTGTTGAAAATCTTGCAGGGTCCTGGAAAAAAAACTCCTGAAGAGTATTTTTTTTTCTGGAGAAATCCAAGCAGTTTTATATGAGAAATTTTTTAAGATTAATCTAGGAAAAAATCTTATGAAGCTATCAAGAAACCGGTTTGAGAAAAAAAATCTCTAAACCTAAAGCGTCTTTTGGTTGATATTCTTCCTCACAAGCCTTTTCGTCTTCCCATAAATCGAATGTGACGGTGTAGGCGTACCGTAGCATCGCGATCATAAATTCCATCGCGCGGGGCATGTCATGCATAATTTAGAAGGTGGTATCATGCGATTTTTATTCCTTACATTTCTGGAGCACCAACAACGAAAAAAAATGTGCATGCTCCGCGCAATTGATTGCGAATAAATAAATAAAATTTGCAGTTTTTCGGTTGGTTGGCAAAATTTCCACAAGATTTTATCAAAAGACGCTGTCTTTTCAGCTTGGACCGTGTCGCGATCGCGATTGTCGCCCTCATCAACAAAAGCAAAACGAATCCACGACGCGATAAAACTGAATACCGATGTTAACATGCAGTAACAATGAAAGCTCATATTCATAATCGTAAAATGCTCGATCGGACGGGCGGGCGGTCGTTGGTTCGCGTGTGAAGTGCAAGAGCATAATCATAATCGGAAACTTCATCACGGTTGTTGCAATGCAATTCATGTATAGCAACCGGCGATCATAATCTCCCATCATCTCTAGGGATGGGCCCGTCGGCTCCTCGGCTGTCGTCAGTCGGTGCATCCCTCCATTCTAGGGGTCGGTCCGAATATGGCGCAAAAGCAATATCGGTAGCAAAGTGGTAATTTTCGACATTATACTATGCTGGGATGACTATCATTGAGCGATGGCTGAAGTTGCCACGCCATACGGCTGTAAAGTTCAAAATATCACATCACACCACAAACGACCCAGTACAGTACACACATCGGATGAAAACTCTTCCCATCATCGGGACACCGCAGTGGTGCGGATTTGTAGATTTTTGGAAAAAAATACACTACTGGTCGATAGAGGAGCGGTTATTATAAAATGCAAGTGTCACTACCGCTAGAGCAATCCACGAATCAAGGTGAACCACTGCCATATCCTATTGCTTATTCACACGATCTAGTGCATTGGTAAAAACGGTCTGTCGTGGGCGAGCGATTGCCCAGTCAACCAATGATCGTATAAGATGTAAATTAGATACTAAAGTGGAGGCGATATGCGTACATTTTACATGCGTCTAAATGAAGGCATGCATGCATATGGTCTCCACTTTATCATCTTATGCAACATCTTATACGATTACTTTATTTTGTGGGTGTTCTTCTTTCTCTCATTGACGAGGTTAGCTCTATTCCCGAATAAAAACAGCACTAGCAGTAATGCATTGAAGATACCTGCTAATAACTAGAAACAGACAACTTATTGGTTCCTTGTGTAAGTACTGATATCACTGTCCCATATGCATGAGCTTAGCCAAAAGGAGGGGTGGGGTTGAGGTGGGTTTTATTTAGATGTTTTGCATACGATCTTCAAGATTTCTAAGGAAAATCCACTAAAAAATATATACTGATTATCCCCAGGAGTTATATTTCACATTGCTCAAGTAAGTTTACCTGTTCATTCGTGAGTTCGATGGAATGCTTCAATAGTTTTAAGCTTGAAACTTTCAAATCCTCCGTTTCTTTCCGCATAAAACAAACCTAAAAGGATTTTTGAGAAAATATTGTCAGAACCTGCTTCATAATCAGTTAGTAATGGTAGTAGTAATTTAAATTTCAATTTGCTCATCAAATCAGTTAGTGTTTTTATCACGAACTCCAGAATTCCTTCCGAAATTTCTCTAGGATTTATGTCAAGAATTCCTATGAGAGTTTTCCTTAGGTTGATTTTCGGGAGTTTCTCAAAAAATTTCTCAAAAGATTCTTCTTGCAACCAGTCCACAGGTTTTTTTCAAAAGTTTTTCAAGGTATTCCTCCAAAAAATTTTTTCCCGATTTTAAGATTTTTTTTTTCAAAATTGCTTTAAGAACTCGCAATTTTTCATGAATTCTATTAAAATTTCCTACGACAATTTATGTTTCGGGATTTCTTCAAGAATTTCTCGAGAAATTCTTGTTGGAATTCCTTGGGGGGTTTCTCAAAAACTTTCTCCAAGTATTTCTCCAGAGATTCGTTTGAAAATGTCGTTCCGGAAGGAATGTCTTTACAGTTTCTTGCAGGATTACATCTGAGAATTTCGACAGGAGCTCCTCCTCAGTTGTCTGGAACTGCTTCAAAAGCCCTTGTTGGAATTCCTCCAATGGTTCCTGCAGGCATTTCTCTAAATATTTTTCTGGGATACCATCAAAATTTACTCCCGTGATTTCCTCAGGCATTGCGTCCCCCACGAGTTATTCCTTGGCATTTTTTTTAATTGCGCTCATCATGTAATCACTGTTTGCTGTGAGAGGCAAATGTTGGTAACAAAAAGCAAAATCACCAAAGCGTTTATTCTATCAGGCTACTTGAGATTGATACAATGCTCTTTGGTATTTATCTAGAAATTCCTCCAAAAATTTTAAGAGATTATTCTTGAAGTTCCTCCAGTTTCAATAAATCATACAAGGAATATCTTGTAGAAGTTCTTCAGTTATTCCAGGTGTTGCTTTGTTTAGAGATTCCTTCCCGAAATTCCGTCCCGTCAAAACTTATCCTCAGTGATTTCTTGAAGAATTCTTCAGGACTTTGGTTGTCAACATTTTTTAGAGTTTTTTTCTGATATTCCTCCAGCTGTTTTTCTTGGAATTATTTTCAAAATTTCTCATGATTTTTTTCTAGGAATTCCTTCAGAAGTCTCATTGAATTACTTCAGGTATTCTTCCAAGGACAAGTCCAGGAATTCCTGCAGATGTTACTTCAGAAATCGCTTTAAAGATTTTAATCCAGGAATTCTTCCAGAAAAAATTTCAAGAATTTTTCAGGGAATCTCCACAGAAATTTTTAAGAGTTTTTTCACGAATTCCTTCAGAAAATCCTTAAAAGAAATTCCAAAAAACACCTTTTTATGAATTTCGGCAGGAACCCCTGAAAAAAAATCAAGGAATCCCTGGAAGAGCTCTTGGAGGATTCCACAAGATTTTTAAGGTTAAATTTTATAAAAAAAACACTGGATAACTTTTGCAGAATTCCTACATAAATCCCTCAAACACTAAAAAAGTACCTGTAGTTATTTCTGCAGAAATGCTTGGGATCCATGAATGAATTATTAAAAACAAAAAAAAAACTGTAGGAATTTTTGGAGAAATTCCCGGGAGAACTTCCAGGAAAAAGTTTAGTGGAACTCCAGAAGAATTTTTCGAAAAACTTCCGAAGAGTTCCAGGAGAAATCCTGAAGGATTTCCTTCAACCAAAATCCAGAATGAATCCGAAAACTCGATTGAGAAATTTGTTGTAAAAAAGACATTTTTGAATCCGTAGAAAAATATTGGAGGTACCTTTCGAGTAAATTGTGGAGGGATTCTACTATTATTGGAACTCCTGAAAGCATATCTGTATAAATTTGTGCTGGAATCCCTCAAAATAATAACGCAAAATTTCCTGGAGGAATTTTTGCTGGATTATCTGGGTGAACCCATGAAGTAATTCCTGGAGACATTCATGAGGATATTTCTTATGGAGTTCTGGAATTCTTAATAATTTTTGAAGGGGTTTGTGAAAAAATGTTACTCTACGAATTTTTAAAGGAACCCCTAGGAAATTTTTTGAAAAAAAAAAATACAATTTGAAAGAATTTCAAAGAGCGTATGGTCAAAACTCACAATTAAAAATGAGGGTCCCAGAATCAAAGGGGTGTAAGTGACCATTTTGTAGATTTTGAGCTGAGCATATTATAAAATTCTTCAGATTTCAAGCTTTCAGGAACTTTTTTAAGATTGTTGCTACGATGATTAGAAAAAATACAATATATCAGAGAAAATTGGGTTGTTTTTGAAACTCCATACATTTTGTATGGGATGAAAAATTGGTCAAAAACTTTAAACCTCATTTACTTGAAAGTGGGTTTTTGTCACTTACACCCCTTTGCTTCTAAACCCAACAACCCACCCCCCCCCCACCCCAAATATAAAACTTCTGTATCCTAGAAGAAAATTATCTGCAGAAGCTTCAGTTTTCTTCGGAAGGATTTTCTAAAGATATAGCAGAACGTCTGAAAAAAAAATTAGAAAAAGAAATCTTTGGAAAAAGTTCATGAAAATCTGAAGAAAGACCTAAAGAGTTTTTTTTCAGAATTTACTGAAAAAAATTTTGAAACTTTGGAAGAAATCTATTGATGATGTTCTATAGTAATCTCTGGAGAAATTAATGATGGAGTACCTGAAAGAATTTGTAAAGGAAACTTTAGTGAAATTTTCATGAATCCCTGAATCTTGAGGATTCCCTGAAAGAGTTTTTGAAGGCAACTCTGGAAGATACGAAACTTCCGATGGAATTTAGAAATGCTGATTTTCCTAAAGAAATCGCAGATAGAAATTTTATTTTTTTTTCTTTATTACCGAGATTTTTAACGAGGGCTAGCTCATCTCGGGATTCACAACTTTGGTTCGTTTGCTCAGTATGTATGTTCTTTCTGTTCAGCCTCCTGTCTCTTATGACTGTTCTGGTTGTTCTGTCCGTTCGGTTTGTTCATTTTGTTCTATCTGTTTTGTCTGTTCTATCTGTTATGTTTGTTCTTTCTATGTATCTATCTGGCTAGTCTGCTCAGTCTCTTTTGTCTGTTCTTCTCACCACGATGATTTTTTTTAAATCTCTAGAGGATTTTCTAAAGGAGTAACTGGAACAATTACGGAAGAAATTCATTGGAGGATTTCTAATATTTCTTAGGTCTTATTTTTTGTATAAATCTTTAGTGAGCTTCAGAGGAATTCATGAATGATTCTATGGATTTTTTAAAGAAATATCTGGAATAATTCTTAAAGGAATTCTCATAGAAATCTCAAAAAGAGTGACTTCAAGATTATCTTAACGATTAAGACTTTCTAAAGAAGTTACTGACGAAATTTCTAAAGAAATTCCCGAAAAATATTCTAAGGAAATTAATGGAACCTATGAGAATTTTTTGGAGGAATCTTTCGAAACAAATCAATTGATTATGGAATTTCTGAAACAATCATGCAAGATTTTCTTGATACATTTTGCAAGGAATACATTTCCGTAGAAAATATAATTTTCTAATTTGATATTTTTTTTGATAGAATACCTAAAGGAATAATAGAATAGGAATGGAATTGAAATAGAATGGAAATAGAAAAGGCATAGAATAGGAATAGAAAATGAATAGAATAAGAATGGAATAGAAATAGAATTAGAATAGAATAGGAATATAATAAGAATAGAAAAGTAATGGAATATGAATAGAATAGGAATAGAATAGGAATAGAATAGGAATAGAATAGGAATAGAATAGGAATAGAATAGGAATAGAATAGGAATAGAATAGGAATAGAATAGGAATAGAATAGGAATAGAATAGGAATAGAATAGGAATAGAATAGGAATAGAATAGGAATAGAATAGGAATAGAATAGGAATAGAAGAGGAATAGAATAGGAATAGAATAGGAATAGAATAGGAATAGAATAGGAATAGAATAGGAATAGAATAGGAATAGAATAGGAATAGAATAGGAATAGAATAGGAATAGAATAGGAATAGAATAGGAATAGAATAGGAATAGAATAGGAATAGAATAGGAATAGAATAGGAATAGAATAGGAATAGAATAGGAATAGAATAGGAATAGAATAGGAATAGAATAGGAATAGAATAGGAATAGAATAGGAATAGAATAGGAATAGAATAGGAATAGAATAGGAATAGAATAGGAATAGAATAGGAATAGAATAGGAATAGAATAGGAATAGAATAGGAATAGAATAGGAATAGAATAGGAATAGAATAGGAATAGAATAGGAATAGAATAGGAATAGAATAGGAATAGAATAGGAATAGAATAGGAATAGAATAGGAATAGAATAGGAATAGAATAGGAATAGAATAGGAATAGAATAGGAATAGAATAGGAATAGAATAGGAATAGAATAGGAATAGAATAGGAATAGAATAGGAATAGAATAGGAATAGAATAGGAATAGAATAGGAATAGAATAGGAATAGAATAGGAATAGAATAGGAATAGAATAGGAATAGAATAGGAATAGAATAGGAATAGAATAGGAATAGAATAGGAATAGAATAGGAATAGAATAGGAATAGAATAGGAATAGAATAGGAATAGAATAGGAATAGAATAGGAATAGAATAGGAATAGAATAGGAATAGAATAGGAATAGAATAGGAATAGAATAGGAATAGAATAGGAATAGAATAGGAATAGAAAAGGAATAGAATAGGAATAGAATAGGAATAGAATAGGAATAGAATAGGAATAGAATAGGAATAGAATAGGAATAGAATAGGAATAGAATAGGAATAGAATAGGAATAGAATAGGAATAGAATAGGAATAGAATAGGAATAGAATAGTAATAGAATAGTAATATAATAGGAATATGAAAGGAACAAAATAGAAACAGCAATAAAAAAACAATATGATATGTACTTTTAAAACTTTAATTTTTTGAGACTTCTAATGATATCGGCAGCTACAGAAAGAAGAGTAGATTTTGTTGAAAACGCCAACGTTTTGATCCTTGGGTTTGGATTTTCTTTGGGGCTCGAAGGCGATTTTGAGAAATGGGGCTTCCACTAATATGGCTCTGCTACAATCTAAACCACTGTGAGCAACAGTGAAATCAACCCGGAGGGTCCATCTGCCACCCGAGTCGAACTGCTGCGAAGCGCACCCTTTAGGATGAGAAAGTCCCTCAAAGTTGTTGCTGGAATTTATAATGGCACATATCTCGCACACCAACTCGCACTTACGGGGGGCAATCGGGGGACGATGATGCCTCCTTGGTGGCTGATTATTGTTATTAAAATCGATATTTCAACGGCAAGATTTACGCCGGCTTTTGCACGGCCAAGAAGTGATGGTCATCAAGTTGTAAGCAGTTCAACTGCCTCTCCTCGGAGGAGACTTGGTGGTCCACATTTTTTGGCGACACCTCGTTCGAGATGTGAGCTCAAATTGAAGTTTTTAGGTTTCAAAAATAAGCTGCAACATTACTGTATCTTGTGTGGCGTAAGAAATGGAACCAGTTCCTGGCATCTGTTTACTTAATTCAATTAAACCACTTGGGGGAGTGTGTTCCGAGGCAGGGATGCCAGATTTTCATTTGCTTGATTTTTTTTTCATTTTTCGACGCAGTTGTTATTTTGAGAATGTTTTTATAAAATTGTCACCTTTTTATACTACACGTTAGTTTCGTATATTTCTAAATGAGCATTAGCACAGAAAAGAAATCTACCCATCTGACACCCCTGCTGTGAGGTAATCCTGCTGGCTGGCCAGACCAGTCGGACGGCGAGTGACCGTCGTCCACTCGCACCGAGAGCAACATCTTAAATCATGCTGATAATGTCCGACCGAAATCATGACTTACATGGCGAGATAAAAATCTATTTCGAAGAAAACCAGACCACGATCTGGGCAAAGTTGAGGACACAAGAGGCTGCAGGCTCGCCAGGTTTCAGAGATTAACCTAAAAGGGGTCACCGACGACGGTGAACTGACCCCTGCAAGTAGGTAAGAAGCGAATATTTAGTCCTTTCGGCTGCAGCCGTTGCGCTGCTGCTGCTGTCGGACTGCCGTACCACAAGGTGAATAATAAATTTTCGTTTAATGAATATTATTATCACATATTAAAGCCATTTTCCAACGTATAATTAGTGCAAAAATTGGTTGAATGCGAAACAAAAGGGGCATATCAAGGAATGAAGATCAGCATGATCTCAAGTGGAGAGATGAAAGAAAAAATTGAGAAGGTTATTTGTTAAAGCCGCGCCACTTTTTGACCAATTACGGACATTTTGTTGGCATTTCTTTTCGGTACTAATATGGGTCTAAAATTACGTTTTGAAGCATTAGGGCCAATATAATGGATAAATCCAGATAGACGCAATTGATGACACACCAATTGATTATTTATTGTCAAGGTCGTGCCCAAGGGAGGGGTTTTAGGCGTTAAACCCCTCCTATTACCGATGTGTCATACAGGTTCCCGTCGTCGTTTCTCAGCCAGATATATAAATTTAGAAACTTCAGAAGGCATCCCTGGAGGAACTTCTGGACTAATCTCTAAAGGACTTTCTGTAGGAATTGCTGAAGGATCTTCTAGAAAAAATTCTGATGGTTTACCAGGAGATATTCCTGAATCTTCCTGAAAGAATCTTTGAAGAAACTTCTGGAGGAAGACCTGGGGGAACTCGTGATAGAATAGCTGAGAGACCTTCTGAAGGAAGACCGTGACGAAAAATTGTGAGGCATCTCCGAATCCTCCTAGAACTACTGGGTATCTAAAAGGAACTTCTGGAAAGATCCCAGAAGAAACGTCAGGAGCAATCCCTGAAAGAATTACTATAGTGTAGGACACCTCAAAGAAACTCCTAGAATGATGGTCTCTGGAGAAACTTCTGCAAGGATACCTTCTCCTACTCCTGGAGAAATCCCCAAAAGAACACCTGCAAGAATATATAAAAAAAGTCTTCATGAGGCGTTAATGAAGAAACTCTAGGAGGAATCTCTGAAGGAATTCCATATAAGATACTTGAAGAAATTCCAGGTGGGATCCAATTGGTACTCCTGTAGGAACCCTTGATACATAGAACTCCTGGAGCGATCCCTGAAGGAACGCTAGCAGAATTCCCGGAATGGAATTCTAGATAAATTCCTGAGGAATCTATCCGGGATTCGGAGTTCTTTACATGACATCTAACAATGCTGAAAAGGTAACTGTTTAAAATTGCACAGATAGTAGATGTAAATTAAACTCATTTTTCCACTTCATGATTCATACTGAATAAACGTATCTGATATCTAGATGTGATCCTATGCCCCCTTAAATGTGTTATGTTTCTTCCAGAGGTGAATTGACTTATCACTTCGTATATTTATTTTGCTTTATACAACATGCTTATTCACAGTACCCTGATGTAAATTGATGTGCGGAATTGTAAATTTCCTTTATTTCATACATCATATCCTGCAACCGATTCTGGAGGAATCTACCTTGGATCCAGAGGAATCTATCAGGAATCCGCGGGTGGCCACATGATATTTGACAGAGATGAGAATGTTTGTGCTCATTAGAAACATTTAAAAGTATCATTTTGACAATAAAGTTTGTTTACATGAAGCGGGTTTCTGCTCGTTCAGTGCATTCATAGTGAAAAAACGAAAACTGCGCTTAGATGATTTAAACGATAAACTAAATGTAGTAACGTTTTTATTCCACCAAGAAGCAATTAAATTCGCATATCAGGTATGTATTTTGCATTACCAAAGTAAGTTTAACAAGAAAGTACGATTACTCGTACTTTTTAATTGAAACAAAAAGGCACGGTAAATGGGTACCCTAAAAATCAAAGGTCTCCATTCACCGTGCCCCATATTGTCCCATATATCTAGAAAAAAATCGAAAATTTGAACTTTCGTTTTTCTCATAAAATCTTGCAAGTTATTACTTGAAATGAATTTAAACGAAGAAAATTCCCCTGGCTGGGTTGTTTTGGTCATTTTTAAACAAAGTAGAATAAAATTTCTCATACACGGTGAATGAGTCCCTACCACGGAATTAGGCGACCCTACTACCCTTTACTAATTGTACTATATTACCAAATTTTGTGAACAATTTTCTACTTCTGTGGGTATTGCTTTAACTTTAACATATAATAATGCAATTAAAAGCGTCACCAACAATGTTTATAAGACTGGTGTCAAATGACAGCCCTTATTTGCCCCGAATCCTCTTAGATCCACGGTGAATGGTGCCTTGACGGTATCTCAAAACCCTATCATTTTACCAACGTCAATTTTTTAGGGTAAATGGCCCATTATATCAGCTATCTACCATAAAATTTTGGTGATGGTAAACTGATAAACAAAAAAGTTATGACATTTCAAACATTTCACAATTTTTACATTTAGTAACAAAAAAATTTTTTTTTTCTGTGTAAATTATTTCGAGAATTATATTTTGATGCTGATTTCATTGTAAAAGCTACCGCCTGAATTAAACAACTTGTTTTCATGATATTTTTGTTTGATTATTCATTATTAGTATAGTATCTATTTGAAACTTAGACGCGATCCAGTGTTGTGATCAAAAATATTGAGTGTCATACTTTTTATTGTACGTGACTGGTGAAAAAATCCCTTGTTAGTGTTGAAAAGCTGTTAATTATAAGAAAAATGGAATTAAACTTATTTTTAAGACAAAAGCTGTATAATAAAAGTTTTAAATTCGCGTATATGTCTAGTTTATCTGCAAAAATAAATACCTCTTAGAGAACAGACTTTATGATCGGATGAATGCGTACATACCACAGACAAACAGACGAAACGCTTAGAACAATTTCCGTGAAAATCCATCGCCCAGTTCACACTACCACCACCTGGTGGAAATGTTTCACGAAACACTGCGTTGTGCAATATCGTCATCAGAAGGCGCTAGTGTGAAACGTCATACGCAAAGAAAAACGATGGGCGCTCTTCTGGTTATGAAAGCCACAACCAAGATTCAAAATGATCGTTAAAGGCGTGGTCAATGAAAATTTCGTCAGTGTTACGTTTGTTTGTCTGTATGCATACCATGACAATGCTCACGATAAAGCAAAAAGTACTACCGCTATGGATATTAAAAATTTTATAGTAAATTTTTTCTTCAGCCAAGCAAACAACACCAAACTAGTCAGTTAAAACTAATAAGTGATTTTGTTTATTATAATCTAACGAACAACATGAACAGTCGTTTTCTCAAAGGTCTTCAACACAACGCTCTCTTGTAGATCGTTTGATGAAGAAAAAAATGTTCAAAAGAGTTACAAAATCTCACCGAAAGCACCATAGATAAACTGAAAGAGACTGGTTATGCCCAAATGTCCACATTGAATACAAATTTACGCATTTGAACGTCCTGCCGTCTAGACTTTGACAAACGAGCCATCTGTATATCATCGGTAAAGAAGAGCGCAGGAAGTTCGAAAACGACAACAACTGAGAAATTGCCAGAAGTGCTAAGTGCAGAGAGTCATGCCACGTACCATCAGCGACATCTGTTTAAACAATTTAATCACGCCCCTTTTCAAAAATGCTTTGAAATATTCTTCAACATCTATACCTATTTCAATATTTTTAACGTTGCAAAACACGCTTTCAACATTCATCTTGAAGAAGAGGGAAAACACTTTTCCTCAAATGTAACAGCAAATTAATGAATAAACGACTAATGCGCGGAGGGCGTGATAAAATCGAAACATTACTGTACATATAATATACAAAATTCATAATAAAAACAGCTTGTTTTACTCACGCAAGACCATTAGCTATAAAATCAGCATCAAACTGCGATTTCCGGCCGAAATAATTTACACTAAAAAAAAATTATTACTAAATATGAAAATTGTGAAATGTTTGAATTGTCGTAACTTTTTTGTTTACTAGTTCATCATCACCAAATTTTTATGGTAGATTTCTAATACAATGGACCGTTTTCCCTAAAAAAATAAGTAGGTAAAAAGATAGGGTTTTGAGATATTTGAGTTTTTGTGACAAAAATGATATTTTTTAATGTTAAAAAAGATTTTTTTTCACAGTGTATATTTTCTTAGGAATCATAATTTAGTTATCTAGCTTTGCTGAACAATAAAATTAGCATCAAACTGCGATTTCTGACCGAAATAATTTACACAGAATAAAATATTTACCAAATGTGAAAATTGTGAAATATTTGAAATGTTATAACTTTTTTGTTTATGACACATTCCACGCACTTCTACGCCAAGGGTGGGAAATTTCAAAGTGATTGTTTTGCCCCAAGCTTTCCAGCATATGAAAAAGGGTAGATTCAGTCTTAGGAAAACCATTTGTTTTACTTTAAATTTGACTGGTAACTTATTTAAATAGTTAGGTGAAGTAATAGCATTTTATGTAAGAAAAATGAAATTTTTCATTGATAAATTTCAAATATGCCTGCTTACATATGAAAGTTCAAAAACATTATACCTATTTTGTATAAATGTAGTATAATAATGTATATTTTATACACCCAAAGGCAACTTTTCATAAAAATGGGTTTAGATATGTTTTAAGCACTTTTTGCAATAGCCGCAATTTAATGGTGTCCCGTTACAAAAACAGCACATTTGTTGTAATAACTAATTTATTACGAACCTTAGAAAAATGGTTTTCAGGATTCTCTTAGTACTCGCGGAGACCTTTCTTCCAACATATGGGTTACCTTGATCGACGCTTTATCTTGGGCGTTACAATGGGTACGTAGACATGGTGTCCCGTTACGAAAAATTTAAAGACATTGATAAGTAGATAAATAAGTTTGGTTTGATCAAATATTTAACCAAAATACTATAACCATGATGAAATGATATTGTAGGTGGTATATATTTACATTATCCTTCTTGGTGTAACGGCCCTACTGGAACAAAGCCCGCTTCTCAGCTCAGCTTACGAAAACTACGTAAATAAATGGCAGGTATTCTGATGGATCAGGATAACAAGTGATATTTTATTAAGTTTTGTTGTGACAGCATACTCTTTGAATGCTATAACCTTTTCAACATGTCCTATGAATTACCACCATGATGTATAAAAAGGCTTATAGAATCACACAACGTTCAAAACATGAAAATCGCGAAGTGGTGGTTGGAATTCCTTTTTTACCCCATTAATCACTGTATAATTTACTTTTATGACGACAAACATATTTTGAAGCTTATATTCTTATTGAAAATAAAAAAAATATAAAATGCATCACGAAAATGGCATTGCATTACTTTTTGTGACTACATAGATTAGTAACCATTGATTAACAGTCTAGCGACCTTCCTCTTGTCGTTTTGGTTGTCTTCTCGAAATCCGTTTGTTTGTATTGTTACTGGTTGTCGTTAGCTAAATATCAACGGAAAGCCCCCATAATCCCAAAATAAAACATTGTTTTCTCTAACCTCGACCAAGCCGCGAGTTTAATGGTTCCCCAAAACTAACATAGTATAAAAGAAAAATCCCCTTTAAAATGTAAAACTTATTTCAAATAAAATTGGTTCCTTTATCCCCAAGGCGCATGAGCCTTCATGTAAAGGATTAAAGCAACATGCGACATATGCTTAAAAAGACTGTGTTGGAAGAATGTAATGTACTACACTGAAAAAAATAAATCACATATCCAATGGAAAATTTCCATTAGTTTGGCTATATGACTGTTATTGGATTTTCCGATGAAAATTTCTTCGGAAATATCACATGAAATCAATACGGTCTATGGAAAACATTAGGAAATCACATAACTTCTATTGGAAAATCATATAACTTCCTAAAATCTATGTGATATTCCCATAAAATTCAATGGACACGCGTATGAAAACAGTCCATGTGAAAATCAGATGAAAATAATGTGAAAACTTTTTTCAGTGTATAGATATCATTGAATCTTCTTCCGATCATTATAAGGCGCTGTCCATAAACTGGCTCTACCCCATTTGGCATAATGCCATTTGGCATAACTCTATTTGGCATAATTCCATTTGGCATAAAGGCCATTTGGCATAATGGTCATTTGGCATAATGCCGTTTGGCATAACACGAAGAACAGCTTTCTTGGTAAGAATGTGCATAATATTTGTTATGCCAAATGGCCATTATGCCAAATAGCCATTATGCCAAATGGCCATTATGCCAAATGGCATTATGCCAAACGGTGTTATGCCAAATGGCATTATGCCAAATGGGGTAGAGCCCATAAACTACGTAGACTCATTTTTGGTCATCTCAGACCCCCCCTCGTAGACTATTGTCCATACAAAATTTTCGAAATTTGTATGGAGCGTAGACTTTGGCCAGACCCCCCGTCCCCCCCTACAAGTCTACGTAGTTTATGGACAGGCCCTAATGTAGAATGTGGAAAAACCGCGAAGATAGATACGTCGCACAACCATAGTTTTGGAGATACAATTAAACTTCACGTACCCAACCCCCGATAACTCATTTTCAAAATACTGGCATCTCGTCAATTTTCATCCGATTTTTTTAAGTCGCTTTCGATCGATCATAAATTGGTGCTTATTTATTACACTCAAGTGGCCATTTGGGAGATATTTCGGGTTGTACTGTGGTCAGGGGGTGGGGAAAGAATCTGTTTTGCCAAATGGCTAAAAGTGATTATTTCGTGTGAGTTATTGTATTTTAGAGGCCCCCGCGGAACCATATTAGTTGATACATACTTAAGTCATTTTTTTCTATCCCATTCTTTCGAAATCATGAAGATTGACACGTCGCTCAGAATGTTTTGGTTGCCAACTAGAAATGTCCCCGATGACATCCCTGTGGAACCTGTGCTATATGTTCCGGGGTGATCAAATTAGTTGATACATACTTCAGTCTATCGTTTCTGACTCAGTCATTCGAAATTATGAAGATTGATATGTCGCACGGCATGTTTAGGTTGAAAACCAGAAGTGTCCCCAATGAGGCCCCGCGGAACCTGTCACGGGGATTCGGATAGGCCAACTTATTCCAATCTGGTTACAGCAGCTGTGTTTCACTGTTCGTAACAAAAATTTCGCTGAAAATCGATGGTTCAAACACAACAATACTCGAATTAATCACTTTTAGCCATTTTGACTACCCCCTCACCCCTGCACAATCCGGAATATCGCCGGAATGGTTCCGAATATTTAACGGCCACTTCAGTATAATAAACTCGCACCAATTTATGATCAATTGAGGGCGACTTCAAAAACATCGGATGAAAATTGACGAAATGCCAGCATTTTGAAAATGGGTTGTCGGGAATCGGGTACGTGAAGGTTTAATAAACCTTGAAACAGGTTCCCCAGGGCTCATTCCGATGGCCACCATACGGCAAGAGCGGGTTTGAAGGCCTATTTGTGTCCTGTCGGACAGCTATCATCTGTCTGAAAAACATTGCCGAAAACACCAACATTTTATCTAGCAAAGCATTTGATCTACAACTATATGTCTTTAGCCGTAACGGGACACCATTTGCAAAACACTGTTTTCACGCGAGCGTAACGCTGCGCTCCCAAAACTAAATCAAAAATATTTCCGAAACTATACATTTCTCAGTAAAACTCACTTCGGCAATCTTGTTCACATCAATCCAAAGAAGAAATGTCTAGAAGACTCTATTATTCAAAACCTCATTACAGAGCTAATATACGCATTTCAGTTTGAAATTTTTAAAAAGAAGATTTCTGCGATGGTGTCCCGTTACGAAATGTAACATGTTATATAAAGTAAATTGGAACCAAAACCCCATAAAACAAGTATTGCATAAGGAAGTACATCTAATAAGCTTGTTATAAAACCTGTTAAACCATATGATCATAAACATTGCATTCGATTGCAGACGTCATTTGATCACGAAAGTTAGTTCCTCGCGGTGTCCCGTTACGCTGGAATGTGTCATTAGTTTATCATCTCTAAATTTTAATGGTAGATTGCTAATACAATGGACCGTCTTCCCTAAAAAAAATACGTTAGTAAAAAGATAGGGTTTTGAGATATTTAAGTTTTTGTGCCAAAAATTATATTTTTTCATGTTAAAAAAGGTTTGTTTTTTCACAGTGTATATTTTCTTAGGAATCATTATTTAGTTATCTAACTTTGCTGAAAAATTCATAGCAATCGAACGAACCATTTTGGCTGTGCACATTTTTGAATATTTTTGAACCATTTTCACATACACCCTTTTGAAAAGTTAGTCGTGATTCAAAATAAAAAATTGATATCGAAAAATGGCGATTTAGGTGAAACTGAAAAACTGTGCAAAGTTTCAGTTCAATAGAAAATCATGAATTAAAAAATTTCCTTAATTTTGATGCTGTTGCTTGGAATCGCTCTGATACGTACAACACTGGATTGCATTCTACATAGGTTTCATTGGCGTTTATTAGCGTTGCTAACAAGAGTGTCAGGAGGAACGAAGCCTGATGATTGTATGGTAAATCTGTATCGGTATTTTATGCAAACATAATTTTAGAAGCTAAACGATCCGCTACGAGTTTCTTCCAGAGATTACATCGGAAAGAGGGATTCTTTCAGAAATTCGTCCAGAAATGCTTATTTTATTTTTATTCAGCAATTTGTCCAGAGATTCCTTCGGATTTTTTTTTTTCGGAGATCTTTTCGGAAAATTTTTCCAAGGATTTCTTCAAAAGATTTAGCAAAAGTTCTTAAGAACTATTATCATGAGTTTTTTTTCAGAAATTCTTATCGGAATATAACAATCCATTATTTCCTCGAGTTACGATGTGCTTATGTTTTTAAGCAAAACAATTGCGACCTTCCACTGCTATTTGCTCTAGATATCTCTAGATGGCTGCGAACAAGGCGCCGAACAATTTCACGGGCAATAATCGAATATTATACTGTCAGCCCAACGCGCCCTGAATTTCAAAACAATTTCAAGACTCAATTACAAAACTTAATGGCAATGGATTAAAAAGCTAATTACAGATTTATCATTCATTAAAATTGTGTTTTATTTTTAATCACTTCTCCCTAGACTTACATAAAGATAAGCAAAGGTAGGAAACACTTATTCAATAAAAAAAGTTCACTCATTTCTAAGGCACTTACCATTGGCCGATTTTTCGGATTATAGCTCGAATCGAACCGGGAATTTACCACATTGTTTGCCATTAAAAATGGTTTGGATCGGTCAAGGCGTACCGTAGTTACGGCCATTTCAGTGATCCGGACCATCACCGGTAGAACTGGCCGTATATATGAACCAAGTCCCATCATGCGACACATCAAACTGCGGCAATTTTTGTAACCTTTAGCATGGTTGACGAATTTTATGCGAAAATGAACACTGGAGACTAGAAATTTCACAGTGTTGGCCCAAAATTCAAGATGGCGGCTCTAAATTCAAGATGGCGGCTGTTCATTGGAGTTTTAGACTCTAAAACCATGCAATATGGGTATATTTGGTATGAGCAAGATGTCCGGAGTCCAAAAATGGCAACCAGAATATTCAAGATGGCGGTCCAAAATCCAAGATGGCTGCTGTTTAATGGAGTATTAGGACCTGAAACCATGCAATATGGGTATATTTGGTATGGAAAAGATGTCCGGAGTCCAAAAATGACAACCACAATATCCAAGATGGCGGTCTAAAATCCAAGATGGTAGCTCAAAATTCAAAACGGCTTCTGTTTAATGGAATTTCAGGCTTTAAAACCATGCAATATGGGTATATCTGGTATTGGGAAGAAGTCTGGAGTCCAAAAATGACAATTGAAATATCCAAGATGGCGACCAAAATTCAATATGGCGGCATAAACGTCAAGATGGCGGCTGTTTAATGGAGGTTTAGGCTCTAAAACCGTACAATATGGGTATATTTGGTATGGAGAAGACAATCGGAGTTCAAAAATAAAACATCGAAGATGGCGTGCCAAAATTTTGGGCTCTAGAGCCATTCAATATGGATGTATTTGGTATAAGGAATAAGTCTGGAATCCAAAAATGGCGACCAGAATTTCCAAGCTGCCGGACTTAAATCCAAAATGGCGGCTCAAATTTCTAGATTGCGGCTGTTTTTCAAGAGTTTAAGGCTCAATAATCAAAAGCCATATAAACGATATGATCTCTGATGCCATGACATGGATTTCTGTTAAACGTATGAAAGTGCGATATTCATCAACATGTCACTTAAGTTGTTTTGAAATGTGTTTTCGAAGGCACGAGAAAGGCGCCATCAGCGCTAGGTAGATTAATTAGGTTTTTTTACAACAAAAAAAAAAACAATTCATTTTTATATAAGATTTGTTACATCAAAAGAATAACAGATGCTGTGAAACTAAACTATGCGCAAACTATATAACAACTGGCAGCGCAAGTTTCGATCAATCAGCTTCACACTCTCCTTCCCATATTGGAAGACTCCATTTCTCACACCTCATCGGTTTCGCTGATTTGTGCCCACACAGCGGGAACTCTTCCAAATAATCACACCTCCAGGGGTGTCAAATTTTCGCAATACACGCAATCTCATTCAGTGTCAGCCAGCCGATCATCGATCGCACTTAGTGTACGTTGGTACACTCTCGTAACAAGTATCGAAAGAGTGGTGACGCAACCTTGGCATCTCCATTCAACAATTTTTCACGTTTATCATCACTAGCAGGAGACGTCCGTCCACCGGGCGACACAATGAGGTTGTTCAGAGGAGAAGGTAGGTGCAGCTTGTTGACAAAAATTGAACACCTGTAGAGTAGAGTACCTCTGATAGGTAGGTAGGTACCATTCGTGAGTGGCATCGCGTTATAAACGAGCGCCATTAGAGCTCCGTCCAGCCTCCAGGCTAAAATTATCATCAATTCACACCTGTCTCTTCGGAATGGTTGGGGGATGCCACTTTTGAGAGTGTGAGATTATGATTTTTTTTCGCGTTGACCGATCAGCCAAATCCGCAAAGCAATAACTCCTTCTGTATTGGGTCTGGTGGTTAGAGAGGGAGCTGGGTAAAAAACAATGCACCTACCTATAGCTTTCAACTGCTGAGGCCATGACTTTTTCTAATTTTACAAATAGCAATACATTGATCTATCTGAATGGAAACATGCCAACGCTTATAAAACATAAGCATAAGCATCTGAAGTAACCACTCGTACTCTAACTGATTTTATTTATGTTTTATGATATATTTTCATAGGACATCCTGGATCATTAGGAAATAGGAGGAATTTGTTGGCTTGTAAACCATTGCTAGTAGAGACCAAGTAATCTCCACAGGTGTTTCGGGAAGAGATTTTGTTTGCAGAGTGGGTGGATCTTGGATGCGCACTGTTAGTTGTAATAATAATTGTTGGTAAAACAAGATTCAATAGAGTAGATTTCATGCTGTAGATGGTGCCATTTAGTGCATCATTCCATTTCAACAGTCCATTTTACACCGTTTTCCCCCATTAAGTATCGATCAATGGTAGCCGGTGGCATTACCGCGCAAGGATAGACCCCGGGGTAGGTACTCGTTATCTTTTTATCGACGACAGCGCAACCGAACGAACAACTCAACCGCAAAGCGAGAAATAATTTGACACTGTCTATTTCTCGAGATGACACTTGATGCGGTTGTTTGGTTAGATGGTGATATCAACGCGACCCGCGGGTATCGGATAGATGAATTGTGGTGATGGTTTGCTGTGGCGCCTCCGACACAGCTTCGTTTGGGAAGTCCTTGCTGCCTGACATGCGAAGTAATCAATGACGCTTCACCGTGCCGTTTCGAGAGTCGATCGTTTGAGTGGTGGTAACTGATAGCCAGCAGTTTGGAACGAGAGGAGCCTTGATTTAGATGGGGTGGCTTGCGGTTTCGAATCCAGTTTCAAAACATTTGACACCTTATGATCAAGAATAGCTGGAGATGATAATTTGTTTGTGGATGCTTGCAGGCAGTGCTGAAAATGTCATTGCGATATATCTTAATTCAACCACCTCACAGCTGATCCCGTTCGGTAATTTTTACCGAAATTTCCGCTGAGCGTTCGGTAATGGATTTTTACCGAAAATCTGTAAAAAATACGAAATTTCGGTAAATTGTTATTGTTTATCGGTCAAACTCTAACGAAGTTCAGTAAAAGTTGCCAGATTTATTGATTTTTTCCGGTAAACAAAATTTATCGGTTGAAATTTCGATAAAAGTCGCTGATTTTTTCTAAGTGTGACAACTCATTTCAGAAGCTGAACCTGAGAATATGATATATGGAAAACTTGTGCGTTCTACAACAAGGTCACGAAAAAACCGCTCTCAGAATTCAGAATTTTCCCCACGAACTTCCCGCAGATTCATCCGGCAGATATGTCCATGAATGTCCTGAGATTTTTCCTGGAATTCTTATTTTTGTCAGTGATTTCTTCGAGAACATTTTCAGAAATCCTCCCAAAATATACTGGAGACATTATATTCATTTTTTTTTGACAATTCTCCCAAGATCTTTTATTACAAAAAAAAAAATAATTAAACACTACAAATGCATAGTAAAAATGTCACATATTGTAGTGGAACCTTACAAATGCGTAATAAATTAGGGCATCACACTTGGACAAATACAACACAGAACAGATATTTTTCCCTGTTACCCTATTGGATAAGAATTTCCAATGACAGGATGACGAGGTTTCTTAATGTTGTTGGTCCATCAGTCAAGCCTGTAATCGTATTTTCTCTGGCAGGTTGCCTTTTGTTCGCATTATTAGTTACTTCCATAGCTTGAGTTTTGTCTAGGAATTTCTAATTCTACACTTTGATGTCTCTGTTAGGGAAGTCTTCTAGCTAATTTCAGAGCACAAAATGACCTAAATGTAGGCCATTAATAAGAGACAGATGATATCTCAAAATGCTATATTACTCCAGAGCACTATGATGTGCATTTCTCTTAGGGAAATATTAACAGGTTAAAAGAGAACACGTAACACAAAAATAAAACTTGTAACACTTTTCCATGCATATTTCCCAATATTGCTTTAAACATTGTTCCACAGTTCTTTTGTCTTCTAAAATTCTGCAGAGGAAATTATTAGAAATTAGCTCAAGGAAATACTCGGAAGATGTCTTCAACAATTCAACCTAAGATTTGTTTGAAGAGTTCCTTCGAGGATTTCCTTAGAAATTTCTCCAGAAATTTCTCCAAAGGATCATCCAGAAGTTATTTTGAAATGTGCTGCAGAACTTCCCAATTTTCCTACATTTTTTTCAATTTCCTTCAAGTGTTCTCTAAGTAAATTCTTCCGAAGTACCTCCGAGGGACTAAACAAAGAATCCTCCTGAAAGTTCATTGAATGTTTGCTCATGGCTTCCACTTAAAAGTCACCAAGGATTTTCCGAAATTTTTTTCAGAAATGTCTTCGACTGTTTCCTAGAAATTCCTGAGAATTTCTCCATAAATTATTCCGAAGAAACCTTCAGAATTTAGGTCGTCCTTCAGGTTTTTTTTTCGTGGAATTAGGGTACTGTACTGTAGATAAGGATCTTAGGAACTCTTAAAAACATCTTTGAGCAAACCTTACAGAAATTTTTTGAAGAAGTTCTCTTAGAAACTCCTGGAAAAAAAGCTTCTAAACTATGCTCTGGTAAATTTATTTGTGGTGTCGGAGAAAGTTTAAAACTCCTCTTGACAATATCTGGAAAAATGCTTAAAGGAGTTTGTGGGATATTCCTCAAAGAAAGGTGTTGGAAAAATTTTATAATAAATTTCTGGAGGAAAACCTCACAGAAATAAGCAAGGTAGTCCTCAGAAGAGCTTCTGGAGGAATTTCAAGGGAAATCTAGTTTTGATATAATTATAGCAGGAATCTTAAGAAGATTGTCAGAACAAAATCCCGGAAGAATTTATTGAAGAGTCCTTGAGAAAAGTTTACAGTATTTTTGGATATAATTCCGGCAATGTTCCCGAAAAATTCCGCTTAGAAATTTATAAAAAAATATGTCTTCAGAGGTACCTATCTCTAAAGAAATTCTCGGATAAGCTTCTGAAGGAGAAATTGCTAGCGGAATCCTCGAAAAAACTCTGAAGAATGACCACCATTCTGGAGGTTTCTTCGGTTTTCGGAATTCATGAAGGATTTCTTGGGAGTTTCTAGCAAATGGTCGAAGACATTTCTTAAGAAATCATTGGGAGAATCTGCGGAGACATTTTAGTGGCAGCCATGAGCAAATATTCGGTGAACTATTACTAGAATTCTTTGTTAAAGCCTCCAGAGGAATTTTGATAGAAATTTCGAACGAAATTTTGAAGAAACTCTTCGAAAAATCTTTGAGAAAAAATCTATAGTTATTATCTGTGAATTTTTGCAGCAATTTCCAAAATAACTGGATAAATCCTTTGAGAAATTACTTGAGAAATTCCAGGGGAATCTTGGATGAAACTGTTATAACAAATATTTGGTGGAATTGCTAAAGATCTCTTGGGAATTTCCTTGAGCAAAGATGTCTGAAAATTTCCTTTGCTGAATCTTAGGAGGAACCTTTTGAGGGTAGTTTGGAACATTCTTGAAAGGATTATTAGGAAGTACACATGTAGAAGTTTTTGGGATAATTTTCGAAAGAATTGGAAAATAATCTCTATAAAGTAAAGCTTGGAAGTATTCCCAAAAATGTTCTCGAAGAAAATCTTGGAAAAAAAAAGTCGTAGGAATTCCAGGAGAAATCTCAGAAGTCATCCAGGGACAAATGTGCGGAAAAATAATGATTAAAATTCTGAAGTTATTTTTAGGAGAAATTGTAAAAAAATCCTGGTAAAAAAATAAAATAACGTTGAAATTTTTAAAAGTTACCAAAGAGTGATTTCTAACAGACCGAAAGACTTTTAGAATACTTACAAATAGGAACCTCAATTGTTTTAAAGTTTTCTAGAAGAATTTCCGAAAGGTTTTTCTGGTTAAATCCTGAAAATTTTATTTTGATGTTCAGAATCACTGAACAAAATCGGCATTTCTATAATCTCACTGGAATCCCAACTATCCCGGCTGGCATTTCGACTGCGATTTTAATATCTAAATACTTGGTTTGCACATGCCAGTCTTATTAGTTTCGCCATAAAACCGTGATCGAAATGTATCAAAGCTCATAAGAAAAGAGGAAATGTCGGTGTTCGCGCAAACGGTGCTGAACCTTGATATTTTCACCACTACAATACCTATTCATCATTCGTTAGTGATTAGCAAATCGTAGTACGTATACTTTGAACTGCAGCCCCAATGATACAGATTGTAGCCAGAAGGATGGAATCACAACGCTATATGACAACAGAGTACCAACCCAGACCTCACTGTAGACAACACATTTTCAGACAACACATCCGGGAATGCCCTACGCTGCCCTATTGTGGGGCTACATATTTCGCCCCAACGACCATGGTGTTAATTTATATATTTCTTGCTAATTTCACGGATTTCGCCCGTTGTTGTTGGGCCGGCTCTTTGAACCCACTTAGCCGATCGCGCCAAATCTGCAAATTACTTTGGGGCTGCTGCCTACCGCAGCAGGAAAGGGAAAACAAACCTTCTTCATACCGATACTCCACATCGACCAGACGCTTTGTTCCCGTCGTGGGTCGTCGTCGTAACAAAACCTCAAACTCTCAAATTGAAAGCGAAAGTGTTTTTGCTTCTTTGTTCGTTCGGGTTGAACTGCGGCGCTACTGCGAACACGGTAGTCCGCCGACGAGCAGACAACAAGCTTATGGTCTGAAGACGAAGACTGGCTGGCTGGTGGTAAGGTAGCGAGGCAAATTGCTCTAGAAATTGAATGAACAGCCAAACAGGATTAAATTACCGCGGCCAGACAGATGCCCATTGAAACGCTGAATAGGAGAAGCTGCGCGGTCCCGTCGAATGAGCCTCTCCGAAAATCTCCGAGATTGGTTGATTTGGGATGGTTAATTTTCGCTTACCACTCCGGAGGTTTACGTACCGTGATGAACGTATGATTAATCAGAAATATTGGCACTTTCATGGTGGTGGCGATGGATGTTAATGTGATTTTGACGAAGCGGAAGTGAGATACCACGGTTTGGCTAGTATTTTCTGTAGAAGCCTTAAGTTGGTCGGGTTGTGTGCCCATATGATTTTAATGTATGAGCAAACAACGAGCCCTTCAATTACACAGCGCAACATTTTTTTTTGTCTCAAGAGCAAACTTATGTGTCTCCGAAGGATGTACAGTGACGATTCGTTCGTTGAGAGCTCGTTAGATGGGCTGTCTCGATGGTTGAATGTACACTGGTTGGGGCAAAACCCAACTAAAAAGCACTGTCAATGTCAAAATAGATGTCAAAACGAGTTTGACGTCTGACCGCCGCCGCATCACAGCTCCTGTATACAGAACGTTTACGCAAGTATGTGAGTGTTCCGTGACGTATTTCTCATCACTTGCGTGTGTCTAGAGCATTTTGATCAGTTGTCAGTTGCCCCAACGAACGAACACGATTCGCTAATCGGGGCGCAGTCGTGACCCAACCAGCGAATCCGGACTGTATTATATTTGGTATGTAAACTTGCATGGAACTTTTGGAGGGTGACTTGTATGGGAAATATCGTACATAAATCGTACATAAATCGCTTAAAACTATCAATTTCGATTTGCTAAAACGAAATATTTTGCATGAGTCGTTAATTTAGATGTTAATTGACCAATTAACCTTTTGATTGCCTAAAAAAATATTTCCTTGCTTAATGGCTTGCAGTCAATAAAGCCCAAAATCGCATATTTTGCCCCATAAATTGAGGTATAGCTCAAAATTGTGCCGTGTTAGAGCAAATCTGAGCCCGGATTTGGATTCAGCGGCCCAAAATCTTTCGGAGACACATAAGTTTGCTCTTGAGACAGACCAAAAGTTAATTTTTGTTACGCTGTGTTAGAGGGGAAATCAGATTTCAGAAGTTCCTCCTCGAGCCACTTCCTACATGATTTCCCGATAGCAATTGATCAAATGGAGTAAATCTAAACCTAATGTTTCGGAACCACAAAGATGTTGACAAAATCAGACATTCAAAGAGACTGAAGTTGCAATTTGCAAGCAGGGGCCTCCTAGAATTTCAATTGATGATACAAATAGTACTATTTTAAAATCTGGCATCACTGTTAACCATGGGAAAAACTTCGTAAAATATTTTGTATGCAATGTAAGATAGGGCCCATATAGCCGAGGCGGTAAACGCACGGGTATTCAGCATGACCATGCTGAGGGTGACGGGTTCGATTCCCGGTCGGTCCAGGATCTTTTTGTAAAGGAAATTTCCTTGACTTCCTTGGGCATAGAGTATCTTCGTGCCTGCCACACGATATACACATGCAAAATGGTCATTGGCAGAGGAAGCTCTCAGTTAATAACTGTGGAAGTGCTCATAGAACACTAAGCTGAGAAGCAGGCTTTGTCCCAATGAGGACGTTACGCCAAGAAGAAGAAGAAGAAGAAGCATTGTAAGATAAGAAGTATTCAGTACAGTTGAGTGCCATGTAATGCTTCATGAAGCTTTTATCATAATTTAATGATAACTACTACCACTATTCACATGGATATTTTTTTTTATTTTTGAAGTGACTGCTCGAATGACTAAGATCCTCAGTCGATAGCGCTCTGCCTTAGCAACACTACTTAACCTTCACATACCCGACCCCCAACAACTCATTTTCAAAATGCTGGCATTTCGTCAATTTTCATCCGATTTTTTTGAAGTCGCCCTTAATCGATCATAAATTGGTGCTAGTTTATAACACACAAGTGGTCATGTAATATCCGGAACCATTCCGGAGATATTTCAGATTGTACTGGGGTCAGGGGGTGGGATCTTGTATGTTTTGCCAAATGGCTAAAAGTTATTATTTCGTGTGTTATTGTGCTTGAGGGGCCCCGCGGAACTTGTTTCAGGTATTCCGGAGCGGCCATATCAGTTGCTACATAGTTCAGTCAAATTTTTCTGCCCCATTTTCGTGAAATCATGAAGTTTGATACGTCGCACGACATGTTTTGGTTGCAATCTAGAAATGTCCCCGTTTTCACCCCCGTGGAACCTATGCTAGATGTTCCGGGGTGGCCATGTTAGTTGATACAGACTTCAGGGTATCGTTTCTGAATTAGTCATTCGAAATCATGAACAGTGTTGGTAAAAACTCAAATTCTCAAATCTCATGGTTGAGTTGTTTCACGCGCGATTCTTGACTCGCCAAACTCACCGCCGAAAAAATCATGCATGAGTTGACTCGCGATTTCACTCATTGCTTTATTTCTTGGTGTTCTTATTATTTACATCAAATTTTTTAGGATTATATGATAGAACAAAAGCAAATCTAGCGTACAATAACATTGAATGCCGTTCAAATTGATTTGGATACGTTTTACAAGCGAATGAGATTTCGACGCTTGACTCGTGAGAGCGAGATTCTGCATAAAAATCTCGCGCGTGAGAAAATGATTCAGAATCGCGCGCGAGTTTGCTCACGCAGGAGCGGATCATGACTGTACTTTGAGTGTGATTGTACCAACACTGATCATGAAGTTTGATATGTCGCACGACATGTTTTGGATGAAAACCAGAAGTGTCCTCAATGAGGCCCCCGCGGAACCTGTCACGGTGATCCGGATGGGTCAACTTGTTCAAATCTGGTTATCGCAGTTGTGTTTTATTGTTCGCAATAAAAATTCCGCTGATAATCGATAATTCAAATTCAATTACACACGAAATAATCATTTTTAGCCATTTCGGCACCCTCCCTGACCCCAGTACAATCCGGAATATCTCCGGAATGGTTCCGGATATTATATGGCCACTTGGATGTAAGAAACTTGCACCAGTTTATGATCGATTGAGGGCGACTTCAAAAAAATTGGATGAAAATTGACGAAATGCCAGCATTTTGAAAATAAGTTGTCGGGGTTAAAAACAAAACCTCATACATCCTACTTGAAGACAATCTGAAACTTGAAGCGTTGAAAAGGATGTGTGAGGATTCCATTCATAATCCAAAACCTTTTAAGTAGCTGGCTACACTGCTCGTATAAGATTACACAATCTTCCTCGGGGATTAAGAAAAAAAGTGATGAATAACACATTTTTTCAAACTCTAAAATCCTTTAGCAATGCCTTTGAGAACTCTTTCTGAAATTTAATTCTGATTTGATTCGACAATTACTTTGGGAATTTCTTCCACAATCTTCTGGAAACTTTTTCCCAAAAATTTCAACGGCTTCTTCTTCGGTATCTCCATTGAAAATTCATCCTGAAATTGCCTTGGAAAAATCCGTTGGAATTTTTCTGGTGGTGCGTTTGGAAGTGCCTTTGATATTTCCGTCAGCAATTACATATATTTGTTAATCAAAAATTTTATTAAAAATTTGTTTGCCAACTTTTTGAAAACTTCTTCAGCATTTGTTTTGAGAATTATCGAGTTAACTTTGCTTTGAAAATACCGATGAAATTTTCTTTGGTTCCCCTTTCGATAATTGCTTTGGAGATCGATCTGATAATGCATACGGAATTTCCTTCAACAATTTCTTTAATAAACCCTTTGGTAATTTTTATGGCAAATTCTATCGGCAGTGCTTCTGGAAATTCTGCGTCAATTTTTCGTTTTTTTTTAATTATTTCTCGTAAGAAATTCCAAAAGTATTGTTAGATAAATCACAAACAATTTGCCAGGCATTTCAAAGGAATTGTCGGAGAAATTTCCAAAGGAAATAACGATTAGGTTTAAGGGAATTATCGACTGACATTCTAAAGATATGGCCAGATAAATTACAAATAAATTGGTCAAAAATTAGCTAATTGATTTCCAAATAAGTTGGCGAAACAATTTTCAAAAAGTTGTAAAAAAAAGTTGAAGGAATCCTATAAGGCATTGTCGAAAGAATTCGCAGAGAACATGCCGAATGCCAAACACTTGTTGAAGGAATAGCGTGATCAAATCTCAAAGGAATTGCAGAAGAATTTTGCAAAGAAATCATTATAGATACAGAAAAACTTGTAGTTAGAAGGCAGAGAGTGTTGCTAATTGACAAATTGAGAGATGAATTTGTGGAAGAAATCGCGTTTTGCTGGGATTCGAACCCCCGATCCCGTATTCGCTATACAGGTGCTTTAATCAACTAAGCCACAGAACAGGTAATGATTCTGCGGAATAGAAAATCATTTGCGGGTTTAAAAAAAAAATCTCAAAAATAAAAAAAATATGAACTGGACAAAGTTTTTCACTAAATTTTCCACAGTTGAGAAAATTCGCAAAGAAAAGCCGGAAAATCTATAGCCGAGCTCGTGGAAAATTTTCAAAACAATATTTTTGTGAAGGTTATTTCATAAGCTTCAATTGATGAAATTTTTGGAATGCACTTTTTTTCGTCTGTGGCCAACTTTATTTTAAAATGTCTAAATGTGGCATATAAGCTCTTTTTTTTAAATCATAACTCAAGAACGAAATATCGTAGAAACAAAGTTTTTTTTAGAAAATGAAAGGAATCCAAAAAAATATGAAGCGGAAAAAGTTTTCCAATAAATTTTCTACAGTTGAGAAAAATCGCAAAGAAAAGCCGGAAAAACTATGTTTGAACTTGCGGAAAATTTTCGAAAAAAATATTTTTCAGAAGGTAATTTCATAAGCTTTGATTGCTGAAGTTTTTAGTATGCACTTTTTTTTCGTTCCTGAGTTATGGCCAATTTTGTGAAAAATTACCATATAATATAGGCTTTCATTAACAAAAAAAAAACCTTGTTTCTATGATGCTTTGTTCTTGAGTTATGATTTTTCAAAGTAATTAGTGTCAGGGAAAAACGAAAAAATACACCTGAGTTTTCCGGGAAAATAGGCGACCCTGAAATTTTCTCAATATTTTTTATTCATTTATCCATGAGCCCTGCCTGTGGAAAAAAGTTTTATGAAAATCTGAGACCCTTTGGCCCAATTTGTACGATAATAAAAAAAATGCCCAAGTGTGTCCAGAAATTTTTGCAGGGATTCATTCAGAAAAACCTGCAGGAATTACTCTAAAGATGGTTGCTTTACTATTTTCAGTGATTCAGGTGGGAGTTTCTCCAGAAATTCCTGCAGAAGTACATACAGAGATTTCTTCATCAACATGTATTATCACAAAACAATATGCGGTCTTTCCTCTAAGCATAACTTCAATAATTGCTTCACGGATTCTTCAAGATATTTATTCAAAAATATATCCAACGAATTTCCACGGAAATTTCTCCAGAAATATCATAAATTTTTTTTCTATGTATCCTAGCAGACGTTTATCGACGCGATTCTTTAGGTATGTCTACAGGATCTTTTTTTTAGAAATTCGTCCACAGATTTCTATATTGATACTTTTAGAAAATTCTCCAAATAATTTTCTTACAAATCCTCTAATATATTTATCTAGGAATTCCACAAAGGTTTTTCCGAGAAGCTTCTCGGTATTGCTCCAGGAAGTTCTTAAGAAATTTCTTCAAGAATTTCCCTGGGATCTCTTCTGATATTCTTCCAGAGATTCAGGCAAAAGTGCTTCCTAAGATTTCTACAGGGATTCTATTGAAGGTTTCTTAAGAAATTCAGCTTTTTTTTCAGAAATTCGTGCTGAGGTTCCTTGTGAAATTCCTTTGGGATGACATTTTAATCTCCAGAGATTTTTTCAACATTGTTGGGATTTCGTCCGGAATTTCAGCTAGGGGTTTTCATGGAGTTTTTCAGAAATACTTCAAAAAATTTCTCCACAAATCCAACAGGAATTGCTTCGGAAATTCTTCCCAGGGTTTCTCTAAGAATTCTTTGAGAAGTTCCTTCAGTGATTCCTGCAGAAATTACTACAAAAAAAATTGCTTTTGCATCGGAAATATGTTTTGGGGTGTTTTTAAAAATCCCTGCAGAATTTGTTCAGACATTCCTCCTAGGACTTCTCAGAAGTTCTTTCGAAAAAGGCACAAACATTACTGAAGAATCCTTTAAGGAATCCTTGGAGGAGTTCTCAAGCAATCCCTAGAGGATTGATTGAAGAAATTCCTAAAAAAAACTCCTGGAGATACCTTTGGATATTCTGAGAAGAATTTATTGGAAAGTTTTTGGAGAAATTCCAGGAAATTTATTTTTTTTTTATTTAAGACCTTTTGACCTTCAGGATAAATATTCATGAAGCAATTTCTGAAATTATCCATCCCTTGATCAATTCCTGCACGAATGCCTAGGAACATACCTGAAGAAACATCTTAAAGGTCCCATTAGACGTGACAAATATTCGGCCAAACAAGCCCAACAAATGACCAACACAGCCTGAATCATGGCAATCTTGGATAAATATCGGATTTCAATGGCAAATATTTGTCATAATGACAAACAGTCTAATGGCCCCTAGACATATCTGGAGGAACTCTGCAAGTTATTCCAAGAAAAAAAAATGCATGAGACATTTCTGGAGGGAATCCTGGAAAATTCATAGAGGAATTTCTGAAAGAATCTCGTAAAAAACGTCTTCAGAAATTGCAGACAAAGGTACTAGGTGTTGAATTTTTGAAGAAATCTTTCAATAAATTTCTGAGGGACCCCTGAGGGAATTCTTGGAAGAACTGTTGGAGATACCTCTGAGGAATTCTCAGAAAAAAAACATTTTAGGAGTTGAAATACTTATGGGAAAAATCCTTGAAAAATGCTTATGTATCTATGAAAAAAAAAACCGGCAAAAATCCCCGAGGAAGGTCTAGATAAATACAAAGTAATGCCTGTTAGAGGGAACCGGAAGGAACTATTCGAGAAACCCCTAGAGGAACTTCCAGAAGAATCTCTTGAGTGGAGCGGACCTGGTGTGATGGTTAGAACACCTGACTATCACGCCGAGGACCTGGGATCGAATCCCACTCCCGACAAACTCGCAAAATGTGAGTTCTTCCTTCGGAAGGGAAGTAAAGCGTGGGTCCCGAGCTGAACTAGCATAGGGCTAAACATCTCGTTAATACAGATAAAAAAAAGAATCTCTTGAAAACTTCATGAGGAGTTTCTTAATTAATACCCGTGTTACGGACCACCCTATGTCCGTGCGCACCCTTCATAGGTGACTTGGCCGACGCACACTATAGCAGCCTGATGATAGTACCTATTGAGCATTTGTGTTTGAAGTTCGCTGCATTGTGAGCCAGGAGATAGGAAAACAACAGAATTGTAAAGCGCATACAACACGCGAAGTGCAGTAAATTGAATAATTCTTGTTATAGTTTGATATAAAGATACTAAAAATTAGGGTCATGCATTGAATTTGTACCTTAATCTAAGCCTTAATCTATCATACATGCTACGAAGTTATATCTACATGCTACTGGTGAGAAATCATGCAAAATCATTAATACTACTTACTCTAACCATAAAACTAAATCATGCAGGTTTCTATTATCCACAAATAGACGATAACTACGGCTAAATTGGGGTATATTATCGATAACTATTACAAACAGTTGGTAAGTTGTAACAGAAATAAAATCTATAATGTACAAGATTGTTAAACATCATACTACACATGCTAGGCTCACCAGTTAGTCGAACAGAGTGGTACCGTCAAGACACCGAATACCGTCTCTGTAAGAGTAAATGCAGTAAACGTAAGTTGTTTTACCACTTCTTTGTCAAACCCTAAACTAAAGTTAACAAAACGAAAATGTATTTGGCTTTAGGAATTTATAATCCTCCAGTTCGTGTAATATATGGATTAATACGTTCGGAAACTCTTTTTTATTCGGTGGTGCCAACAACCCGAAAGAACTTCAGAATATTTTTCTAAAAAAATGTTCTGATTTTTTTCCGGAAAAAATAAATCAGAATTTCTAAAGGAAAACCTTCGAGGAATTCCTGAAATAATCTCCGAATCTTTCTATAGAAAATTCATCTGGGTTTGCATCTTATAAAGAAACTTTTGGAGGAATTCTGGGAGAAACCCGTGGAGAAATACATACAAGAATTTTCGATAAAATCCCATAGAAAAACTACTGAAAAAAATCTGCCAATAAATATTTCTGGATGAATTTCTTCGACAACGTTCGAAGAAATACAACCATGAACTTATGTAGCAATCCTTGAAGGAATTATATATTGAATCCCTTTAGGAATCCCTAGAGGAATGTTGAAAGAAATTTCTGAAGAAACACATGAACCAGTTTCAAGAGAGTTGGCGAACTTCCTTGAGAAACTCCTGAAGAAGTCCCAGGGAAAATTCCTGAAATAATATCTGGAGGAATCCCTGGAGGAATTTTTAAAGAAATTCATGAACAAGGATGAGTTCTGAAAGTATACTGAAAGGAATCTTCAGATGCTAAAGATGCTGCTTCTTGTTAAAACCATCCTGATAGAAAAAAAAATCCTGCGGGAATTTTCTTTCCGTCATCATTTTATTTTTTATAAACCCTACAAGAATCCCCAAAGAAACTTCTGGCGGTGTCCCAGGAAGCAATCCTGGAGAATTTTCTGGAAATTTTAAGAAGAATTCTTGCTAAGCTCATAATAGGAATAACAGCAATGTCCTTTCCGCGTTAGTTACAGAATAATTTCGTGAAACTATAGTGTATTAAGGGGGTTTTCCGAAATAATTCTTAGTTAGGCACGATAGTGGATTCATTTTTTTGGGGGCTAAAATTTGCAAACCTTTAGTAACCAGCTCTGACTTCACCATAACAGCACTGCCCCAAAGACATTTCTGAAGAAATTCTCAAAGGAGTTCCAAAAAGAATTTCCGAAGAAACTCTGCCTGACGAATTGCCGTAGAAATTTTCAAAAAAAAAAAAATCTAAAAGAATTGACTGAATGCTGGAGAATTTTACAAAGCAATGGCTGTATCAATTTCCAGAAGAATTGCCAGAACAGTTTCCAAAGGAGTTTCGGAAAAAAATCTGAGAAGTATCCAAAGGAATTTCCAATGACGTTTTCAAAAAACTTTAATAAAATCTGAAGGGCATTATTCTTCTTAGAAGTTTAAGGAAGTTCCTTTTAATTGGCTAAGATTTTGTAGAGATTATATGACGAATGTAATAAAACTTTCAAGGTGGACCAAAATACGTCCACTAGCCCATAGTAAAGTTTTCAAACCCATTCCATGATAAGCGTTATCCATTCTTGGTTGTGGAGCCTCGTAGCCGTGCGGTCAGGGTCACCAAGCTTCTAATCGCACCATGCTATGGGGAGGAGGGTTCGATTCCCGCTCCGGGCGATGAAACTTTTCGTGAGGATAGTTTCTTCTCCGTATCCACTGGTGCATGCTCCGTGTGACCCTTGTCTAGTGTTTAGTTTCATTCAGTCTGTGCAGCCTCTGGCTGAAGACGGTGTCCGCGTCTGTTTTCTGGGCCATGAAATCAAAAAAAGATTTTTTTTATTTCTGTGTATTTTAACTTATGCTAATTCTACACTTCGCAAAAAAGATGATTATGTCACTATTACGTTTGTTTACCTTCTTTTAGATTTTTAGCACTACAAAGATAAAAATAATGAGAATTTCACGTCATGTAAACTTCATTTTAGTCATGTAAACTTAGTGTTATGTTCCCAAGTAACATTTAAGTTTTGTTCTGCTCTATAAGAGATCTTCATGAGCAATTTTATAAAACTTGCAATAAAACTGATTTATACATCAAAACCTCTTGATAACTTCTTTAAGAGCATCTTCCGGCTAAGTGGACCACTCTCGGAGAGGTGTTGCAAACCACATTAAGAGTAGCAATGAAACTGTTTTAAAACCTAGTTGAAAAATTTTCCATTCTCGAAAAGAGGTTATGATGATTGTTGTTTTTTTTTTTCAACAAAAAACTATGACAGCTCAAGATGCAGAGAAGCTTCTTCGATGACACGTACAGTTCAGGAGGATACATCATTCGTAAGTAGAAAGCGATCATTTCAAAGTAATATTTTAGTAGCTATTGTGTTGCTAGGCTTATGCGCATTTAACTTTATCGTGAATTTTGGGGTTGCAGAAACATAAAATTAATGCGCTTCGAAAATGGTGAATATTATCATCTTGGAATGAAATAAACCAATTTGTTAATTTAGTAAAACTGCCTAGAATCACAAGAAAACTCAGCTGAGTTTATTTATGTGAGCATGTTATGGAAATGGCGGATAACTATCAATTCATTGCTAATTTGAGCAAAATTAACTATTTTTCATTCACGTTATCTAATGCTTCAATATAGCGACGTCCATAATAAGCGAAAATAAAAACGGAAGCAAGTTTACTTTAATGATGACCGCAATAAACCTAGCATTGTCGTAGTTTCTGCTTTCGCACCAACAGATGTCGTTACTAATCGAACGGATCGCCATCTGTTGAGAGTTTGAACAGTTTTATTGTGGTAATAATGAATGCCAGAAGGTTTACATATCGGAGAGTTTTTATAAGTCTTAAAATCTGGCTTTATGGATATCTTCAAGTATACTATAAAACATTTCATCAATGGTTTTCATTAAAGTAGGCATAAAACTGTGAGTTTTAATTATTGCTGTAATAAAACTCTAATAAAAATCAAATCAAATTGGTTTAGCAATAGAATTGTAACTTGGGTTATTTTTTGTTACTTTTTTAATTACAGGAATTTCTGCCGTATGCAGGTTCATCTCGGAAACTTAGTGTTATGATGGTTCACATGATATATCATGCAAATTTCTGTTATATGTCATGTTAACACTCAGTCATGCTGAATTACATGACATGTAATGGAAATTAACATGATATTTTATGACTTTTACATGATATGTCAGGTAAACTTCTGTGATATCCCACGCTCCAAAAATGTGCATCATATGTTACAGAACTTTATACTCCATTTTCTATCTGTGTACTTCCGTATTCAAACAGTCATTTTTTTTTCATTATTTTATGTAGGTGTAAGTTCAACAACGATCTTTGTTTTTTTTTTGTGTTTGCAACCAATGGACCAATAAGCAAGTCATGCTCAACATACAACAACATTTGACACCAATAAAGCTGGAACGAATTCAATATCGTTGTTTGCGCATTGCCCTCGGATGTATGCACTCAACGCATAATGCGAGCCTTGTGGTCCTGGCAGGGGTGAAACCTCTCCAGAACCGCTTCTGGGAACTCTCACTAAGGTTACTTATCAAGTGTGGAGTGAGCAACACACTTGTCATTGAAAACTTCGAAGAAATGCTCAGTCTGAACACTCAATCAAAATTCATGAGAATCTATCTGTTCTACATGTCATCTGACATAAACCTACCAAGTTATAATCCTCCTCGTGTACACCTTATTAATAACGGTTCCTCTGTTAAATACGATCCGTCCATGAAACAAGTTATTCGGGAATACCAGATCAACTTCGATGTATATCTATTCCTCGCATTTTCAACGAAAAGTACCAAAATGTCAATTCCGGTAATATATTCTTCACTGTTGAGTCTCGCATAAATGGATCCACTGGTTTCGGTGTCTTCAATGAAAATTTCACCGCCTTCCGCAAACTTCAGGAATCTTGTTCGGTTTATGTTGCTGAGCTGGCAGCAATCAACTTCGCTTTTGGGATGATTTCCAACATGCCCGCAGACAATTTCTTCATCTTCTCGAATGGCCTTAGTTCGATTAAGGCACTCCGGTCTAGAGTGTCCATTTCCCGGGCATTTTCCTTGTCCCGGGATTCGGGATAAAAATTGTAGCATATCCCGGGAAATCCCGGGATCCCGGGATTTTTATGAAATACAGATTTCAGTGAAAAATTATATGAATTTCAAATTGTCAGCTATTGTCTATCCATTTTGTTGAATGGGGAATTATTGTACTGCCAGTAGTTACTCATAAAAACAGCTTTTTTAGTTTCAGAAATCCGATATATAATAGGGACCCTAAACTAAATTGCAATATGCTGCTGGAGAGCTAGCAGTACTTTTTTAATTAGTTGTAAAATGTGAATGCAATTTGCCCAAAATGCTTTTAGAATATGTAGATATTGTTTGATATAACTCTTGACTGAGCTTCTAAAGGGGCGAACATGTTTCTGTTAACTAGGTATTTTCTCGATGATTTGGATAACCATACAATACATGCCCACACAAAGTTTAATAATTATCGAGTGAGTAAACATTTTGTTTACTTGATTGTTGCAGAGGATTTCGTGATTTTGTGGTGCAATTATAGAAGTCGTCAAGAGAATGTGTTGTTAACAAAAACTGAATCGTCCTCTTGCAGGCTCCATCAAGAATTTTTGATATTTAACACCAATAATGGGCATAAAATTATGCATTCCGGGATTCCCGGGAACTCCGGGAAATCAAATATTAAATCCCGGGATACGGGAAATCCCGAAATTGCCTAAATCCCGGGAATTCTTGTCCCGGGACGTCCCGGGATGGACACTCTACTCCGGTCGATGAAACCTGTAAACATCCATCTTACTTTCTTACAAAAATAAGGGAGCAGATGGGTGCACTGGTCGAAAGATCATACAAGATTACCTTTGTATGGGTCCCATCGCATTGCTCAATTTATGGCAATGAGAAGGCGGATTCTCTCGCAAAGGTGGGCGCACAGGAAGGTGAGATCTATGATAGAAGAATTTCACATGATGATTTTTTCCATTTTGTTCGCCAGAGTTCTCTTCAAAGTTGGCAAAATGATTGGCGAGATGGCCAACTGGGACGGTGGTTACATTCCATTATTCCTAATGTTTCTTTGTGAGTGTGGTGGTATGGTTTGGATGTAAGTCGCAATTTCATTCGCGGGATGTCAAGACTTATGTTCAACCATTACTCGCTAGATGCGCATTTACACAGGATTAACCTCGCGTTGAGCAATGTTTGTACTAAGTGCGTTCCGGTTATGATGGCATCGATCACGTAGTTTGGCAATGCCTGGATAATGACGCCTCCAGAGCACTACTTTTGGATACCCTTGAGGCCCGAGGTAGACAACCGTTCGTTTTTGTGAGAGATGTGTTGGGACCCACGATGTCACATACATGGGATGTATTTTCGACTTTCTTCGCTCTGCTGGTATAAAAGCTTAATTCGCTTGTGGTTTCTTCTCCAGTTTTTTTTTCTGTTTTGTACTCTTTGTGTTACCAAGCTGCTCCTGGCCATCCGAAAGACCAAGTCCCACAACAAGTAGGTACCAACATCACAAGGCACCGAATACGCTAGCAAGATGCGATTCATCCCCGGATGAGCTGCAGTGAAACCTTTGGCCCAATCCTTACCCTATCCATCCCTCAAAATGTGACCTTCTAACCTCGAACTGCCACGAGTACCCTGGCTTCCACCTATTACATACTAACAGATATCATGAAAAAGCCATTGAAGTTATTTCATGTGCTAGGAGTTCATCAAGAATCCAAAAACTAAACGATAACTGAATCTTTCGACTTCCAATAGATTTGTATCACCCTATAATTGATCATGACCAGTCACATTCCGGTCCAACCCAAGCGAACCAGCATCTGCTGCAAGCAAATGGACCAAGCCAAAGTTGCCCAAATGATAAGCAAAATTTATCGTTCCACCAGCCCCAACCGTTTAACTTTAAACTCTCACTTTTAATCTCGTCACGTGCGTTGATCGATCGATTCGTAATCGCGCAAAGCGATGAGGTCATACCACACTGCCGTTGGACCAGACCACGTAACACATTTTGCGCTCTGTCATAATCGCACTTCATTTACGACTTCTTCCATCGCAGCAGCATCTTTCGACCCTTCCGAACCTCGAAAAAAAAATGTTCGCATTGATTGCTGTCCAGTTTTCGCTATCTCTCGACACGATCTTTTCCAGTCAGCCAGCCAGCCAACCAACCAGCGAACGCTGGAATTGGATGTGACGTGCACTGGTGACCGATCGTAAGCCACCGTTGTTTGTCTGTCTGAGCCAGAAGAGGAGGCCTTTTCTGTGTAGATTGAAATGTCACGAAGCGTCAACGATGACCCATAGCTGGGCCATTGAAGTCACGAGATCGCTTCTGCTTCTGGGTCTGACGGTGCTGCTGCTGCTTCTGGTTAAAAGTTTTCATCGAACTAATCCGATAATTATGATGAGGCGATGATAATGATGCTAGATGCTGCTGCTGCTGCTGTTTGAGGGGACCACTAATGGTGAGAAGCTGATCAACTTTGATAGTATATGGAGGTCATACGACCCACTTTCGGAAGGTTTACATGACGAAATGCCCTGGATGGGATATTGGGGTTATTCCAAATTATTATGGCACTTCTTACTGGCCTTTCGGTTCGACCTTTCTGTGCACTTTTCGGAAATTACTGAGCCTTAGATAATCGAAGGTAACAACTACTCACTGTATATTTTTTTGCTGCATGTTCAAGGAGTATGTATCACGACCAGATAGATCGTAACCTATTACTATCAACTATTAACAATTAATTGCCTAGGGCTGAAAATCTCTTTAATAAAGACAAAAAAAAACAATTAATTGTCACTTTGAGTCTTTGCGTCATCTACCATAAGTACTCCGAGATCTGAAGTTTACGCTACTTTACTAACAAATATTCCTTCCCAAGAATTGTAGAGATGCTGAGGGCTCTCCGATCTCTAATTGCGTTCTGATCCATCATGGAGTTGCATCTACGATGTGTTCTGCATCCTCTGCTTAGCATATGTTTCTGGAATATTTGTATGATGTTCATTCACGAGGCTTCGTCTGTCGATGGTGGTCTGCTGGGCTTGATTAAAATTCAATTTTCTCTCCTCAGTCAACAAAAGAGACTCGATTAGCGCTCATCCACCGTTTTCCGATTCGTCATAGGGAAGGCAAAATATTTGGGAAAGTATGGCGCATGAAGCCACACTTCAGTCACACAATAGATCGGATTCGATTCGATCAGCCGCCTACCGCCAGTCAGTGAGTGTGAAGTGAAATTGGAAGCCTCCCGCACTCACGTCCGACCGACACACGTTAACGAATCGTTCAATTGTGTCCCGAGATTCGGTGTGCCAATCAAAGAAATCAAAACATCACAGATCGCACACGCGCTATCAAATCGATCACCGTAGCACAAAAGACGAACCGATCGCTTTCGATCTGGATGTTTTCCCTACGATTTCGTTCCGATCAGGGCAAACGCAAACGATGACGCTTGATGTTCTCCATGCATGATCATGCTTGCATTTGACTTCGAGAGCTATGCTAACGAGCAGTTTCAATCGAACCCTTTAAAGCTTCCACCACCCGATTTGTTCACGGTGTCATCTTGACCTCTTTCCGGGCGAGGAATGCTATTTGCTCTTCGATTGTGCATGGGCTTAGATCTGGAGCGGATGATCTTCTAGTTGTATAAATTATCTGGAGGAATTGGTGTGAAATGCTCCCTCGGGATGAAGCAACCCAGCATGGATAGTATTTCATAGAACATTTGTAGACTATAAATCGTAGAACTATGCTATTTTCGACAGCTTTGTCGAAAATAAAATAGTTAAAAATTCGTCGTGATTCCTAAAACTAATTGAACTCAAGGTCAGCCTGGAAACATTTGTAACACTCCGAATTTTGTTTTTTTTTTATCAATTTCAAGCATACTAATCAACTGGTAGATGAGCTCAATATTTTAGTGGCTGCCGCTTCTGATTCATAAATAGAAGATCATGGGTTCAATCCCTGGCTCGTCCCTTTTTACTATCAATACTATGTTCTCTTCACATATACATCTCATGTAAAAACGTATGTTCATAGCCATCGCTAGAACTATAAACAGATTGAAAAAAAAAATGTTGCAACTTTCATGGCACAGTGAAAATCTACCATATAACGCCTACACGTTATGCAACCAACCGAACTGTGCCGCTTAACAGTAATCTTCACACAATCTTTCACTTTACACCTAGCATCCACGCACCAATGCGTGAACCCCTATGCACATAACATAAGTGGAACTCTATAGGCAGATCGAAGGAAAAAGATGTATCCTTTTCCAGCACGCGAAACTGATCGTTTCTAGAAGGCGTCGAAGTGTCATTTGTTTTGGTAAAAAAATCATCTGATCCAACCAGTATTAAAGTTGGCAAAGTTTTGGATAAGGAACGAAGATTGGCATCTATCAGGTATCAGTAGGTCGGCTCCAGAGGCACGGTCTCCTCCATTTGGGAAATTTGTGCCATCGCCATAAACACGAGCCTATTCATCATTTACCTGAGGGAGAAGGGAAGGAAAAAAGGATGGGACAGCGAAAAGGACAGGTAACGGAATAGGGTCTTCATACACGCATAAGCGTACCACAATGGGTTCACATGGCGTCCTGAAAAGGACACTGTAATATCGCATAAGCGTACCACAATGGGTTCAAACAGCGCGCGGAAAAGGGCACTGTGATATCGCATAAAGCGTAAAGAAAGCCTATATCTCTTTACCACAGCGGGTCAAGAACAGCAGAATGTCCTGCAGATTCAGATTTCTAAAGTCAGTTTCACTTAATAGGTGTTTACCGAGTAATCGGAAACGCAATTGCACAAAAACTGGACAGATACATATTAAATGATACGAAGTTCCATAATCGGATTCACAGCTATCACAGGCAAATGAATCAGCTTGCTGAATATTCGCCATGTGATAACTGAGTCGGCAGTGGCCAGTCAATGCTTTGACCAGCATGCTGCAATTTTGCTTTGACAGATTTGTAAGATACTTCGCCACCCCAAGAGATGGCTCAGTACAATACAATTTGGTTTGACGACATGACTCCAAACTATTCCAGTATTGTCTGTGTTGAGTAGCAGCCCAGGTGTGAATCTGATGCTTTACCCAACACTTCGATATCGGAATAGCTGGCTCAGGGCCAATGAAGTCATGTGATGCTCCAGCGAGCTAACTCATCAGCCAATTTATTTCCAGCGATGGAAGAATGACCAGGTACCCATACAAGGTGAACAGCGTTTGCTGAATTCAGCTCCTCGATTTGAGTAAGACAAGCGATAACTATCTTCGACCTGGAGTTGGCCGAAGCAAGTGCTTTAATAGCAGCCTGGCTATCTGAACAGAAGTATATTACTTTGCCCATTACGTGCTGCTGAAGTGCTGATTGCACTCCGCACATAAGAGCAAAGATTTCGGCCTGAAAAACGGTGCAGTGTCTACCAAGTGAATAAGACTGATACAGCCTTAGCTCACGAGAATAAACACCAGCCCCTGCTCGACCTTCGAGAAGGGAGCCATCAGTGTAACATACGATGCCGTCTGAAATACTTCTCTCCAGATAACCAGATGTCCACTATCCCGGGAAGGGAATTTCGTGGAAAATGTCCTATATGGAAAATTACAAGCAATTGTAAGATCACTTGGAGCAAGGACAACTTTGTCCCAATTCACCAAAAGTGGAAACAACGAGGTGTGTTTTGAACTGTGGTTCACAGGAGTTTCCTCTAGTAAACCGAGTACCCATAGACGGTAAGTGCAAGAAAGTGCTTCTTGTTTGAGATGAATGTGTAGTGGGGCAACGTTGAAGAGAACTTCGAGCGCTGCCGTAGGAGTTGAAGAGAACGCTCCAGACATCGCCATTAGGCACATCCTTTGGAGATGGCCTAATTTTGATTGGACCGTTCTCACTTCGCCCTTTTGCCACCACACAAGACATCCATACGCCAATATTGGACGAACAACAGTTTTATAAATCCATTTGATATACTTGGGTTTAAGACCCCAAGTTGTACCAAAGGTTCGCCGGCATTGCCCGAAGGCCATACAAGCTTTCTTGATTCTGAACTCAACATGAGGTGTCCAGGAAAGCTTGGAATCAAGAATGACTCCAACGTACTTTACCTGTTCAGTCACACTGATATCAGAATCAAAGAGACGTAAAGGTCGAACAACATTACGGTTTCGCTTTTCCGTGAAAAGAACAATAGATGTTTTACTCGGATTTACCGAAAGGCCATATTGGCGACACCAACCCTCAACTACCTGAAGAGCGTTTTGCATCAGGTCGAAAAGGGTGCTGATGCACATACCGACTAACAATGTTAGGTAGTCGTCGGCAAAACCATAAGTAGGAAAACCGCTATTATTGAGTTGCCTCAATAGCGTATCTGCTACGAGATTCCACAAAAGTGGTGATAAGACTCCCCCTTGGGGGCATCCACAAACACTCAATTTCCTAATCGCCGCTTGACGCAATGTCGCGAAGAGATGTCGGTTTTTGAGCATTTGGTGAATCCAATTGGAAATCATTGGCATCGAAAGGCACGTTGTCAAAGGCACCCTCGATATCTAAGAAAACACCCAAGCAGGATTGCTTTTGAGCGAATGCCTTCTCGATATCGTAAACAACTTTGTGTAAAAGAGTCACAGTGGACTTTCCAGATTGGTAAGCATGTTGGTTCACATGAAGAGGCACATTGGCCAGATAAACGTCACGGATGTGATGATCGACAATGCGTTCTAAGCATTTCAGAAGAAAAGAGGTCAAACTGATAGGTCTGAAGCTCTTTGCTTCTTCATACGACGCACGACCCACTTTCGGAATAAACTTTACAGTAATAAGGACTGTTCAATTTATAAAACGGACAACTTTATAGGGCTATAAAAAGAAAACGCGTAGTTCAAATTTAAGCATCCCTGCTTCGTTGTTCAGTGCATCATCTGTCATTATAGTGATCATTTTTCAATCGAATAAAAATAGTTTTATTTTATAGAAAATCGGCCAGGTGTTAAATAAGGTGAATTTTTCGATTGCTGAAAATTGAAAAGATACATAAAATTACTGTTCACATATGGTATATCGTTTTTTATACCAGAAAAGTATGTGCCATGCTGTAGCAGCATAAGCAATAAACATTCTGGCAAAATATAAACTCAATCGGAAAATTAAGTGTTGAGATATTTAAGTCTCAAGTAAGATTCGATTTTTTCAATAAAATACAATTGTAAAGCAAAAAGGGCATGAAAATATTAAATAATAAATTTTCTTTTGCATCCAGTCGAAACTGGGAATAAAGTGGATTTAAATGCAGAAAACTGCTTCTTAATAGCATTGCTGGTTTGGTAACTGTGCGCTATTGCAGACACAGTAATCAAAACGGTTTCGTTCTTTGAAGGTTCTTACAAATAACAATGCAACCTAATGCAAATTTTGCATAATAATAATGTTGAAAATGAAAACTTTGCATCCGATTATTATTGAATAAGGTGTACAATAACATAGGACCAACTTTGTTGAAAATAAATAATAACAAGAATCGCTAGAGTCGAAAATCTGCATCAATGGAGCAAAAAGTATGAAATTTTTTAATATGGCCATCTTTATGGATTAAATTTTTGATGAAAAATGCAATTATAAGTAAATTTTTCTTCTGTATCATTCAGAGAGCAATATTCTACTATTCTGGACAAATTTCTAGCCGAATCAGTGATGTTATTGCAGCACAGGACTTAAATGAACATTTTTTCATAATTTCTGTGAAAATAAGGCAATTCACCATATCAAGCCGGAGACTGTTCGGTGCATTATTACTGACCAACTATTAAGCTTTACCTTCAGTAGAATAGTATGAGATTCCAATACATTGAAAACTTCATGAAAATGTGCATATTAACCCTAAAAGGGATACCTTCATGGCCTCAGTTTCGTCACCTCGCTGAGTGTGTTCCATCAAAGACGAGCTCTGAAAGGCGCCAGGGGTCCAATGGACCCCAGGTATCCCTTTTAGGGTTAAGTATGTGGAAAGTTATGTCGAATTTTGAAAAATGGGTTTTTATTGATGTTTTACGAAAACCGCTTCAGTTACACAATAAAGAACATTTTGTTTAATGTTATATTTTTCCTACATTTGAGAATAGCTATAGAAAGTTATGCAAAAAACTGATAATGATTTTATTGAAAAATAAAAAAGATATCGCACAAGCAAGTTGTCCGTTTTATAAATTGAACAGTCCTTATCCCGCCAGGATTTGGGAATATTCCCTGTAGCAAAACTGCAAACAAGTAGTTGTTTTAAAACATGTTTGAAATGATCAAATCCCTTCTGAAGCAAAATAGGATAAATCCCATCTGCCTCGGGAGATTTGAAAGGAGCAAAACTATTAAGTGCCCATTCAATCGATTCTAAAGTTATGATACTCCGATCCGAAGCTAAAGAATCATAACTACAAGAAAAGACATCAGGTTCATCCGAAGATGTAATATCCTCACATCCGGGGAAGTGTGTACTGAATAAACATTCCAAAACTTCCTCATCAGAGGAAGTGAAATCACCATTTGGCAAACAAAGTTCGTTCACTTGAAATTCCTTAGATTTTGCAAGGATTTTGTTCAATCGACTGGCTTCACTCAGACTGGAAACATTTGTACAAAGGTTTTTCCAGCCGGATCGTTCAGCAGACCGAAGAGCTTTCTGGTAGGCCTTGCGAGCCAACCTGAAAGCCTCCGATCCAGCCGAACGTCGTCTGTTCGAACTCTTTCTACATTGTTTCCTGAGCTTGGCCAGATCAGAGTTCCACCAAGGGGTTCCTCTTGTGGTCTTCACAGACCGCAGAGGGCAAGCTTCTTCAAAAGCTTCCATGATGAAGGCCGTTGTAGTATCAACTGCTTCACCTAAATCACTTGGAGTGTCAATTGATGGTGAGCATCCATGAAATTTGGCTGCAACCAAATCGGTAAAGAGATCCCAGTTGGTTGACCTTGGGTTCCTGAAACGCAAAGTTTGCGAAGTAACATTCACATGTTCAAATAAGATGTAGCGATGGTCAGATAAAGATTCTTCATCTGACACATGCCAATTGGTCAGCTCGTGACTAATTCTGCTAGAGCAAAGAGTTATGTCTAACACTTCCTCTCTAGCAGATACCAAGAAGGTTGGGCGGTTGCCTATGTTAAGTAATCCAAGATCTGTACTACTTAAGTATTACATCAAACTGGAGCCTCTCAAATTGATGTCTGACCTGCCCCAGATTATATGGTGAGCATTAGCATCACTACCAACAATTAGCGGAAGGCCTTTTGAAGTGCAGTATGCAATGACTTGCTTGAAAGAATCCGTAGGGGATGGTTCATCATGCGGTAAATAAACCGAACAATAAACGTATTTCCTGTTGAGGTTTCCAACAGATACATCGATTGTGATAGCACATACATCTCTAGTAGTTAGCTCAGAGATGAGTGTAGCAACGATTGCGTTGTTGACAAGCACACATGCTCGAGGCATGACACGTGAGTTTGCCATTTCAATTTTATTGAAAGTAGCAAACACCGGATTCACAAGGTTTCCTAGATAGAAATTCCCCTTACGAAAGTAAGGTTCTTGGACTAACGCCACTTGGGCTGTACCATTTTGCATAAGTCTACAAAGATTGATCGTTGCTGTTCTTTTGTGCTGAAGATTGATCTGAGCTATCCTAACCGTAGCCGCTACCCAAACTAGGCAAGATTATACTCTTAACAATCACAGCACAAAAAAGAACAGCAACAATAAAACCAGATCGGTATCGATTTGAGTGCGCCAAAGGCGAGGATGCACAGAATACACTGTGTAAAACGCATAATGCGAAACCATATAGGTGAAAATTTAAACTAATTCATAACATCTTCATAATCCCGCCCTTATTCAGCCTCAAGTATGAGATTGAAGAAGGGCAGCTGATGGTCTCGGAGAAACACAAGGTCCACCGCACTATTGCTCCGGTTAGCGCAGTAAGGGCAAAATACTGTGGAGGGTGCCCTGGTACTCCACAGGCTCCGTTTGTGATTAGGTTTTTATGAGACCCCCCTAACCATTCATTCCTAGGCACGGTAAGCGTAAAGCCGCATAACACCTTGAATTAGGGGTCACCTGATTAGTGGACTCCTACCACTGGAACAGGCGGTCCGTAGTGATATTCTTAGCCAGTTGAACTAACCGCTACCGACACTACACAGCTATGTAGGCTGATGGGGAAAAGAAGTTAATATTAATGATCAACTTCATACGGGCCCGAAAAGCCGTAATGCGTGAACCCCTATGCACATAACATAAGTGGAACTCTATAGGCAGAGCGAAGGAAAAAGTTGTATCCTTTTCCAGCACGCGAAACTGTTATATCGTTTCTAGAAGGCGTCGAAGTGTCATTTGTTTTGGTAAAAAAAAAATCATCTGATCCAACCAGTATTAAAGTTGGCAAAGTTTTGGATAAGGAACGAAGATTGGCATCTAAGACTTGCGTAAAACAAGCTGCTGGAAATCCACTTATTCATTTTGTCATAACTTCATTGAAATCTTCGAAATAACAGTGGATGTTTCATATATCGATGTCCCTTTATATTTAGGGCTAGAAAACGTATTTTTGACTTGAGTTTACAAAATTTCATCACAATGTATATCCTATTTTAGATCTCCACGTGCTGCCAGTCTAGATCTATGAGGTCTATGTTTTACTTCACAGCAATGAAAAATGGTATACATGCTGAAAAATAGTATAGCAATAATGTTATAACGCATTTGACATTTCGATGCCCTGTATACTAGTGTATGAATCAACTTTTTGAGCCAGAGTTCCACTTATGTTATGTGCCCTATGCCAATAATAAACATTTTCCAACAACATTCTGACATCCGCATGAACTGCTGCAGATGCAGTGAACGCCGCGATCTGTTTTCATCACTTCCAGGGATGGAACCATTCATTTGCGAATAGTTACATTCACTTGCCATTATCTCAGTTCAGAAGCATGCTATCGAAAAACAATGTATGGACGAATTTAAGCTTGTAGTTTTAACTGAAAGTTAGCCGAATAACATTGGGGTCGCACACGCATTCCAAAGTCGTGAGCGAGCTGTGAAGGCAACTCTAAATTACATTCACGCCGTGAAGAGTTGCGTTTGCTGCCTTCCGTTGACTAAACTATTTATTCTACGCTAATATTTTCTTCTACAAGTGTTTCATGCATTGATTTTTGCTGCGATGTTTCTGAAGCGAGTTAACAGCAAGTGAATGTAAATGATTGCAAATGAATGATCCACCATCCTTGATCACTTCCCATCACTGCAATCATAACTTCCCTCCCCATCCCCATATTGACCCGCAACCTGACGTAGCAGGCCACATTCTCGTCTACAAATAGAAGATCATCAATACTCACACACAGAAGATGCCTATTCGTCCCAAGAAGCTGTCTCATTGGTTCCTTGTGTGAGTGTAACTGGTGGGCAAAACTGGAGTAGCATCTACTGGCAGTCAATCACTAATAATCAAGAATTCTAGGAAATCTTCTAGAGATTTCTTAGAAAATTTAGTCATGGATTCCTTCAAAAAATACTCCTGGAATTTGGTCCTCAACAACGTACAGAACCTCCTCAGGTTTTTTTTTTCGGAATCTTCTTGAAAGCTTCAGACATTTCCCCTCCAGGTATTCTTTTAGGCAGATTTCCTAGGCAACAATTTGATGGCCAATTTGCTTTCAAGAGGTTTCTAGAACCAAGATGATTTTATTTGCATGTATGATGGTTCTAATGACCTCCTCGAAGAAACTTGACATAAAAATGTTACTTGGGTTTTGTATGGGTTTCTTCTGAAACTTCTCTGATAATAACCTTGAAATTCTACAGGGATTTTATAACTTTCTACTAGAGTTTCCTTAGAAATTGTATTAATGATTCCTTAACACATTCTTCCAGTGATTCAGAAAAAAATCCTTCAGGTATTTCTTTTGGGAGTTCCACCACAGATTTGTTCAGGAATTGCTCTATGGATTCCATTGTGGGGAATAATAAGTTATATAGAGATTCATCCATTTCTCCAGAGGATTCTTGTTACTTTTAGTAATTCATGTAGAAATTTCACAGAAATTCATGCAGAAGTCATACAGAGATTCCTTCAGTATTTCCTCTAGATATTCCTCGATGTACATCTTTATGAATTTATACAGCTTTTTCTCTAAGCATAACTGCAGTGATTTATCCACGGATTCTTTAAGAAATTTATCGAAAAATATTTCTTAGGATTTGTTTCGGACATTTTTTTAGAATCATCTGAAATTTGTTTAGGGACCATTGTAGACGCAGACTCCAAGCATTCATGTTTTCATGTTTTTTAATTTGGTCAAAGATTTCTCGAAGAATACTTTCAGAAAAATCTCTAAGCGTTTTATTTAAGTATTTCTCCAGGAACTATCCCTTGAATTCTTCAATATTTCTTTCTAGAAATTCTACCAATGATATCATGAGAAGTTTCTCTACGAAGTTCTTGAGAAATTACTCTAAGGATTCCATCAAGAATTTCCCTGGGATTCTTAGGATATTGATTCAAAAGTACTCTCTTAGATTTCTACTATCAAAAATTCATGCACCTGAATGTGGAGTTTCGCTGGAGTGTACACATACGTTCATAGAATAGGAAGTACAAGCAGACAGTACAAGAGAGAGTCCATCTGGGATGGCTTTTGAAACTCCTTTGCGGAGATATTTTTATCTCCAGATAGGGTAGAAGCTTCAGTTTTGGCCAGTCCGGAGTTTTGGCCATAGAACGGTATTCAGCCTGTTGCGATCTAAATCGCCAGAAATTTAGTTTTTACTAGTAGATCCTAAAACATTATGATGATAACAGCTGTGAAAATCATACATTTTGATTAAAAATTGGAAGAAAAAAAAGTTTCTTAAAAAATCAGCTTCCATATGTTTATTTTGGCATAGGTGTTTCTAATTTGGCCACTTCCATAAGAAATATACGTGATTGGCCAAAATAGAAACCAAACTTGAGAATATGGCCAAAACTGCGGCAATGCTTATATTTTGGCCAGTGCCTTTTTTTAACACAAAAATCAAGTATTAGCTTGACTTCTGCATTTTTCCAACACAATATAGATTGAAACCTTTCATTTGACACATTGGTAGTTTTCGTAAGATTATCAGTTTTTTTTTTTAATATTTACCTTGGACTGCTCGTACCTTACTTAAGAAGGGATTTCTACAAAACTCTTTCAAGGAGTTTTTCATAAATTCCTTATAAAAATATCTTTACAAATCTTGCAGATAATGTTTTGGAAATTTCGAGATTTTTTTAATTTTTTTCCCGTGATTTCTGCAGAATTTCCTACAAGGATTGTTTTTTGAAATTATTCTTGCAGTTCCATCAGAAATATTTCGCGTGATGTTCAAAGAGGTACCTGCTAGGGTACCTGCAGATCTTGTTCAGATATTCCTTCAGGGATTTTTCAGAAGTTCTTCCCAAAATTGCACAAAACATAAAGAAGAATTCTTTAAGGAATTCCTGAAGAGACTTCTAAGAAATCCTTAGAGGGTTGTCTCGAAAAATCCCTCAAAAACTCCTGGGGGATACCTTTGGAAGTTTTTAGAAGAAATTTATTTAAATTTTATGAAGGAGTTCCTGGGCAAAAGTTACTGAAAAAAATCTGAAGTAATCTTGTGAGCAATCTGGTAGACCGATACAATTACGGAGGTGATATTTAATTATTGACTATAGACTTGCTTGGTTCGAAGACCAAAAATGAACTGGTGTATTCAATGACTTTGGGTTCCTTAAATATGCCTAAAAGTGTTGCACCGGTATGTGCTACATTAATGGTTTTGCCTAGAAGTAATGGGTTAAGAGTTCTGGAGCACATATGCTGAGGTCAGCGTGACAAAATAATTGTGGTCCGATCGTTGCCTATCGCGATCGATCGAACTGTTATCGAGCTCCCCGCAAATGCGTGGAACCTCGATGTTGGTTCATCGTTCGCGTCAGCATATATTTTTATAACCACCGAATTAACTTAACTGAAGATGGGCACGTCTTTGACTGTGCACCACAGCAATTCCGGGATGAATGCTCAAGATAATGCCTAGGAGAATACCTGAAGAACCAATATACTACCTTTATTGCCAGAAAAAAAATGAGATACTTATGGAGGAACTCTGAAAATAATTCTAAAGAAAAAATGCCGGAGGTATCCCTGAAGGAACCCTTGGAAGAACTCCTGAAGATACCTCTGAAGGAACTCACAGAAAAAAAAACGTTGTGCGTGATGTCCTCTTGCTTCTTATTTCAGTGTTCTATGAGCACTTCCACAGTTATTTACTGAGAACTTTGTCTGCCAATGATAAGTTTGCATGTGTATACCGTGTAGCAGACACGGAGATACTCTATGTCCAAAGATGTCAAGGAAATGCTCTTTACGGAAAGTTGCTGGAACGAGCTGGTATCGATCCTGCCACCCTAATGAAGAGATTTGAACTTAATAATCCCTTAACTACCTGCAGAAATTTTGGAAGGAAATTCTGCAGAAACAATAAAAAACAATCTTGAGGAATTCGTTTGAAAACCACTGAAGAAATAAAAAAAAAAAAGTTTTTCAAGGAATCATTGAAAGTACTGAAACCTCTGGAAGAACTGAAAAATCCTCTGCAGGTATTTATAGAAAAATGTCTATGAAAATTCCTTGAAAAGTGCTTAGCAAACGATTATAGTTATATCTGCAGAAAACGATGACATATTCTTTGAAAATAAAAAAAATCTGGAAGAATCTCTGAAGGAAGATCTGAATAAATCCAAAGCAATGACATGCTGGAGCAAATCTGAGCCCGGATTCGGATTCAGCGGCCCAAAATCTGTCAAAGACATAAGCTTGCTTTTGAGACAAAAAAAAATGATGCGCTGTGTAACCGTACACGTCGTAGTTGTTGTTCCGTGATTGACCAGACCAACCGAAGTTACACATGGGGACACATGTTCGCTTTTGTTCGCGGATTGCCGCTGATAGCCATCACATATAGTATTAGATTTTGCGCTTCTATTAAGTTGAGGCATATATTTGGCATTGAATAGCGTGATGAAGATACATATGGCTTCAGGAATGCCGGGAATCCTTAAAAACTTTCTGGAACCTTACGTACCTTCTTAAAACTCCCTGAAATACTCTGAAACCCCCTGATGCCACCATAAATTCTCTCTAAAATCCCCAGAAATGCTTCGTGGTCGTGCGGCTAGTGTCACCAAGCATGTAGTCGGATCGTACTGAGAAGCACGGGTTCGATTCCCACCACAGCTGTCAGGAAAAGTTTTCGGCTGTGGTTGCATGCTAGTTCGTTGTCTAGTGTCGTGTTTCCTTCAACGAGCAATATAGTCACTAGAAGCATTAAATGTGTCCGTATCTTTTGTATCTGAGAATTTCAGGGATTCAGGGTTGTTTCAGAGCATTTCAAAGCGTTCCAGGGGAGTTTTGAAGGTTTGAGGGTGTTGCAGGAGTGCTCTGAGGGATCTTAGAGAGTTTCAGAGGGATCATGGATGTTCCAATGGATTTCAAGCGCTTTCAGAATAGTTCCAGGGACGTTGTGGATTGCAGAAGGGCCCGGGTGGTTTCCGGGAAATCTTCGAGAAACCTTTTCTGAAATTCCCAAGAAAACCCTGTTACGCATCTGGACCCGCCTCCTCTTGAATTCTCCTTGAAACTCCCATCCAGAATCCCATCTGAAACTCCCATGAAACTTTAAATAAAAATCTGACACATTCGTAATAGATTAATTAAAATTTCCAACTACCAGTGAGAACCTTTCATCAACTTGCGAAAATAGTTTACCATTAGGATGAGCTAGCTGAAGGATGCGTTCAACATTTAGGTTCCCGACTTCCGGTAACGCATGTTAACCCACCGAATGCTCTGGTATTACAAGAGCTTCACTGCCGAGAATCAGATGGCTTTACCTTTAACCGACTTCCACAAGGACAGTATACATTAGACATGTTCACATTTTAGAAAATGTCTCCAATCCCACTGGTCAAGTAAGTATCATAATTCTCATGCCAAAATGAACTTCTGGTCAAATTTTCAGCTTGATTGATGAAGATTTCGATGTGCTTCAAGTCGATTTGGTAATTTCAGGCTTTTCTACACTTTAAAAAAACATAACTATTGAACGGAAAGACATACAGAAATGATTATAGCTCGAAATCAAAGCTTATTATATTCCACAAAAGTCATCCATACATACTTGTACAATTCTTGCAAGTTTTGTCAATAATAAATTGAGTTTTGTTCTAAGTAGTACCGAAAAATCTGTTAACTTGTAGTCAAAATGGCCTAGGAAGCATGGATTGATGAAATTCTAGGAGTTGAAATACCCAGAAGATAGTCATGTCATACCTCTCAAGACAAACCCCGTTCGAGATAATTCAGCAGCTTTTTGGAATAAATTATTAAAAATGCTGGAGGCCGTGCCACACGCCATCATCATCGTGGGGGACAAAAAAGCTTCAAGTGGCATCAAAATTAACAAAAAATGAGCACATTAGCCTTGATTTTTCCTGCCAAACGATGATTGTTTTGGTCACATTTCATTGATGAATCAGAACGATTTGAAAACAGTCATCGTCATCAGCAATAAAAAACCAATGCTAACGTGCTCATTTTTCAATTCGATAGGCGCTTTGTGGTGCTTTTTAGCCCCCTCGGTGGGTGATGGCGTGTGGCATGGCTTCCAGCATTTTTAATTATTTATTACAAAAAACTTCAGGGTAACTTCAAACGGGGATCATCGTGGGATATATTGCATGATTATCTCCAGAATATTTTATGTCAGAGAATTTCATTAAGCCATGCTTCCCAGGCCATTTTGACTCCAAGATAACAGATTTTTCGCTACCACTTAGAACAAAACTCAATTTATTACTGACAAAACTTGCAAGAATTGTACAAAAATGTCTGGACGGCTTTTGTGGAATATGATAAGCTTTGATTTCGAGCTATAATCCTTTCTGTATGTCTTTCCGTTCAATAGTTATGATTTTTTAAGTGTAGAAAAACCTGAAATTACCAAATCGACTTGAAGCACATCGAAATCTTCATCAATCAAGCTGAAAATTTGACCAGAAGTTCATTTCGGTGTAAGAGTTATGATACTTACTTGACCGGTGGAATTCAAGACATTTTCTAAAATGTTAACATGTCTAGTATACATCTATCTATCTATATAAATAAAAATGGAATGGTGTTTGTATGTCACGAATAGGCTCGGGAACGGGTCAATAGATCGACATGGTTCTTTCACTCTTGCATTCTGCCAGGGCTCCGACGTGTTCGTACGAAAAATAATTAGAAAAAGTGACCGGGAAGGCAAAAACGGGAAAATGTGAAATTCGATTTTGAGGGGCATTTCTTCATGGAACTAGATGTCAAAAAACAGAGTAGGCAGGCAGGGCGACGTTTGCCGGGACAGCTAGTGGTATATAAAAACAGGGTCAACTCCAAGGTCAACTCCTTGGTCAACTCTCTTCCAAAATACTGTGATCGCTGTACACCGATCAATCCCACATAAACCGATTAAATTCGACACCACTCTCATCGATCTGGCAGTCAGAGTTGAACTTCTTTTTCCACAATTGTCCTTTTGTATTTTCAGCAACATGGAATCGGAAATATAGAACCTCTTCTGCAACAGTTACTAGATCAACTCGAAATACTATATCTATGCACTGCTAGGTGACTTAAATAGTCATCACTACGCATGGTGCTCATCGAAAACCGACAAAAGGGGGGGCGGCAATACTAGAGGTAGCAGGAAAAACGACCTTATCGTGCTGAACGACGGAAACACAATCTTTTCACGTGGGGATTATCAATCTTGCATCGATGTTTCGCTAGCTTCCAACGAAATAATCAAGTTCTTAAGGTGGAATATCCATACCGATCTGATGTGCAGTGTTAAAAAGGAAATCACTCAAAGAGGCTTTTCCCTCTTTCTAATGTTTTGTTAAAAAATAAAAACTAACTAAAAAACTGATGTGCAGTGATCACAATCCAATCGAAATACACACCTTAGATCTTTTGCCAGAAACAACAAGGTGGCAACGATGGTGGTTCAACGAAGGGAACTGGGAGAATTACGAGCGGGACATCTAGATCTTAATGGAGCCTTACACAATCTGTGATCCTGAGGTATTGGGAGAACTAATTCTTGATGCCGCAAAGACCAATATTCCAAGACAAGCAGCAAACCAGGGAGGAAAGCGTTGCATTGGTGGAACGACATCACGAAAGCGGCAGTAAAAGCTCGTAAAAAATCTCTCCGTAGACGCAAGCGACTCCTCAAGGATCACCCAGGTTGGAACCAGGTCAACCAAGAATACCTACAACGGCGAAACGAATGCAGAAACATAATCCGAAAAGCGAAAGAAGAATTCCTGGAAGGTTTCGATAGTAGTCAATCCACCACAGAAATGTGGCGCAGAGTGGACACTTTAAGTGGCAAAAGAAGATCACAATGTTATTGCAATCCGGCAAAATGGCATCGTTTCACGAGATTCTTGCTTTGTAGCGAACAGTATTGGTGAATATTTCGAGAAAATCTCATCATGTGCGCTGTATTCGCCAAGCTTCTTAGCCGCCCAAGAGAATAACAACACATTACCGATAATCATTCCCGACTATAACAACAAACGAGACTTCAATGTACCTTTTACAATTGAAGAACTGTTTTTTGCCCTCGACTCTACCAAAGGAACATCTGCAGGACAGGATGAGTCAAGCTACCTGTCCTTCAAGCGCCTTCCTCTCCGGGTTAAAATATCTCTCCTTAATAGAAGGACACGTAGTGCAGAATGCGACTGATTAAAGTAATAAGTGGCAGACATAAAACAAACAACCGGAAATCTCTGTTCAATATCGCTCGTAGCATCGTTGTTAGTAAGATTTTATATGGATTAGAAATTACCATTCGCTCCTTCGCAGCTCTAAACCGTATTTTCAGCCCAGTATACAATAGGATACTTCGCTTCACCTTCGGCCTACTTCTCAGCTCACCTACTTTAGCAACATGTGTAGAAACCGGCAATTTTTTTTTTTTTTTTTTAATATCTTTAACAATTGCCGCAGCTCATAGGGCAATAAGCTACCTCGAAAAAAAAAAACATACGGAGACAAAAACAAGATCTTCGTCCTCGAGAAAGCGAAACACCTAGTTAGAGAGAACGACAACATTAGTTTCCCACCGATAGCACAAGTCTATCGTGTTGTGGAGACCGACACTGGCATCAATCCGGCCCAACGATCGACTGGACAGTGAAACACAGCGTTCGAGCTGGAGACCCGGCTTCCAAAGTGTCTGCAGTACTCAACTATTTGCTAAACACTAAATACAGCAATCACTATAAAATAATCACAGATGAATCCAAATCCAGTGGAACTGTAGGAATTGGAGTATATAGCAATAACTTTGGCATTGCAGGAAGGGTTTCCGATGAATTCTCCGCATTTTCTTCTGAAGCAGCAGCTATTTGCCTCGCCATCAATCAGATTACCGATCCTTCTGCTCCTACTATTATTCTCACGGACTCGGTAAGCGTTCTCTCAGCATTAGAAAACCCGCGGCAGATACACTCCAAGAAATTGAGGCCGTAACGCCTTCAAATACAACACTATGCTGGAGACCCGGGCACTGCGGCGTTAAAGGTAATAAGGAAGCGGACCGTCTAGCAAACCGAGGAAGAAGCTCCAGCATGTGAAACCTTAGCATTCCAGCAAACGATGCACGGAAAAGTATCCAGCAAAGCGTTTTTCAATCATGGCAGCAACAGTGGTTGACGAATCGCGATATTCGTCACAAGAAAACACAAGAAAAGGCCTTAATATGCATTTACAAACCAATATTGCGGATATTATACAATATTCAAATGTAACTGAGTCAATACTGATAGAATTTTTGAAAGCAACCAAATTATACTTTGATATCAATGTTAGTAACAATAAGTTTAACAAATAGTGATAGCAGAGAGGTGAACCAGCGTCTGGCTGAAAGTCTCTTTAATAAAGCCAAAAAAAAGTTATATGATTAAAACTCCTGTTAGGTGATTAATTCGTTTAAATGCTCATCTTATTACTGCTTCCACCTTTCAATCAACCCAAAAGCTTACATGTTTGTAGTAACTTGATCTTTGGAAGGGAAGCAATAGGTTTTTATTCATAGATCTTTAATGAATCAATCTTTCCATCGGAATCACGGTTCACCGCCCTCTCCCCAACATACTTTGTATTTCAAATGATACCTTCTCAGATATCAAGACGGGATATCGCTGACTCATGCGTTCCTGGTTTCGCAACTTAACCCCACTCGTGTGGTGGGTTCGGCTCGTTTCGATGCTACGATAGCATCCCAATCCGTCCACATCGCATCACATAGTGTCGTCGTCGTCGGCGGCGCTAAGGAAAATTAAATGTTGCAAAGGGAGCAGAGAATCGGTATTATTGATTGCAAGTCGCGGTGGAGGTTCGCTTTCTTCGCCGCATTCAAATCACTCCACATTCAACGACCTCAACGCCGCCGCCGCCGCCGCCGTGGCCAAGTGCTTTCACAGCGTGCGCGCGTGTTCTTCGGTTGGGGCTGGGCGACGTCAAGTTCAAGTGGACCGACCCGCGCCGCGCTCTGCTATCAAAATGTGACCACTCTCGGTCGTTGATCGTCTGGTGAAGGCATTCGAGCTTTATAATTAGTGCGACCGGCGCGCGGCGCGAAAAGTCAGCTCCACCAGAATGGTGGTCATTGTTGGACAGGGATAGGGATAGGGCAGATAGAGAGAACAAGGATGATGACGGAGCAGGAATCAAACGGAAGAGAAAGTTGCCGGCTTGGCCACGCGCGCGTTCGGGTGAGTGAAGATTTGATCAAGTGGATTGACCGCTTTGAGTGTGCCAATAAATTTGGCACTGGGAGTATGTACTTCGGTATGCTAACAAGATGCCGCGGCATCATAGCCCGATGATCGGGTCACGCGGTAAAATGTAGGTTTGATCTAGATGAAGCGTTGTCTTTGTTTCGTCTGGAATGCTTTTACTTGGAATTTGAACACGATAAATCAGTGATAATAACTTCGCATTTTTGTAACTTTCTTTGAACCTGTGTTCGTGCAATGTTTCGAAACTGGCAAAATTAAACAACCCTTATTAGGAGCTCATTTACGAGCCAATTATCTTTCGACCTTCGTAATGGCATACAATTTCCGGATTGTGGCGTATTTTGGCTTTCTCGCATCATTACACAGCCACAGTTTGTGGTGGTGAGATGCACACTTAAGTGGACGAGAAACCCTACGAAAATTCCCGGTTTCATCACTCAAAATCCATGTTCTCACATATGAATGAATATTAAATATTTTCCTTTCACTTTAGCTCCAACAAGAAAAAAATACACAGTTTTTTTGTTCATTGGAAAGAAAGTACAATCCGTGAGCTGAAGTTCGTCCCGAAAGTGTTTGTTTCTTCTCTCGACATCGAAAGCTTATTTTCGCTGACCACACTTGAAAATGAGTATCCTTCTTCTGAGATACAGTGTGACCGTTAATTTTGATGGCGGTGTAATTTACCGCAGTGGATCTCTCAGGGAGAAAGGACCTGGAAGCTACGGGCAGGGCTCACAATGCTGATGATAATGGGAGTCGTTTTCATTTGTAAATCCAGTGCCACAAAAATGGCTATCCATATGATTATAATTACGGAAATGAGGGTTAATGAGGTTTTATGGGTGGATATTAAGAGGACAATTCGTATCTCCGATAGTTGTCTTAGTTTTTTTTAACAAAGATCTTGCTTCTAACAAGACATTGAAACCTTGTCGAGTTAACCTAAGGATTTAACAGTTGAGGTTATGGCATTCAGCCTTTTCAAGAATAATATACAAAAATGGAATCGCTTAACAGACACCTAAGAGGATGCTTTGTTAGTCAGGGTCTGGGACCTTCTCCTATAAACGGGCGAAGTGAAGTCATTTTATTGTGGACCATTGAAGCCGAAAAATTCATGAAAAATTAGCAAAATAAGATTAGTTCCACCATGTAATGGAAGCAGCCTGTAGAAATTTTGTAAGATGTTTGTATTGGCTTTGATTCAGTTACAGTCAGTTCCTATCGGGTGGCGGAGTGTTATTCAAAAAGTGACGAAATAAACCGTTGTTCCCCAGTATCCAAGGGTACAGCTTGAAACATAGTATGACGCAGGTCTCTCTTTCAGAGAAACCGGTTGCCAAATATTTCGATGCTTGGGTTCGTGGCGTAGTGGTCCACACGTTCGCTTCATAAGCGGATGGTCATGGGTTCGATCCCAGCCCCGGTACTTTGTCAGTTGCTCTTCCCCCCGAGAGCGGCTGGCACCTGACCCTCTTCTGAGCACTCATAGCTCTAATGGACCCGGATAATTAGATATCGGTGAAATCGCAACTCATAATGGACCCTCAATCGGACTGGTAAAATGAACAGCAGCCACACATCAACATCCTCGTGCTCATCATTCTACCATGGACACGGTAGGAAAGTGACAGCAGCACATAGGCTGCCAGTTAGATATAGTAGAATTAGAATAGAATACATTTAGGCGCTGCACATAAGTGTTATAAATACAGCTGCCAATTGGAATCGCTCACGTGGACAAAAGATCTGTGAATTAGGTTAAGTGGTTAAGAATAAAAAAAAAATATTTCGATCACATACCGCTGTCGCAAGGTTCTTGAAACATTTCGAAAAAGGTCATCACACAGACAAATGAGAAACGCAAAGTAAGCTTTCGAAGAAAAATAAACGAAGAATTTAGAGAGAGAGACAGTGAACAAATAAAGAACAGCATCTCAAATTCGTGCAGAAGTGCAACTTTCGGTGACAACACGACGTGTGCAACAAATCCTGTCAAGGAACTAAACCCTGATGTGGCTCAAAAGGCTCGGCAAGCCCAACTTGACAGAGCGACATAAGGTGAAACGGTTCAGTTTCGCTGAAAAGTATACGTTTCCTGGACGAATTATTGAAAAATGTGCTTTTATCGAACGCAAAAAAGTTCAATCTTGATGGTTGAGTTGGTTGGCAATACTACAAGAATGTTCTGCGAAAATATTCGGATGTTAAGATGAGCCGGAATTTCGGTGGTAGTACACTGATAGTTTGAGGAGCTTTTTCGTTTCGGGGAATGCTTCCATTGGCGTGGTCTCAGCGAGGATGAAGTCAAAGGATTATGTACATTGAAATGCGAGAAATAAGCTTTATCGAGCACGTCGAGTCATTGCACTATGGGCCAGAATTCAAAATTTCGCGACAAAATTCAAAAAAGTTGTTTTTTTTAGATAAATTTATTTTATATATGTATGATTGTTTGGGCTATAATTGATTGTATGCCGACTGATTTATTTTATTTGTAACAAAATTGTATCGTTTTTTGTATGGATAAACTTCTTGTAAGCGAAAATTCTCAATTTAAACCAATATTAAGAAAAATGCAATTTGTGGTGAACAATGTGCCCAACAAATATAACGCCTACATTTCCCAACAGCGGGTCTCCAGTTAGCTTAGTGGTTGGGGCTATGGATCGCTAATCTGGAATCAGCGGGTTTGATACCCGGTTCCGGCCGGGAAAAATTTCTCGACTCCTTGGGCATAGTGTATCATTGTACTTGCCTCACAATATACAAATTCAAGCAATGGCAGGCAAAGAAAGCCCTTCAATTTATAACTGTGGAAGTGCTCAAAGAACACTAAGTTGAAGCGAGGAAGGCCAAGTCCCAGTGGGGATGTCGAGCCATAAAGAAAAAGATAAAGATTTTCAGTAAATTTAGTATATTTTGCATATTTGATGCACAAATTGCGATATCTTTAAGTTTAAATTAAACTTTTACAATATTTACTCAAATGTTATGGTTTATTTGCCAATTTGTTCAAAAAGTAGTAGTATTCGACCGTGTTCGACATGCAACTGGTCTAGGAAGCTAGTTGACACTCTTCTTTTTCGGATGCTACCGGACTTTTTTTGCGGGAATTTGCGGGGAACCAAGATAGAGTGATTTTAGTGCATGCGTTAATTTTACAAAACTATGTTTTACGCTGTGCTTCAATAACCATCAACACTTAAATCCATTTTTGCCATGACGACGCAATCTCTTTATGGCTTGCGAAACAATACGCAACAAAGGTTTCGTTTCAGGTAAGACTGTGATTGTAGGTGTTTAAATCAATACCACACACTTACTCAAAGTGCAAAGTTTCGGTACATCAATTGACCACACGAATTTATGATTTTTAATAAGCTCAATTTATGTATACAGGGATAAGTTTTCGATTAAAAAATCCGCTGCTCAGGTGTTTCAGATGTCCGGCATTTGGCCGAATGTCGCTTGGCCGAATTATGTTCAAAATAGTTCAGAGACCCCTTTTCACATTCTAGCTTCCAATTTGATCATCATTAATTGTTCCTTTTTCTTTCCTCCAATCATTGATTATTCTTTCTAGTTTCACAATTCAGGGGTTAGTTGGCGTTGAAACTGTCAATATTTTATCAGAGAATTTTCCTTCTTTTAATCATAGGCGATTATTTTGAGTTATATTGACAAGGAGAACATTGGCACGATCGTTTCTTCTTCAGCCAAACGGCATTCAGCCAAATGGCGTTCGGCCAAATGGCGTTCGGCTAAATGACTCGGAGCCGGTATTTGAACAATAAATAAATTACGCTCGCTCTTCGTACATATGTGCGAGTGGGATGGATATAGGGTGACAAAGGGTATTATCGGCAGGTTTGTTCTCTTCGTCATGGGGGGTTTTTGTAGGCCAAATTGCCTGAAATTTGGGCACATAACTCAGCTTGGCTGGGAAGGATTTGAGGCCAACTTTGAGATCAACAGGTTTCAAAAAACCCCCCATGACGAAGAGAACAAAACTGCCGAGAATGCGTAAGTTCCCCTATTTGCGATAAAGAGAAATATTTATTTTTTCTTGAAATATTCAAAATGCCGTGTCATTGATTGGCTCGGTAGCTAAGTCGGTAAAGCACTTGTGCAGCATATAAGGGTCGTGAGTTAAAATTTCACTTGAGCTGTGGATTTGGCCCTAATTTCATTAACAATGTATCCATCTGTATGTACGTTGGATTAATTTTAATTTTTTATTGATCACACGGATTGATATAATTTGCACATTGAGTAAGTGTGTGGTCTTGATTTAAAAGCTTATAATCACATTTATATCTGAAACAAAATCTTCCAGAATGGTATTTGTTTGTTGCTATGAATATTGGTTCGCAAGTCATAAAGTCATTGCGTTGTAATGGCAAGAGTAGATGATTATTGATGCCCAGCGTGAAATATTGAAAAATTAAAGCAAGCACTAAAATCACTCTAACTTGGTTTCCCGCAAACTCCCGCAAAAAAGTCCGGAAGCATTCGAAAAAGAAGAGTCCAAACTAGCATCCTAGACCGGTTGCATGTCGAATACGGTCGAATACTTCTACTTTTGAAACACATTGGCAAATAAACCGTAAAATTTGAGTAAATATTGTAAAATTTTCTTTTTAAGCTTAAAAGCATCGCAATTTGTGCACCAAATATGCAAAATATACTATTTTTACTTTTCGGAAATGTATGCGTTTTACTTGTTGGGTACATTTTTCACAAAAAAAAACTTTTTTCTAGATATAGGTTAAAATCGAGAATTTCCGCTTATAAGAAGTTTCTCCATACAAAAAACGATACAATTTTGTTACAAATCGAAAAAATCAGTCGGTTTACAATCAAACATAGCCCAAATAATCATACAAATATGAAAATTGATTGATCTTAGAAAAACAACTTTTTTGACTTTTGTCGCGAAATTTTGATTTCTGGCCCATAGTGCATTGATGGGCCCAGACTTAGTCTTCCAGCAGAATAATGTCACGTTTCACAACTCTAAGACTGACTAATGCCTGGTTTTTGACAAAAGCAAAGAGGTTCTCGAGTAGCTTGTTTGTTCTTTGGATCTGAATCTCATAGAAAACTTTTGGTCTATTCTTGCTCGTCGCATTTTTGAGAAAGGCAAACTATTATTAATCGTGGCCAATAGCATCTAGCGCGATTCTATCAATAAGTGGCAGCATGTTCATGAAAAAAATCTGGCAAAAAGATTCAACGAAATCCCTATAAGAGCAACGTCTGCTTGTCTGTGAAAAAAAAACTAAAATAGTGGACGAAGAACGAAGAATGGACAAATATTCAATATTTAGACTTCGTCCAAATAGAGAACCGTGAAATATTGGTATATTTAATATCAGGAAAACTTTTGAGTCCAAATATGATGACCTGAAAATCCAAGATGTCTGACCAGACCACATTGTAAGATAACGACTGTACATTAAACTGATAAATATGGGAAAAATCCTAGTAGCTACGCATCATTCCTGTAGGACAAATTTTAATGAAAAGATAATCAAAGTTTAATGTAGTGTAGCATTTGTTAACCTACTTTGGGTGCAATAAGATATTTATACAACACGAATTATAATGTTTTTAGATTTAACACTTGAATTCTGTTGAAATGCTTTATTGAGCCTTCGAGAATTGCAACATGCACCACCATTGCTAATTTGCTGCTTTGGAAATTTGTGTGACAGTTTTGAATGTTTATCAATGTCAGGGTCTATTCCTAACCCCAAATAAAATTCCCTGAGTTTTCCAGGTTTTTTTTTCCAGAGGGAAATTTTGAAAGTTTGTTATTCCAAATTTGCCCAAATTTTCTAAAATGTGCATACTCTGCAAAAGCTATACAAAAGCATCCCCAAAAATAAAGCAAGCATTTTTCAAGATTTCTGAGACATGTTCCTGGGATTCTCACCACAATTGCTTCCTGGGCTTCCTTCGAAGTTTTTGACGACGTATGTGTTGAAGTACCTTCCGATATTTCTTCCAGGGGTTTTCCTGATATGTTTCAGGAGTTTTTCGCTAGATTCCTCCTGTATACCGTCCATTCGTAAGGGATCGCATCTAACAGTTTCCCTACAGATTCTTGCAGAAGCTTTACGGATGTCCGACAAAGAATTTCTCTTGTAGTTTCAAAGTTTCTACTTAGATATTCTCAATATTTCCTCTCGGGATTACATTAAGAACTTTTTTCCGAAATCTCTATTTTTTCCCCAGTATTTTTAAGTTCCTGTCGAGATTTCTGAAATAATTGAATTTTAATAGCTTTTCTCGGTGAACTTAATACTACTCAAAGAAGGAGGGAGTAACGAAAGTAATGAAAGAAACGGTGGATAGAATCGTAAGTGTGGATTTTTGGAATGCACTTTTTTTCTTTCCTGAGTTATGACCAATTTTGTGAAAAATGACCATGTAAGCCTATATTATATGGACAATTTCCACAAAATTGCCCATAACTCAGGAACGAAAATACGTGCATTTCAAAAAAATTCAGCAATCAAAGCTTATGAAATTACCTTCTCAAAAATATTTTTTCGAAAATTTTCCACGAGTTCGGACATACCTTTTCCAGCTTTTCTTTATGAATTTTCTCAACGGTGAAAACTTTTGTCGAAAACTTTTTCCACTTCATTTTTTTTTGATTCCTGAGAAAATTTGTTTCCATGATGCTTTGTTCTTGAGTTATGATTGAGTTAAGGCTTATATGGCGCATTTGGACATTATTTTCAACAAAATTGGCCATATCTAAAAAATGAAAAAAGAGGGTTCCAACAATTTCAGCGAATAAAGCTTATGAAATAACCTTCTCAAAAATATTATTTTAAAGTTTTCCATGAGTTCGGGCATAGTTTTTCCGGCTTTTCATTACGAATTTTCTCAACTGTAGAAAGTTTTGTGAAAAACTTCATATTTTTTTTAAGATTTCTGAGAAATTTTGCTTTCATTACTTAAAAAACCTCTGTTTTTACGATGCTTTGTTCTTGAGTTATGATTTTTCAAAGTAAGTAGTATCAGGGGAAAACAAAAAAAAATCCACCTGAGTTTTCCAGGAAAATAGGCGACCCTGAATTTTTCTCTATTTTTTTGCCCTGCCCGTGGAAAAAGTTTCATGAAAATCTGAGACCCTTCGGCCCAAACCCGTACGGTAATAAAAAAAAACCCAAAAGCAACAAATGCTCTTTAGGGCTCTACCCCATTTGGCATAATGCCGTTTGGCAAAATACGAAGAACAGCCTTCTTGGTAAGAATGCGCATAATCCTCGTTATGCCAAATGGCCATTATTTCAAATGGCATTATGCCAAATGGGGTAGAGCCCTCTTTGGATAAGCAAAAAACATTTGGTAAGCTGTGGGCCCATATAGCCGAGGCGGTAAACGCACGGGTATTCAGCATGACCATGCTGAGGGTGACGGGTTCGATTCCCGGTCGGTCCAGGATCTTTTCGTAAAGGAAATTTCCTTGACTTCCTTGGGCATAGAGTATCTTCGTGCCTGCCACACGATATACGCATGCAAAATGGTCATTGGCAGAGGAAGCTCTCAGTTAATAACTGTGGAAGTGCTCATAGAACACTAAGCTGAGAAGCAGGCTTTGTCCCAATGAGGACGTTACGCCAAGAAGAGAGAGAGAGAAGCTGTGGGGATTGAAACCGAAAATGATTTATTGGATCTTTTCGGCAATCGTGAGACCCAGGACTACCTATGCCTTATTGGTCTGGTGGTAGAAAACCACGGAACCTCTTGAAAGGTGACTTTAATGGGCATGTTAGTATTCTGAAAACTTTTAATATAAACTCCATAATTATGAACAATGAAGACTGAATGGAGAAAAAGAACGTCTGTTTCAAGTTTTTGACCCTGATCGAAGTTCGTGGCGAGAAGATGGTCCAGAATTTCGATCGGGATCGATCATCTTTTGTACAGACGGTTCAAAATTGAACAACAAAGTAGGAGCATGAGTTACTGTCCCAGGGTTAAAATTGTCGATTCCCATGGGAAAGTACCCAACTGTATTCCAGGTAGAAATTCAAGCAATTTTGGAATGATCTAAAAGGCCGGAACAAATCTCATTTTCTTCTTTTGTCCCTGTGCCCGTTGACTCGTCAAGGGGGGGGGGATGATAAAAAATAAATGTTTTCGATGAAAAATTACCCAAACAATTAGGCAAAATCGTCAAACTCATCGGATTTGTTACGAAATTTTCTCGACGACTCTAATTTCACTTCAAAATTTTTAAATTTCTTCAATAAATTATTTGTGTCCCCCCTGAAAATGTCGAATTCCGCCAAAAAAATTCCTCGGAGGGGGGGGGGGGGGGTTTGGTGACATAAGATCGAAATTTGTGTCAGCCTAATATATGTTTGCATACAGGCATTTAAATGTTTGCATATTGTCTGACAGCCAAGAAGCACTAAATGCTTCAGCGACATGTACATCAAAACATGTTTAGGAGCGCATTAAAACATTTCAAAATCTGTCCTGCCGTAATCAGGTCAACTAGTATTGAGATCCTGGCTATTGTGGAATTGAAGGAAATAAAAGAGCCGATGGCCCGAACCGTTTTGTGGGCTATCTGCATGTGCTCTACGAATGAAGCTCAAAGTAAAGTGAATCCGCGAAAGTGGCGAATAATTGGAAAAACACTCGTATAGCTAGGCAAGCAAGGCGATTCATCGTCCCAAATGTCTCTAAGACTCGCAAAATACTGAATCTTTTCAAAAAAGATCTTAGCGTATATACTGGACTTAAAACAGGTCATTGTCCGAGCCGATATCACTTGAAGCTTATGGGAAAACTTTAAGATGATATGTGTCGCTTTTGCGGCACAGATAAAGAAGACTCAGAACATCTACTGTGCCACTACTGTCCGGCACTTTTTAATATCAGACGTAAGTTCTTCGTCAAAGGGCTAATAGAGCCCTCTCACATTTGGAGTGCAGTTCATTCGAAATGTTGAACCGTGCTGGGTTAATGCTATTGATCAAACGATGGCGATCACTCACAATAGTGGTACGTCATCTTGATATATATGGCTATAATAAAACTTTACATCACAATAGATCAAAAAAAAAAAAATGGTCGCAGTGATGGAAATACTCGACACGGAATAAAAAAAATATAAAGAATCAAGCTAGAAATTTAAATTCGAAAATTTAAAGAGTTTTAAAATTTCAAAATGGAAGCAAACTCAATTATTGTAAAAAGTCAAACAGAAGGATTCGGACATTGATCAACGATCACGATCAAATCTGACTATACATGTCAATGGTTGCTACTCCGTTATTGATCTGAGCTGGTACCAATTGCACTGAGATCCAAATGAATAAGGGCTGGGACACTCCACTTATTCTCAAAGTGCAATTCTAGCAGCTCATACATTTTGGATCAATACCGGCGCCGGCCACGTCCCTATAGTCAGTTGGGAAGAGAAAGGAATGTTAGATTGTGCTGGTTGTTGCTTCTAAAGACCGAGATCACCTCTGCATCCCCACATCCAGCACGGACTGGGGTATTTGTTAGACGGAAAGGATGGGAGATCTGGGAGTCACCTTTGGGTCGGTGATGCGATCCATGGATAGGGGGTTATTTATAGTGTTCGTAAGGCCCATATAGCCGAGGCGGTAAACGCACGGGTATTCAGCATGACCATGCTGAGGGTGACGGGTTCGATTCCCGGTCGGTCCAGGATCTTTTCGTAAAGGAAATTTCCTTGACTTCCTTGGGCATAGAGTATCTTCGTGCCTGCCACACGATATACGCATGCTAAAGCTGAGAAGCAGGCTTTGTCCCAATAAGGACGTTACGCCAAGATTGTGTGGTGAATGAGGTGAATAAGGTCAAGCGGCACAGTACGCTTTGGTTGCATAACTTGTAGGCGTTATATACACTGTGCTGTGAGTGGAAATTGGAAGGGAGGGAAACGACTTTTTTTCCAATTCGTTTCTGGTTCTAGCGATGGCTATGAACATATCAATATACATGAGTTGTATATGTAGAGAAGAGAAAGCGAGAGAGAGAGAGGAAGTGGATAGAAAGATACAAAGTAGGATGAAAAGGGACGGGCCAGGGATTGAACCCATGACCTTCTGCATACGAATCAGAAGCGGTAGCCACTAGACCACCAAGCCCGTTTTCAAACAGAAGGATTCGGACATTGGTTGAAGAAGAAACTGAGTGAAATATGAACAAAATTCAGTGGTGTCTGCGTCTTGCATACTTAACGGTCAATATATGATTTTTCAAAACACGCAACTAATTACAAATCTTACCGCAGTAGTTTTGAATTTTAATACAAAACAGTAATGCATAGCCCGTGTCAACCTCTGTTTTCCGTCAACCGAACACTAATTACCTGTAACGAGAAAAAAAATTAATAAAAAATGATTAATTGAAGAGCAAATGAAGGTCTTACGAAGAATTAAGGAAGGAAGGGGCAAATAGGAAAGCTAGGTGGCAGACGCGCCAACTTGGTCAAATTATTAGGGGGGCGAAGCCTGATTTTTCTGATTTTTTGTATGGGAAAATCGAAAAATCGTTATGAAATTCAAATAACTCAACGTACATATGGTCGGGGTTCTGCTAAACCGAACCAAAGACCATTTTTTGAAAAATTGAGTTTTCTTTACCATTGGATGAAGAAATTGATGATCTTCCTTCCATGTAAAAATGCAGTATTTCTGACAGCTCTTGGTGGAGTAAATTCAAAATTTCTGTTTGGCAGAACATACAAAAAATAAAATTGCATCCAACCAGAGTGAACTGTAAACCATTCCATAGAATCAGCGAAATGTTTTGGTGTTGGTCCAGATGAAGAACATTTCAAGTTATGCTCATCTCCGTCAAATTTCTAACTTCCAACCGACTCATAGTAACAATCTGTGGGAGAATTGAACATGTTATTAGAAATACGGATGTTGGAGGATACAATTATGTTTCGATGGTGCTGACCGCCATTTTTCCAAATCACATTCAGCCAGACCGAACCAAATCCACTGCATTTTAGAATCTATTTATTCTCAACAATACAAAAATCAACTGGTTTTAAATACCTGCGTTATGTCGACACACCTCATACTGATAATTTAACACAGAAGCCGTCATTGAACAACAAGGCTAATAAGAATAATAAAGCTTGAAAAAAATCAAACACTTGGTTCGCTTTGGATGATCGAAAAATGGCGTTTTCACGAAAACTATGCTATAGAAGAAAGTTTAGAACTTGATTCAGACTTAACGACAGCCCTTCAGCTAAGTAGAATGACCTAGAGGTAACGTGCTTGGTTATCACTTGAAGAACCCAAGTTCGAAACTATTGATTATTTTCGAATTTTTTTGTCTTAGTTCACTTTGGCAGATCATTTTCATGGTTTTCTTCGACCAGTATAAATTTGAAGTACACAAATTGCTCCATTTTCACATTTCAGGACCTCAGGACATGCAAAGACATCATTTTACATAATCACTCTTGCTCTGTGCCTGTACATGCACCGCCTATAAAAAACATAGGTGGGAAGGGCTGAGCTGGGAGGGCTTCCGCCGTTCATATTTCAAACTATTTTGAAACCTCCATGCTACCATACTATACGCGTCCTCCCTGATTCATGTAAAGAATTGTGAGTGATATCGATTTCAACTTCATAGATGATGAAAAATCGAGTTTTTTTTCACAATCCGAATGGTTTTCTATGAAACAAAGAAACACAGTCAGCCACACTGAACTATAAACCATATTCCAATGTTTTTGTTCAGCCAGAGTGAACTGAGTGCGAAGTACTGAAAAATTAAATGTAATTATATCAATGATTTCAAATAATTTACATGTATTCTTCGTCTCTGATGATTAATAAAGGCTTGTAAGTAACATGTGTGTGGAAAAGTTTCAAATAATCTTAGCTGTTGTTTATTTGTGAGTGGTTGAACTTCAAGCTTAATTATCTCGGAATAAAGTTTTTGGCGCTTAGTTCGGTTTAGCAGAACCCCGGCCATATGTACAGATGGGTAAATTATTGGTTAAATTGGGAAAAAATCCACAGCTCAGGTGAGATTTGAACTCACGACCCTTATTCGCTAGACAAGTGCTTCACCAACTAAGCTACCGAGCCAATTAATGACCCGGCAACTTAGTTGTCATAAGGTTCAATTCCAATCTCATCGATCTATATCATCTTCCCCTAAACCGCAAATATAACCGCTCTTCGTACATATGTACAACAGAGATGGTTATATTTGCGGTTTAGGGGAAGATGATATAGATCGATGAGATTGGAATTGAACCTTATGACAACTAAGTTGCCGGGTCATTAATTGGCTCGGTAGCTTAGTTGGTAAAGCACTTGTCTAGCGAATAAGGGTCGTGAGTTCAAATCTCACCTGAGCTGTGGATTTTTTCCCAATTTAACCAATAATTTACCCATCTGCACATATGTACGTTGAGTTATTTGAATTTCATAATTTGACCACACGGATTGGTATTACCGAAAATTTGCACTTCAAGTGAGTCGAAAAATCGTCAAATATTGGGGGGGGGGGGGGCAAAACCATGCTTGCCCCCCCTAAGTTAGCGCCTATGCTAGGTGGTCTTAATACGGTAAGGTGGTGTCAAACAGAACTCGCAATAAGTTCCTAAGATATTTCAGGGGGTATTATTCACGAACTTATCCGGAGGTTTTCGAGGGTTTTAGAAGTTATTTCATTTTTTGGGGGTTTTAGAGACGTTTCAACACATTTCAGGAAGTTTTAATATGCGTTTCTGGGTGCAAGCCCCAGTAAATCCGTCGTTTTTTCGACCTTTTCGATGAGGTCAGCTTTGGTGGCTGTTTCCTAAAAATGAAGAATATACGAAGTCCGTTCAGCTGCTTGGTTTCGCTGATGATATTGATAGGGAAGAGGAACCATCTCGGCAGGGGTCCTATTTTGGGCACTTTTCTGCTATAACTCAGCCAATTTTGAACCAATTGACACAATTTTTGGAACGCGTTGAGATACGTATAGTATCTAGCCGTGTACAAAATTTCAAGTCAATTGGTTTGGAATTGACTGAGGTATAGCGAAGAGTGCCCAAAATACCGGCCGCTGCCCAAGTGGTTTGCTACCCTATTATAGCTCGCAAATTTGAGACGATGGCGGAAACGTACATCCGACTGAAGAATGAAGCCAGGTGAAACGGATTAGTCTAATATATCGAAGACAAAGTACATGATGGCAAAGGGCTCTAGGGAGGAGTTACCGCGCCCGTCACACACTATGTCCAAAGGGAAGTGCTATGAAAATCGAATGTACCTCAAATGTTATTCCATAGGATCGTAGGTTTAGACCTCTGGTTTCAGATCTGTGCAGTTTAAAATATTTCATCTTGGGCTTTTCGATGTTTTAGAATTCTTTCCTATTTTCCCAAACAAATGGCGAAAAAAGTCATTGTGAGGATAATTTCATTCCATATAAAAATGTATGAAAAACAAACTGAGATGGACTATTTTAAATTGCACATATTATGAATCAAGAGGTCCAAAAATACGGTTCTAGCGAATAAACTTTGAGGTATATTCACTTTTCATAATACTCCCCTTTGGATAGCGTGCGCCCCTCCGAATATATGTCGACGGTAAGAAAATCGAAGCGGTTGAAGAATTCGTTGGGCTTACTGGTGACCACCGACAACGACACCAACAGAGAAGTTCAAAGACGCATTGTGACAGGAAATCGAGCTGAGGTACTTTTTAACTCCGCAGAACTTTACGATCGAACAAAGTTCGCCGTCACACGAGGTTAACTAGGTAACCCGAGCAGAGGATAATAGCAAATTAATAACTACGAAATAACATAAATTGTTTTTATATCTTATTATGTTATTGTTATCTTATCAAAAAATTACTTTTCCATAACATGTTTTGTTGGGCAAACTTATTTTGTTATGGTCAAGCTATTGAAATACATCCTTTAAATAACATTTCAATAATATGTTTTGTTACAAAACATGTTTTGTTATAATGGTGCTATTGAGAGTGAACAAATATTTATCCAACGATAGCACAACAATAACAAGTTTTGAAATCAAAACTACATCATTCGAGATTACCATTGTATACAGCATTCTGTGATCAAGAGTATGTGCATATTCCCTTATCAGTTCCTCTTCCTCCTTTTTTCTGACATTACATCCCAACTGGTGCAGTGCCAGCTTTTCAGCTTAAGCAGTGTTTTATAAGTATTTCGACAATTATTACCTGTTTTTGTCCCATTTTTAATTCAGTTACAAATATAGTCATTTGGTATAAGGCCACATGATAAAAGACATTTGGCATAAAGGACATTTGACATAATGGAGATGCACCCTTCTTATTATGCCTAGTGTCCATTATGCCAAGCGACCTTATGCCAAATGACTTAATGCCAAATGACACAGACCCCAAAAAACGTCGTTTAAATTGATTTTGAATCATTTTACAAACGAACGAATTTTCAGCACAAGTCAAGGCGAAAGAGTGATTTTGCATAAAAAAAACTCGTGCGCGAGAAAATGATTCAGTCACACTCGAGTTGACTCCAGCAAGAGTGGTGCATGAGTGAGACTTGAATGTGATACACTGAACCTCAGCAGTCGCTTCAACGCCTGAGCAACCTAGCAACACAATGGCACATTAGCACGTCAGCGCAAGTTTTGGTTGTATATAAGTTACTGTGACTTACTTCTAACACAATGTTAGAAGGAAATCACGGTGACTTTCATGCAACCAAAACTTTCACTATCGCAACTCTTATCCACAACAGTCACACTATTTGACCAATGCCAATTATTTGACCACTTTTTACAGTTACATTTTGACGAAAGTGTACCGGGTAAACGAACATATTTGCCACTCTCGAGAAACGAAAAGGTAAAAACAGAGCCAAACAAGAGGCCGAAACATATCTGTAAAAATAGGTCAAATATTTGTCGCTCAGACAAATAGTGTACTCGCGTCCTAATAAGTTTCAAAAATCTGTAATGTATTACCAAAGAATCACGCTGGCAAAGCTGTCCATGCTTGAAACCAAACAGATGACGTCTCAGGATGCATTCGTAGCATCTGCACAGCATAGAAAAGGTGTCCACACCATGCGTTCCAATTGTTACCATCCTTGGCATCCGACAGGTGTGTTAGTGCAGCTTGCCCTGCAGATTGTTGAAACTGTTGTAGGAATCATTCGGGAAAGTTGCATTCTTCAGAACGGACGCCACAGTGAAAGAATGTATCTGTTTCGCAGCTTACGATATTAAAATTTAATATCATTTTGTGTCCGACACTGCGCCGCCTTCATACTAGAAAGTGAAATGAAACCAGGGGGAGCTATACTAGTTTTGCCAAGCCAAAATACTTCAAAAAAGCTGAAAAAAGCCTCAAAAAACCCGCAAAAGTTATGTGGGTTTTAACGGATTTTTTTCGACTTTTATGGGCTTGGAAAAACTAGTGTCGCTCCCCCGAATGCAACCTTCATTAGCCAACGTAACCGTATTACTTGCGTACGTACTTCCGAAGCTCAGCTGTAGTTCAAGCCCTATGCATCCTTGGCCGCTTCCACTTCACCCTGATCCTTTGCTATATTCCATCATCGGTGGTCATTCACCCAACTTCAGGGCAACTTCGAAGCAGTTTCTTAAACGTGTACAATTAATTCACTACGAAAAAAAAACAAAAAAGCCAAAAAATAGTTCTGAACCGGTCATACACATAATTTTACTTACTGTAGATCCATTGATTGTTGTTAACTACATATTTAGTTGGTCGTAATCCTGTTCCGCGAAAATTTTTATGGAAAGCTGCTGAAAGCGACTTTATGTCCAAAACGTTTGACGGAACGTGACTCTCGGGGTCACACGATTGAGCGCCGCAAAATTTCACACTGACGTCACTGACCAGCTGTGTTGCACTAAACAAAGTTTTCATAAAATTTCCATCTGATTTTCGATTTAATTGTTATCTTTTGTTTGTGTTTTATTCAAATACATATTGTCGACGCGGTTGAAAACCAAAGTTTCCCAACACACGACAATCGACTTTTCTCCAAATTCATACGTGAAACTTAACGTCGGACATAGTGCGCTGGAAAGCGGACCTGGTCCTCTATCCAGCGCACTTTGCCCGACGTACGTGCGACGCACGGTTTAGGAGAACAACGGATTTTCGCGTGTCAAAAATCCCGATTTTCAACTGTACGAACAGTATTGACCTGGGGTGCGAAAATTTAGTTTTTACCTACGTATTGACGATCTTGCGCCAAAAACGAGGCACAGAGGCAAACAAAATTGTCCCACCACAAAATATGCACACCGTTTTCAGCAATGCAATTGGTTGATGTCGCCCCTACAGTTTTCCAGTAACGGAGCGATATTTGGGTGTGGTGTTTCGACTAATGTGTTTGTTTATGCACTGTTTCCTTTGTTGTTGGATGTGTGAACATTGTGCTGTCAAATATTGAACATTTGCACGATCGTTGCAAAATCGTGTCGCAACTTGATTCGGATGAGTTCATATTGAAGCTCTTCATTATTTCAGGCCAAACATGTCTAAAGGTCCAATCTGCAGAAGAGACGCTCTCTTTGGTTTCCCTCTCTTTCGTTAATATCTCAGCTGTTTATTTGAATTATGATTGTCTCCTTGCAGAAAACGATGGTCAAAACAATTGTCTTTTGATTTGTACTGCAAAAGTAGTTGAAAAGTGTACCATTACATTGCAATAATTGAAAGAGAAAGTGAACAAAGAGAGCCTCTCAAATGCAGATAGGACCTATTGAAATGTTTGGCCTGATTTAGTTGAATGATGCGCAATGCCAGTTCAAATTTTCGATTTGGTGCTGTAACGATAATATTTGAATGGAAACACAAAAGAAAACACAGTTGGAAACGTTGGAAACAATTTGAAAACTTTTTTCAGTGCAGCACTGCTGGTTTGTCATATGTCAAAATTTGCGCCGCTCAATCGTGTGACCACCGTCAAGTGCAAAACAAACGTTCTGAACCTAAAGTCTCTTTTCTCAGCATATTTGTACAAAAGTATTCGCGGATTAGAATCACGAACCACTAAAAACAATACCGGAAGTGCTCGGAAGAATCTACAGTAAGTAAAATTATGTTTACACTACAGTGTATGGTATGTGGGGGCAAGATGGGTCAGGGGGCAAGATGGGTCAGTACCGTTTTCAATCGCACAATATATGTTTTGAATCTTTCAATAATTTTCCCAGATAAACGACGGGGATACACAAAAAAGTGGTATATTGTTTTGAAAATTGTATACGTTCCTCGCACAGAAAAAAAAACAAAATATTTTTTCGTTATACTTCTTATGATATACATTCCATATAACTACGTGTATTGTGTAGACGGGGCAAGATGGGTCACCCTAATTTTTCGGTATGTTTGCATAGTTTTTGAAAATGTTTTATTTTTCATGGAAAGGCTATTCTGTGACCTACATTATCGAAGCGATGAGAGCACTGAAAATTTGAGAACATATTTTTTAAATTTTCCTTCAAAAAATATAGGTTCTCAAAGTCCGTTTATGGCTACCCGAACAAAAATCTTCTAGTTCTGAGAATAATCTATCGATATGTTTCAACACTTTCTTCATGTAATCTGTACGTCTATGAAGCTTAGATGTATAGAGAAAAACTAGAAGATATAGTATTTTTTGTTGGAGAGAAATCGAGTTTTCTTATAGCTGACCCATCTTGCCCCCGTTAAAATGAGGTGGGGTAAGATGGGTCATGTTTTGAAAATTGTTTGTCAAGAAGCAGGTATCAAACTTTATTACCTTTTTATACTCTTATATCATAGCTGACTAGTGTATCTGAGAGTCGTGGTAGAATACAGAGAAATACGATTTATATTCAGAAAGTTATAGGGATCCATTTCTTAGGTGACCCATCCTGCCCCCACTTACCATACGACCGGTCCAGAACTATTTTTGGCTTTGTTTTTTTTTTTTTTGTAGCTGATGATGCGTTTTAGAATCTCTGCTTCGATGTTGACCTGAAGCTGAGTGAATGACCACCGATGATAGGATCAGTGATCAGAGCGAAGTGGAAGCGGCCAATGATGCATAAGGCTTGAACTGCAGCAGGTATTACTCAGAAGTACGAACGCAGGTAAAATGGTAATACGTAATACGGTGGCTTATGAAGGTTTCATTCCAGGATACACTATCTAGTATGAATGTGGTGCGGTGTTGGATGGAAAATGATTTCATAGGCTGCGAAGTAGATTTATTTTTCCACTGTGGCGACCGTTCTGAAGAATGCAACTTTCACGAATGATTCCTACAACATCTGCAGGACAAGCTGCACCACCACACCTGTCGGAAGCCTGAGATCACGGATGCTAGGATGGATACAATTGCAACGCCTTATCTGGACACCATGACCGTTTACGTACTATGCAAAGACTCAAGGATATAAAGTTCCCCCGTTAGAAGGCAAAGAAATACAGAAGGTGACTACCGCGGGAGAGTTTTTGGTGTTCTACCAAAGTCCAAGTTCTACTGTATGCACGCCGGCCTGCTGAATCGCAATCATCCGATTTTAACAATTTGAATGAATCAGCCGGAGGCATCATCTGGCTGGTGTCTTCCATGGGCAGTTGGGTCTGCATGACCTTTTGGTATGTATATTACAGCATTTTTGAACCAATTAATTTTGAACTGATGAATATGAATGATTGTTGATTTTGTTGCATGTCTGTAAGCAACACAAATGTCTTTTAAGAGTTACTGCAACTACCTAATTCGGACGTGTTGGAATCTGTGCCTAAAGTTGATTGGGGCTGCCATTGATGCTGCCAATGCTTTCAATTTTAACTCTCGTACAGTCGCGTCTTCGACCACCATCAGCAACACCACGCTCACGCTGTGTACCAGCGTGCATTTTCCATGGTGCGTATACTCGGTGCACGACGCGACCGCTCCTGGGTTAAGAAGGAGCGACGGTTTTTGAGATAATGTTCTGTTCCGAGAGTAACAGGTTCAATTTTCGTTCAGACTAGAAACTTTCCGTAATTTCCTAGGCTTCCTTGAGCATAGACTAAAGGCTCATTCAAATTTGTGGGTTGTTTTCTTGCGTTTATTCAGAAAGGTAACTACTAATAAAGTAGCATGTTGTTAACATTGAGCTATGTATTGTAGCATTTCCACACTTGTCATGTTATGTACTAATGTAGAAACATAGCGAGTTTAATTGTACATTTATTATCATAATCACATTTTGGTGTCGAGTTGTTGTTGAACATGATTTTATATAATAACCAGTGCCGATGTATTTAGATTTAATCACCTACAGCTAATTTTAGGAGCTGAACCCAAAAATATGGTGAATGAAAAACTTGTGCCTCATTTCCTTTTCCTATATTTCTATATCTATCACAAATATCAATTGGCATTTTTCGAAGATGGTCGATGACATTAACCTTAAATATTTAAATTAGAGCGATTTTCCGTGACATTTTTGCAGAGCTGATCTAGCCGCACAAGTTTTACATACACCACATTTTCAGATTCAGCTTCTGAAATGAGATGTACGTGATTGAATCTAGATATGTCGAAATTACATGTTCAGCACTGCTAATAATTGTTGTTTATATGTTATCAACGCTTGTTTTGTTATCCATATATTATTATAACTTATTTTGTAAAAAAATGGATATCATAACTAATATTGCTTTCGGATTGTTATCAATAACTTTTCAAGTTCAAAGTGTGTTATTGACATATGTTCCAAATTCACTGTTCTTAAGTTGTTATTAAAGCCAACATAACATGTTATTAAGTTGGTCTTCCAGGAACATTTTTTTGTTATGATATTTGTTATTTTGCCGCTTATGACAGACAAGTTTATAACATGTTATGTTATGGTAATAACAAAAAAATAGCTGAATTCATTATTCAGTTATTTTGCCTAAATAACAAATTTTCCTATGCTGATGTTATTCTCTTCTGCTCGGGAAGTGTTCCAATTATGGTTGTACATAGTACCATTTACTCGCCATAGTTGATTTTCATCCTTTAAGGATGTGAATCAACAAGAAAAATATGTGAACAACAGATCCCGTTCACAAAAAAATGGTTGCAGTCATTTAAACTCCACATTTTCCTCAAATCATGGTAGAAATTAATCATTTTCCTTAAAATTTCGGCTTCCTTGCACCCTTTTTTGCCATAGTATACCAGTTATGGTTAATCCCATAAGGAATGCATGTAAATAGTGCGAAGTGAAACCGGAATTAAAAAGTATGTCCATAACTGGTACAGGGTTCCTATCATTGGCACACGCTGTAATAAAAACTAAAAGTAATTTTGGCTCCATTTCTATATTTTTCCTGTAATGTATGGAAACTAAGCTATCGTTCAACATATAGCTGACATCGTTGGTCTTCTTGTTATTTTTGTACAAATAGTTTTTCTTAGGTAGTGCCATAATTGGTACAGCCACCCTATCTACAAAACGCTGATTAGACCGGTCGTCCTCTATGGGCACTAACCATGGACGTACAGAGGACCAACGTGCTCTTGGAGTTTTTGAACAGAAGGTATTGCGTACCATCTCCGGCGGAGTGCAGATGGAAGACGGGACTAGGAGAAGGCGTATGAACCACGAACTGCATCAGCTACTGAGAGAACCAACCCATCGTCAACACCGCGAAATTCGAGGGGCTACGGTGGGTCACGTCATCAGGATGTCGGATAGCAACCCGACTAAAATGGTTCTCGAGAGTCATCCGACCGATATAAGAAGACGTGGTGCGCAGCGAACTGGGTGAGTCAATCAAGTGGAGGACGATATGCGGACCCTTCGCAGAGTGCGGAACTGGAAGCACACAGCCATCGACCTAATAGAATGGAGATGACTCCTACATACAGCAGAGGACACTCAGTCCTTAGTCTGACCGGTAAGGTAAGATTAAGAAACCCATCGTTTGTTATCAATAAATCGGAAGAAAACTTTCCAAATGCACAGTCAGCTCTACGGATCACGAGACGCCTCTGCTTATATTTTTGGAGGATCGGTAACCGAAAGCATACATAAGTATTAATACAACGTAAATACTTTGTTAGATCATGGTAAAACAATATTGTCTTGAAGCTGACGGAAGCTCGATCAGTGAGACGATAAAAGATGCATAAAACTATGCCGTTATTTTCAACAAACTTGTTTTATGTATCCACGAAATAGCTTTGATATTTGTGCTTAAACTCCAAAAATCATTTTATATCCAATATCGTTTCGTGCAGATGATATAGGCCTACACGTAACAATGCACTTAATCAAGTGTCTGCAATTTGTTCTTATGCAATAATGTCGAAATGAACATTACTCCCTTGCAGACCCTCCCTCACAATTACGTTTACCCGAATAACGAACCTGTTAATTATGGACAAATAAAATATGATTACATCAGTCGATAATAAATAAACTTAACAACCACTCATTGTGCTTCTGAGCCGCTTGTAGCAACTAGCCCACTGGCGCTGGATGTTGCTACTACTGCTACCTATAGCCGGCGGGACTCGATTCCTCGCCCATAAAAGGAAGACACGTTCGTCCTTGCGCTAATGGGCCTGTACAACACTGATCGATCAGCTCCGGTAACCGAGTAGCACAGAAGTACTCAACCAGCGCCAGTCTTAGCCCCAGCATAACCGTTTGCTGATCCAAACTTTCTACCCGGAGCTGAGACCCAAACCAAACGACGGCGCGATCAGTGTGATTGAAGTCAAAATAGTTGACCCATAAAAGTACGGAGGGCGATAAGGAGGTGCTCGATCTGCGCTGCTTCGCCAAGCCACCGCGCCGTAGGTAATTGAGCTGTGCGATCGTTTTCCGTAACCAGTCGTGGCCAAGGTCCACAAGGCCCCCCTTTTTAATGAGAGGATGCCTCGGGAAGAAAACGACCGGCAAAACCGCAAAAATCTTGTTTTGTCTTTTTAGGGATAATTTGTATTTTTTCCCTTTATCACTTGGGTTGTCTGCTCTCTGTGGTGTTTCGTTTCGTTTCGTTTGCTGGCAATGCATTGGGTACTTCACATCCATCCTCAAATATAATAAATACACCGTAGTACATGTACCTTCCTATAGATATGCATTCTGGGCTTCGCAAGATTTATTATTTCTCCTCGCCTTTTAAAGATTTATTTCTCGGGCCACATTTTGTGGTTTCGTTGCATGTCCAATTTCAGTACCTGTTTTGCGAATGGAGGATCTTTTCGAGACCTTTTTCTGGCTTCGCCTTGTGCCCCGGTGATACTGGTGGAAGACATCTTCATACGACCACTGCACTGGCCCTACCCGCCCCGTTAAAAGTCGAATGGTCCTCTCCAAACGTAAAATACGACTACACTGGTGTGAATTTCATCAATCATGTAACAACCGAACGGAAACCGCGACTACCGCAGTTACATGCAGAAGGCTAACAACTTGCAATCGAACGAAACGCACTCGGCAGGTTGGGCAATTGCAGCAAGCAGCTGCCCATGGGAAAGTGACTTAAAAGTGCAACCAAGTTGCACACAAAAGTGATATACTGAACCAGATGCGGCCAGAGGCCAGGTGACACACCGTACATCGGTAGCTGCGCAAGGGAATGATTGGCGTGATTGAATTACTAATCAGGTGAACTCTGTTGCCATCTGTTGCTGCTGCTGCTGCCATTCGATGAGGACGTTATGAAAATGAGGTTTTGTGGTTTGATTTCTGCATAATGATGGGAAGAACCGTGGGATCAGAATTCAGCAATGGTAAACGTTGCATGCAGTAACGGACCAGAAAACGCTGTCTTTGCATTATGGACAACTCCCTATGCTGTGAAAATTCTCGGAGGATATTCTTAATAATTGTTGATAAAAATTTCCGAAGAAATTCTTTCAAGAGCTGTCGAAGAAATCACAGAAATATTACGTAAATGAATTAACGCAATTTGTTTTAAACCGTACTGGAAGAGTTTTCAACAAGTTATTTCAAGAATATGGTACCGTACTGAGAAGAACTTGAAAATTAGAGACAAAGAATGTTGGTTAATTGGCAAATTGAGAGATGAAATTGTGAAAAAATGCGTTCTGGTGGGAATCGAACCCACGACTCCATATTCGCTAGACCGGCGCTTTAACCAACTAAGCCACAAAACAGATAACGGCTTTGGAGGAAATATAAAGCTAAACTGGCCTCGAGCCCACACCATGAACACTCTTATTTTCACAATTTCATCTCTCTTTCGACTTAGATGCCTTACACGCTCGCGGTTCTGCCTTCGGGGGGATTGTTCAGGAATTCCTCCGAGAATTCCTGGAGAAATTCCTCCAGAGATTCGTCCTGAGATGCCTCTGGGACGGAATCCCTGGAGAAATCTCTGAAAGAATACATGGAGGAATTCCTCGAAGGATACATGAAGGAATCTCTTCAAGAACTCCTGGGAGAATCCATGGAAATTTTTTTGGAGAAATCCCCGGAGGAATTCCTGGAGAAATTTCTAGAGGAAACCATGGCAAAATCTCTGGAGGAAAACTGGAGAAATCTCTGGAGCAATCTTTGGAGGAATCCATGGAGGAATCCATAAAGAAATTTCAGGAGGTACCCCTGGAGGAATCACTGGAAGAATTCCTGAAGGAATCCCTGGAAAAATTCCTGGAGGTACTCTGGGAAGAAACACTGGAAGAATCTCATTAAAAATCCTTGGAGGATCCCTGGAAGAAAAGTTGAAGAAATCCCCGGAGGAATCCCTGGAGGAATTCCTGGAGGAATCCCTGGAGGAATTCCTGGAGGAATCCCTGGAGGAATTCCTGGAGGAATCCCTGGAGGAATTCCTGGAGGAATCCCTGGAGGAATTCCTGGAGGAATCCCTGGAGGAACTCCTGGAGGAATCCCTGGAGGAATTCCTGGAGGAATCCCTGGAGGAATTCCTGGAGGAATCCCTGGAGGAATTCCTGGAGGAATCCCTGGAGGAATTTCTGGAGGAATCCCTAGAGGAATTCCTGGAGGAATCCCTGGAAGAATTCCTGGAGGAATCCCTGGAGGAATTCCTGGAGGAATCCCTGGAGGAATTCCTGAAGGAAATCCTGGAGGAATTCCTGGAGGAATCCCTGGAGGAATTCCTGGAGGAATCCCTAGAAACCCCTAATAATCCTGAGAGGAATCTCTGGAGGAATCTCTGAAGGAATGCCTGGAGGAATCTGTTACGGGCCCTACAGGAATCCCTAAAGGAATTCCTGAAGGAAATCCTAGAGGAATCCCTAGAGAAACTCCTGTAGGAACCCCAGGAGGAATTTCAGGAGGAAACCCTTGAAAAATCCCTGGAGGAATCCCTAAAGGACTCCATGGAAAAATCCTTGTGAGAATCCCTGGAGGAATGCTTGGAGAAACTCCTGAAGAAACACCTGGAGGAATCCCTGGAGACATTTCTGGGGGAAACACTGGAAGATTTCCTGGAGGAATCCCTGGAAGAATCCCTGGCAGAATCCCTAGAGGTATCCCTGGAGAAATCTTGAAGGAATCCTTGGAGGAAACTCTGGAGGAATGACTGGATGAATCCCTGGAGCAATCCCTATAGAAATCCCTGGAGAAATCATTGGAAGAATCCCTAGAGGAGTCCCCGGAGGAATCCCTGGATAAATTCGTGGAGGAACCCCGGGAGGAATCCCAGGAGGAAGCCCTGGCAGAATTCCTGGAGACATGCCTGGCGGAGTCCCTGGAGAAATCCATGGAAGAATTCCTGGAGGATGTCTTGGAAGAATCCCTGGGGGAATTCCTGAAGAAATTCCTTGAGGAATTCTTAGAGGAATCCCTGGAAAAATTCCTGGAGAAATCTCTGGAAGAATCCCTGAAGGAATCTCTGAGGAAATTCCCGAATGAATCCCTGGAGGTATCCCTGGAGTAATCTCTGGAAGAATCCCTAAAGGAATCCTTGAAGGAATCCCTGGAGGAATCCCTGGAAAAATCCATTAGAAATCCCTGAAGGAATTCTTTAGGAATCCCTGGAGGATTTCTAAGAAATATAAATGAAGGGATCTTTTCAGGAACTCCTGGGAGAATCCCTGGAAGAATTCTTGGAGGAACACATAGAGGAATTTCAGGAGAAATTTTTGGAGGAAACCATGTAGAAATCCCTGGAGAAATCCTTGGAGGATTCCTGGAGGAATTTCTGGAGGAGCCCCAGGAGGAATCCCTGGAGGAATCCCTAGAGGAATCCCTGGAGGAATCCATGGAGGAATCCCTGGAGAAATTCGTGGAGAAGTTCCTGAAGAAGCCCCGGCAGGAATCTCTGGAGGAATCCCTGGAGGAAACCTTGGAATAATCCTCGAAGGAATCCTTGGAGGATCCCTGGTGAGATCCTGGAGGAATCCCTGGAAGAATTCCTGGAGGAATTCCTAGAGGAATCCCTGGAGGAATCTCTGGAGGAATTCCTGGAAGAATCTTTGAAAGAATCCCTGGAAGAATTGCTGGAGGAAGAGAAATTCCTGTAGGAACCTAAGGAGGAATCTCAGGAGGAATCCCTGGAGGAAGCCATGGAGGAAACCATTGAGGAATTTCTACAGGAATCCTTGGAGAAATTCCTAGCGCAACGCCGGCAGGAATCCATGGAGGAATCCCTGGAAGGATTCTTGAAGAAATCCCTAGAGGAATCCCTGGAGAAATCCCGGGGGGAATCCCTGGGTAAATCCCTGGAGAAATTCCTGGACAAATCTCTGGAGCAATCCCTGGAGGAATTTTTGGAGTAACACCTGTAGTAGCCTGGAGTAGCCCTGAAGAAATCTTACAGAAATCCCTTGAAAAATTTCTGGAGAAAACCGTTGCGGAATATAAAGGAATCCCTGAAGGAACTCTTGGAAGAATCTCTGGAGGAATTCCACGAAAAATCCCTGGACAAGTTTCTGGATCCCAGGAGAAATTCCTGAAGGCATCCCTGGACGAATACATACACTCTTTAAAAAAATAGGAATTTACACGTGGCGTAAACCATCAACGTGCGTGAACATTTCATGACTGAATGGCACAACATACCTATCTGACGAGGTGAATAGAAATAGTTTTACATTTATCACTTGCCCTAAAACTCGTTGATATGGCCGAGAGGTGTAGTCCGTGCCTCTCAATCAGAAGACCAATGTTCGAATCCAGTTCATTATTTTACTCTCATATGTTTTATCTGGCGATTCGGTTTTACCGATTGCTAGCTCGACTAAATTTGTGATATAAGACGTAAATGTGTGAAACGGGCCGCTCCTTTTATGTGCATTCAAGAGAACTCAAATTTACATGATTTTTTTCTAAGAGCTTACATGGAGAGAACCCTGGAGGAATTTTTGAAGGAGTTCCTAAAGGAATCCCAGGGATTCGGACGAATCGCCAGAGGAATCTCTGGAAGAATCACTTGAGGAATTCCTGGAGGAATTCCTGAGAAAATCCCTGGAGGAACCTTTGCTGGAATCCCTGAAAGTTTCCATAGAAGGAATCCATGGAGGAATGCAAGGAGGAATGCAAGGAGGAATGCAAGAAGGAATCCAAGAAGTAATCCAAGCAGGAATTTTTAGAGTAACTCATGGAAGTAGCCCTGAAGAGTTCTTATGGGAATCCCTGGAAGAATACCAAGAGGAATCTACAGGAATTTCTCGAGGAATCCCTGGAAGAGTTTCTGGAGAATCCCTGGAGAAACTCCTGAAAGAATGACTGGTTGATTCCTTGGAGAAATGGCTGGGGAACTCCGGGAGAATGCTCTGAAGGGAATCCTAATGGAATCTCTGGAGGACTTCCTGGAGCAATTCTTGGAGGAATCCTTGGAGTAATCCATGTTAGATTTGCTGGAGGAATTTTTGGAGGTATTCCTGAGGAATCTCAGGTGGAACTCCTGGAGGAATCTGGTGAGGAGCTCATGGAGGAATATCTGGAGGAATTGTTGGAAATTTTATTTGCAAGAATCCCTGCAGGGATTCCTGGAGTAATCTTTTTTTTTTTTTTTTTTTCTTTATTATAGTGTTTTTTAACTTACGCTAGTTCAACACTTTGTCAAGTTATGGGTCACCAGAAGGGTGCCTCAACAAGGGAGCGCCAGAGGGGCGTCTCCGAAGAAGTAAAGGTGATCCTGAGGGGAAAACCTTCCGAGCCCAACCACGGGGTCTCGCCGATAACATTTAGGGGGCACTAGGACATCTACAAATTTGTTATTATATACACAGTTAACAGTAATGAAAGGCACTTGTACAACGTATAGGAACAGCAAAAAAGGTGGGTTAAAAGTAATTATTCTGGAATCTCCAAAATGCCAGAATGGCAAGAGAGGAAGCGCTGGTCCGTGGGGTGGTGTGATGAGTTTTCTCTTGGAAATCCAACTACTTCTTGTTCGATGATTCGGTGAGACTGCTGCGGATATTGCACTTTCGAATTAAATCTGGTCGTACAGACCAGCATCTTTTAGAAAGCATATGAGTGATGCCAAAGCCGCTTTATCATTTCCTAAAGCGTCACGGATACTGCCAGAGATCCCATGGATATTCCGGGGAAACTCGTACAACGGGCAAACGCAGATTACGTGCTCCACGGTGTTGCGTATATCACAATACGTACATATTCGGCGAAAAGGGCCATCACCACTCATACTATGCGAGAAACGCGAATGCCCAGTCCTTAGACGCGATACTATTCTTTGCTCCTTTAGTAAGGGGAGGTCTTCCCAGCGGTCGGTTGAAGGCTTAATCTTTCGCAAGTACGGTGAGTTCTGTTGGGCCCATTCGGTGTTCCAGGATTCCCTGAAGATTTTCGCTAGCCATCTTTTTACATCGTCGAACGGAACACTTTCGTTGTAGCGAGGCAATGAGTGGCCGGAACCTGCGAGATGATCAGCGGTTGTATTTCCGGGGATACCACAGTGCCCGGGAATCCACGCAAGGGTAGTACCGGGCAGAGCGTCGAGCAATATGCCTTGAATCCAAGGGTGCGTAGGTTTCTCCGACTGCAAAGCGGACACAACGCTTGCCGAGTCCGTTAGGATAATTATTGGACGGTTAGATGGTTTGGTGGCGGCTATATACACGGCTGCAGCTTCCGCTGAGAAAACCGAGCAGAGTGGTGAAAGACTCTGGCTGATGGACATATTGGGACCGCAGACCCCGATGCCGACGCCAGCGACAGACAGCGATCCGTCGGTGTAGCGGTGATCATGGTAAGGGTAATTGGAGCGTAGCCAATCTAAAACGGTCGCTCGAAGTGCGATTGTGTTGTCCCCTGCACGGAACTGGTTTGCGATCGTGTTGTCTGTGTTTGGTTTGGGCGAGTGCCAACAACTATCTCCGTTCCAGTGGATCCTGGCCACTGCGGGGAGATCTACATTGGCGACCGTACGGAGGATACTGTTCCCCTCATTGAGGAGGCAGATCCTTTCATCTCCGGTTGTTTTTTCGATGATAGCTGCAGCTTTTTTGCATATTGCTGCGGATATAAAGAAGCGGAAAGGAAGGAGACCAGCTTCCGCACAAGCAGAGTCGGCAGGCGTGGAAGGGAGAAGTCCAGATATGGTGCGAATGTATCCATGGTACACGGGTGCGAGGGTTGTTATTAGACGGTTCTTGGCAGGACTCGTAAGTTCAAGACCGTATGTTAACCGACTGTCGATAATCGCATGCGCAACGCGAAACCGGATATTTCGGTTGTTCGACCGATGGGGACGGGAGATAGTACGGATTAAATTGAGCCGTGTACGACAGTTCTGCTTGACCGAGTCAAAGTGCTGCCGGAAGGTGAGCCCACGATCGATGATTACACCAATCACTTTTACCGTTTTTTTGGTGGGAATAAGCTGCCCGTTAACGGTGATAGGCACGGAAACACGATGGTTTGAGGGGCAGACGTGGCATCGTACACTTTTGGAGGCAGATAACTCAAATCCTACTGTGGATGCCCATTTGAAAACGGCGTTAACAGCCGCTTGCGCTTTGATCCGGACCCGAGTTGGTGTTTTGCCAGATACTACGATAAGTATGTCATCTGCGTATACGAATACGTAAATTCCTTTCGGCAAGTTGTTGAAGATACTGTTCATGGCAATTAAGAAGAGTGTGACAGCTATCACCGACCCCTGCGGTACGCCGGTTTCTTCGGAGAAGGATTCGGATGAAGTATCTCCAACAGCAACTCGGAAGGAGCGTCCAGACAGGAAGTTCTGAACGAATCGAACTATATGACCGCATAGCTTCCATTCAACTAGTTGGCGTAGAACTAGTGGAGTAATCTCTGGAGGAGTCCCTAGCGGATTATGTGGAAGGATTCATGGAGGATTTCCTGGAAGATTTCCTGGAGAAGTTTCATAGGAATTTCTGGAGAAAGTCGTGCAGGAATTCCTGGAAGAATACCTTGACGGATTCTTGGAGGAATGCCTGAAGAACTCATGGAGAATTTTCTGAATGCATCCCTGGAGGCAATCCAGAAGAATTCCTTGAGTACTACTTTAAAGAATCCCAGGAGAAATTCCTGGATAAATCCCTTAGATACTCTTAGGGGATATCCCCTGTCAAAGTTTGTGCTTGTGAGATCAAATGCCCGTAAGTAATTAACATCCACAGCTGTGCCCAACAGTTTCTCTCCTATTCAAAAGATATTGCACGAACACAAAATCTGAAACTCAGTCGCATTTGTTGTAGAAAAAGAAAAATAACAATCGTTATACAATAAAGCATTACCATCTCATCAACCTTTATGTTCCAAACCAAGAGTCACCAAAATTGTCCAAATCGTCGTAATATGCTAATTCAAACACTCAAATCCGGTCGAAATTAAGTGCCCAGTCAAACAGTGCTAGCGTCATTCCTCTTCGCCTCGAACCAAGATCAACCGACGTAAATACCTATGCACAAGGTACAAGATAAATGCACTCGCGTGAGTCAAGTGTGGACCAGATTCGAGGTTTCTGCTGCACGCGACCAGCAACACACTCAAACAAAAAGGGCGAGAGGAGATCGTACCAGACCCGGGTCCGGGCAGGGGGTGGTCATCAAGAGGTGAAAACAACAAACAATCACCCGCTCAAACAAATGATCACACACAGACGGACAAATAATAACGTTTCGGTGAGTGGAGTGGAGCGGAGTCTAAGCCGATTTGATCTCGCTCGGTTTGCCAAACATATGTGATCTTATGTAACTCGGCACCACACCACACTGCTGGCTGACTGCTGGCTAAAACGCCCTCCTTCTTGGGGACGCTCAGGCCCAGATCTTACCACCATTATGGGGCAGAAAATATGACTAACTGGAGATTTTTGTTGCGTTTTTCAACGGGGGCTATTTGCATTACCGAACAGATCAATTGATCTGTAGAGTGAATGGGCGCTCGGTACCTATTTACCCTCAAGTGTGAAGGTACAACATGGGCTGATGATGGTCGCAGCTTTTCGCTAGTAGTGTATTTTGAAAGGGGGTAGAAGTGGATTTGTGGCTGAATTCTGGTGTTCAATTTCTTTGACGAGGAGAAGATATTTCCTATTGCTCACCGAGAAGGAAAAACGTTTTTTCCCTCAAGAAATATGGAATAATTCTTCGCATCTGTCGCTATCTGACACTCCTCATTCAACCAACCGTTTCTGGATTGCTTTTTAGCAGTACTTACCATTCCTCGTGCTGGAGTGCTCACAACTCCGTGGATTTATCCTCACGATCAATCATAAAGCTACTGACACCAATCATTACGGAACAAAAGCTTCGGCCATGCTTGCTTAACCAAGAAGGGATTGGTGGCTCCGCCGAGGAAGCAATTCGTTGAAGAGAATCCCTTCTGACGGCGATTGTCAACTGTCAACTTACTTTCAGTCCTGAGCACCAACGTTGATGAAGCTGTGCCGCCATGAGCCTCTGGGTCTGCCTCTGCAGCGATGTCATGCTGGGTTCCAATCTAACGCTTCCTAGCAGACTTAGTTTCTGCCTCTGCGTACAGTAGTGTGGCCGACCCACCTCCATTTTCGCTCCCAAATTTCTGTCGATATCGGCTTTTGAAGAAATCGACGATGGAGCTCCACGTTGGAGATCCCATTGTGAAGCCACCATGCACGAATTATATACCGCAGGCATCTATTGATGAAGACCTGCAGGAGGTGAGTGTTCTCCACTGATACACACCAGGTTTTACTGGGTTATAGCAGCACATATTTCACGTTCGAGTTGAAATCTCGGATTTTAGTGCGTCGACTAATCTGGTTGTTTTTCCATACATTTCTTAAACTCCCAAAAAGCAGCCCTCGCCTTCTTGATCCGTGCACTTGTATCGAGCTTGGTGCCGCCATCATCGGCCGCCATTTGGCTACCAAGATATTGGAGGCTTTCAACATACTCCACTGCTTGTCCAGCTACCGCAGAGATGGAAGGGTTGACCGTGTTTACACCCAACGATTTGGTCTTGTTGACGTTGATGGGAAGACCTGCCGCCGGGGAGCGATCGGAAAGATCATCGAGCTTGTTCTGCATATCAGAGCGCCGTTGAGCTAGGAGAGCAATGTCATCAGCCAAATCGAAGTCATTTAGGTGCTCCATGGTAATGGGCTGCCACAGCAACCCACGATTTGGCCCCTGATTAACCAGGATCTCGTCGATTACGATGAGGAACAAAAGCGGTGATAGTATACATCCTTGCCTTACTCCAGCAACGACCCGGATGGGATCGGACAAAACACCGTTGTGCAGTACTCTGCACGAAAATACTCTGTACTGTGCTTCAGTAAGGCCGATGATTTTCTCAGGGATACCCTTGCGTTTGAGGGCTCCCCACATGTTTTCATGATTGAGACGGCCGAAAGCTTTTTCGTAATCAATGAACACCAGGTAGAGAGACTCTTGGAATTCATTGATTTGCTCCAGAATGATACGGAGCGTGACAATATGGTCCACAAAGGATCGTCCGGCACGGAATCGTGCTTGCTGCCGTCGGAGAGTTGCGTCAACCTTCTCCTGTATCCGGTTAAGGATCACTTTGCAGAGGACTTTGGGAACGATACACAGTAACATGATGCCCGCCAATTAACGCATACACTCATGTCACCCTTTTTGGGACCTTTACTAAGACGCCTTGCATCCAGTCCGCCGGGAATGTCGCGGCTTCCCATATGTTGCAGAATAATTGATGCAAAAGTTGTGCGGATACTACGAGGTCAGCTTTGAGCATCTCAGCTGATATGCGATCGACCCCTGGGGCCCTGTTCGATTTCATGCTAAGGATGGCTGTTTCTATCTCCTGCAATAATGATGGAGTTTCGGTGTTGACACGGGTAATGCGTCGAGCCCTTGGAGGATCATGCTGAGGTGTTGATGGCGTGGCCGACACTTGAAAAAGGTTTCCAAAGTGCTCGAACCAGCGTTTCAACTGGTCAATAACTGTCCAGACGTGTCTTTTACGGGCATCGTAGCATTCATCTTAGTCCCACGAAGGCGACGTAAAACATCGTAGAGGAGACGGATGTCGCCGATGCTTGTGGCTTTCTCGCCTCCGTCGGCAAGTGAGTCCGCACACGCTCTTTTGTCCCGTCTATATGAGCGTTTCACTTCCGTATCGAGAGCCGAATAGCGCTGACGGGTTACGGCTTTGGCTCGTCGTGTTTTCGCTCGCTCTATCGTGGCTTTGGCGTTCCTTCGCTCCTCTATCTTCCTCCAGGTATCATCTGTGATCCACTGCTTTCTCCGGGTGCGTACCTCACCCAAATTATTCTCGCCGCTGGCGATGAAGGCGTTCTTGATGACGATTTATTGATCTTCTACGCTTCCACCTGCTGGAATATCTGCAGCACGGTTCTCAAGCTCCTCGATGAAGGACCTTTTCACCGCAGCGTCTTCCAGTCGGCGTGTGTTGAACCAGCGCTCGATTTTCTCCTCCTGTCACTGGATCCTGGCAATGTGCAGTCGGATCTCGCCGATTTGGAGATGATGGTCGGACGCAATGTCGGCGCTACGATTGTTCCGCACATCAAGAAAGCTCCGTCTCCATTTTCGGCTGATGCAGATGTGGTTGATTTGATTTTCCGTGACGCCATCACGGGAAATTCGTGTCACTTTGTGCACTGGTTGATGAGGAAAGAGCGATTCCTCAATCACCATGTCATTGTTGCCACAAAGCTCTGCAAACAGCTCTCCGTTTTCGCTTATTTCTCCGAGACCATGCCGTCCCATGACGTGCTCATTGTCCGAGTTGTCGGAACCAACCTTCGCGTTGAAGATCTTGATATCACTTTTCGGAATCTTGTCCACGACAGCATTCAGTTGGCTGGAAAAGTTCTCGTTGTCTTGTAATTCGGCAGCATCGGTTGGCGCGTAACATTGGATCATGGTGAAGTTTCGAACTCGTGTTCTGAATCTGGCTACAATTATCCTCTCGTTAATAGGTTCCCACTTCATGAGCGCAGCGTGGGCGTGAGCGCTGAGCAGGAAACCAACTCTACGGTGGCGAAGAGCGTGTGCACCTCGTATGCCAGAGTATAGCAGAATTTGACCCGACACCAATCTGTGTTCTCCAAAGTTCGGCCAACGGACTTCGCTCAGTTCTAGGATCTCAAGCTTCATACGGCATGCCTCATTGACTAGTTGTGCCAGTTTACCCTACTGGGCTAGGGTTAATACATTCCAAGGTCCAATTCTTGTCCGTTGATTCGCGCTAAAAGTCGCTGCCGTTGAATCAGTTCGTAATCTTTCATTTTCGGTTTCTGTAACGGTTTTTGGGTTTCGAGAACAGTAGGTTGTTGGCCTATGGGACTCTATCCACCTTAGTGGGGCTTCCACCTTAGGTATAGCTTCCTTAGAAGGAGCATTCCATACTCAGCCGCTGGATGCCAGCACAGACGCTGTTTAAGCCGCACCTCCTTAAACCAGCTGAACTCCGGAAGGACAACAGTGCACGGTGTCAAAATTTCGATTATTATCAAACTTTCATGTACCTCGGATTTTTCTTCATAGAATGTTAGAATTTCGGCTGTAATGTATAAATGCAAAATTTGAAAATATTCTATCGGGGAAAAATTGAGTTAGATGAGTTTTTGGGTATTTTCCATACTAAAATCAATAATTACTATTTTATCCCAAAAAACGTCCCATACAAAATGTATGGAAAAATTTTCGCCGATGAAATATTTTCTAGTTTTCCGATTATGAATATATAGCCAAAATACTATTAATTTTCGAAGAAAAATCCGAGGTACATTAATGTTCGATAATAATCGAAATTTTGACACCGTGCAGTGTCCAGGCTGCACTACTAACTATGCACACAACTCTTAGCTGGTGGTCTTTGTCATCGTTTGTCCCGTGGAAGCATGAGGTAGGAACTTATGTGTGAGGACCAGTGCTATGTTGGACGCTCTCCTTAACGACTGCACCGTTCTCGTTCTCCAAAGTAAACTGAAAGGCTATATTTTCGATAGAAGGCTCGGAGGGTCAAGTCACATATACCAATCAACTCAGTTCGACGAATTGAGATGATGTCTGTATGTGTGTATGTATGTATGTCTGTGCGCAAAAAGAGTTTACTCACTTTTGAGGCACTTCCCATTGGTCGATTTTTCGGATTATAGCTCGAATCGAACCGGAATATTACCGCATTGTTTGCTATCAAAAATAGTCCGGATCGGTCAAGTCGTTCCGAAGTTATGGCCATTTCAGTGACCCGGACCAGCACCGGTAGAACTGGTCGTATTTGTGCGGAAATCAATACTGGCGACCATAAATTCCACGATGTCGGCCACAAATTTAAGATGGCAGCCTAATATTCAAGATGGTGGCTCCAAATTCAAGATGGCGGCTGTTCAATAGAGTTTTAGGCTCTAAAACCATGCAATATGGGTATATTAGGTATGAGGAAGATGTCCGGAGTCCGAAAATGGCAACCCGAATACCCAAGATGGCGGTCTTAAATCCAAGAAGGCGGCTCCAAATTCAAGATGGCGACTGTTTAATGGAGTTTTAGGCTTTAAAACCATGCAATATGGGTATATTTGGTATGGTGACGATGTACAGAGCTCAAAAATGGCGACCAGAATATTCAAGATGGCGGTTCAACATTCAAGATGGCGTCTGTTAAATGGAGTTTTAGGCTCTAAAACTATGCAATATGTCTATATTTGGTATTGGAAAGATTTTTTTTATCTGTATTAACGAGATTCTTAGCCCTGGGCTAGTTCATCTCGGGACCCACGCTTTACTTCCCTTCCGAAGGAAGAACTCACATTTTTGCGAGTTTGTCGGGAGTAGGATTCGATCCCAGGCGTAATAGTCACGTGCTTTAACCATCACACCAGGTCCGCTCAACGTATTGGAAAGATGTCTGGAGTCAAAAATAACGATAAAAATGGGAGCGGACCTGGTGTAGAACACTTGACTATCACGCCGAGGACCTGGGATTGAATCCCACTCCCGATAAACTCGCAAAATGTGAGTTCTTCCTTCGGAAGGGAAGTAAAGCGTGGGTCCCGAGATGAACTAGCCTAGGGCTAAAAATCTCGTAATATAGGTAAAAAAAACGATAAAAATATACAAGATGGCGATCAAAATATCCAAGATGGTGCCTCAAAATTCAAGATGGCGACTGTTTAATGGAGCTTTAGGGCCTGAAACCATGCAATGTGAGAATATTTGGTATGGAAAAGAAGTCTGGTTTCATAAAATGATAACCAGAATATCCAAGATGGCGGTCTAAAATATAAGATGGCAACTCCAAATTCAAAATGGCTTCTGTTTAATGGAGTTTTAGGCTGGGTATATCTGGTATTGGGAAGAAGTCTGGTGTCCAAAAATGACGATTAAAATATCCAAGATGGCGACCAAAATATTCAAGATGGCGTCTCAAAATTCAAGATTGCTGTTGTTTTTCAAGAGTTTAAGGCTCAAAAATCAATAACCAGATAAACGATATGATCTCTGATGACATGAAATGGACTTCTGTTAAACGTATGAAAGTGCGATATTCATCAAAATGCCGTTTGAGTTGTTTTGAAATGTGTTTTTGAAGGTACTAGAAAGGCGTCATCACCGCTAGGTGGATTGATTAGGGGTTTTTGTTGATGTAATCGGAACCTCAATAACTTTTTTTTAGATTAGTATACAGAATTGCTGAGTTCAGGTGACAAAAAAAAGCAGGTTTCGTTTAAACAATCTCCCTGCCTTTGTCGGCTGATCGGGCCCGTATGAAGTTGATCATCAATATTAACTTCTTTTCTCGATCAGCCTAGCTAGCTGAGTAGTGTCGGTAGCGATTGTCTCAATTGGCTAAGAATAACACTATGGACCGCTTGTTCCGGTGGTGAGAGTCCACCAACAGGTGACCTCTAATTCATGGTGTGATGCGGCTTTATGCTTACCGTGCCTAGGAATGAATGGCTAGGGGGGTCTGATAAAAACCTAACCGCAAACGGAGCCTGTGGAGTACCAGGGCACCCTCCACAGTATGTTGCCCTTACTGCGCTAACCGGAGCAATGGTGCAGTGGACCTTGTGTTTCTCCGAGACAATCGGCTGCCTTTCTTTAGTCTCACTTGAGGCTAAATAAGGGCGGGATTATGAAGATGTTGTTAATTATTTTAAATTTTCACCTATATGGTTTCGCATTACGCGATTTACACAGTGTATTCTGTGTATCCTCGCCTTTGGCGTTTTCCAATCGATGTTGCTGCTGTTCTTTGTTGTGCTGTTGTTGCGAAGAGTTTAATCTTGCCTAGTTTGGGTAGTGGCTACGGTTAGGTTAGCTCAGATCAATCTTCAGCATAAAAGAACAGCAACAATCAATCTTTGCAGACTTATGCAACATGGTTCAGCCCAAGTGGCCTTGGTCCAAGAACCTTACTTCCGTAAGGGGAATTTCTATCTAGGAAACCTTGTGAACCCGGTGTTTGCTACTTTCAGTAAACATGAAATGGCAAACTCACGTGTCATGCCTCGAGCCTGTGTGCTTGTCAACAACGCAATAGTTGCTTCACTCATCTCTGAACTAACCACCAGAGATGCACGTGATATCACAATTGATGTATCTGTTGGAAACCTCAACAGGAAATATGTCTATTGTTCGGTATATTTACCGAATGACGAACCATCCCCAACGGATGCTTTCAAACAAGTCATCGCATACTGTACTTCAAAAGGCCTTCCGCTAATTGTTGGCAGTGATGCTAATGCTCACCATATCATCTGGGGCAGCTCAGACATTAACTTGAGAGGCTCCAGTTTGATGGAGTACTTAAGTAGTACAGATCTTGCATTACTTAACATAGGCAACCGCCCAACCTTCATGGTATCTGCTAGAGAGGAAGTGTTAGACATAACGCTTTGCTCTAGCAGAATTAGTCACGAGCTGACCAATTGGCATGTGTCAGGTGAAGAATCTTTATCTGACCATCGCTACATCTTGTTTGAACATGTGAATGTTACTTCGCAAACAATGCGTTTCAGGAATCCCCGGTCAACAAACTGGGATCTTTTTACTGTTTTGGTTGCGGCAAAATTTCATGGATACTTACCATCCATTGACACTCCAAGTGATTTAGATGATGCCGTTGATACTACAACGGCCTTCATCATGGAAGCTTTTGAAAAAGCATGCCCTCTACGGTCTGTGAAGATCACAAGAGGAACCCATTGGTTGAACTCTGATCTGGCGAAACTCAGAAAACAATGTAGAAAGAGTTGGAACAGACGACGTTCGGCTGGTTCGTAGGCTTTCAGGTCGGCTCGCAAGACCTACAGGAAGGCTGGAAAAACCTTTGTACAAATGTTTCAAGTTTGAGTGAAGTCAGTCGGTTAAATAAAATCCTTGCGAAATCTAAAGATTTCCGAGTGAACGAACTTCGTTTGCCAAATAGCGATCTGACTTCCTCTGATGAGGAAGTTCTGGAATGCTTATTCAGCACACACTTCCCTGGATGTGTGGATATTACATCTTCGGATGAACCTGATGTATTTTCTTCTAGTGACGATTCCCTGGCTTCGGCTCGGAGTATTGTAACTATAGAATCGATTGAGTGGGCACTTAATAGCTTTGCTCCTTTTAAATCTCCTGAGGCAGATGGGATTTATCCTATTTTGCTTCAGAAAGGAGTTGATCATTTCAAACATATTTTGAAAAAAATACTTGTTTGCAGTTTTGCTACAGGGAATATTCCCAAATCCTGGCGGGATATAACTGTGAAGTTTATTCCGAAAGTGGGTCGTGCGTCGTATGAAGAAGCAAAGAGTTTCAGACCTTTCAGTTTGACCTCTTTTCTTCTGAAATGCTTAGAACGCATTGTGGATCATCCCATCCGTGATGTTCATCTGACCAATGTGCCTCTTCATGTGAACCAACATGCCTACCAATCTGGTAAGTCCACTGTGACTCTTTTACACAAGGTTGTTTACGATATCGAGAAAGCATTCGCTCAAAAGCAATCTTGTTTTGGTGTTTTCTTAGATATCGAGGGTGCCTTTGACAATGTGCCTTTCGATGCCATATTGGAAGCCGCACGGAGTCATGGTATATCTTCAATGATTTCCAATTGGATTCATCAAATTCTCAAGAACCGATATCTCTTCTCGACATTGCGTCTAGCAGGGATTAGAAAATTGAGTGTTTGTGGATGCCCCCAAGAAGGAGTCTTATCACCGCTTTTGTGGAATCTCGTAGCAGATACGCTATTGAGGCAACTCAATAATAGCGGTTTTCCTACTTATAGTTTTGCCGACGACTACCTAACTTTGTTAGTCGGTATGTGCATCAGCACCCTTTTCGACCTGATGCCAAACGCCCTTCAGATAGTTGAGGGTTGGTGTCGCCAATATGGCCTTTCGGTTAATCCGAGTAAAACATCTATTGTTCTTTTTACGGAAAGGCGAAACCGTAATGGCGTTCGACTTTTGCGTCTCTTTGATTCTGAAATCGATGTGACTGAACAGGTAAAGTACGTTGGAGTCATTCTTGATTCCAAGCTTTCCTGGACACCTCATATTGAGTTCAGAATCAAGAAAGCTAGTATGGTCTTCGGGCAATGCCGGCGTACCTTTGGTACAACTTGGGGTCTAAATCCCAAGTATATCAAATGGATTTACACAACTGTTGTTCGGCCAATATTGGAACGATCCAATCAAAGTTAGGCCATCTCCAAAGGATGTGCTTAATGGCGATGTCTGGAGCGTTCTCTTCAACTCCCATGGCAGCGCTCGAAGTTCTCTTTGACGTTGCTCCACTACACATTCATCTCAAACAAGAAGCACTTTCTTGCACTTACCATCTACGGGTACTCGGTCTACTAGAGGAAACTCCAGTGAACCGCACATCAACACACACCTCGTTGTTTTCACTTTTGGTGAATTGGGACAAAATTGTCCTTGCTCCAAGTGATCTTACGATTGCTTGTTATCTGGAAAGAAGTATTTCAGACGGCATCGTATGTTACACTGATGGCTCCCTTCTCGAAGGTCGAGCAGGTGCTGACGTTTATTCTCGTGAGCTAAGGCTGTATCAGTCTTATTCACTTGGTAGACACTGCACCGTTTTTCAGGCCGAAATCTTTGCTCTTATGTGCGGAGTGCAATCAGCACTTCAGCAGCACGTAATGGGCAAAGTAATATACTTCTGTTCAGACAGCCAGGCTGCTATTAAAGCACTTGCTTCGGTCAACTCCAGGTCGAAGATAGTTATCGCTTGTCGAACTCAAATCGGGGAGCTGAATTCAGCAAACGCTGTTCACCTTGTATGGGTACCTGGTCATTCTTCCATCGCTGGAAATGAATTGGCTGATGAGTTAGCTCGCACTGGAGCATCACATGACCTCATTGGCCCTGAGCCAGCTATTCCGATATCGAAGTGTTAGGTAAAGCTTCAGATTCACACCTGGGCTGCTACTTAACACAGACAATACTGGAATAGTTTAGAGTCATGTCGTCAAACCAAATTGTATTGTACTGCGCCAACTCCAAGGGTGGCGAAATATCTTACAAATCAGTCAAAGCAGAATTGCAGCATTCTGGTCAAAGCATTGACTGGCCACTGCCGACTCAGCACATGGCGAATATTCAGCAAGCTGATTCATTTGCATGTGATAGCTGTGAATCCGATTATGGAACTTCGTATCATTTAATATGTAACTGTCCAGTTTTTGCGCAACTGCGCTTCCGAGTATTCGGTAAACACTTATTAAGTGAAACTGACTTCAGAAACCTGAATCTTCAGGATATTCTGTTGTTCTTAACCCGCTGTGGTAAAGAGCTATAGGCTCTCTTTCGCTTTATGCGTTATTACAATGCCCTTTTCAGGGCGCTGTTTGAACCCGTTGTGGTACGCTTATGCGTTAGTATCCTCTTCCAGGGTACTTTTCCTACCTGTCCTTATCCCCATCCCTATCCTTATTTCCTTCCTTTTCGCTCAGGTAGATTATGAAATAGGCTATTATTTTGGCGATGGCACAAATGTCCCAAATGGAGGATAACGTGCCTCTGGAGCCGGCCTTTTGATACCTGATACAGAATTGCTGAGTTCAGGTGACAAAAAAGCAGGTTTAGTTTGAACAATCTCCCTGCCTTAGGACCCCTAAGCAAAAATAAATCTAGCTTCGCCAATGGAAGTTCAGCTGATCGCCCTAGCAGTCCGCCTAGCAGTCGATGGGTTTCCAAGATGAAGTCACGCCTCAAATTGAGTGCATTACATAGGCAAATATGAAAGCAATTATTGGCTACGATTCGATTGTTTGTATTTTGAATGGCACTTTTCAGGGAGTGTTGCAGAGCCCGAGCAGTGGTTCGTTATGCTTAGCGCTACGTAACACACCTTGGGTCTGATTTTGATGCCTGCGGTGACTGCGGGATCAATACTTAAATCAATGTGGATCACAGCAATAAATTGAGAAATACTGACTCATTATGTAGATCAAATCTGTAAACCAACTTGTGTCAGCTGATTGGCTACCTCACGGTGGTGTCAGTGCACGAGCAGCGCCGATGTTTACTACCGCCGATCTGTTTGCTTGCTGCCGCAGTTGAACAAATCGTGGACATAATAGACTTACCATTAACGGCTCAGCTACCGGACGGCTAGTTAGCTGCGCACACCAAAATCCAAATTCAGGTGGCTCTCGCCTACCCATTTGTTGAGTGGGATTTGTGGTCTATATGCGGTTTGATAGAATCAAAATCGTGACATGCGAGGAAAAAGGTTAGACATTTGTTTGATCCATGTTTATGAGAAAAGACGTTAATTTGGAATCAAGCGTAGTGCAACAGACTTGACTTCAGGAAAAGTTGTTCGTGAGTAACCAGCGTTGCGGATCTTGACAGACTTCATCCCACTCCAGACGAAACAAGATCATCATCCAGTTTCCAAAAACCCACTTCATCGACTCGACCTCGTGGCGCAACCTTCCCGTCGTCGGATGACGTCGAAACGAAACAACAGTAGAAGAAAAAAAAACTCGTTCGCGCTCTACAATTACAACTTGCATAATCTCTTCGACGGACGACTCGACGGCCACGAGAGAGAAGAGCACTCTCATTCAGCAACATCGAAGATGACGGAACCGGCGGCGGTGGCGGGCGGCTGGGCCGCCATTTGGGGCCAACTGGTCCTAATGTGGTCCGAAAATCGTGCCTCCGGTGGCCACTGGGCGGTCAATTAGCGGTGGGCTCGCGCCGGGAGCCTGATTCCGGCCGGCCAAATGCCGGCAATTAGCTAGAAATTAGCCGAATCCGAAACAGATGTTTGGCGCTTGCCCCGCCGCTACGAAGGTGTGCTGCGCGCGGTGGTAAGGCGAATGCGCCAGCGGTGAAGAAAAACGACTGGAAAAAGCAATACATACTTCCTCGCCCATGCATTGCAAGAGTTGCGCGCGGCGCTGGTTCGCGTGCGATTTTATGTTGTGAGGTGGGTTTTTGGCGGAGGAGCGTATGCGACACAGAATGGGACTGTGTCGGGGAGAGGAATATTTGCAATGAGGTATTAACGTTAAGTATGCTTCGCAAAGTAGAGGTGGCTTAATGCGATCATTTCAGTCTGGAGAGTTTTAAATCGATGTTCATGGCCAGTAAGAAAATATCGGTTCGGATTCTTTCAGTAATTTCTGCTAGGGATTCAACCTTGAATGTCTTCAATGGATTACTCCAAATTCATTTTTTCTGGGAATTTCTCCATGAAATGATCCAGAATTCCTTTAAGATGATTTAAGAGTTTTATCGGTGAGGAGTAATTCTTTAGGAAACACGAGCTTAGTCTAGGGGTTCCGGGTCATTTGGCCGAATGCCAATTGGCCGAATGCCGTTTGGCCGAAAAATGAATGATGAAGTTAAGTGACCATACCACTGTTCCCAGCCTCACTTGAACTTGAAAGAACAGCCTATGAGCCAAAGAAGAAAAAATCTTTCATAAAATATAGGCAGTTTCAACGCCAACTAATCCCTGAATGTCAAAACTAGAAAGAATAGCCTATGATTAAAAGAAGGAAATATTTCTGATGATCATATTGGCAGTTAGAATGTCAAAAACATCTTCTGAATTATTTTGATCACGATTCGGCCAAACGGCATTCGACCAAACGGCATTCGGCCAAATGGCCGGACACCTAGTCTAGGGTTCAGTCATTTCTGCAAGGACTCCCGAAGGATGCCTAGAAGAGACTCCCAATTTAATCCCATCAATTCTGACGGTTTCCCATAAGAACCTCTTGGAGGATTTCGTGAAAGAACTTCTGAGGAATTTCTACAAGGAATTTCTGTAAGGTTTCGACAATTTTCAGAAGAAACTACTGTAGGATTCCCAGAAATAATTTTCGGAAGATTTTTATAAGGAACACTCCTCCCAGGAAGAAACTTCTGGAGGTTTTGCAGAAGGATCTCATGGAGGGTTCTCAGAATCCTCGGGAAATTCCAAAGTTCCAGTGCACACAAAAAAAAACTCCAGTTTGTTGAGAAATTTTAGGATGAGACCCAGAAGAATCTCCCGGGAAATATCAGAAGAAAATCTTTAAAGAATCCCAGAAAGAGCTCCTGATGAAATCCTTGGAACTCTAGAATTCCATTACACTAAACCCTCTATTTATGCATGTTATTTTTAAGCACTCTTGATTTATGCTCCTTTTTTATGCCCTGCATAAAAAGGGGGAAGCTAATGACGGTAACTATTGCAACGGCGGCCAGGGGGTGTTTAAAGGGATTAGCAAATGGAAGTCACAGGGAAGTTTCAGGGGGTCCCAAGGGGTTTCCACAGGGTACCAGGAGATCTCAGGGGGGGGGGGGTGTTTGGTGGTTAGAGAGTTTCAGAGGATTTTCGACGGGTTTTGGAGGCATTACGAATACGTTTTCGCGGGTTTGCGAGAGTCGCACGTGCGTGACATGGGGTCCAAGTGGGTCTTAGAGGGATTTGGAGGCGTTGGGCAGGCATTTTTTGGGGGTTCAGATGGGTCCGAGGAGATTTTAAAGGGATTTTGGAGACATTTCACGAAGTTTCAGAGCATTTTTGGCGGTATTCAGAGGCCTTACGGAGGGGACTTCTAAGTGTATTACATGGGGCCCGAGGGGTTTCAGGGGGATTTTAGAGGCATTTCAGGAACTTTCTGAGCATTTTCGGCGAGATTCAGAGGCGGGGATTTCGGAGTGTCTCAGGTGCGTTACATGGGGTCCAGGGGGGTTTAAGGGGGATTTTGGAGGCATTTCAAGATGTGGGATTCAGAGGCGTTACGGAAGAATTACGGAGGAGTTTTCGGGGGGGGGGGGGTTCGGAGCGTCACAGATGCGTTACATGGGGTCCGAAGGGAACTAAGAGGGATTTTGGAGACATTTCAGGAAGTTTCAGAGCATTTTCGGCGGGATGCAGAGGCGTTGCGGAAGCGTTGCGGAGGAGTTTTCGAGAATTTCGGAGCGTCGGGGGATTTTGGAGGCATTTCAGGATGTTTCAGAGCGTTTTCGGTGAGATTCAGAGGCGTTACGTAAGAGTTTTAGGGAGTTTCCGGGCGTCTCAGGTGCGTTACATGGAGTTCGAGGAGGCTTAAGAGGGTTTTTGGAGGCATTTCAGGATGTGGGATTCATAGGCTTTAGGGAAGCGTTACGGAGGAGTTTTCGAGGGTTTCGGAGCGTCGTAGGTGCGTTACATGGGGTCCGAGGGGGTCTAAGAGGAATTTCGGAGGCATTTCAGGAAGTTTCAGAGCATTTTCGGCGGGATTCAGAGGCTTTACGGAAGCGCAGATGCGTTACATGGGGTCCGAAGGGGACTAAGAGGGATTTTGGAGACATTTCAGGAAGTTTCAGAGCATTTTCGGCGGGATGCAGAGGCGTTGCGGAAGCGTCACGGAGGAGTTTTCGAGGATTTCGGAGCGTCGGGGGAATTTGGAGGCATTTCAGGATGTTTCAGAGCGTTTACGGCGAAATTCAGAGACGTTACGTAAGCGTTACGGAGGAGTTTTAGGGAGTTTCTGAGCGTCTCAGGTGCGTTACATGGAGTTCGAGAGGGTTTTAGAGGGATCGTTGAGGCGTTTCAGGAGATTGCAGAGGATTTTCAGGGACCCCATCCCAAAGTCCTTTGAAACGCCCCTGATATGCTATTTGATTTAAAGATGTTCTTGAAACCCCCTGATTCGACTCAGACCTGAAATACCTCGAAACACCCCTGAAATGCTATCATACGCCACTAAAATCTCTAGGAACGCGCTTAAATTCTCTGAAATTACTCTAAAATGCCGTGAAACGCCCCTCAAACCTCTTGTATCGCCTTTTAAAGGCTCCTGAGATCCCCTGAATTTCTCTTAAGGACAGACTTGTTAGAATCCCAAAATGGCTGCCACAATGGCCGATTTTGGCACCTACTTACGATTCCAAGCGCACAAATCTCTTCGTGAACAAAACCATCGCATTTGATCTTCGCATTTTAAGCTAATTACAAGTGAGCAAGAACATAATAATTAAATGCATTGTTGTTTGAAGCTTGCTTCTTGAGATTTGTGCGTTTAAAGTTCTGATGCACTGTTTACGTGGGATTTCAAGACGTTTGTCCTTAAAGTACCTTGAAACGTCCCTGAAACCCCCTAAAAGTTATTGAAATACCCCTGAATTTTCCGTTATCCCATGAAAACGCCATCGAAACCTGGCGGAACGCTCTTAAAAGGCACCCCAAATCCCCTGAAACAACCCCTTTAAATGCCTCTGAAGCCCCTTAGGAGCTCCTTTTTCTGGGCTCTCTGGGAACTTTATGGAAACCTCCTGAGCCCCACCTCATATGCCCAGCCTAGGTGCAAGTCCTGTTCTCACTAACTAGATCAAGCTTGCTATTTGATGAAAACATTCGCGAAATGATGCGATTTGCTTTCGACAACGATTACGTTTCCACCCATCCTCGCTTTATTCAATCAACCTACCATACGAGTAGCACACGAACGGACTCAACACTGCTCAGCATGTTGACTCTTCCTTTTCGCCGTTGAGCCGTTGCGTTCTAGCCAAGCATCTCTTTTCATCGCTTTCGATGCTTTTCGACAGCTTATCGCGATGCATCGTTGGCTGGAAACTTTATTAGTATGGTATCGGTACATGCGAATGTTGCTTCTGTGTGCGTGTCGAGCGTTCGTACCGTAGCTTCGCAAACCAACCTATTCGGTATGGTTCGGCTGTTCGGGCGAGCGTGTGGCGGCACAGTCAGCTGTGTGCAAAATCGTTTGTGATTTACATCATGTTCGTTTTGCCACCTCTTTGCTGCTGGTCATCGCTGATCAGTGCACAGTTCAATCGCACGCGATATATATACAGTTGATGAGTTGTGATGAGCACTAGTGAGGTGATCATTTGCATCATTGAACTAGATTCCCTCATTTTACGCCTTTTTTAATTTATGCACCCCCAGCCATGTGCATTAGGGTGGCCCACACTTATATGAAAAACAAAAATTTCGAAAAATGCCAAGTCTTACCTCCAAAATCAGTTGTTTTGGACTCTCAGAAGCTACGTTCAAAATTTGAGCAAAATCAATTAAGCCTAAGGGGACGCTCAAAACGTTTGAAGTTTGTATGGTAAAACTTGGCCAAATGTATGCAGAAATTTTAAATTTTCGAATTTTGCCGCTAGGTGGCGCTGTAAGCGTTCAATATATAAACCCTTTGGTATTATTGTAGGTGACTATATACCAAACAACTTTGTTGAAGACCGCGAAGTGATCCGACGGCTGTGAAAAAAGTTATACCCTAGGCAAAGTGAGGCAAAGTATTGAGATTTCATTATTGATATTATCCCGCATAGAAAAATACAGTTTGCCATAAACTCCAAACAATAGATTGCATCTAAGTGTTACTGTGAGTTTATCACAAACAGTTGTTTTTGTGTTGTACAATATGTAACTCAAAAATGAGCACAATAAATAACAGTGTATGCAAACTACATCATATATTGACAATATATTATAGTATGAAGGCATTTTTGAACAACATGGAGATGAGAATTTGTTTGAAATTGTGGCAATATATGATGACCTTCTGCCAAATGGTCGATTTCTAGATTTGCAGAACACACGAATACTTGTACATTTTACAATACATTACATCTGTTTAACAGTTTGGCAAACTGTTGCATCGCGTAATTGTAGTTGTGAGCAAAATATGTTTTGTGTGTTTTCATTTCTCATCACAACTCCGCAGTCATGTTTTGTTTATTTAGTTCCGGCGTTCCGGTTCCAAAAGTACAACTGAAAAGTGTCGGTATTTCCTGCTGTATCTTAGATAACACCCAAATACCCAGCGATCTGGATCGGTGAGTCAACGACAGACGATGGATGATGCAACCGGCAAGTGGTAACGATGATAATATGAGAGGATCGACGATCGGGCATACGAGTTGTTCCCACGAAGCAGATCCGCATTATGGAAATTTTCACCACGCATGAAACGCAAGGGCAACCCGAAAACGATCCGGCGGTTCAAAATGATTTCCTAAGCGGACGTGTAGACTGATCAATAATAGACCATAAGAAATGGAACCTTGGACCAGATCGTGAAGGTAAATAGATGTTTTGTTGTTTAACGGTTTCAAATCTTTGAACTTTGTTTCGTTTTGTTTTAGGTGTCCAAAAAATCGAACCAGAAGGCCGGGGAGTGGCGCATGAGGCTCGTTTGAGCGGGATGTTGCAAATCCAGTCGTCATCAACATTCTATGCCACATATTGTGGTTCCACGTCACCTGTTGAATATCAAATTTTGTGCTTGTTTTTCTGCGACCAATTCAAGTAAAAACGTGTCTTTCAAATGTACCCAAAATTGCTCTGATATTTTCAGTCAATATATGCAAAACTCATTAAGATTATTTGTTACTTTTTTTGGTGCAATTTGCTTTTTTCTAGTAGCTGCTTCCGCAAAAAAAGTATTCTTTATGTAGTGTCAAATTCTACGAATGAAATTGTTTGCGGAAGAAGCTACTAGAAAATAGTAACTTGACTGAATTGAAAATTGTTGTCATAATACTAGATTCAAACAATAAGGTATACTGTTTATTGAACTTTATTTCACAATAAATGAACTGTCTGCCTCAGCGTCAAAAATTTTTCCCAAATAAATGGTTTGACAATTTTTAAACAGTTTGACATGCAGTTAACCTAGCTGAAAATGGATAGTATGTCAACACTATGGGTTACAGTATTGCAAAAATTTTGTTCGAGAAAATGAGCATTTTTTTATTGTAACATAACTTAACCGCCTATTCCCCATATTGTAATTTGCTCAAAAACCATCTATCAAACTGTTGAAACCGTTTACGGTACTGTTGGTTTACTGTTCCTTTGGATGTTATATGAAGCTGTTGAGATACTGTAGTAAATGGTTCTGAACAGTATGGTAAGCAGTACCAGTATAGTTCGTGGTTATGCGGGATTCCTTTACATGTATTGGAAAAACAACAATAAAGTTTATCCTCACTTTAACTATGGTATAACTTTTTTCACAGACGTTGGATCACTTTGCGGTCTTCGACAAACTTGTTTGGCATATAGTCACCTACAATAATACCAAAGGGTTTATTTATTGAACGCTTCCAGCGCCACCTAGCGGCAAAATTCGAAAACTTAAATATTCTGCATACATTTGGCCAAGTTTTGCCATACAAACTTCAAGCGTTTTGAGCGTCCCCTTAGTCTTAATTGATTTTGCTCAAATTTTGAACGTAGCTTCTGGGAGTCCAAAACAACTGATTTTGGAGGTAAGACTTGGCACTTTTCGAAATTTTTGTTTTTCATATAAGTGTGGGCCACCTTAATGTGCATACATTGAGGTTTTTAAAAAAGACACGGACACGTTAAGTACTTCCAGTGAGCTATTCGCTCTTTGAAGGAAGCACGACACTAGACAACGGACTAGCATAAGGTTGTTCTTACTTTGAAAGTATTTAACAAGAATGGCTGATTTTTTTTTACTGAACACAGTTTTACACGACAATTTACGACTGTCAAAATTAAATTAAAATCGGGACAGTGTTACCAGTTATAGAGTCAAAATAGTGCACACTAATATTAAAATGTTAAAAAATGCCCAAAATAACAGTTTTTTGATTGGATTGTTAAAAAATACAGAAATGATTATGATGAAATTTTCACCACTATTAGGCCGCACTTGGAAAACGTACAGTCATTTTTAGATGATTTGACGAGCTAACAAATAAGTTATAGCCTAAACAATTATTAAAATGGATGCCCAAAGTTTCCAAAATCACATTTCATTGTATCGACTACATCTGCGCCAAAACTGAACCGATTTTGATGAAATTTTATGGTATTAACTACCTACACATAATATGTCCTTTGTCAAAAAAATCAGCTATTTTTGTGCACGCAGACAGAAGTTATACATTTATTTGAGTGTCTCATTTTTTTTTTCAAGTCCAGTCTATTATGAGCAAAACACAAACTCACGACGTCAGATTTGAACATCATAAAAATGCTCCTTTACTACATTAATCTCGGAGACAAACCGGACAACTGTAGTCAGCATGAGGAGGAAAAATAAGGCAACCAACATACCAGCGGCATCCAGATAAGGGCACAACTGTGCTCCATGTAGTAGGTATCCGAAAAAAGTCTTTACTTTATGCGAGAAAGTTGCCACATACCTTAACCGATGCAGTCAAATAATTGGTTTAAGAAGAAGTTTTGACGGCTACACGTGAACGACTTAACACACCAGTCGCTGATTTCTCCTTCTCATGTGGTGCGGAGGAAAAGTGCATGACCAAAAATTGATTTTGACACATTTTGCACCCTGTTCGCGAAGGGGTCCAATATGACGACGATCACCTGTTGTGTGCACAAATCACCGGATCCGTCTCTAAATCCTGTCAATAAGCGCACAGCGAACGAAAGGCATGTGACAACCACCCATATGCATTGGATGGATGGGGCGTGCAAAGCGCAAAATTCCATTCTTCCTACACACGCATTGGCTTTAGTGCAAATTTGCATTGGATTTTGTTTACCCACATCACCGCGTGGTAAAACCATCCGCCATACCAGACCTGGGGCCCCGCCGGAGCAGGGTAATTAACGTTTGTTTATTGTCATTCGTGGAAGTTTGTGTGATTTTTGCAGCGTCGTTGTTTGATTCGAGTTTACACTTCCCCAGTTTAGTGACAGTCGTTTGGACAGAAAGTTTGACGAGATTTTTGTTTTCTTGCCGATGACGATGGGGGCACCGACCCAGAGCCAGGAAAGGGGTCATTGTTCGCATTAACGGTTGAAACAATCCCACACACATAGGACTCGCGCACATGTCGGTTGGTCCGAACAAAGTCGTTAAATTTGGTATATTTTCTTAAAATTGATGTCTGTGTCATGTAGGCAGGATTGGTAGTCAATTAAACATTGCAAGAGGTTTAGGGTTTGACCCATTTTCTAATATTTGTAATAACTTCCAAAACTTTTGAATTTTGATGCTCCTTGAAGACCAATAGACGACATTGCATAAGTAGACGGGGATATTCTGAATTGTCTAAAGTATAGTGCGCAAAACGTGTACTTCGTGGCCGAGCGGTTAGCGGCGTCAGCCGTTTAGGTGTCTTGATTAACTCTTCAGTCGGGGAAAGCTTTTCGTCAAACGGAAAATTCTCCACTGGGTCACTGGGTTCAATATGCGTTGTCCGTTGTCAAATGTTAGTAATGTTCAGTCTGTAGAGGCCGCAAGGCCGAAGACTTACCGTTGGTCATTCACTTCCCAGCACATTGTGAATCAACTTTTGACCCCGGGAGTCGATCACGCCGGCCCAGAAGGGGACGGCCCAAGCCCCAAGCTGCTGGTCCAGCCAACGGCACTTTTTATGGTGTAGAAGATTGATTTTGATTATTAAATCACTACAAAGTGTTAGTTTGTAAAAACTTAGACGTATAATTTCAACTCAAGGAACACGATATCAGCTTGTAGAACTTTGAATACTTGGGTGAATCATATTATTCCATATTATCGAAATCATGAATTAGATTGGAACAGGGATTTGCTGTTCTTATTACCTTCTTCTTATTTACTTCTATGATTTGAATACCCTGTCAAGCTGATCTCGTGTTCCTAGATTTAAAATTATACGTCTAAATTTCTATAAACTAACATTTTGGAGTGATTTATTAATTACAATAAATCCTCTGTACTATAAAACGGCCAAAAGTAGGCAATTTTTAGCATTTCCCGGGTAGAGGCTAATGGCAAACAAAGGACAAAATAATAACTGGTTTTGCCATCATATCTCGTTTTGCCATTCTTCTGTTATTATGAAAAACTTAAAATGGCAAATCAATAGCAAAATATACAATCATAGCAAATCTTGTCATTGATATGTTATTCATGAATAATGCTAAATAACACATCAACAACAAAAATTACTATCATGGTAAAACTTGCAATTTAGCACCATTTATAATGAATTGTATAAAACATCAAAACAATAACATAATTTACATACCTAGCTAAATTTGCCATTATTTTGATATTGTGAGAAATTATTTATAAACATTAGGCACCATTACATATTTTACTCTTTGTATATTGTATATTTCAAGCATAACTTTTCAATTCGACGCATCTCGCTACTTTGAAATGATAACTGAATCTACCATTATTTTAAAATTGAATTTGAACAACTAGACCTACCATTACTTTGATCGCTACATAAACAGCTAAATTTGTTCTTATTCTGTTACCAATAACTCAAGAATGTCATATTTTGTTATTCACTGATAACAGTTAATTTGGGTCTTATTTTGTTATTAATATCTCAATAATAACTTATTTTGTTCTTCACTTTAATCCGCATGCTTTACCATTACTTTGTTATTACAATGGTAAAATAAGTTATTTTTAAGTTTTTCTGCTACCAAATTTTTGTTATTATTTTTGTTATTTTAACTCTTATTTCAAACAAACAAATAACACATTTTGCCATTCAATGGTAAAATTTGCCATTCTTTTGCCATTAAGCTCTACCCGGGTTACTTTGAGAACATCGACCGGCTTGAGGACGCGTTGTGCTGGTCCTAATTTGACCCCAAAAAGTGCATAGGTGGATAAAGTTGCCGAAGTAAAGAAAGCTTTATTCTAGAGGACGTTAAGTTTATAAGAGAAAATTCGAGATAATCATTCTTTTATGGTCCGTCACGAAAGGGATATAGGCCCTTCCACTGGTCAGTCGATGACAAATACCATCCACCAAGAGTTGTATGCTTGGCATGCAGTCTGGGCACTGTTGTTCCTTTGAATTCAGCTTAATGCCTCTTCACGCTTTGAGCGTCTGTTCACCAAGGAGGTGCAGCTCAAACAGCATCTATTCTGGAATTCAGTGAATGGCTGACTATGAATCACATTAGCTGTATCACATTGACTGGTGGCAGTCCTTTCAGCGCGAAGTACAGGCAGCATGACGAGAGTGTGATGACTGAAGCACAGAAAACCATGGATCGGAACGATATGCTGAAGTTTTTTGCGACTTTTAATAGATACACCACAAAAAATAGTAACCTGAAGGAATTTCTAAAATAATTCCTAAAGGTTTGTTTGACAAAGATATTTTTTTTCTTTATTGGGATTACAACTGAAAAAGTTCTTAAACTGTGCTCAGCTGATTAAAGAGTGATAATTCTAAGCGCTGAGTGTTTGTGTACTTATAATAATGTACTTAATACTAATGCCTAACTTAAGCTCAATTTTGCCAACCACTGCTACCTGCTACCTAATTTATTTACAGAGTCCATTGCACGGTAAAGGCTGGGTAATTCGCGCAATAGAAATCTTATTGAGATCCACTAGCCTCTGCCAAGCAACACCTATCCCAACCTCCCCGTGGCACCGACTTGGCTGCGAGCAACCTTAGGGAAGATCGGGTAACCAACCCCGGAGGGACCTTTGGCAGTAGGCTGACTGGGAAGGGAGAATTTGCTTCTGCAAACCTGAGCGTCTGATCTCCATGAGAAGCGGCTGACAACAGCATCTGATCCCGCCATGTTAGCCTCAACTGTAAGCTCAACTATGCACTGACTATGATCCTCCGGAAAGTAGGAGGTTGGTGTCCGAGGCAGCTACGAGGCAGCCGTAAAAAAAAATTGTACGGTAACGACCTCAGCGAACAAAAAGGACTTGCGATTGGCAACTTGTTACGTGCAAGTGCCGATCTCTCTCAACATCATTGGGAGCACCCGCATACTTGCCGATCTACTGAAGGACCACGAGTTCGGCATCGCATCGTAGCGCTACAAGATGTGTGTTGGACAGGATCCATGGTAATGATACGATGTACCAGAATTTATTTATTTAATTTATTTATTTATTTACAGTCTTCGATTATGGAATCGTACAGACTAAAACGTAATTACTAATTGTGCCCTTAAATACATTTTTGGACAAACTAAAATCATACAGATGATACACTACATTAAAGGACTGGCTGTATAGCGTGCAATTCGTTCCGCGCCCGAAGAAATCAATACGCCGCGTTCTTCTCACAGGAGCATTGATGCGAAGTTTTGTTAGGAGTTCAGCACAGTCAATGTTGTTTTCTAGCAGGTCGAAAACAAAGAGTCTCTGTAGATACGTTCTCCTTATTGCCAGCGTTGGAAGGTCGATTAGTGAACATCGATTTTCGTATGGCGGAAGGTTCATCCTGTCTCTCCACGGTACTCTTCCAAGTGCAAATCTGACGAACGCCTTCTGGACACGATCAATCCAGTTGGTGTTTGTGGTGTCCGGCCATTTGGTCGAATGCCGTTTGGCCGAATGCCATCTAGCCGAATGCCATCTGGCCGAATAGTCGTTTGGTCGAATGCCGTTTGGCCGAATTATGTTCAAAAGAATTCAGAGGAAACTTTTGACATTCCAACTACCATGATCATCAGAAATATTTCCTTCTTTTAATCATAGGCTATTCTTTCTAGTTTTGAAATTCAGGGATGAGATGGCGTTGAACCTGTCAATATTTTATCAAGGAAGGAAAAATTCTTTGAATCGCAGGCTGTTCTTTCGAATTATATTGATGCGAGGAATAGTGACATGGTCACTTAAGTTCATCATTTATTTTCGGCCAAACGGCATTCGGCCAAATGACCCTTTCGGCCAAATGACCTTTTCGGCCAAATGACCCGGAACCCTTTCAGGCAGTAAACATCGTTCAAATCCCGAGTGTTTCACTTGATTAGACCGAGGATTGCGTATGCCTTGGCTAATACCAAGGATATATGTCCGTAAATCATAGTTTAGTATCCAGAGTAATACCAAGACCTGTGACGCCCGATACTCTTTCCAGCGCACAGTTTCGCAACATGTTCGAGAAGACTATATATAGTCTCCTATACTGCCGTTATACGCATAGTTGTCCCATGTTATATGGGATTCCCATATAACATGGGACAATTATACGTAGGACGGCAGTATAGGAGAGAAAAATCGTGTAAAGGTGATAACGCTGCATTTCTGCATTTCAGACCTACCAATTCTGCCAAGTCAAAATATCACATTTATGATTAATAATATCATGAACGAGTTGACCAGGATCATGCATAGAACCAAGCATTTTCATAAATTGTTTTCATGGTCGCTTCCTAGCGTTACACTTATCTGCCATATGTAAATATATAATTACCGCGGTCGTCCAGCACAGACATGTGGAAAAATTTAGGCTAATTTTTTTTTTTGCAAAGTTTGTATTTGGCCTGCATCCAGTATTATGAAAATTATTCTTGGCTTCACGAATGCTTCTCATGATCCCAGCATAATTTAATCATAGCTTCATGATTATATTTTCCATTTTTGGTCGTCGAAAGCCAAAACAATAACGGGTTCATAGCATTACGGTGAAATCAATCATTAAATCATAAATTGAAATCATGGTGTATATTTCATACAGGCGTATCTACAATGATCGATTTCTCTTTAGCGATTTTCTCTTTAGTAATAACTTTACCGGCAAATCAACGTGGTCCTTCACTTAACAAAGGTTGTTACTCATATTCCTTCTCTTTTCCAACCTGACTGCAAGGACGTGGCCGGCGCCATTATTGTACCGTTATAGAGAGTCTCTGAAGCGTGCACAGTGAGAATGTTGACCACTCCCAGTCAATTATTCAGTTGATTCATTGTGCAACTGTCATTGGTTCGGGTCAATCACGGAGTAGCAACCATAGATATCTGCAGTCAGTCTAAGCTAAGTAATAACTTTGCCGGCAAATCATTTTCGGTTGTTTTTGTTGTTGTAGAAGCTAGCCCTAGTCGCCCTTCATCGAAATGCACCAAGAGATCATCCGAACATTAAAGGAATTTCCCGGAATAAGGCAGGAACAAACCTCATTTTCTTCTTTTGTCACTTTGGTCAATGACTCGTCAAGGGGGGCGATGATAAATAATAAATATATTTGATGAAAAATTACTTAAACAATTAGGCAAAATCGTCAAACTCATCGGATTTGTTAGGAAATTTCCTCGGCTACTCTAATTTCACCGTAAAATTTTTAAAATTCTTAAATAATTTAATTGTGTCTCCCTCAAAATGTCGAATTCCGACAAAAAAAAATCCGAGAGGGGGCTGACATAAGAGAACCGAAATTTGTGTCAGCCTAATCCGAAAAGAAATTCGACGATAAGAAATCGATCATTGCAGATACGCCCGTATGATACTGAACGCGAGATTTATAACATGAAATCATAAAAATATCGGGAAGTTATGATTCATATTCATGATTTTGGGGAAGGATTTTTTTCGCTGCTCAAGCCACGACGTGGAGATCATCGTAGGAGAGCTGAATGCTCAGGTAGGCGAGGAAGAGGAATTCAGGCCAACGATTGGAAAGTTGAGCGCCCACCAGCTCCACGGCCTTCGACTCATCGATTTAGCCGCCTCTAAAAACATGGCCATACGTAGCACCCTTTTACACTTGGAGATCACCACAGCAGACGGAACCGCAAATTGACCATGTTCTGATTGACGGGTGGCAGTACTCCGACATTATGGACGTCAGGATATATCGAAGCGCTAACATCGACTCCGACCACTATCTGGTGATGGTCAAATTACGCCCAAAACTCTCCGTCATCAAAAATGTACGGTACCGGTGACCACCATTGTACAACCTAGAGCGACTGAAACAACCGGATGTCGCCTCAACATACGCACAGAATCTCGTGACCGCGTTGCCAGACGAGGGCGAGCCCGATGAAGCCCCTCTAGAGGACTGTACAGTGAAAGCAGCCATCAACGACGCAGCCGAGAGCACCATCGGATACGTGGAACGGAATCAACGGAACGAATGGTTCGACGAAGAATGCAGAACGGTTTTGGAGGAGAAAAACGCAGCGAGAGCGGTAATGCTGCAGCAAGGGACCCGACAGAACGTGGAACGTTACAAACAGAAGCGTAAACAGCAGACCCGCCTCTTCCGGGAGAAAAGCGCGCCAGGAAGAAGCGAAGAAATGGAACTGCTGTGCCGCTCCCAAGAAACCGCGGAAGTTCTACCAGAAGCTCAATGCATTCCGCAACGGCTTCGTGCTGCGAACCGAAATGTGCAGGGATAAAGACGGAGGCCTCTTGACGGACGGACTTGAGGTGATCGAAAGGTGGAAGCAGCACTTCGATCAGCAATGGCGTGGAGAACGTAGGTACGGGACACCACGGTAATGGAGGAAACGACGAAGCCAGTGCAGCGGAGGACGGAAATGAACCAACTCCCACGCTGAGGGAAGTTAAGGATGCCATTCACCAGCTCAAAACCAACAAAGCAGCTGGTAAGGATGGTATTGCAGCTGAACTCATCAAGATGGGCCCAGAAAAGTTGGCTACCTGTCGGCACCGGTTGATAGCCAGGATCTGGGATACCGAACAGCTACCGGAGGAGTGGAAGGAAGGGGTAATCTGCCCCATTCACAAGAAAGGCGACCATTTGGAATGTGAGAACTTCAGGGCGATCACTATTTTGAGTGCTGCCTACAAAGTGCTATCCCAGATCATCTTCCGTCATCTGTCACCTAAAACGAATGAGTTCTTGGGAAGTTATCAAGCTGGCTTCATCGACGGCCAGGTGACAACGGACCAAATCTTCACCGTACGGCAAATCCTCCTGTTCATTTACTTCAAAGCGACATACAACAGTATCGACCGCGCAGAGCTATGGAGAATCATGGACGAAAACGGCTTTCCTGGGAAGCTGGCTAGACTGATTAAAGCAATGATGGACGGTGTGCAAAACTGAGTAAGGGTTTCATTCGCATTTCGCCGGGGACTGCGTCAAAGTGACGGACTGTTATGCCTACTCTTTAACGCCGCTTAACAGCCGGGGAACGATTTTCACAAAATCCGGTAAATTTGTATTGTAAATTTGTACATGGACATTACCGGCGAAACACTTGGAACGGTGGCAGAGCTGTACACCCGCCTGAAACGCGAAGCAGCAAAGGTCGGACTGGTGGTGAATGCCTCAAAAACAAAGTACATGCTGGTAGACGGAACCGATCACGACTGGATCCGTCTGGGTAGTAATGTAACTATAGACGGGGATACTTTCGAAGTGGTGGAGGAATTCGTCTACCTCGGATCCTTACTGACGGCTGACAACAACGTGAGCCGTGAAATTCGGAGGCGCATCATCAGCGGAAGTCGGGCCTACTACGGGCTCCAGAAGAAACTGCGGTCGAAAAAGATTCACCCACGCACCAAATGCACCATGTACAAAACGGTACTAAGACCGGTAATCCTCTACGGGCACGAGACATGGACCATGCTCGAGGAGGACCTGCAAGCACTCGGAGTTTTCCGAGCGACGCGTGCTAAGGACGATCTTCGGCGGTGTGCAGGAGAACGGTGTGTGGCGGAGAAGAATGAACCACGAGCTCGCTGCACTTTACGGCGAACCCAGCATCCAGAAGGAGGCCAAAACCGGAAGGATACGGTAGGCAGGGTATGTTTCAAGAATGCCGGACAACAACCCTGCAAAGCTGGGATTTGCAACTGATCCGGTTGGTACAAGAAGACGTGGAGCGCAGAGAGCTCGATGGGTGGACCAGGGAGAGCGTGACCTGGCGAGCATTGGGCACGACCGAGGATGGAGAACGGCAGCCACAAACCGAGTATTGTGGCGTATTATTGTTGATTATGCCTTGTCTTAAATGTGATGTTGAACATAAAAAATGTATGTATGCGAGTCATCTTCGTGTGGCAAAACAGATCAAATAAAGCAAACTAAATTGTTCACAATAGTGTTTTATGAGCTTATGCAAACATTTCACGAAAAATATTATGAATCTGCACGAAATAGCCACATATTGTCAATAATCTCCTTCACAATCGGTTATCACACACGCATCTGTTCCCGTATGGCTCGATCTCCTCCAGTTATATAAGTAATCCCAACAACTGGTTTCACTTCACGGTCAATCTCCATCGCTCGCGCGCCATAACGCAACAAACGACGAGATGGTCAGAGATTTGCTATCAGCCGCCGCCACCATCAACCGGATCGGACCAATCAAATTCGGCGGACAGACACCAAAGGTCAGTGCGCAAAAATCCCTCGGTCTCGCATATCTAAAGAAACAGGTTGCTCGAGAGGACCATCGCCATTGTCAGGTTATGTTGCCTGTGGCGTTTTCAATTCCCCAAATCCCCATATCTACCACCATCATCGGAGGTAATCGGCGTTTTGTTATGGGCGATCGGACGGATGTGCGATCACTTTAAGAGTTTTATCTTTCTTACGTCCAGAGATATGAAAACGTTTTGGCTAAATTCATTTCGCTTTCATTTCAAGTTTGAAGTGAACCAGGAATAACGTAGATGTCATGCCACAGTTGAAATAATTATTTTAGGTTCAATTTGTCTTGGAAAGGTCCTGAAGGTCGTAATAAAACCAATAGTATTTTATATAGGTCTAGAGAGACCACCCTTTATCTTAGAAACGTTGCATGGAATACATTTTCAAAACTTTACACAAACAAAAGTCTACTAGTATGTATACATCTGTGAGATGTCGAAAACTTTGTATACAAAGTTCATGAACGGCGCCTCAGGATAAAATCCGGCGCTTCACTTAGACTCCCTTGAAAGCTACACTATCTTACTTCCTTTTGTCATACCGACAGACCCCGGTTCTTACCTTGCACCGACGATGACTTGATCGCGCGCCACATCGAACAGCAGCCGGGAAAATGACGTAACGTTGGCATCCGTGAAGCGGTCGGACGTTGGCAGCAGATCTGCAAAGAAACGAGAGAAGAAAGTGACTTTCAGTTAGAAGGATTCGGCATCTACATTTGGTACATTTGGTCGATCGGTCGGTTCGGGGCCACAAACGGACGCGATCGGTTCGATTTGATGTATGAAAGTAAATGGAGTTCGATTAAGTCATCAACGAGCGAGAGTGCGGTTCCGCGACGGCCATGGTTATGGCAGTGGTGCCAGATCTGTGGGATTGTCTGAAGATCATCAGAATTGAGTAGAATTTTCGGACCGACGAGTCCGTAGATCAAGGTTGTTCAACGGACTTCAAGTTCCAAGAACTCTTCGTATTAACTAATGAAATAATTGGCACCACTGCACCCACGCCAATAGCAGTTAACATTGTGCTGTTGAGGTTCTGTTTTTTGCCACTTTGTACCCGCGCGACCCATTCAAATGGTAAAAGGTAGATCACTTTCGGACTCGTTTGGAGATTGGATAGCAGCGGACAGAGATAGAGAGAGAGAGAACTAATAACCGCCAATTGATTTACGATGCGACGCAGTCGTTGCGAATCCGGCGGAATGGAGTTAGGTACCAAAACAAGGCACCCGAGTCTCTCAAGCCCGGTTGGTCCAGCCGGTAGTTAATGTGTAATATGTGGACCGGCGCGTAATGATTTGCAATGTAAATTTTTGTCACCCGGGTTGAGCTGGGCAGAGAGCAGGTTGATGGGCTTTGCGCGCGCGAAAAAAGGTTTGGCGTCTGTGTTGCTGCTGACGGTGTAGTTGTACGTTTGAGTCGAGGACGTCTTCGTAGTCGTAGTCGTTGGCCGTGTTCGTCGTCTTGGAGTCGCCGTTTATAGGTTTATTTGCGTAATAAATTAAGACGAACATTTTTTCACGCCTTCTTGCCATATGTCGGGGGTGCTTGTCTTTCGATGCTAGCACGCGTCATGTATGGCTCAATTCTTGAGGCACAGTTGATGAGATGATTGGTGAGGGGAAAACTTCAGGAAAAGGAAATGGAGTTCACCTGTGACTTCAAGCAACTATATCTTGTCCGGCAATGGAAGCGAAAGCTCAGGTGGGATTCTATATTCTGAAGCATGTTTGAAACACTTCTTCCGGTAAAAGCTAGTGCTTGAGATATATCGCCATAGCACTGTATTTGACACTAGAATACATACAGCATTTATGGTCTCCGTAAGCCTATGATCATTTTTAGTGTAATCGATTTCCAAGTTTTTAAGCAAACTCGCTCACTATATTTATCTTTTCTACATAGAGTAAAGTGGGGCAAAAGTTCGAGTGGGGCAAGAGTTTTTTTGAAGTTTTTGAGCTCAATTCAAATTATTTCTTTTGGGTGTCAAGGTTGTTCGAAGCCTTTTTGAAAAAGAGTCTTTCACTCCAAAAATTATGAAAATTGATCAAAATTTCGAAAAGTTATGACAAAATGTTTGTTTTTGATCAAAAAATTGTAATATGCGATGGTCCTTCCAACGCATGAAATGGAATTGTAATGAAATCGAATTCGATATTTTATTTTGGGGAGTAACTAGGTATATTTTGAAGATGCTTTAGCATGTATAACTTTTTGCAAAAAAGAATTGGAAATCATATTTTACACATAGTGGGGCAAAAGTTCGAATTGTGGGGCAAAAGTTCGAGTCATGTGGCAAATTTAGGTAAAAACCTAAAATTCTGAAAAATGTACATATTATCTCTAAAAATGATAGAATTAGTGAGAAAATTCGATCAAAGTTGAAAAAAAAATGTTGTTTTATCTGAATTTGGTGGAAAACTACTAATTTTTGGTGGAGTAAATTTAACCCTGATTTTGGTAAATTCCAGGTTGAGCTTTAAAGTGTATTCCAGTTCCAACATCAAATATTAATTGGTTTCATGCATTCCTATTACCAAAGTGTCAAAATAGTGTGCAAAGGCTAACGAAATTCCATAAACACTTGATTCGAACTTTTGCCCCAGTGGTGGGGCAAGAGTTCGAATAAGACACACACATAAAAAAGAATTGTAACTTAAAATTGAAAGAACATTTGGCGTAACTTTGCTCAGCAAAGTTTTAGCTCATGGATGGTAGAATCACCAGACGGTATTAAATTATTTATATCTGCTTTGGTTTTCTGAAAAATATTGAAATTTCAACTAGGGTCGAACTTTTGCCCCACCTTACTCTATATAAAAATGAGTTTGAAGTCCCTTTGAGGCAACAAAACTCACGAACGGCTAAACCGATCAGGATGACTCTTGCATGGTTAGATTTGTATTCATGGTGACTGTGTTTATATGTTGAAAAAGTTACAAAAATCAACTAAAAAAAAGCAATTGTAGAATTAATTAAATTGTTATGAGCGGGGAAGAAATTCAAAACGATCGCAATAAAACCAATCTAGAGTGCGGTGCCAAAATGACCCTACAACAGTTCTCAAACAATCACAAACAAAATGACAGTACAACGTCTGCCGGGACAGCTAGTTCTTTATAAACATTGCTCCGACTGAGCTAAACTTTCTACTGTATCTTGGTCACAAATTATATTTTACATAGGGACAAAAATCAAAGCCATTTTTTTTATTAAACATGCATGTATCTGACATTTTTTGCATACATTCACGGATTGTGTCACTTGAACTTTCCAATAATACAACTTTCATCAATCTGATGCAAAAACTGCTTTCAAGTGATAGGAAGATATTTTATTAATCTTTCAATTTTAGTTTAAGAGCTTAAATTCCAAATTTTTGCAACATTAAAAAAAATGAGGAGTGTATCTGGTGCGATGGTTAAAGCACGTGGCTATCAAGCCGTGGACCTGGGATCGAATCCCACTCCCGACAAACTCACAATATGTGAGTTCTTCCTTCGGAAGGGAAGTAAAGCGTGGGTCCAGAGATGAACTAGCCTAGGGCAAAAAATCTCGTTAATACAGATAAAAAAAAATAAAAAATAAAATTCCGAACTAAACACGTGAATGAATACGCATGGAAAATTAAGATTCGGTTAGTCTTTTGGTAACTCCAAAATTTTATTGTATGAACATAGAGAAGAGTGAGGGAAAATGGTGCTTTCAAATTTAAAAAAATCGGCGAAATCGACATTCCAATTAGTTATATTATATTTTTGCTTAAAATATATGCCCTCAACTGAAAAAGTGCACGTTCAATTATGTATTACAATTTCTGATAAAATTAAGTAATATTCAAATTATACATTATGAAGAAAAAAAAAATTAGCAATTTTATGAGCGTCTTTAAATCTGAAATTTAATTGATAAATAAATTCTAGTTTTGAGCTGTGCGAAAAAGTCGTCTGCTGCAGAAATTTTTTCATTACGGTGAGAACATGCGGCATATTGGTGGGGCTCAGTTAAAATGTCGTGAAGGTTTTCGTGTTTATTTTCTAAAAAAAAGTATTTTTAGAAATTTATTGATTGCACTTTTCAACCAGAAACAACCCAAGTAGCACCTGCAACTAAAATGGAAATGATCATCGTTGCAAACATGTTGCAACTGAGTTTTCATGAAACAAACAAAATTAAAACGTATTAAAATCCTGTTGTTAATGCCAAACTGAGGTGTAACAGTTTTATAACAACTAGCAAAATGAAAACAAACGTCACCATTAGTTGAAACTTGCAAAAACCAATTTGTAACTGAAGTATAATCTGATTGTTTCAACGAATCTTAGCTACGACCGTTTACAAATTAAATCAACCAAACATGTTGCACCTGGAACTTATTTAGAACATAACGAACTATTTTGACAGCAGAGTTAGAAGTTCCAAAATGTGCGGCAAAAGGTTTTTGTGATCATGAAAAATATAACATGCACTATAAAAACCAAAATGTTCCAAAAATAACGAAATCATGTACAAATAAAATGTAACTTTTTCTTCATAAATATTTCATATAACATATTCCAAATTTTATAAAATTAAAGTGGTAAAATAGAAAAAAATATGATTGGAAGTATAATATTAAGTATTGACCCAATAAAAAAAAAATCTGCCTCATTTTCTCAGTACTGAACGACTGGTACCTACCACTGGGAAGATTTGAATATATGGGTTTGAGAAATCTAACGTAACGTACAAAAATATTAGGAGTTTCCTACGAAAAATTTTACAATGGGTTTACATTTTTTTTTACAAAAAAACTTGAAATTTTCGGTACGTAATAAATGGACAGCCTTATGACGATGTAAATGGGAAGTTCACGTCCAAGTGTCTGCTTTTTTTGGTTATTTATGTCCTACACGGAAAATTCAAACTACCTTATTTTGGGTCGATTTTACCCTAAAATGAGTATATCAAATTGATTAGTTACAAAAAAATAGGTTGTTTTTCCTCTGTCCCTCACAGATGTTCTCGTAAAAAAACAGTAAATGTCATGTTAGTTTAATTTTTCAAAAAATTTTTCATTCGATTTTTTAAAATTACAGGGGATAGACAAAATGATCGGGACAGGTAAAATTTTCACTTCTCAAAAAATATTCAAATAGCTGTAACTTTTCGAAAAGTGCATCAAATATTCTCATTTTTTTACTGTAAGTGGATCAACTAGTTGTATATCAGTGGACAAAGTTTGAAAAGGATCGGGCTATTCTGCACGAAGTTATAAAGATTCTAGAAAAAGGTATATTTATCCGATAGCCAACTTTGAGCTGTTATATCTTCGGATTCAATGAATCGAATGCAATGAAATTTTGACCATTTACGACTTATATAATGAGCTCTGAAAAACGTTTGACTCAACTTGAAATTATTCACAAGAGAAAAAGTTATAGCGATTTCATTTATTTTATGATTTTTTAGTAAATCGGTCTATTTTCAATATGCATCCCATTACTTTTTCAATGAATTGCCGGCTATGTTGTTGCTTCCTTTCAAAACATATTTATATTCAAGACAATTAGAGGGAATATAAATGAACTATAATTAGCATCTTGAATTTTGAAACGATTTTGAAATTTAAGAAAATTTGGTGTTTTATTAGAAAAATAATCTAATCGTTATAATTTTCTTCCGTGTTAAGAATTTCAAGTTAAGTCAAAAGTTTTTCAAAGCTCATTATATGAGTCATATATGGTCAGAATTTCATTGCATTCAGTTCATTGAATCCGGAGATATAACAGCTCAAAGTTGGCTATCGGATAAATAAACCTTTTTCTAGAATCTTTATAACTTCGTGCAGAAGAGCCCGATCTTTTCCAAATTTTGTCCACTGATATACAACTAGTTGATCCACTTACAGTAAAAATTTGAGAATATTTGATGCACTTTTCGAAAAGTTACAGCTATTTGAATATTTTTTGAGAAGGGAAAATTTTGCCTGTCCCGATCATTTTGTCTATCCCCTGTATTTTTCTGTATAGACTGTTTCAGAAATTATAAGCACACTTAGCGAGAAAATAATGATTTTCTCAACAAAAAACTATGTTCATATTTTTGTATTTTTTTGTATTAATTCAAGTATATTCTTCGATGTCTGCAACGAGTCTGCACAGTTAATCGAGTTTTTATATTTATAATGTTCATAACCAAAAATCAAGTTTTAAACTCTTTGCACAAACCATTTTTATATATTTAAGCTGAACTTAAGCACTGCAAACTATTTTTTCTTTTTTTATCACTTCAAATACATATTTCTTAAGATACTTGATTGGAGTTTTTTTTTTAAATTAAATTTTCCCGTACTTATGTTCACTACAAAATTTTGGAAAACTTGAAAATTCAGTTTTATTTTTATTTTTTTGAGGAATGAGTCCACAGGTTTTGGAAATTTCAAACATGTTCTTATGACAAGAAACTATTTCACACACAATGGAGCTTAGGCATTGCTTCTACTTATACTTTAATTGATTCGTAGTTTAACACATGATTTATTTATAATTTTGCAACTTGTTTCGACTATTGTAAAAGGGATTTGAAAAAAAAAACTGATTTTTGAATTTGAAAGGAGTTTTCAGATCCAAAAGCCTATATTTGAAATTTAACTCTCTTATACCAAACCCCGCCTTCGAACGTGGTATTGTTTAAGCATTTTTGTATTTTTCTTGGCTGGGCAGTCAAAACTTTTATATCTTTAGCTGATAATTAGGAAAATATCTCAAAATAGTTTTCGGTGTATTTTTAAGCGCATTGACATTTAAAAAAAAATTGTAAAATTTATGTTTTGGCTACCTTTCAGATGTCATTGTTTCTTTTGTATTTAATCGCAACAATTAACATATTTTGAATTTTTATTCAATCATTCTATTTAAGTAAAGGAGTCTAAGGGAGTTAAATGCACACTCAAATAATTTTCTTAAAAATTACACGGAAAATAAAATTTTTCATGAAAAAAAAAATAAAAATAAAAGTATGTTAACAATAAACTTAAAATCTCAAAATGTTTTCATCTTAAAAAATCGGAATGCCAAATAGGCTTCCAGAAAAAATATAAAAGTGTAGGGATGTTCATAAACAAAAATCAGAAAAATCAAAAACCAAAATTCATAAATACGAGAATTAATAAGAATCATGTTCTAAACATGTATTAATCGATTTTAGATGGCGAAAAATGATATTTAGGTCAAAATAAAAAAAAAATGATTGTCTGAAAGCTAGGGTAAGAAATCATACTTTCAACTAGTCAAATTGAAAGCTTAAACTGAACCAATTCGAAATTAATTAAAATGACATACTTTTTGGGCAAATATTGTTCCGAAAAAATATGGTAGACGGCTTTCCGTAATAGCACCTGGTAGCATTGACTTTAAAAAGTATTGAATAAAGCGTTTTCTTCAGTGAAAATAAGCAATTGGAAAATTACTGTGATTTCACCCATTTTCCCCCACAGGAAGCACATTTTTGGTGCACTCATATAGCTCACGCATTGTAGCAAACACAACAAGTGAATACGTCAAATGGAAGACTTCTAATCGCAGAATCGACCACCCGAATATAATTCTGCATTATTTGTAATAATAATACTAAATTTACGCAATTCGTACTGGGAGTATGTTATCCTGAATTGAACCATTTGTAATCTAGATTTGAAATAGTAAACGGAGACGAGCTTCCAGTGTTGGCCGACAGACTGCGCTAGTGGTTGCTTTGTTTACTTTTGGGGGAAGCAAAATTCCAAATTTAGTTTTCAAATTCCTGCAGAATAACAAACATTCTTAGTTGAGGATGCACTGCCTAATGAAAAATAGTAATGAGAAATTTGATGTGTTTATGTGTTTTGAGTTTTGATTGTTTAGCATAAAATTGGCTGTTGTGTAAATTTCTCGAGCTGCTGCAGCCAGTAGTTCAAATCTAGATTGAAATTGATTCAAACTATAATTACGATGGTTCAAATCAAAACTGAAATCATTGTATAGAAATATTCAAACTTTTCAAGGACATTGAAAGCAAATTCAAACTTTTCACCATTTTACAATAAGTTAATACCCGTTGCTCATGCACATGAACATGAGATTTTACCCTAGCAAATTATTTCCATGTGGGAGAAAAATCGGTAAAATTTTCCACTGCTTCAGAAAGCCGCAATTTGGTTCAATTCGTGATCACCTTCCCTATGGGAATTATCGTTCATGACTGTATTTTTTTAATTTTTACCTAGCGTATTTTTTACCCCAAATTTTTGGTTTTGATCTTAATATCATTTTTCGTCATCTAAAATCGATTTAAACATGTTTTGGAAGATGATTCTTTTTAATTTTCGATTTCGTGAAATTAAGTTTTTGATTTTTCTAATTTTTATTTTTGAACATCCCCTCACTTTTATATTTTTCCTGGAAGCCAATTTGGGGCACAAATTTTTTGAGATGGAAACATTTTGAGATTTTATGATTATTGTTGAAATATTATTATTTTAAATTTTTTTCGCAAAAAATTTGATTTTCCTTGTAATTTTGAGGAAAATAATTTTAGAGTGTATTCGATTCCCTTAAACATTAAACAAGGATAGAATAATTTGGGAAAAATTTAAAATATGTTAATTGTAGCGATTCAATACAAAATAAACAATGACTTCTAAAAGGTGACTAAAACATCGATTTTTCAACGATTTAAAAAAAATGTAAATACGCTTCAAAATACACCAAAAACCATTTTGAGATATACAGAACAGTCCTTAATATCAGCCAAAAATATAAAAAAAAATTGATTTTCCACGAAACAAAAATTACAAAAATGCTCAAACTATACCCCGTCTAAAGGCGGGATTGGGTATTAGAGGGTTAAGGTACCTACTTCTAAGGAATCTTCACCCTCTTACGAACCCAAAGCCAAATGGAACTTTTTATAGCCGATATTTGATGTTATTATATTAGAGCAGGATATGTGTGAAAATAAAGTATGTTCTTGTGTTTGTGTTGTGCTTATAGTTTCTGGAACAGTCTATAGGAAGCTAACTTCCAGTCTTTTTTTTAATTCACTGTAACTTAAATATGATCGAATGTAGAAGCGAAATTATGAATATTTTTTTTGTTGATTTTTTTTTTGTATTGAAAAAAAATATCGAAAAACTGTGGTTTTGAAAATTGATGAAAAATAAAAATTTGGGAAAAAGAATGCAAATTGTAACAAGGACAAGAGAACAATAAAAAAATGTCTTTAAAAGATCAAAACCCATGGCCGAAACGTCTGGTAGAATAATATAAATCGTTTCAACATTAAGACACATAAACGATTTGTATGTTGAAAAATCCCAAATAAATTAAAAAAAAAATAAAAAGGTAGATCTTGTAACTTTTCGAACCCTCTAAGAAGAATACCCTCTTCGAATGAGTGTATTCAGTTTCGTACCTTTTAATTCTTTCCTATGTTGCTTATCCTTTGACAGATACGCGTATTTCGACTACCACTTGTAATCTTCCTCAGTGTCAGTTATCCAAAAGGTAGATATTTCTGATATTTTTTCACCAATGATACATTCTTAACACTCCGAATACCGCGATAAAAACTTTACGCGGAATACCAAGATCAGAAAAAAAAAGTTGGAACTTTTATTTTGTGCAGCTCGTTCTCGGCCGTTTGTAGTCCGATCTTCATTTTTTTTTTCAGGAATCTTTTACCCAACTCTTCTAATTTTATATTCTGAAAAAAAAAATATGTTTATAGGGATGCTTATTTTTTCCCCCAGACTGGCGTGAGTAAGAAACGTTTTTAAAAACCCTCATAATTTCCGATTTGTATGCCAAATTTGAGTAATGACCACGAAAGTGGACTTTAAATCTGTATATTAACTGAAAAGGTAAAGTAGAAGTAGTATGATATTTGCGTAACTAACTTGAACATCCCTAGCTACAAATGAACGTGACTCGCGACCGGCAAGTACTCTAGAGCGCTTCATAGGGGAAAGAGGAGCATAACGCCCCTGCTAAGCATACAGGGGATGGCCAAAATGTTTGGGATAGGCAACTTTTTTTCTCTCACAAAAAAGTTCAATGCTGTAACTTTTCATAGAGTGCATCAAATAATCTCAAATTTTGACTGTTTGTCAACCTATTATATGTGCATCATTGGTACAAATTTGAGCTTGATTGGTTAATCTTTCGCGAAGTTATAACCGTTCTGGTAAAACACTTTTTTTTTAGATTTCTAATTTATGAGCTGTCATATCTCGGAGACCAGTGAACCGAATTGAATGAAATTTTTACCGTTTATCAACAATATATTGATGCTCGAAAATCATTTGAAACATGGGTACTTTTTAAACGTTGAAAAAGTTATAATGGACTGACACTTTTTGGATCTTTTTCGATAAAATGCATTTTTTTACATCAATATCATAAAATTTTGTTTTTGATATCCAAACATATATATTGTTATATATATATATATATATATATATATATATATATATATATATTGTTGATAATCGCTGATAATATATACATATTGATAATCGCTCAAAATTTCATTCAATTCGGTTCACTGGTCTCCAAGATATGGCAGTTCAAAAATTGATAGTCTTAAAAATAGTGTTTTACCAGATCAATAATAACTTCGCGAAAGATTAACCAATCAAGCTCAAATTTGTATCACTGCTGCATATATAATAGGTTACTAAACAGTCAAAATTGGAGAATATTCGATGCTTTCTATGAAAAGTTACACCATGTTGAACTTTTCTGTGAGAGAAAAAAAAGTTGCCTATCCCAAACATTTTGGCCATCCCTTGTATGTGGTCATAAACCTCAAATGATGCTTATTTTAAGGATGTATTCTGCCTTTGAGAGAAGTTTACTCTGTTTCCTAAGAGACTCCAACTTTTGGCCCGCGTGCCCACAAAAATTCCCATTCAAATAAACAATTCAAAATAATGTTACTTTTTAGGTGCTAGAAAACTGCAGAAGGTGAAACGCCTTTTTGGGTGAGGCGAAACGCCCGCTGGCATTTCCCGCTTTGACTTGTTGTGAAATACCAAGGGGCTCCATCGAAATCTTCCCAGCAGTAAATGAAGGAGAAGGAGGCGCGTGGTAGTTTAATGGGTTGATGCCATAGAACCAGCGCGCAATGTCCTAATTTCTGTGCCCTGCAAATTAGGGAATCTTTCAAAATGTGGAAAATCGTCGTTTTTCACGCTTTTCTTTCCACAATAGCAGCCATTTTTGGGCTTATTCTGCTCAGTTTTAGTTCTAGATTGCTTGCATCTAACGAAAACCTCCACAATATGATGCGATCTCGTGAAGGCGTTTTGTCCCCGGGGGCGTTATGTCCGCAGTTCCCCTAAGCATCTTAGAAGGTTGCAGTCTTCAACAAAGTGCTTTACATAGATTGGTACTAGGAGAAAGAGGGGCATAACGCCTCGGCTAAGCATATGTAGTCATAAACCTCAAATGACGCTTATTTTAGGGTCCTATTCTGCTTTGGAGAGCAGCTTACTCCCTTGCCTAAGACACTTCAAATTTTGGCCCGGTTGAAACCAAAATTTCATATTCAAATAACCAATTCAAAAAAGTGTTACCTATTGGGTGCCGAATGTAGGAGGCAAAACGCCTCTTGAGGTGCGGCAAAACGCCCGCTGGCATTTTCCGCTTTGACTTATAATGAAATACCAGGAGGCTCCATCGAACTGTTCCCAGCAGCAAAGGGGTAGGAGGCGCTTGATTTTTTAATGGGTTGATTCCATATAGCCAGCGCACAATTGCTTAAATTCTGTGGGCTTCAAATTAGATAATCTTGCCAAATGTGGAAAATCGTCGTTTTTCACGCTTTTCTTTCGACAATATAAGCCGTTCTTGGGCTTAACTTGCTCACACACTTCGAAAAATCCATGTAATTTTGTGTCATTTAACGCCGACATATGACAGCGAGCAAAACGACACAAAATTATGTATGATCTTATTTTTACACGATGCTGATTCCAGCGGTCTTGTAATTTTACAGCAAGTGTCTCCCGTATACTAACCTAACCTCAATCCCTACTTTTTCCAGAGCTCTTTTCTGCAGGTTTTTCTTTCGATATAAATACAACAAAGACTAGAAACATCATTTGAACACACTTTATTGGGGGTTTAACTTGGTTTAAATCGATTCGGATACAAACGAGTTAATAAAAAAAAAACTGTTTACACTAGAACAATCTATCCGGACAGCCTCCTCCTCCGTATAGGCACATCGCATCACACTTTTATTCCTTTAACAACAGCATCCAAGAGAATCGTATCGTTCCGTAATCCGTATGTTGTCGTCCTGCTCTCGTTTATCCAGAATTAATCACTAACTCACTGCACAATTTGATTATTAAACTTTTTGATTACATGCTTGAAAAAGATTGAACCACCAACCGCCGGCGTTTGACGTTTCATCGTCAACAAACATTGCTCGGTTGGATTGCGTTTTTAGTCATGTAAAATTTTGGCACATAGACCTGAAAAGTAAGTCTTATACTTGATTATTACTAGCAAACGCTTAAAAGCATATCCAACTTGTCTAAAAAATACTCGACAATGATTTTCTATGCGATCACGTCTGCAATGACTCAAAAATATGTCATATTTTTTTACGTCACGAATTATTATGTCCATTTCTCCAATTGTGTCACTATCAAAATTGAGATTTTTTTAGCTAAACTGCAGTTTTAGTTCTAGTTTGCTCGCATCTAATGAAAACCTCCGCAATATGGTGGAATTGCAGTGTCCTCCTGATTCATCCCACCGTAAGCAAGCAGGCTGACGGGCAACATCCAGCAGTGGGCCACTGCTGCATGATGTCCCTGACCAAGATGCCCGTATAAGGATGCGTACCAACTCTGCAGGCTCCGGTTCTGCTGTGTACTATACAATATTCATGTTACCAATCCATTGATGCTGTCTGTACCTACTGACTGGAGCATGTTGGTTCAAGCTGACCGTCGTCGTCGTCATCGTCCGGCACCTGAGAAGTCATTATTGCTGGACTGAGATCGAAAGGCTATAGTCCGTCAGAAAAAAAAGAAAGACGATGGCGACGAGATCGGTTTGCTCAAGTGTTGCGATGACGGCACAGTCAGTGGCTGGCGCTAGTTCAGCCTACTGGCCGATAGCCCGATCAATGATGAATACGAATTTGGATCGACTTAGTTTAGTGTTGCATGTGAAAGACATCAACGATGAGCGAAAATGAGACGAGGAACCCATCCTACCAACAAAGCTAACATTTTGAACCTTCTTATCGGGACAGATCTTGCATCTCAGCTCAATTCTATTTTTTTAAATCTGTATTAACGAGACTTCTAGCCCTTGGCTAGTTCATCTCGGGACCCCACGCTTTACTTCCCTTCCGAAGGAAGAACTCACATTTTGTCGAATTTGTCGGGAGTGGGATTCGATCCCAGGTCCTCGGCAAACCATCACACCAGGTCCGCTCCACTCAATTCTATTTGAGCACTATCACTATCAGAGCTTTTTCTGTGAACGATCATTTTGCATGTGTATGTTGTATGGCGGCAGGTATTCCCAAGGAAGTCGAGGAAGTTTCCATTACGAAAAATTCCCGGGTCAACGTGGAATGGAACCCGTCACTCTCAACATGGTCTTGCTGAATACCTATGCGGTTACTGTTCCGGTTGTATGGATCTTCAAACATGTTTTGCATTTTGTTATTTAGCTTTACTCGGGAAATAAGACAAAAATCCTCCCGCCCGCCCGGGGAGGGCAACAGACTGCGAATGGTTTCGATTCCGTAGCTCGTAGCCTCAGCAGCAACAGCAGCAGCAGAGCAAGTGGCCACGGATAAAGACAAAATAAGTTAATTAATGCTTTTGCAAAACGCCACGATCGACGACGCCGCCCGGCCGGGATTGATTTTGCCGTCTCTGCTGCAGCAGCAGCCAAGCTGTTTATTTGCACACGGTTCTGCTGATCGATGCCGCCACTACTGCTGCCGTTGTTACTGTTGTTGTGTGTAGGTATGTTTATGGTAATAATTATTACCGCATTGCAGTTGTAAATTACACTGTTTGTGAGATTCAGGGACTGCCTGGTGGCAGCAGAAGCTGTGGTGGCCGGCCACCCGAAGGTCAGCAGAAGCGCCAGGCGTCTGTGCGCACTGGACTGGGGCTGTTTACGTAGAGAGTGGTTGGAATTACTATTATGAAGCGGAGCTTGATTGCCGGCGTGGGATGTTGGGATCTGATTGGGTGGAAGGAATTCTAGGTAGTTCTCGAACTAAGGCGAACCTGTGTCATTGTAATCCTACCTCCTACAACCGACGCAATAGACGAAGTGGTATGGGATACATTGGGCGAGCGAATGCATCATCACTCAATCGACCATTTGTATTGGAATGCCCGTGACCAAGAAGTTCAAGTTTTTTATGACGGGAATTTTCCCCTACGCTGCTTACAATAGCAATAGAATCCCATTGATCGCCACGGTTGCGCGATATCATAAATTCAGCACACCGCTCCCGATTGGGCCCGGTTGTGCGATTCTACTATAGTCCCATTATGTAAGATGTTATCAATTTATTTAAATTGTGAACAACTCGCTTGCTCCCCCATTTGGGATTGCATGCAGTATGGCTTTGAAGAGTGCCAACAAGACCAGTAAGTACCTAACTGCATTTTATTATGATATGCATATTGTTAGGCCATTTTCTATATGGTTCATTGTTTCCCGGAGTAACACAAACCAAATCACTTCCATCGATGAAAATATGCTCCTGCTCGTTCTGTTGTTGCTACTGCTGAGTTGATGCACAGTAAAAAAAATATAAAAACTATAAATACGGCAATGTATTTTCCGCCAATCACAGATGATGTTCAAAATTGATTATAACCGTGTTTGATTTTCATCAAATACATTTCAAGATTCTGGATTTGATTTTAGGAACTGATTCATATGTAGTTCAAAAAGTTATAATCAGGACAATTTCTAAATATTTTTTATACAATTCAGTACCATAATTTCTATTTTATATAACTCATTTCGATATTATAGTGACCTACTTTTCCGCATTGGTTCATTAAGCAACTGAAATGACTTGCATAATGAAAAATAGTTGCATAATGATCATTATGCAACTCATTTGAGTTGCATTATGAACATTATGCAACCCAAATGAGTTGCATTATGAAAAAAACCATTGCATAAAATGTTGTATCCAACTCGTTGCAAAACTCGATTTTTTCAACACTGTTCGGCAAGCATCGTTGGATAAATGCACGACTTGTACTGAAAAATCATCTTTTTGCAACTCGATACATAAATAACTATTTTTCAATTTCTTCTCTACTGGTTTTTAAGTTTTTAAGTGATTGACAAAAAAACTACTGAAAAATGAGTGGACTATTGTTATTAATCCAAAAGGAAACCTGTTCTATTTTGTCGAATAACTTACAAACAAGTTGAGATATCGCAATTCTAAGCACATTGTTGGCCCTCAATGGCCCTTAAACCATTGGTTTTTATCAAAATCGGGTAATCGTTCATGCGGAGTTTCTTAAGAGATTTCTCAAGAGAATATTCTTGGAATTAGAACACGGGTTCCTTCAGGATTTTTTCAGGTATTTTTCCAAAAAATCTTCTTGGAATTTCTTCAAAGATTAATTCTGAAAATCTTTGATGTATTGCTTCTGAAATTTCTGAAGTAAAATATCTTCCAGCTATTTTGCTTTGGGGTTTTTCTAGGAGTTTATTTAAAAAATTTTCGAGAGATTCTTGTTGGAATTGCTCTAGAGCAGTGATAACTTGACAATTGCCTACGTGATTTTATGATTATTATTATTCCCATACAAAATTTAGGAAACAAATGTTATTTATTTATTTTAAACCATAAATTTAGAAAAGGGAAAAGCCCCTTTGAGTGATTTCGAAAACCATGCGTGAAATCGTTCTCAAAAAGGCACAAAACCTCTTCATGGTTTCGAAAAACATTATAAACAATTTTTTAAAACTAAGTAAAGGCTCTTCCAGAAATAATCCATAGCTGACCCGTAATCTTGAAAAGAATTCGTCAAGCGGTGGCCATGATCCGTTTAAACAAATGCTTATTTTATACACCCGATTCTTTTTTGCAAGGGTCTGGTTTTTGCTATAACTCAGTCATTTTTTAACCGATTCTCATGAAATTTTGTACACGGATAGTACTAATCGTGCCTACATGTGTACAAAATTTCATAAGAATCAGTTAAAAATTGACTGAGTTATAGCAAAAACCAGATCCGTGTAAAAAAAGGAATCGGGTGTAATTATTTGCTTAATGCAAGTGATGTCTAATTTTAATATTGGAAATTATTCTTATTTGCAATTCACCTATATGGTTATTTCCAAAGTTTTTACGCCTTCGTATGTGTTAAAATTAGTGTGATATTCGATGTATTTCTTAAGAACATCTCTTATGAGATTTTTTATGTTTTCCCACTCACGAATATAAAAAAAAAATACGATATCAATATTCCACGGTTCTGTATCCCCATAGGTATAACAGCTTCTTTATGGTTTGGGTTTTTTTCAGTTTTGGGTATTAAAGGATCACCTCTTTAATTATTTCGATATTTTTACGCCCACACAAGAAAAACAATTCCTTTAGAAACCATCGAAGAAAATGCTTCTGAGAGCCTTTCACGGATTCCTTTTGAAAGTGGACGTTCGCATAAACTGTAAAAGTTAATAGTGTCATCCAGAATATCCTGCAGGAGTTCCTCCAGATATTCTTGCATTGTTTCTTTGAATGATTTAGGCAGGAATTCCTCCAGAGATTCCCGCAGAATTTCTTCCAGATATTCCTCCATGTAATTTCTCCAGAATTTTCACCGGCTCTAAATCTAACAATTCCTCCACGGGTTATTTAAGGAATTTGTTCTCCAAGTATTCATACAGGAACTCTTTCAGAAACACGTCCACAAATAACATAAGAAAATTTTTCAAGAATTTCATTAGAGCATTTTTGCAAAAAAAAAAATCCTTGAAAACCCTCATTATACTTTTCTAGGATTCCACCAAGGGTTTCCTAGGAGTTTCACCAGGTATATCTCCAGGAAGTTCTTGACAAATTTCTCCCAGGATTTTTTCGGATGATTCTCTAGAGAATCATTCAAGAGTATTTCTCGAGAAATAATTTCTTGAGAAATTTCTTCAGGGATCCTTGCAGAAATTACTACGAACTTTTTTGACAATTGCTCCTGCGGCTCCGTCCTTGGATTCTTTTTATTGTTTTTTTTTTTTTGAACTTCTGCAGGAATTGTTTCATTACAAGCATTTTTTCAAAGGTTGTTTCAGAAATTGTACAAAAAAATCACTGGAAGAATTATTGGAAGAATTTCTGATGGAACTTCAACAAACAAATCCCTTAAGGGTGGTCAACAGGAACTGATACCTTTGGAGAGACATATGAGAAATTATTCAAAGTTTTCTGGAGGAATTTCTATTAAAAACTCCTGAAATCCGTAGAAGAGTTTCCTAAGTTGTCTGCAGAAATTGTAGACAAAGGTACTGGTGGAATTCTTGAGGAAATCCCTCAAAAAAATTCTGATACATCTTTGGAGCGTTTTCTGATGGAACCCGTGGGAGAGGTATCTCTGCAAGAATCGGTAAAAAAAATGTCAAATACAATTTCTGAAGGAATTAAAACAAAAAAAAAACACAAAAGTACTATCTTAAAGGTAAATTTCTTAAGGAAATCCTGCGGAAACAAAAATAAATCCTGTAGGTATTCTTAAAGGACCACTGAAGAAATTTAAGAAAAAAAAATGTTTCAGTAATTTTTGAAAGAATACCTGGAACAACTAGACAAATAATTTCCTGGTATTTTTTTGTGTATAAAATTCGAATTACAAACTTCTTACATTTACGTTTTTACCACTAATTCCTTTATCTCTGTATCTCAGCTTACATTCAAATTTGATCCGAATTCTGAGATTCATAAAATTTCTTTAAAAATGCCAATGAATAGATTCTGAAATTGTTTCTGCAGAAATTTCTGAGAGAATCTTTGGAGAATTTCCCCGAAGCATCACGGGGAAAAATAAAGAACCCCTTGACGAAAGGTCTGAATAAATCCCTGGAGAAATACTCGAAGAAACTTCTGAACCAAACCACTAGAGGAAAGTCTACAAGAATTTCTTGAGAATTTTCTAGAGGAATTTAAAAATAAAGTCTAACAGAATCCCTGAATATATGGATTAATACATGGAGTATTGTGCCATATATTGGCACAAATTTCCCAAATGGAGGAGTACGTACCTCTAGAGCCGCCCTACTGAATACATGGAGTAGCGTCTGAAGATATTCCAACAATAATTTCTGCAATAGTTCATGAAAAAAAAAATCTGAAATACTGAAAACAAACCCCTACAAAAATTTTTGAAAGATTCGTTTAAAGGATCTTCGAATCTCTGAAGAAGATCCAAAGAAATTCCTGGAGGAATTCCTGAAGGGATCCCTAGATTTTTGAAGAAATAAATGGACAGCCAAGCATTTAAAAGGGATACCTGAAAAAATCTTTGAAGAAATTCTTGCTGAAATAGTTCTAGTAAAACCTACGAGTATCTTCCTTCTATAAAACTATAAACGGTATTATTTTATAAATCCTGAAAGAATTCCTGATGGAATTTCTGATAATGTCCCTGGAGGTAATCGTGGAGAGAATTCTAAAGAAGTACATGGGAATGAATATTTTCTAAAATAATTCTCGGAGGAATCTTTAAAAGAGCTATTGCTGAACTCATACAAGGAACTCTTGCAAGATTGGCCATTTTGCTATAATTTCAGAAAAAAAAATCGTACAATAATCCTTTATTGAGGGATTTTCGCGGAATACTTTTTATTTAGGCACAATACGGAAGACCTTTTCATGAGGGCGTACCAGTATAGGGGGGCTGACATTTGGCAACCTTGAATAACCAGCTCTGGTTTCACTATGACCGCACTTCTCTAAGGGTTTCCCAAGCAATTGCTGCACGTGTTCTTCCAAAGATTCATTTAAAAGTGTAGTTTCGGCAGAAATTTTATTACAGTTTCTTACTAGATAGCAACCAGAAATTAAAGCAGAAATTCGTTCAGAGATGTTGGCATGAGTTCCTTAACAGTTTTGCCTTTCTCGTACACCAAGGTGTACCGAAAGGCTATATGTTCACTCCAAAAACGAAAATTTGATAGAGCCTCCGGAGGGGTCAAGTCTTATATACCAATCGACTCAGCTCGACGAATTGAGGTGATGTCTGTGTGTGTGTATGTGTGTGTGTGTATGTGTGTGTGTGTATGTGTGTGTGTGTGTATGTGTGTGTACAAAAAAAACTCACATCACTTTTTGGCAGTAAACCTCAACCGATTTTAATGACCGACGGTTCATTCGACGCGGAATCTGGTCCCATTGTTTCCTATTGAAAATGGTTCAGATCGGTCCAGCCGTTCCGGAGTTATGGCCATTTAGGTGTTCCGGACCGCTACCCCAGGAAGGGGCCAGATATGAAAACGCTACAAACCCATCCATGCGGCACACCAAACTACGGCATTTTCGATAACATGATGAATGGTAAGCAGAAAAATAGTCTCAGACCATATCTGAACCGGTAGTGTCCCGGAACCGGTTCCGGGTGTCCCGCCGGAAGTGACCAAACATAAAAGTGAACTGAACCCTTGCATGCGACATATCAAACCGCGGCTTTTTCGATAACGTGGTGAACAGTAAGCAGGAAAACATTCTCAGACCATATCGGAACCGGTAGTGTTCCGGAACCGGTTGCAAATGTCCCGCCGGAAGTGGCCAAGTATAAAAGTTAACCAAACCCATGCATGCGACATATCAAATAGTGGCTTTTTTGATATCCTGATGAACAGCAAGCAGGATAATATTCTCAGACCATATCTGAACCGGTTGTGTCCCGGAACCGGTTCCAGGTGTTCCATCGGAAGTGGCCAAATATAAAATTGAAATAAAACCATGCATGTGACATATCAAACCACAGCTTTTTCGATAACCTGATGAACAGTAAGCAGGAAAGCATTCTCAGACCATATCGGAACCGGTTCCAGATGTTCCGCCGGAGGTGGCATAGTATAAAAGTTAATTAAACCCATGCAAGGGACATATCAAATCGTGGCTTTTTTGATATCCTGATGAACAGAAAGCAGGAAAATATTTTGAGAACATATCAGAATCGGTTGTGATCCAGAACCGGTTCCGGGTGTCCCGCCGGAAATGGCCAAATATAAAAGGGAACCAAACCTATGCAAGCGACACATCAAATCGCGGATTTTAAGGCATCTTGATTTAACAAAAAAAAGTTTCCGGCCATATTGGGGACAACCGGTAGTGTTCCGCAACCGATTACGGTTGCCCCATCGGAAGTGGTCAAATGTAAAGGAGAACCAAACCCATAAATTCGACACATTTAATGACTTTTTAGGTAAGCTGATGAACGGTTAACAAAAAAAATCATAGACTATACTTTGGAAAACCAATAGTGTGCCGATACCGGTTCCAGGTGCCCCGACGGAAGTGGTCAAATGTAGAAAAAAAAAAACAAACGCATACACGCAGCACACTAAATAACGACTTCTTCGATAACGCGAAGAACGGTCAGCAAGAAAATAGTCTGAGGTCAGTAGTGTTCCGGAACCAGATTCGAGTGCCTCGCCGGAACTGGCGAAATGCACGGATGAATCAAACCCATACATGCATTACATCAATTTGTGACTTTTTAGGAGATCTGATTAATAATTTGCATGAAACTAGTCTAAGACCACATCAGGGACAATCGGTAAGTGGTAAAATGTGAACCGAAAGTTGTAAATGTGAAATTGAATCAAATCCATGCGTGTCGTACCATAAAACCACGCTTATTCGACAATAATTGCTGTCAAATTACCTGTGTAAACTTTCAATTCGTAAACTAACTCTATTTTAGTTTTGTTTAGATTGTATGATTTGTTTTTGAACACAAATCTTACAGATATTGTGGTGGTACGAATTGATAGCTTGTACATTTTACGATTGTTGGCTTCCGAGGTTCACTGCGGTTGATCACCAAACGGATCAGGTGTCGGAATGCACCAAATTAGAACTTTCGGAAGTAGCAGCTGCACGAGGAGCCGCTGCGGGTGTAAGTAACATCACAATATCGTATCATTTGTATTTACAGTCATTTTTTTTTTTAATTCAACAAATTTCGAATGAGCGGGGTACAAGTTAAAAAGTGTCTTATTAAAGAGTGATGAATACGCGGGGTTTGACAGTACATCAAATAGCAGCTTTTTTGATAACTTCTTCTTCTTTATAGCTCGACGTTCGCATTGGAACTTGGCCTGCCTCTCTTCTACTTAGTGTTCTTTAGAGCACTTCCACAGTTAATAATTGAAGGGTTTTCTTTGCCCGCCATTGCATGAATTTGTATATTGTGAGGCAAGTTCAATGATACACTACCCAACTAACAATCACTCATTTAACAGGCACCATTATGACGAATTAATTCAGCATAATGTTGAATAACATTTGAATTATTTTCACGTACAACCTATGTTCGGGTTTTGTTCACACAAATTTGGAGAAGTTATAAAGCATCATGTTGTGCACCAACTTAATTTTTTGTTGTTCAAAGCGGTTTAAGAAAGTTGTTATTAAGCTTTGGCAAAAATGACTGAAAATAAATAAAATGCAAAAATGTCGAAACTCTCACGAGAGTAATTTTTGCTCTCATGTTGAGAACACCTATTATGAAATAAGAATTACATATAAAATTTCCTAAATCCGGATTAGAACTCCAAACCTGTCGATTGCCAGCCGCATGCCTTCCTATCTGCGCCATCCTAGAGATGGTGAGATGCAGCACCCAAGGCAAAACATAATCTTCCCATGACTCAATAATGATTACTCCTGAACTTGTGTTCAGCAGTGGTGAATTAGCACAGCACGTGGTAATCAATTGAACAACGCCTTAAACTTAAACAGCTGTTCAGCCCAAAACACGTGTTTTCCATTCTGATTTCGCTGTCAGTATTTTTATCGCACGGTGAGAAAACTTGTATCGAATGCGGCCAAAAAGTGTTGGTCCTTAATGAAGATATTGTTTCCAGACGAACTAATTGCGATATGAATATGTTTTTATTTTTATTATCAAATATCGATCTTTAAAAATGTATAACAATAAGTGGTGCAGTATGGTCTTGGACATGGTGCATTCACAGCATCTGTTCAGGTAATCTACTCATGCTCAGTCGAAGTTCTGTTTAGCAATTTTTCTATTTATGCTTTTGTCATGGAATCTTGAATGCTGTTTGGTTATCTAGGTGACTGTGGGAACAATATTCAGTAAACACGACAGCACTGAAATGTCAAATGCATCGATCCAAGCGTCTCGTACAATCGAACTGCCGCGGAAGATAAAACATATAATAATCAAGGTACAAGATATCTTGTTACAAACTAATAATAAATAAATGCCCCATTTTACGTTGATTACGTTTCTTGGTACTCAATGTTAAACTCCATAATTCCATTCTGTTTTATTTTATGTGATTCGTTTTAAATTTTGGTTCTTTAATAACTTGGTTGTCTAAACAGTTTTAGCCATGATTTATCCCATAATCCGAACAAAGTTCCGAGTCAAACTATGACGGGCTGAAGGCGTTTATTTAACAAGTGAAAAGCACATTGTTCAGGAGCATATGCTTATCGATACATCAGCTTAATAAGATGCAGACAAATGTTTTGTTAAACTCTTTTGTTAAGGAATCAATGCTTGTCGAATAAATTTCTTGTTAAAGTTTTGAAAAGTGTTTTAATTTATCATTGTTGATACCGATGAGGAAAGTCGAAGATTGACTATTTTCTCAATTGAAAAATCATATAAACAGTAATGTGTAGAGCATAATTTTAGTTCAGCTATCATTACCATTATTAAGCAACAATTCAGCAAGCTTGCTTGTTTGTGACTTGCAATTGTTAGTTGGGTATGCTCAGGAAGTCGAGAAAATGTTCCCGACCGGAACGGGAATCAAACCCGCCGTTTCCGGATTGGCGATTCATAGCCTTAACCACTGGGCCAACTGGAGACCCTTTTTTGATAACACAATGATCGATTCGTAAGAACATAGCCTCAGACCATATTTTAGACAACCGGTAGTGTCCCGAAACTAGTTCTGGGTGTCTCACTGGAAGTGGTGAAATGTAAAAGTGGTTTGTACCCATGCATAAGATAAATCAAATTGTGGTTTTTTTAGGTAACCTGATGTACGTTAGCAATGATATTGCCTCAGACTATATTTGGGAGACCCGGTGGTGCTCCGGAACCTGTTCCGGAAAGTAATCAAATGTACCATGCGACACATCACATCACGGCTTTTTTAATAACCTGAGGAACGGTTAACTAGAAAATTCCACATTAGAGACTACTGGTAGGGTTGCACAACCAGCGTTTGATGCTTCGCCGGAACTACGAAAGTAAATAAAATCAATGCAAGCGATAAATATGTGTAAGAGAACAAAATCTTGACATATTAAACCCACATACAAACAGACATCTCACTATACTCACTACGTTCTTGTTTTTAACGGTCAATAAAATATAACCTAGAATGTGCAGAAAAAACTTTATCGAAGACCGCAAAGTGATCTGTGAATGTGTAAAAAGTTATATCTTAGCTTGTTAGTATGTCTTGATATTGATCAGCTCCCAATGTTAGTGAAGGTACTCAAGCAGCCAACTGGGAAATCTGATATTATTCAGCTCTGCTTTTACGCTGAACACAACGTCGGAGTATGTGCCATCAATAAGTTTTAAGTCAATTCAATGATGGCTTTGATAAAATGCTTGCTTTTCTTAAAAATATCAGGATTCAGGAACACTTTGACTTACGACAGAAAGATCGTGAGAACATATACGACGAGAAAGGCACTATCACCTCTAGGTGGATTAATTTGGTTTTTTTTTTAGAGATTATTGCAACAAATCCTCTATGGATTTGTTCAGGGCTTTTTAACAGGAATTCTTTCAGAATCCTCCTTCAGAGGTTCTCTCAGGTATTTCTTCATATGTTCTACTGGGATACCATCAAGAATTACTCTAGGAATTTCCTCGGCAACCTGAATCTCCTCCAAGAATTATTTTCCGACATTTCTCCAGAAATTGCTTCGGAAAATTCTCAAGAGATTTTTCTTTTAGTGCCTTCGGGGATTTCTTCAAAAGTTCATCCAGGTCATCCAGGAAATGCTTCAAACATTCAATTTAGGATTAAGTCAGACCTTTCTTCAGATTTTTTCAGATATTTTACCGGTAATTCTTCAGAGCTTTGTTCATTTGCACTTTTCAAGGAAGTTCTTTAAAAGTAATTCTAGAATTACCTGGTTCTCCAGCTTTTCCATGTATTCATTTAGTGATTCCTTCCAAAAATTTTTTTTTTCTTTCAGTTTTGGTTCAGCGATTCCTTGAAGAATTCCACTAGAATTTTGGTTTTCAAGTATTTTCAGAACGACTACCTCCCACGTCTTGAGAAGTTGCAAAATAAATTCTTCAAAGCATTAAATTCCTGATTTTGTCCTAATTTTGTCCTGACGTATGATATTTCTGAGAAATTCTTAAAATGAAAAAAAAATCAGGTTAAAATGAAGAAATTTTAGAAGAAATCTATGGAAGAATTGCTAAAACAATATATGAGGGAATTTTTGTATAAATCTCGAGTCCAATTTCTATAAAAATTCGAGAAGGTATTTTTGAAACAATTTTTGGAAAATTCCTGAATGAATCTCTGGAGGAATTACTAAGAAATTACTGTCGAGTGGACCTAGTGTGATGACTAAAACACGTGACTATCACGCCAAAAACCTGGGATTGAACCCCACTCCCGACAAACTCACGAAATGTAAGTTATTTCTTCGAAAGAGAAGTAGGCCATGGGTCCCGAGATGAACTAGTCCCGGGATCACAATCTCGAAAATAAAGATAAAAACTATAAGAAATACCTGGATGAATGCTAGGCGAAACTTCATTTAAAATTCTTGGGAAAAATCCAAAAGAAATAATTGAGAAACTTTATAAAAGTTGCTGGTAAAATCATTCAATAGAGCACCTGAAGCATATTTTCAAAAATAAAACCTTCCGAAGGAATCCGTAAAAACTCTTTAGAAATGTCAAGAGGAATTGCTGTAGAAATTACTTGAAAAAAGTTCTGGACAAATTACAGAATCCGTGGTAAAAATGCTAGAGGAATCATTGGAGGAAATGCTGGACGAATTTCTGGAGAAATGTATATGGAAGTATAATACTGAAACTCATGAAAGAATCTCTTGTGAATATCTGTAGGATTAGCTGGAAGAGCTCTGGTTAGAACAACTGAAAGTAAACTTAAGAATCCCTTGCTGGGTTTTATTGCCGAATCTCTGAAGTAATTCTTGGACACATTTCTGTACATATTTCCAATGAAATTCCTGGAAAGACTCACGGTGAAATCTCTGGAGGAAATTCTGGAAGGAATTACTAAAATATTATTCAACAATAATCTGACTGGAAATTTTTGTAAAGCAATCTTAGGAAGAACGTCTGAATGCGGAGATGAACCAGCCTAGGGCTGAAAATCTCAATGATAAATAAATATAAAACTTCTGTATCCCTAATGAAAATTCTGGAGGAATATCTGAAGAAACTTCTGAGTCCTTCGAGAAGGATGTTCTAAGAATTTACGAAATAATCCCAGGAGATGTTTCAGTTAGAATACATGAAAAACTTTCTAAACGTGCTTTGGTGAAATTTATGAAGAAAGTCTTAAGGCGAAACTGGATCCATTTCCTCACTTTTTGGTTTCTGATTTTTTATACAATAACGAAGCAACATTTTCAAAATCGGTTTTCGTGCACATGTAGAGTATGGATCAAGGTATCTTCTGATTTTTTTTGTGGTGGAAAAAGTTTTTCATTTTTGCAAAAAACATTTTTTGGTGAAATTTTATTCAAAAATGGTTTCTGCGAAAACGAAAAACATTTTCCACCACGAAAAAAATCAGAAGATACCTTGATCTATACTCTACATGTGCACAAAAACCGATTTTGAAAATGTTGCTTCGTTATTGTATAAAAAATCAGAAACCAAAAAGTGAGGAAATGGATCCAGTTTCGCCTTAAGGGCATTTCTTAAGCAAGCCCTGGAGAAATTTATTGAACATATCTGAAAGAATTTTCGTAAATTTTATTGAAAGATGTTTATTTTTTGAATTCCTGGAGTAATTTCTGGAAATATCCATAGTGCAGTTTTGGAAACAAACCATGCAAGATTTTTTGAAAGAATCTCTGGTGGTATTTCTGAAGGAATCCCTGAAAGTTTTTTAAAGGAAACTTTGGAAGACTATCTTGATAAATCCCGAAAAGAATTGTCGAAGGAACATTGAAAGATGTTTTAAGGAAATCTTTTGCGAAATTAATGAAAGAAATTTTTAATTTCTAAAAGAAATGCCTGGAAAATTTTTCCGAAAGATTGTGAAATATTAATTTCTGAGGGAACTGATGGAACTATGAAGAAATTTATGTAGAAAAGCATGGATAATGAAAAAAAAAATCACTTGAAAACTTTTATAAATCTGTGGAAGATTTCCTGCAAGAAATCCCTGGAGGATTTTCTGAAAAAAAAAACTCCTTAACAATTTCGGAACTAATTTATGGGAGGTTTTATAAAAGAGTTCTTAGTTTTGTGTCTATATTTCTGGATTTACTTTTAAGGAACATTTAAGGAAGTAATTAATGATTCCTTGGATTTTCTAAGAAAAATCTCTGGAAAATTTTTGAAAAGATTGTCTGAAAAATCTCAGAAGGAATTCCTGGCAGAATTTCTAAGAGACTCTATGGAAGACTTTCTCAATAATTTACTAGAGGAATTTCTGAAGAAATTTTTAGATAAATATCTAAGGAAAGGATTTTTGGACAACCGGGAATGGTTTTTAAAATGAATCCTTCGATAAATTTCTGGAGGAATCTCTCGAATTCCTGAAGGAATTCCTAAAAGATTTCAGATGAAATTCATTGAGAATCGTTTTAAGTAATCCTGTGAGGTTTTCTAAATTGCATCGAGATTCGTTTGTTTTTAGTTAAACGTGTTTTCCTATCAAGTAGTCGAATTTTACAACCATTTTTGACAGTGTCCATTCAGAATCCCAGATCGCAGCATGACCGCACGATCGCGCGCTCACACCGTAGATTGTTTCATCTCGAGCGTGAGTTATGCTCTTGTTTTCCAAGGGGCCACCGCACCGCATCGCACTACGGACTGGTTCGAATCGAAATTGAATGCATGATGAGGGTGGATTTATTTATAGCTTCGGGTATGCCTCCGAACTCCGGGGTCTTTCACTTAGCAAGTTCACGTTGTTCGCGCTCGGGATTGTTTGTGGCCCCGACATGATTGCGCGCGGGTCAAACACAATGGGGTATTATTCCTTTCTGCTGATAAGCACAGAGTTGATTCATACTGGGCTTGGATGGAAATAACCGTTAATAACTGCCCGGGGAGTGCGATGTGATTGATGCTTCCGTAGAGGCATAATGTGACGAAGGTTCTTTCAGTGCAGTGGAGTGGTCGTAAGTTGTTCCTTTGCCGAATTCATTTCGTCGTAGCCTAACCTTGCGCAACATCCAATTAGCAGCTAACAAATTACGTACAGGTTTTTTGTTTGACCACATACATAAGTATATGGCCCAAATAAGGGGCTATCATACACAGCACGGTGACAACGATTTAGATCAATGCAAACTGACCTAGTCGTAGCACCTGCGATTGCTAGTCATGCAAGCAGAGGTTCTCAAAGTTTCTGGGCACATCAGTGCTGGAGGATCACTTAAACGTAGTAGGATGACCCAGACAAGCTCGCTGAACGTGCACTACGCCGTAATGGTGTGTCTAGCTTAACATCTTAAGAGGGTTAAACTAAATTAATTCATGCAGGAGTCTGTTGAAAGATTCTTTGAGAGTTTTTTGCAGGAATTCCTTTGGCAGTTTCGTATGGACAGCAGCACAGTCAGCTATCCTAATTACCAGAACAAATTAAACCATTTTTCAAACAGTGACGTAATCCTTATTATGTCCCCAATTTGGTCCAAACTGAGGACGTTGGGTCATTATATTGTCTCTCCTGGCAGCCTAGTCAACGAGAGCGCAAGGACACCATCCCGCATGGGACCAAACATACCCCATTCGAGAAACGCCAAATCACCCATTAAAGCGAGTAAGGTAGTCCCCCATTATGAAACTGCCACGCCGCGCCGCTACCAAGCTCCCATCCACTCAAGCTGCCCAGATTAGAATCTATTGTCCGGTTCTCCGAGCTCGAGTGCGTTGTTGCACACCTCTCCTTGACAAACATGACCACGCGCATAAGCACCCGGTTTTTCGGGTTGTACTTTTTTGTCTGCGATTGTTTGCCTAAATAATTTAACCCGCTCGCTCTAATGATATGCAGAGCAAGTCCCCGCAATGCAACGCAACGGGGTGCACGCGCAAAAATACGAGAAATTCCATTCATTGGCCAATGGCCATGCTGCCTGCCGGCAGCAGCCACGTTTGGCTACCGAGTTGCGTTTTTGCGTTTTCTGATGTATGGAGATCTGGCTGGAGGGCCAAAGCTGTCAACCGATGGCCATAAACGGGCTTCCACATTTGTTGCCAATCATGTCGTCACCGGTGCTGCGTTCGTCGTCGTCGTCGTTTGCAGTTTTGTTGATGGAGGTGCTGATTAGGGAGTTCAATTTCGAACTTTTGTGGGGAACTGGTTCTTTTTGGGGTTTGAACCAACGTGTGGTGGCTACCGTTCGGTTTGTTGGGTCAGTCTTTTCAGGGACGAAGGTATTTGTGGTTTTCGACAGAGGTTATCAAACGCTTATAGAAATCAACTAAGAGTAAACAACTTCCACATTTGCCATCAGTTTTTTTTTTGTAATTTGTCGAATCTTCAGCTCGTCAGCTTGTCAAAGATAAAATTTGTGAAAAAATTGCGGCCTCTTCCCCAGCCAACCACATATCGTAAATCATTGTATGGGCATATAGTTATATGTATATTTGTTGACAATGATCGTCTCAAATCGCATTTTATGCCAAAACAAAATCGCAATTTCGATTTTGTTTCATATAGTCGCCTTAGATCATAAAAGGTGCTTAATATAATCGGTAGAATCGCACGGAATCGGAAAGAATCGTGAAAAAACATACATTCTTAATGTCAAGCTGCAAGTTCGCTAAGCATCGTATATTCCTTTCGTGATGAACCAACACAATTGTGCTGTTGAGCGGTAACAGTTTTGTATATTTTTTTCATCTGTTTAGACTTTGTTTTATATGATGTAAATTGTTCCACTAATTCAGCCATTACTTATACTTGTATGTGTGAAATAAACTTTTGTTTACGTTGCCTCTAAAATTTACCACAACAAGGTAAACAAAAAGTGGGCAAAAACGGTAAAACATGAAAAAGTTTTATCTGTCGCATATTATTTATTTCCGATTTATCTACGTAGTCAACGCTAGAAATGAAAAGATAAAGAGTAGTTCTTTCAAATGAGTAAAAATAATAATTACTTTTTTGGGAAATCTAAGAGTTCTGGGGGATGGTAACATAAGGCTGAATACAAAAGGCTGAAACTATGGATATGTAACAAAAGGCTGAAATTTCAAAAGGCTGAAATAACAAAAGGCTGAAAACATGGATTTCAGGCCTGAAATGTCACTTAGCCGAA